>NC_086453.1:155381255-155981255 GCF_028390025.1 Pseudophryne corroboree | reverse complement strand
TGGATGATTGATAATGTGATGAAATCAATATATATATGTATGTATATATAATATCACTAGTACTGCAGCCGGACAGGTAGATAATATATTTATTAGGTAATGATGACTGATGACGGACCTGCTGGACACTGTCAGCTCAGCAGCACCGCAGACTGCTACAGTAAGCTACTATACTCTATAGTAGTATGTACAAAGAAGAAAGAAAGAAAAAAAACCACGGGTAGGTGGTATACAATTATGGATGGACTGCCGAGTGCCGACACAGAGGTAGCTACAGCCGTGGACTAATGCACTGTGTCTGCTGCTAATATAGACTGGATGATTGATAATGAGATGAAATCAATATATATATATGTATGTATATATAATATCACTAGTACTGCAGCCGGACAGGTAGATAATATATTTATTAGGTAATGATGACTGATGACGGACCTGCTGGACACTGTCAGCTCAGCAGCACCGCAGACTGCTACAGTAAGCTACTATACTCTATAGTAGTATGTACAAAGAAGAAAGAAAAAAAATAAACCACGGGTAGGTGGTATACAATTATGGATGGACTGCCGAGTGCCGACACAGAGGTAGCTACAGCCGTGGACTAACGTACTGTGTCTGCTGCTAATATAGACTGGATGATTGATAATGAGATGAAATCAATATATATATGTATGTATATATAATATCACTAGTACTGCAGCCGGACAGGTAGATAATATATTTATTAGGTAATGATGACTGATGACGGACCTGCTGGACACTGTCAGCTCAGCAGCACCGCAGACTGCTACAGTAAGCTACTATACTCTATAGTAGTATGTACAAAGAAGAAAGAAAAAAAAAAACCACGGGTAGGTGGTATACAATTATGGATGGACTGCCGAGTGCCGACACAGAGGTAGCTACAGCCGTGGACTAACGTACTGTGTCTGCTGCTAATATAGAGTCTAGACCTGATGATAAATTATTGATAATGAGATGAAATCAATATAATATCACTAGTACTGCAGCCGGACAGGTACTATATATATTTATTATGTAATGACTGATGACGGACCTGCTGGACACTGTCAGGTCAGCACAGCACCGCAGACTGCTACAGTAAGCTACTATAGTAGTATGTATAAAGAAGAATGAAAAAAAAAAAACCACGGGTAGGTGGTATACAATATTATATATATATTATATACAATTATATATATATATATATATATATATTAAACTGGTGATGATTGATTATTAAACTGGTGGTCACTTCAGGTCACGTTGCAACTTGCAACTAGTACTCCGAGGCCTAAGCAGACAATCACAAAATATATTATTATACTGGTGGTCAGTGTGGTCACAACAATGGCAGTGTGGCACTGACTCTGGCAGCAAAAGTGTGCACTGTACGTTATATGTACTCCTGAGTCCTGCTCTCAGACTCTAACTGCTCCCCACTGTCAGTGTCTCCCCCACAAGTCAGATAATACACTTACAGTCACACTATCTAATCTATAAATATCACTTCAGCAAGTAGTATAGTAGTATACAGTATAGTAGTACTCCTCCTAATAATGCTCCCCAAAATACTGTGTCTCTCTCTTCTCTAAACGGAGAGGACGCCAGCCACGTCCTCTCCCTATGACTCTCAATGCACGTGTGAAAATGGCGGCGACGCGCGGCTCCTTATATAGAATCCGAGTCTCGCGATAGAATCCGAGCCTCGCGAGAATCCGACAGCGTGATGATGACGTTCGGGCGCGCTCGGGTTAGCCGAGCAAGGCGGGAAGATCCGAGCCTGCTCGGACCCGTGTAAAAAACCTGAAGTTCGGGCGGGTTCGGATTCAGAGGAACCGAACCCGCTCATCTCTAAAAAATATATAAAAATAAAAACTGGTTAAAAGTGTAATGTAATTTCTATATGTTAAAATTTTTTCTAAAGGTGTGATTTGGGTGGAAGCTCATCAATACTGTTGATGAAAGGGTTTTTTTAGTAAAAAAAATAGAAGCTAAAAAGGTTTTAATATCAATGTCTATGTTTAAACCATGTGGTTGTAGTGTATTTAGATGGCAAATCCAGTGGGTTTCTTTTTTTATATAGTTCTCACACAATGGGGTATATTTACTAAAATTCGTATTTTTCTGAATGAGGTTAAAGTTCAAACACAAATGACATCGAATGTGTGAATTTGCAACTTTTTGAATTTTTTATGCCACATTTACTATGCTGTCGTATTCTGCATTTTCTTTTTTTCCGATGTCGATGCCATTCGTAATTTCGGCCAGTGTTTTATGGGAGTGAATAGTAAAACACTGCCGACATTAACACAATGAATGTCGGCCGGATCTGTGAGATCCATGCAGGACTTCATTGTGCACCTTTAAAAAAAAAAAAAAAGTGTTAAAAATAAAGAAAAAAATTACGTGGGGTCCCCCCTCCTAAGCAAAACCAGCCTCGGGCTCTTTGAGCCGGTCCTGGTTGAAAAAATATGGGGACAAAAATTGACAGGAGTTCCCCCATATTTAAACAACCAGCATCGGGCTCTGCGCCTGGTCCTGGTGCCAAAAATATGGGGGACAAAAAGCGTAGGGGTCCCCCGTATTTTTAACACCAGCACCGGGCTCCACTAGTCAGAGAGATAATGCCACAGCCGGGGGACACTTTTATATAGGTCCCTGCGGCCCTGGCATTAAATCACTAACTAGTCACCCCTGGCCAGGGTACCCTGGAGGAGTGGGGATCCCTTAAATCAAGGGGTCCCCCCCTCCAGCCACCCAAGGGCCAGGGGTGAAGCCCGAGGCTGTCCCCCCCATCCAAGGGCGGCAGATGGGAGGCTGATATCCAAGTGTAAAAATAAGAATATTGCTTTTTGTAGCAGTACTACCAGTCCCAGCAAGCTGGTACTTGGAGAACTACAAGTACCAGCATGCGGTGGAAAAACGGGCCCGCTGGTACCTGTAGTACTACTACAGAAAAATACCCAACAAAAAACAGAACACACACACCGTGACAGTAAAACTTTATTACATACATGCACACCTACATACACACATACTTACCTATGTTCACACGAGGCTCGGTCCACTTCTCCATGTAGACTCCACGGGGTACCTGTGAATAAAATTATATTCACACAATCCAGGGTAGCTTCTGTCCTCTTCTACTTGTAATCCACGTACTTGGCAAAAAAACAAACCGGAAAACCCGAACCACGCACTGAAAGGGGTCCCATGTTTACACATGGGACCTCTTTCCCCAACTGCCGGGACCCCCCGTGACTCCTGTCCCTTCAGCCAATCAGGGAGCGCCATGTCGTGGCACTCTCCTGATTGGCTGTGCGCTCCTGAGCTGTCAGTCAGGCTGCGCACTGAAGATACAATGTAGCGCATAGGCGCTACATTGTATCCAATGGTGGGAACTTTGCGGTCAGCGGTTGAGGTTACTCGCGGTCAACCGCTGACCGCAAAGTTCCCACCATTGGATACAATGGAGCGCCTATGCGCTACATTGTATCTCTGCCGTGCGCTGCCTGACTGTCAGCTCAGGAGCGCACAGCCAATCAGGAGAGTGCCACGACGTGGCACTCCCTGATTGGCTGAAGGGACCCTCTTTGACAGGAGTAACGGGGGGGCCGAGCCTCATGTGAACATAGGTAAGTATGTTTGTATGTATGTGTGTATGTAGGTGTGCATGTATGTAATAAAGTTTTACTGTCACGGTGTGTGTGTTCTGTTTTTTGTTGGGTATTTTTTTGTAGTAGTACTACAGGTACCAGCGGGCCCGTTTTTCCACCGCATGCTGGTACTTCTGGTTCTCCAAGTACCAGCTTGCGGGGAGGCTTGCTGGGACTTGCAGTACTGCTACAAAAAACAATATTCTTATTTTTACACTTGGCTATCAGCCCCCCATCCGCCGCCCTTGGATGGGGGGGACAGCCTCGGGCTTCACCCCTGGCCCTTGGGTGGCTGGAGGGAGGGGCACCCTTGATTTAAGGGGTCCCCACCCCTCCAGGGTACCCCGGCCAGGGGTGACTAGTTAGTGATTTAATGCCAGGGCCGCAGGGACCTATATAAAAGTGTCCCCCGGCTGTGGCATTATCTCTCTGACTAGTGGAGCCCGGTGCTGGTGTTAAAAATACGGGGGACCCCTACGCTTTTTGTCCCCCCGCATTTTTGGCACAAGGACCAGGCGCAGAACCTGGTGCTGGTTGTTTAAATATGGGGGAACTCCTGTTAATTTTCTTCCCATATTTTTACAACCAGGACCGGCTCAAAGAGCCCGAGGCTGGTTATGCTTAGGAGGGGGGACCCCACACATTTTTTTTCTGATTTTTAACCCTTTCACACCCCTTCCCACTGATAAACATGCACGGATCTCACTAATCTGTGCATGCCTATCAGAACACGGTAAAAAAAAGCAGGTCTATTTTAAAACTGCTTTTTTTTACGATTTGTATTTTTTCACGGCAGTGTTTGTGAATTACAATTTTTAGTAAATTACCGAGTTGTATAAAATAACAGGCGCATTTGACCGATGGTGTATTCATTCGTATTTTTTTTCTTTGACTTCCAAAAAAATACGAATGCCCTTATCACTGCCGAGATTTTGGTTTAGTAAATTCCCGAGATGACACTTTGAAGAAAAAACACCAAATCGGTCAAAATCGGGAGCTTGGTAAATATACCCCAATGTTTGCACCTCTCCAATGTGTGAATACTGTTTGTATCCCCATAAAAAAAAAATTTAAAACATATTTTATTGGAGGACTGCACATGTAATCACAAAGTCCAATTGTCAAGGCAAATATAGTATAATCGTTGCGAAAACACATTGTGACAGGCAAAGTAACAAATGCATGAAAAAACACAGGTATCACATAGTAAAGGATATACTAGAGATGGGGTGGCTGGAACTTTTTGAGACATGGGATCTACTTTTTGGTCACTTACTTACCGGTGATCTACCAGCGTCAAATAACACCAATAATAGCGCTCACATTTAAAAATAGCATTAATAATGGTGCCATCCAATAACAGCACCAATATGCACAGATTTAAAAATAGCACTAAGAATGACAACAACAAAATAACCCCACTCTGTGCAAATTCCCCCTTTACAGATCCCCCCTTGTGCAGATACCCCCCTTCTAGTCCCCTGCATAATAGCTCCCTATACAATACCCTCCTCTGTGCAAATCCCCCACTTTGCAGATACGCCCCTTCCAGTCCCCTACATAATAGCCCTCTGTACAAGAATCCCCTCTGTGCAGATCCTCCACCTTTTGCAGATCCCCCCTTGTGTAAAAAAAAAAAAAAAACCTTTGTGAAGATACCACGCTCTTTGCAGATCCCCCCTTTGCAGATCGTCCCTCCCCTTGGGAAGAAACATCCCTTTGCATAACTTACCTAACAAGTTGTTACGCTGCCTAGCTTCAGTCCTCCCTCTCCCCGCAGTCACGGCTCCCGCTTTCACGCTGCATGGCCTCCAGCTGGCTGATTCTTCTGTCGTCGCCACCGCCGGCTAGATCAAACTGGATCCAACTAGCACCCAGGCTCCTCACATCATGGGTGATGTCATTATGTCAACCGCAGACTCGCACACTGCATCCCTGGGAACTGTGAAGAGAAGCAGCAGCGGCAGGCTCCTTACAGTATTTTTCTGTTAAGGCTGCTGCGATCTACCGGCGGGTGCTTCGTGAGCTACCGGTAGATCGCGATCTACATTTTGGCCACCTCTGTACTAGAGGATATACTTCCAATAATAGAGGGAACTCCGTACAAACAGGTTAGCAAAATCAGACATAGTATTGTCCCCCCTCAATTTAAAATGGAGGACGACCAGATGTAAGTACTTTGAGATTATACCATGAGCTCAGAGACACGGATGTTCACAGCGTATTACGAAGGGAAGGGGACAAGGATTTGACACGTGGCAGCCAAATGTCAAATAACTTTCTGCTTTTAATTCCTTATTAAGGGACATCTCTACCCAGTCCATGTGGAATAAGTAAGAGACTTGAGGCAGTAATAACGACAATGTCAAGGTATCAGAGGAGATGCACTGAGACAAAATGGTTTTCCACACAGCTGCCGCAATTTTAGCTAATAACATTTGTTGACCGGTTTGTGGCCTGGTTTGTACAGGGGTTGTATATATGTCCCAATTGGCCCATTCAGGAGTAGGGATGATGGCAATACCATAGGTATCTTCAATGTACTTAAATACCATCAACCAAAATTTATTGACCTCAGGACAGCTCCACATACAGTGGTATAGGTCAGCATCAGGGTCCGTGCATTTAAAACATTGTGAATCAGAGGAAGCGCCCATCAGCAGTCTTAATTTCAGAGGGTAATAGGCTCTATGCAGTAGTTTATACTACATTTCTACGTATAAAGAAGAAGAAACCAACATTTTGTTAAGTCGAGTGAATGCATTTAGGAGTAAGGTAAGCGGGATAGTAGGTAAATCTCTGGTCCATTTGGCCATGCCCGTCTGTATAGTATCCAAATTCAATTGTTTCTTTATGTGGGAATATAATAAAGAAGTTGAACAAACCTTATTACCTGAGGTCCTAATCAAGGAGTCTAAGTCATTGAGAACGGTGGTAGTGATTAAGTGGGACAGCACACTAGAAACATAACTCAGCAGTTGGTAGTATGAAAATAACGGAATAGACAAATCAGGGTATTTTTCAATCAGTGGAGAAAAAGACAACATTTTCGAACAATCTGCATTTAGAGTATGATTAATTAATTGAAGACCACCCCTGTACCATGTGGTGTATGGAGAAGATCCCCAAGTCAAGGAAACATGAGCAGTAGCGGTATGGGGAAGCAGGAGAAACACAGTGTCATATGTTGAAAGGCCTAATCGTGAACAGGAGAGTCGCCAGGCAGTGTATGTAGTGAGGAGAAGCAAATTATTGGAAGTATTGAAGGTGAATTCAGAAGGTTTCATGTGTAATAAACTGGTCAAGGCCACAGAAGGACTAAAGGCCTGTTCTAGCTCGGGGATTGCATAATTATTAGTAGCACCAATCCAATCTACCGCATACCTGTAGTTAGCAGCCAATGAATAACTGCGAATGCAAGGTAAATTTATACCACCAGAGGTGACGGGTAGACACAGTTTGAACAGAGAGAACCAAGGTTTTTTCCCGGCCCAAATAAAAGTGCTAAATGTCCTGTTCCGTATGCTTAAATCCAATTCTGTCAGTAACAACGGGAGCATTTGAATAATGTATAAAAGGCGTGGGAAGGAAATCATTTGAAAAAGGTGGCATCTGCCAATATATGATAATGGGAGATTACGCCAAGACTGGTAGTCTGATAACGTACGGGCTATCACTCCAGGGAAATTAGATTTATATAAATCTGCCAGATTCACTGGTATAGTAAGACCTAAATATTGTATCGATGAGTCTCAAACCCACCATCGGAAGCCCCTGCATGCAGTGCTAATAGTTTTTGGATTGTTTAGTAAAAATCCTTATATGCTTTCAAAGCCCTGCAGAAGATGTAAAAAACCTGGAAATGCTACATGAGGATTAGTAAAATACAACAACAGGTCGTCCGCATATGCAGAAACTTTGAGAGTATTGGTACCCACTGTTATGCCTTGCCATGGGGTATATAAATACAAATTTCAAATTAGGGAATCCAGGGCTAAATTAAAAAGGAGAGGGGATAGATAAGGGGCAGCCCTGTCTAGTGCCACGATAGAGTGTAAAGCTATTCGTATTCAAGCCATTAATAGTGAGAAATGCTTTAGGGAAGTCATACAATCTACGGAAGAAGAAGGTGATAAATCCCGGACCAAAATTTTGCATATGAAACACCTGGGGGTAAATTTACTAAGATGGGAGTTCTATTTAAGATGGGATGTTGCCTATAACAACCAGAGTCCAGGTATTATCTTCTAGAAGGTGCTAGATACATGAGAAGTAGAATCTGATTGGTTGGGCAACATCCCATCTTAAATAGAACTTCCATCTTAGTAAATGTACCCCCTGGAATAAGTGTGCCTTAGACACCCTGTCAAATGCCTTATCAGCATCACAACTGACTAACAGAGTTTTACCTGAAGGATTGGACAAGGAGTGTGTCAAAGCGCCTACGACCTGTCGGATGTTATATACAGAAGATTTGCCTTTTACAAAACCAGTCTGAGAGGGGTGCAGTAACTTTGGCAGTAAAACTTGTAGACGCTGTGCAACAACGGTAGTTAGCAATTTGAGGTCTTGGTTCAGTCAGGAGATTGGCCGAAACGAGAGGACCATCGTAGGATCTTTCCCTGGTTTAGGCAAGACAATGATCCTAGCTTGATTAAAGTCTGTTGCGGGGTCGTTGCCTGATAGTATAGAATTAAATAGCGACAAGAGATGTCGTAATAAATGGGAGGACAGTATTTTGTAATACTCCGCTCCCCGTCCATCAGGGCCCGGGGCTTTACCTATTGCTAGTCTGCTTATGGCAGAGTGCAATTCTTGTTCAGATATGGGGTCAACTAGACTATCATGTTCATCATCAGACAGCCGTGGAGCACCTGCGTGCCCTATAAAAGTTATACCCAAAGACGGATTGTCAGAGGAGGCTGTACAGTATATAGATCTGTGTAATAGTCCAAAAAAGATGTCGCTATATCAGAAGTAGAGGTCTGTTGACCCGAGTCAGAGACAAGTTTACTAATGGTCACCGGGGGACGTTGACTACAAACTACTGAAGCCAATAATTTAACCGCCTTATTACCCTATGGAAAGTACCAATTCCTTTGATAATCAAGCGAGTATTGTGCCTTTTTGGCGCATACCACATCATACATGGCTTTAGTATCTGTATAAACCTTACGAGTGTCGGGGGTGTTATTGATAAGCATAGCAGAATATGAGTTAGAAACAGTCAAGCTTATGTCATGGAGTCTCCGATTCAGTTGTTTGCATTTAGCTGCAACATATGCAATGATGTGACCATGGAGTACTGGTTTTGATGTTGCCCAGAAAAGATGAATATCATCGACATGTTGAATATTATCATCAACATAACTTAAAAAGCTTTGCTCCAATGATGATTTAAAATCAGGAGAGTCCATGAGATAAGATGGGAATCTCCAATTGAAGGAGAGTGGTCTAGGAGAGGATATGGATAACGTGAACCATGCAGGGGCATGGTCTGATATGGCATTTGTGTTCCACGTTAGATGGCACACTTTAGAGAGAAGAGCTGTGGGGACAAGCCAATAATCCATCCTCGTTGAGGTGTGGTGGGGATGGGAGTAACATGTACATTCCCTGGCCTCTGGGTGTTGAAAACACCAAGGATCGGCTAAATTCAGTGATGAAAGGAGGAGGGCAGGGGCAGGTGGTGGAGTGATACAAGTAGTCACCCCGGATTTATCAAGTGAGGGACTGAGTGTGGTATTAAAATCCCCTCCCATAATAAGGTGTCCCTCAGTCCAATCCAGCAGCTTAACATATAGGTCTGAGAAGAACCCGTAGGAGCATAAACAGTGGCAATCATGTATATATCCCCTTCCAGGCACAATTTCACAAACAAAAATATACCCTCAGAGTCACTGAAGTGATCAAGAATTGTATAATGGAGAGATTTGTTAATAAGCAGAAGCACACCCCTCGCTTAGCATGGTAGGAAGTGGGGATATAATCAGTAAACCACGTGTCCCGCAAAGTGTTAGGATCCCCTTCCCTCCAGTGAGTCTCTTGTAACACCGCTATGTCTGGTTTAAGTCTCTTTAAATGCTGTAACACTTTTCTACGCTTCAGTGGCGTATTAAAACCCTCTACATACCAGGAGAGGAACTTAATGCGATCCTGTGTGGAAGAGGATGCAGTTTGGGGAGGGGCCATATCAACCTATACCTGACTAGAGAAACATGTTGTGTAAACTAAATATGGAAAGGATGATGGGACTCTTTATCCCAGCCAGCAGAGTTACCATCAAGAGACACAATGTCCAATCTTGTAACAACACCTGTAACAGCAGGAACAAACAAACAAACAAACCATAATCACATGAGGCAGTCCAACCAATTTTCCTAATTTTTTGAACCCAAACAATAGACCAAAAGGGCCAAACATGTACACCATAAACATTTACAAATTGAATGAGGAAGGGGGGGGAAACAGAGGGGGAGGCATAACGTACCCATCATCATGGTAGATAGGAAACATATAAAACAATCGGTAGTAAAAGATCAAAAGGTCGCCCAAGGAACAATATGTAGGAGCAAGGGCATATACTTCAGATCTTATAAAGCAAAACAGCAATATTAGCAATAATTGGTACATCACAGTGTAATGTGGACATACAGTTGTGCTCATAAGTTTACATACCGTAGCAGAATTTGGGATTTTCTGGCCATTTGTCAGAGAATATGAATGATAACTCACAAACTTTTCTTTCACTCATGGTTAGTGGTTGGGTGAAGCCATTTATTGTCAAACAACTGTGTTTACTCTTTTTAAATCATAATGACAACAGAAACTACCCAAATGACCCTGATCAAAAGTTTACATACCCTGGAGATTTTGGCAAGATAACATGCACACAAGTTGACACAAACGGGTTTGAATGGCTACTAAAGGTAACCATCCTCACCTGTGATCTGTTTGCTTGTAATCAGTGTGTGTGTATTAAAGGTCAGTGAGTTTCTGGACTCCTGAAAGACCCTTGCATCTTTTATCCAGTGCTGCACTGATGTGTCTGGATTCTGAGTCATGGGGAAAGCAAAAGAATTGTCAAAGGATCTGCGGGAAAAGGTAATTGAACTGTATAAAACAGGAAATGGATATAAAAAGATATCCAAGCAATTGAGAATGCCAATTAGCAGTGTTCAAACTCTAATTAAGAAGTGGAAAATTAGGGATTCTGTGGAAACCAAATTACGGTCAGGTAGATAAAAAAAAAATTCAGCCACAACTGCCAGGAAAATTGTTCGGGATGCCACGAAAAATCCACAAAGCACACAGCTGAAATACAGGAAAAATGGGCTGCATGGTCGAGTCGCCAGAAGAAAGCCATTACTACGCAAATGCCACAAAGCATCTCGCTTACAATACTCCAAACAGCACAGAGACAAGCCTCAAAACTTCTGGAACAAAGTCATTTGGAGTGATGAGACCAAAATTTAACTTTTTGGCCACAACCATAAATGTTACATTTGGAGAGGAGTCAACAAGGCCTATGATGAAAGGTACACCATTCCTACTGTGAAATACAGAGGTGGATCGCTGATGTTTTGGGGATGTGTGAGCTACAAAGGCACTGTAAACTTGGTCAAAATTGATGGCAAGATGAATGCAGCATGTTATCAGAAAATACTAGAGGAAAATTTGCACTCATCAGCCCGGAAGCTGCGCATGGGACGTACTTGGACATTCCAACATGACAATGATCCAAAACACAAGGCCAAGTCGACCTGTCATTGGCTACAGCAGAATAAAGTGAAGGTTCTGGAGTGGCCATCTCAGTCTCCTGACCTCAATATCATTGAGCCACTCTGGGGAAATCTCAAACGTACAGTTCATGCAAGACAGCCCAAGAATTTACAGGAACTGGAGGCTTTTTGCCAAGTAGAATGGGCAGCTTTACCATCTGAGAAAATAAAGAGCCTCATCCACAACGGCCACAAAAAACGTCAAGCTGTCATTGATGTTAAAGGGGGCAAAACACGGTATTAAGAACTGGGGTATGTAAACTTTTGATCAGGGTCATTTGGGTAGTTTCCGTTGTCATTATGATTTAAAAAGAGTAAACACAGTTGTTTGATAATAAATGGCTTCACCCAACCACTAACCATGAGTGAAAGAAAAGTTTGTGAGTTATCATTCATATTCTCTGACAAATGGACAGAAAATCACAAATTCTGCTAGGGTATGTAAACTTATGAGCACAACTGTAATACTTGCGGGATATCACCAAAGTCAATCAGCATCACCAGGCAAGGTGGTAGGCGAATCCAGCAGAGAGGCAACAAACGATTTTGCCGGAGTCAAAGCAATATTGCTGGCCATTGTGTTGTACCCTCAGCTTTTGAGGTAGAGCAGAGCAAAGCGAATGTCAACGTCAAACAGCGATTTGCAGACGGGAGAGAATTCTCTACGATGCATCGCCACCTGGTAAGAGAAATCTTGAAAGAGGAGAAGTTTACCTCCAAGGTAAGTGAGGCCTTGCGATTTCCTACAGTCATCCATTAGGTGTATTTTATCCGTATAATTGAGCAGCTTGAAGATGACCAAACGGGGCCTGTGATGATCTGCTTGGTGATCTGAGCCAGTACGGTGAGCTCTCTCCACCAACATAAAGCCAACATGGGGTAAGCAGTCTAACTTTTTTGGAAGCCAAGTGGAGACTAAGTCCAACAGTTCTCATTGTTTAACAGATTCAGGTAAGCCAATGAGCCGCAGGATATAATGACGGCTATGAATTTCGAGGTCATCCAGCTTTTCATGGACGGATTGTAGCGAGGCCTCTTGGGATGCAATGGTGGCTTTAGCAGCGAGTAGATCATCTTCTACTACATTCGAGATCCTCTGCTCTGCTTCATCAAAATGGGCACTATGTTCCTTGAGCTGTGTAAGTGCAGATTGAATGGCATCTTTTATACCCGCCAGCTTTTTATCCAAAAGGGCGAAAACAAATCAGAGAGTTACTGAGCTTTGGCCACCAATGCTGCACTATACACAGTGGGATCTGAGATACCTTGCAGGATATCACCCCCAGCAGGAGAGGCTGGTGGACTTGCAGTCGTCGATGATATGGCTCTTGTCTCCCTTGCTTTGGGGCCTGGGACACCCTTGCCCCGTCATTGGGGTTTAGCCATAAATTTCTCCATTCACAGAAATAACCGTGCTATGTCGAAGTTGCACAGTCCTGGTAAGCAGGAGGAGTAGATACACAATACGGAGAAAGTTCCCAAGTAGAGGACAAACAGATTGTATTATGCAGCACCTGAAGTCAAAGGAAGGTAATCACTGAAGGTACGTGCTGAAACCAAATGTGAATCAGCTGGTCACCTTCAGAGCGAGGGTATGGAGTAAGAGACTCAGTGGTGCTGCAAAGTGTTTGAAATCAGCAGGACACAAATGGGTATAAGGGCACACAGTCATAGTCTCACACACCCTGTAATAGATGACATGGTCCTGGAAGGCAGGAATTTGTCAGGACTAAGATCCCCTTCAAAGAAGTGCCCAGTTATGTGAAAAGCTGTATTCCCATGAAGGGGCAGCAGGTAGGATGTAGGGTGCAGAGATCAGGTAGTGTTGAGCCCAGGAGGACCCCTTTCAGAGTACCACTTGCTGGGCCCTGTCAGGTGACCACAGCCTAGAAACGGGAGGCTGATGTGAGCGGCAGGGAGAGGAAGGACTGCCGCGGGAGAGTGAGGCAGTTCGCCGGTGGTATGAGCAGAAGAGTAGCCGTCGACAGGGAGTACCAACAGAGCCGCTTCTAACTGCGGGGACCACTGGGGTGGCAGCATACGGCAGGGGTCAGATCGCACTTCTCCGGACGGGAGGGAGAGGGGGGTAAGATGGCGGCTGCGGGAGCTGGTGTTTCACAAATGCCTGGGTTCCAGGGATATACAGGAGGTAGGGAGTTGGGAGCAGTGTCCACTTGCCCCCCGCTATCTCATAAACACGCCCAGGTGGAATTTGAGCACTTCACCCCACACCACAAAATAGGGTTTGGTGTCGATCACAGGGGGGAGAGGAGAGCTCATGTAAAATGCGGCCAGCATCCGGGTCCTCCCACCGGAACTCCCCTTATAAATTTTAATGTAGATGGATCTTTGTTGTGATATTCTGAGCAATGTTGTGACACACTATGTGTCTGTAATCCTTTTTTATTGTATAGGTGTTCGGATATTCTTGTTTTTAATTTCCTTTTTATTCACCCTACATATTGATACCCGCATTGGCACTCTAACAGATATATTGCCCCTTCAGTCTTGCAGGTTATGTGGTCCTTTAAGTAATATTTTTTATTTCTTTGGTTTGATTAAGTCCTATGGCTTTTACAACAAGTGATTTTGTTCCGCGACAGGTAAGTATATCAGACTGTGCCTCCGTTGGGGTCCTAGTCTGTATACCGACAATGTTAATAATTCCCAATATGTATGATTAATCTGGTGCACCCAGAGTCAGTAAGCAAAACATTTATGCAAAAAGAAAAAAAGAAAGACTCTGTGTTGGGGCACTCTTATTGGAAATTAGTAGACGTTAAAATAAATGTGACATCATAAACAAATTAATGAAAAATTACTTATACCAATGTATCCTTTGATTCATTGTAGTACATATAAGATTGAACTACATAGCGCCTTGGTGAAAATATAATCAAAATTATAGTGGTGGGAACCAGTCAGTCTTAATACAATTATTTGACTGGTTATTACTCCCACCAGGAGGTGCCTTTATGTTGGTCCCTAATACAGTATAGAAATGTTGCCTATATTGGTTTAAACACCCTTTGCTCTAATATTGGGCACTGGTGTTACCATAAGGCATTTTACTGCAGTTGCTATTTTATGCATAGAAAAAGGCAAGATACCAGATGTCTGATACTATTACACTTAGGTTTTTGAACCTTTATGTTGGTTGGCTTGATCTATTTGAGCCAAACCACAGATAGAATGCTTGAAAATATGAATATCAAACAGGAATCAGGAGAGTAAACAGTAGAAAATGGAGATAACTTCCTTCTGCTTTTCAGCTTAATGTTTACTGCACCTGGTATTCATTGACGGTCTCCCAAGCAATTAATAACCAGGCCTACCATTGATTTGCTTCCAAGATCGGACGAGATTGGGCGTACCCTTATGGAGTATGGCAGTAATCTGCTGAATAAGAGAGTACTGGTATCTGGAAATAAGAAATGTGCTTCTGCTGTCCAGGAGAGAGAATATTTCTGGTTCAAAGGGGAATTAATTCTGGATGAGAGAGCA
The DNA here is from genome assembly GCF_028390025.1 of Pseudophryne corroboree. NCBI lineage: Eukaryota > Metazoa > Chordata > Amphibia > Anura > Myobatrachidae > Pseudophryne > Pseudophryne corroboree. The sequence goes on along the minus strand of NC_086453.1, from coordinate 155,966,311 downwards.
CATTGATAGAGAAGAAAAAGGTTTAAGCATAGTTAAGGAATATAAAGTTTATAGATAAGCAGATGCGCAGTAAGGTCTGCAGAATAATTGGACTGGTAAGCCAAGTAGATTGTATTTTACAGCAAAAATCAAGATGGTGCTATGCGTTTGATACCCATTCAAAATATAATTATTATGTTAATATACCCTTGGTGCCAAACAAAATTATCCTAGCCACCTGAATTTGTGCCAGAGTCCTGCTCGCAGCCTACAGATTGTTGTAACTAAATATCAGTAATTAACAATACAGATACATTCGGACAAGATGGTTCTGCCTGTCAACTATAATGAGGAGATTAACCTACCATGTAAAACCGATGTGTATGTAAATAGTTCCTTTTGGAGATTCAACAAACAAAAGGTATTTGCATCAGGCTAAGTAAATATTTCTCAGTTGTCAAAAATACTAAACAATAAACTCTTATATGTAAATGATGATATAAACAGGAGAAAAAAATGCAGTAAATAGAAATATCAGGCCCAAATGGGCGCTTACTGGACCTGGCTTCCTCCTCCGTGGGTCTGGGTTCCACACGGCCCTGCACCCACACTGACCAAACGGACCGTTTCACCTCTCTAAGGCTTGTTCACTGGTGGTCTATATCCAGGGCCGTTTCTAGACAATTTGGCTCCCAGTGCGAGATTTCAAAATGCGCCCCCCCCCCCCCCATTGCTATAAAAAAAAATTGCGTGCCCCCCCCATATAGCCAGAAAAAAAGCATGCGCGCGCCTAAGGCGCGCGCGCTCCCGACAAGGCTGTGTGGCCTGATTGAAATGGGCGTGGTCTCATTACAGTGGGCGTGGCCTCGTCTGATATCACGCCCACCACAGGGGGAAAAAATAAAAATAAAAAAGTCCCCTTTTTACACATTACACCAGGCAAGTGTCCCCATATTACACAGCGTGGCAGGCAGGTGTCCCCATTTTACAAAGTGCGGCAGGCAGGTGTCCCCATTTTACAAAGTGTGGCAGGCAGGTGTCCCCATTTTACAAAGTGCGGCAGGCAGGTGTCCCCATTTTACACAGTACACAGGCAGGTGTCCCCATTTTACACAGTACGCAGGCAGGTGTCCCCATTTTACACAGTACGCTGGCAGGTGTCCCCATTTTACACAGTACGCAGGCACGTGCCCCCATTTTACACAGTACGCAGGCAGGTGTCCCCATTTTACACAGTGCGGCAGGTATCCCCATTTTACACAGTGCGGCAGGTGCCCCCATTTTACACAGTGCGGCAAGTATCCCCATTTTACACAGTGCGGCAGGTATCCCCATTTTACACAGTGCGGCAGGTATCCCCATTTTACAGAGTGCGGCAGGTATCCCCATTTTACACAGTGCGGCAGGTGCCCCCATTTTACACAGTGCGGCAGGTATCCCCATTTTACACAGTGCGGCGTGGCCTCGTCTGATATCACGCCCACCACAGGGGGAAAAAATAAAAATAAAAAAGTCCCCTTTTTACACATTACACCAGGCAAGTGTCCCCATATTACACAGCGTGGCAGGCAGGTGTCCCCATTTTACAAAGTGCGGCAGGCAGGTGTCCCCATTTTACAAAGTGTGGCAGGCAGGTGTCCCCATTTTACAAAGTGCGGCAGGCAGGTGTCCCCATTTTACACAGTACACAGGCAGGTGTCCCCATTTTACACAGTACGCAGGCAGGTGTCCCCATTTTACACAGTACGCTGGCAGGTGTCCCCATTTTACACAGTACGCAGGCACGTGCCCCCATTTTACACAGTACGCAGGCAGGTGTCCCCATTTTACACAGTGCGGCAGGTATCCCCATTTTACACAGTGCGGCAGGTGCCCCCATTTTACACAGTGCGGCAAGTATCCCCATTTTACACAGTGCGGCAGGTATCCCCATTTTACAGAGTGCAGCAGGTATCCCCATTTTACACAGTGCGGCAGGTGTCAAGTGGGGGGAGGGAGAGAGAGAGAGAGAGAGAGAGAGAGAGAGAGAGAGAGAGAAAAAGAATACTTACAACTTGCCGCTCTTCGGGTCCCGCGCGCCGGCCGCCTCCTCTGTAGATGGTTATCTCCAGTCCTCCCTCTCTCTCCCCCCGAGCGCTCCTGCTCGGGGGGCGGGGCTTCGCGGAATGACGCGTTTGCGTCGTGACGTCACGACGCAAACGCGTCATTCCGCGAAGCCCCGCCCCCGAGCAGGAGCGCTCGGGGGGAGAGAGAGGGAGGAGAGCAGTGGTCACAAAGTGCCGCGGCGGGCGCCCCGTGCGGTTGCACGGCTCGCCCGCCGCTAGAAACGGCACTGTCTATATCCCATAGTGAGTATATTTATAGTTAGAAAAGATCAATAGATCTTAGTTCACCTGTTGTGGAGGCCACCTGGCGTGAATGCCCGGATTTCCTGGAGTGGGCGTCCCTTGTGACGCGCACTTCCGGATTGCGTCACTTCCGGTGACGTATTTGTTAAGTGTTTCGCGCTGACGCGCGTCCTTACATTCGATTTAGGGCATTGGCCAACAGGCATGACGCTCACCCGTCCCCCCGTGCATTATCGCCCTGGAGCACGTGAATGCCTGTGAGGCGTGCGCTCCAGGGCGAAAATGCATATATAGGCAACATTTCTATACTGTATAAGGGAATGTCCTTTATGCCAAAAATAATTATGGTGTATTATAAAATCAATTCCATCCATCTTGTAAATAGTAATAAATACATTTTGACAAGTTTGATGTCAGGGAATTTATCAGTAATACTAGCGATGAGCGGATTCGGTTTTACTTGGTCTTATTCAGATTTACTCGGTTCTCAAAATGCCATCTTATTGGCTCATGGATGTCACGTGTTTTGGATAGCAAATAGGAAAAAATCCAGATAAAACCGAACTGGCATTAATTCTGGCGTTAAATCCGAACCCGCTCATCTCTAAATAATAGAAATAGCCTTCATCGGGGGGTTTTCTCATCTTTTTGTAATTCATGTATCTGATAGAATGTAGGAATCTTAGAGAATTTGTTATGGAGAAAATCAAATTATTTTTTAGTTATAAATTCAATATGTATGCCTTCTAAAATTTGTAGTAGTTCTGATTGGAACGTCGGTGGATCTTCATCTAATCTTGTGTTTTAACTTCTGATGAGTATTTTTATTTCTGTTTCATACTGTTCTTTTTTCAAGTATCACTAGGTCACCACCCTTGTCTGCTAAATTTATGATTCAGGTCTTGTCTTTCTTAAGTTGTTTCATGGCTTCTTTCATTGGGTTGTATTTCATTTTCTCTTTTTCTGATATTTTCCTGATGTCTTCTAAGTTTTTAAAATGTTTGTATATGTGTGCCTTTTGTGTGTGCAGGGTGGAAGATGGAATATGGTTTAAACTTTGTATGTCTATATGTCCTGTTGTGTTCTGTGGTTTCTTTCTTTATTTGTAGAAGAAAAGACTGTGGTGGTCATTCCGAGTTGTTCGCTCGGTAATTTTCTTCGCATCGGAGCGATTTTCCGCTAATTGCGCATGCGCAATGTTCGCACTGCGACTGCGCCAAGTAAATTTGCTAAGAAGTTTGGTATTTTACTCACGGCATTACGAGGTTTTTTCTTCGCTCTGGTGATCGTAATGTGATTGACAGGAAGTGGGTGTTTCTGGGTGGAAACTGGCCGTTTTATGGGAGTGTTTAAAAAAACGCTACCGTTTCTGGGAAAAACGCGGGAGTGGCTGGAGAAACGGAGGAGTGTCTGGGCGAACACTGGGTGTGTTTGTGACGTCAAACCAGGAACAAAACTGACTGAACTGATCGCAGTGGCAGAGTAAGTCCCGAGCTACTCAGAAACTGCAAAGAAATTTTTATTCGCAATTTTGAGAATCTTTCGTTCGCAATTTTGCTAAGCTAAGATTCACTCCCAGTAGGCGGCGGCTTAGCGTGTGCAATGCTGCTAAAAGCAGCTTGCGAGCTAACAACTCGGAATGAGGGCCTGTGTTTGTTCATCAATATGGATTGCAATGATCAGTCGGGAGAAGAACAGGAGAAGCAACCACATACTAGTATTGTAGCTGCCTCAAGTCATGATAGTACAACATCTACTAAAGGTGGTCCAGGGGCAGAAAGTTTAGAAAAGGGGACATGAAATTAAAATCTTTCACAATGATAAAAAATAAATAGCGGAATCACCTTAAAAAGTGATAAATCAGGGCTCCAAGAAAAGAACATTAAGGCTAAAGTGTCATGACTTCTATGCTTCCCTGTGTGTTTGCACGAAGTACATGAAATGAGGTTATACTGAGGCCAGAAGAAGTTTATAAAGATTTATTGTCTCTCAACAGGTAAGATGCTGGAATACAGGGTGATCAGACAAACGCTTGAAAATGCAGGTAACAGACACTTGAATGGCAAAATACAGGATCACATATTACATTAACAATCTTGAACACCGGTGAAGACAAGTGCAGATTATAGCCACTGATGACTAGAGTACTGTATAATGTGAATTGACAGTCACTGGTAAGATGAGTATTGAAACAGGCAGATACATAGACTGAGTAACTGGAGCCAAGCAAGATGAGTACAGCAGTGCCTGAATTCAGGTGATGTATGCAAATGAAGCAGTAGTAGGATGAGTACTTATCAGGATGCACCAGGATAGCAGACTAGATATTGCTGAACAGAACTGAAATCATAGCAGAAGCATGGAAATGCACATAGAGGATTGCAAAAGTCCTAGGCAGAATTTACTCAGCAATATAGTTTAAGAATCTTTTCAACTGGTGATATAAACAACCATATAAAAGTCAAGAGTGTAGACAATGCTGAAAGGATGATTGATACAGTTCTGAATACAACCAGGAGGGTCCAGATTAACACCATCACAAGTATGAAAACATGCCAAGACTTCAAGATAACAAGGCAATTCTGGAGCGGAATACAGACAGGCACTGAAGTTCTAATTTCGAAGATGATCAGATGCTCTTACAATTTTAGCAGAATTGCAGGGAGCCAAAGACCACAATCTGTAAACAGACAGACGATGTCCTGGAACTGGTAGTTTGTCGCAAGGGCTGTATAATCACATTTTAGTGGACTCAGGAGAAGCAGGAGGCACAGACTAAGTCTTGCACAGGGAAACCACAGCACTGCAGTCACAGAGGAAGACTTAATGATCTGGCATAGGAAAGCCTGTGAGCAGAGGATAAATAGCAGCTTTCCACAGCGGTACACACAGGTACATACCACAGCGGCACATGACCATGTAATCAACCCCGCAAGGTCACAGAGTGGAAACTGCTAGACAGACCAGGAGGCAGAGAATGACACCTAGAGGCAGAAAGAAGATATGGACATATCATGACATAAAGCTATGAGTTCAGATTCAGAAATCCATGAGGAGCATCTAGGGGTGTTCCCAGTAGCTATATTTGAGCCTGACATTTCTCACACTGCCTTCATAGAGCCTCTTTGGCCTCCTTCCACCATTTCTGCACCACCTGCACGTGGTGAGCAGCACAAGGAAAGCTGGCGATGAAGGCATAATAGAAATTGCTTGTTTGTGTGGAAGTGGAACAGGATGAGGGGGATATGTCTGTACTACTACTATCTGACACTGAGGATGTTGATGATCATGTTTGTGTAAATCAGCACTGGTGGCTGCAGGTCTTGTCTGTGATAAAAAGAAAGTGATTGTGGTGCCTGGGAATAAAATCAAAAGAGCCACCTCCTTGGGTGTGGGATTATTTTTACCCAAATCCTGACAACATTTGTGAAGGCATCTGCTCCATTTGTGAGGCCAAAGTTAGTAGAGTTTATAAAATTAATTTTACAACATTATAATGTAACTAACATCATCATCCTTAAATTCCTCATTAGTGGTTGGAGGTAGTCAGATGTAGTCCTTCCAAAAAATTGGTTTGTGGTGGCACAAACAAACCATGCATTTCAGCCACATACATGGCAGTCCCTGTCGCTGAAGTGCTTGGTTAGACGTCTGTCCCTCCTCCCTATTCTGCCTCCAACACATTGAATGTGCTGGTGGCAACCGGGCGGCGACATCACGATGACAGGGGTATGGAAGATGCAGGAGGGAGCCGAGGAGAAGGAGAGGATGGCCTTCACCACGAGTAGCCTGGTGGGTCTGCTGCAGAGAACATGATCTGGGGCCGAGCGGGACATGTCAGTGCGGTCGGACACCATGACCGCAAAGTATCAAGAGGTCAGAGTGCTGCGGGCAGGCTCAAGAAGAGAGCGCAGGGTCTGGGATCAACAAGACAATCTGATGGTTCACAGACATGTGGGCGGTTACTGGCGATTGATCAATCTATAGTTTCACATACATGCTACCACCACTACTGCACCCATCCTGCCCCCTACCACTGCTGCACCTATCTTACCCCCTGCTACCACTACTGCCCCTATCCTACCCCCTGCTACCACTACTGCACCTATCCTACCCCCTACAACTACTGCACCCAACCTGACCCCTGTTACCACCACTACTGCACCTATCCTGTCCCCTGAAACTACTGCACCCATCCTGCCTCCTGCTACCACCACTACTGCACCCATCCTGCCCCCTGCTACCACCACTACTGCACCTATCCTGTTCCCTGCTACTACTGCACCCATCCTGCCTCCTGCTACCACTACTGCTCCCATCCTGCTACCAGTACTGCACCTATCTTACCCCCTTCCACCTCTACTGCACCCATTCTACCCCACATACCCACACAGTGCCCATTATAAACACCCCCATACCCACACAGTGCTCAGTATTCACACCCCCACAGTGCCCATCATACACACACCCCATTCCCACACAGTGTTCATTATACACCCCCAGAGCTCATAAAACCCTCTAAACACACACAATGCCCAGTATACACAGCACAGCCCCATAGTGACCATCATACACACACCCATACCACACAGCGCCCATCATATGCACACCCCTATCCCACACAGTGGCCATTATACACCCCCCACAGCTCTCATAACACTCTATGCCCACACAGTACTCATTATACACACTTACAATGCTCATAGCACCCTCTATACCCACACACCCACACAGTGGCCATCATACGCACAACCCATACCCACACAGTGCTCATTATACACCCCCCCCCCCACAGCGCCTAGCATATGGGTACTCCATACCCACAGTGCCCAGGATACATCCCCCCATACACAGTGCAGTGACCAGCATACATAAACTCCCATATCCACACAGTGCTCAGCATAGACACAACTGCCACACCCCCACAGTGCTCAGCATACACACAAACAGTCCCCAAACCAAAGCAGTGCCAAGCATATGCACACACCTCATGTTATAGCGGTAGGGCTTCAACAAGGACACAGAAAAGCTGATCTTAATAGTTGACGTGCAGCAGGAAGCACTGAATCCTGGGTACTGATGCCTCCCTACCCCTAACACTGCCTACAGCACTACCTGCACCTAACCCCCAATACTGCCATAACTGCTATCTACCATGTAGGGTGGTCTAATGCTGTGTGGGGAGGCATAAGGGGAGCTCAAAAGCATACATTGCTATGGGACCCAGAAACTGTGAAGTAGGACCCCAATTTTTTAAAGTGAGGGGTTCCCGGGACCCACTATTTTTTCTGCTCATTGCGATCACTGGTAATGCGTGTTTAGGAAAGACACAGATCTTGTACAGAATGGAGAGGTGAGCTGGGAAACATTGTGAGATAAGAGAAGAGATATATGTTGGTGTAGTTTGGTTAATAGAATTATGTGGAAGTATTTTATATGGTCCTCTGTAAAATACAGCCAATGGAGGGACTTACAAAGCAGAGCAGCAGAAGATGAATGTATTGCGAGGTGGGCAAGAAGGGGACGGGCTATGTGTGTGACATATGTCAGGTGGGCAAGAAGGTGAGGTGCTAGAGGACCACTTTAAGCACTGCTTATATGCATAAACCAAAATGGATAAAGAGTCCGATTCATGTTTGTAAGTAAAGCAAACAAAGGAACACAACTTTGTTTCTGGAACAAACCATGTTGCCATGCAAGGGGAGCAAATACAGTTATATTTTTGTATGCAGGGCACAGATGGAGCCTCGCTCATCTATGCTGTTTGTGGCGTTAGTCACGATCACGGAGTCGCAGCGTGCTTAGTCGTAGGGAGGCGCACAGAGCTTAGCATGACGTTTGCCGTGAGTGTAATACCAGCGATCATCCACCAGATGTCGCGTTTTAAAATCACCATTGCGCATGCATGTGGTCTCCATTGAAATACAGTACTGTACACTATAGCGCAAGAACTATTGTACTGAAGCGTCTCATTACGCTATTTGAAATACACTGTGGCAATGATGTCCCGTAGACAAGGCAATAAATAAAAATAGTGTATACAGATGCAAACGAAAGTGATAGTCCATTGACATTAGGGATTTGTGTGCGTCCAAGTCCCGCAGACAAACCAATAAATAAAATTAGTGTATACAGACGCAAACGAACATGTTACAGCTATGGTCCATTGACGTTAGAGATATGTGAGCATCCAAATCCCATAGCCAATACTGCATAAGCAAAACCATTGAAAAAGGATCACTACTTACATTTACACATTAGCTTATGTATCTGTCATGAGGTATCGTGTCCGAGCGGTGAAGTGTGTCGCTCCCCAAGCTCAGAGTCCTGGATTCGATTCCCAAAGTGCGAATACCTTTTTTTTCCCTGACACTTTATTAATTTTTTTTTCTATTGTAATATACCTTCACATTCAATAGAAATATGCACACGTTCTACATAAATCAGGGCAATGCTGTAGGAGCGTCTCATTCCGCTATCTAAAATACACAGCGGCTATGGGGATAAGCGAGCTATGGGCACCGTATGGTACATACTGTGGCAGGTCAGACTTGATCGTAGAGCAAGTTCACAAAATGGCTGCCGCTCGTGACCCTGCGCCTCAGGGAAGCACACAGCTATGGAACGAGTGATGGCCTAAGCTTCGAATGAATCAGGGCAATGTTGTAGGAGCGTCATATTATGCTATTTCAAATACACAGCGGCAATGAGGTCCTGTAGACAAATACTGGCTGCTTTTGCATGTAGCCCACAAATGTTACGCTTTTGCATGTAGCCCACAAATGTTACACAGCTTTATTTTTACACTGCAGTTTAGATTTCAGTTTGAACACAAACCAACCAAATCTAACTCTCTCAGCACATGTTACATCTGCCCCACCTGTAATGCAAAATGGTTTTGCCCGGTTGCTTGCTTTTTTCGCAAACCAGAATCAGGCCCCATGAACATAAGTAAAATGTAATCTAATTTACTTACATAAGTGACTGACTGGGCAGCTAAAGATATTTCATTTAAGTTTGTAAGTTGCATATCCAATCCTTGCTTAAGTTGAACAAGCTAAAAAAAAATAAAAAATTGAAAAAATCTGTAATATATATGATTATCTATATTAAAGGGGTACTGTATATTAATATAATATAGACGCTAAAATCTTAAAGGGCAAAACAACAGTACACAACTTTTTATATTAATACATCCCAATTTCCCATATCATCTGTTCGTGATGCCACATCACCCAAAAATGGGGTGTGGCTTCTGGTGGGAGGGTTGTGGTCTCATGTTACAGACCAGTTTTTTGGCATTTTGTGGCAAGTCCAAACCTCCCCTCCCAGATTTCTCAGCCCCCTGCTCCCCTCCCAGCACTGAATTGATGCCGTGCACACAGTGTCTATTCAGAGATCACTCTTTGCTTTGCAGAGCAGAGCAGTAGGTGATCAAAGCCTCCCCAACTGCCCCCCACACACGGAACAATGCCGTACCTCCCAACATGACCCTTCCGAGGAGAGACAGAATGCTCTGCTTCTGGATTTCCCTTTTAATATATGATTGCCATCACCTAAGCTGAAACACCTTTCTTATCCATTAACCTGTTCAAAACTAGTGCCGGCAATCATAAATTAAGAGAAAAGTCCAGAAGCAGAACATTTTGTTCCTCCTAGAGAGGGTCATTTTGGGAGGTATGCAATATTGCTCTTGGGTGGGACAGCAGGGCAGTATCCGAACAGTGGGACTGTCCAGCTGATATATAGTACAATACATTGTATGTATTATACTATACAGGTTAATAAATACATATAGCCTGCATTCTGCTCTATCCTCATTTCCACGGGTGCTTTCTTTCAGCTACCTTACCACTGGAGTGCTAACAGTGCAGGGAGGCTTTAACCATCTGCCCAGGAGTGAGAATGGTTTAAAGGGCATGCATGTAGAGTACCTACTTTTGCATACAGCATGCACTGTTTTTGTGTCCTGTTTTGAGTAGAGGCACCACAGAAAAACAGACAGAAAATACATCAAGGGATCAAATTCCCCCTCCAGCTTGTACATCTGATGGTGAGAACCTGGTCCGCAATTGGGTGAGCATCCCGTACATCGGCTGCATTGTGCAAGCATCATCATACAGACCGCTCCAGGGACTGCACGGGGGACAGAGAGTTAGCTCCCCTCCAGCTTGCACACAGGACCACAATTCACCCATCCACTACGGGACCCGTCATATATTAATATACTCAGCGGCTCTAACATTCTGACTCAAGCACGGTCTTAACATTGTTTATATCAACAGCGCTGATTTCTCGGGCTAATTATCTGCCAGATACAGTCATATACACCTGTGGGGAGATGTATATCAAGCTCATTACGGCCCCGTTAACATCAGGCTAAACGGCTCATTCTTCCGCAGTTTTATGCCGGCATCCACCTGAGCTGGGTAACTATAAGCTACCTAACGATAGCGACCTGTAACAATTGTATCATTTATTTATTACTAGCACCTTACAAAGCCAAATTGTTTTGGCACACATTACTAAATAATCAAATCGAGTGTTGAAGTTTTATTATATTACTGTTATATATTTATACAAGAATGTCCATTATATAAATAGTTTAATATATATAGTAAAAAAACAAGCAAGTGCTTGGTTTTAATTAAGTATATTTTAATTTATCAATCGGACTCCTTGGCTACTATATCTGAGATACAGTACATATGGATATACAGATGGGTCCATGTTTATCTTGGCCTTTAATAGGATTAACTGAGACTGGACAGTTGGACTTAATCCCCTGCTGTATTGTTCTCTGTATTGTATTGCAGCTGAGAACAATAGATGAAGGGTTTATGTAAATAAACCATGGTGTGCCTAGACGCAGCATAGAAGTCAAGATAACCGTGGATCTATCTGTATGAGCGCCTCTATTAATATTCTCTTATCAAGGGATCAAAACCACATACCTCCCAACTTCTGAATTCTCTAAGGTGGGATCTGTCGAGCCTGAGGCATGACCACAGGTGGAAAGGGGGTGGGGTTTCAAAATGAGGGGTGGGGCCTCGCCAGAAGGGGGCATGGCCTTGTCGCACCATCCCCCCTTTTCATCATTTTGGGGGGGTGCCCAGTGCACTCTGCCTGTTTGCACTGCTGTCTTCAAGTAAGCATAGGGAAGTACCAAAGCTTCCAAACCGGGTGGGAGAGTGCTGAGGGTCCTGCAGAACTGATTGACCAAACTGAAGGTCCTCAGAGGCCAAGTTATCGAACTTTTAAAACTTGGCAAACTTGTTAGAACACGACCAAGTAGCTGCTCGGCAGAGCTGTAATGGCAAGACACCCCGGGCAGCCGCCCAAGAGTAACCCACCGACCTAGTAGAATGGACCTGTACAGATTTTGGAATCGGTAAGCCTGCCATGGAATAAGCATGCTGGATAGTGAGCCTGATCCAGTGTGCAATTGATTGCTTTAAAACAGGACACCAATCTTGTTGGCATCATATAGAACGAACAGCGAGTCCAATTTCCTGTGAGGAGCAGCTCGCTTTACATATACCTTCAAAGCCCTTACAACGTCCAAGGATTTTGAAGTATCAGATGTTTCAGTAACAACCAGGACCACAATTGGCTGGTTGATGTGAAACGCCGACACGACCTTAGGAAGGAATTGCTGATGAGTCCTGAGTTCAACTCTGACCTCATGGAAAATCATGTAGGGGCTCTTGTGAGACAACGCCCCCAGCTCCGATATGCGCTTTGCTGAAGCCAAGGTAAAGAGCGTGACGGTCTTCCATGTAAGATATTTTACATCTACCTCCTGTAATGGTTCAAACCAGTCCAATTGGAGAAATTGTAGAATCAAATTCAGATCCCAAGGTGCCGTGGTAGGCACAAAGGGAGGTTGAATATGAAGAACACCCTTCAAGAAAGTCTGGACTTCAGTGAGAGAAGCCAATTGTTTCTGAAAAAAAATAAACAAGGACAAAATCTGAACTTTTACGGAACCTAGGCATAGGCCCACATCAACTCCCAACTGCAGAAAAAGCAGGAAACGTCCCAAATGAAATTCCACTATAGAATATTGTCTGCCCTCACACCAAGAGACATATTTCTTCCAGATACGGTGGTAATGTTTTGACGTTACCCCTTTCATGGCATGGATCATAGTCGGGATGACCTTGTCAGGAATCCCTCTCCTGGCTAGAATCAGACGTTCAACTTCCATGCCTTCAAACATAGCCATGGTAAGTCTTGATAAATGAACGGGCCCTGTTGGAGAAGATCCTCTCGAAAAGGCAGAGGCCATGGATCTTCGATTAGCATCTCGAGAAGATCCCATACCAGGCCCTTCGCGGCCAGTCTGGAGCAATCAGGATTGCTTGCACTTTTTCCCTTTTTATTCTTTTGAGAACTCTTGGGATCAGAGGAATTGAAGGAAACAAGTGCACCAGCTGGTAGACCCACGGAGTTGTCAGGGCATCGACCGTTACAGCCTGTGGGTCCCTCGACCTGGAACAATACCGCTTGAGCTTCTTGTTGAGTCGAGAGGCCATCATGTCGACTTGTGGATAACCCCACCAATGTGACAGCCACTGGAACACCTCGGGGTGGAGGCCCCATTACCCCGGGTGCAGGTCGTGTCTGCTGAGAAAATCTGCTTCCCAGTTGTCTACTCCCAGAATGAAGATCGCCGACAACGTCGCGGTGTGTGTTTCCGCCCAGAGAATTCTTGACACCTCTGACACTGCGGCTCTGTTTTTCGTTCCGCCCTGTCAGTTTATGTACGTTACCATCATCACATTGTCCGACTGAACTTGAATGGCTTGGTTCTGAAGAAGAGATGAAGCCTGCAGAAGGGCGTTGTAGATAGCCCTGAGTTCCAGGATGTTTATTGGAAGGACAACTTCCTGACTTGACCATCTTCCCTGAAACTGTACCCCCTGGATGACTGCACCCCAACCTCTGAGGCTTACATCTGTGGTTAATAGAATCCAATTCTGAATCCCGAACCTTTGACCCTTCACTAAATGAGAAGTTTGTAGCCACCACAGGATGGAAATCCTGGCTTTCAGGTGACAGACGAATCCTCTGGTGAATGTGAAGATGCGATCCGGACCATTTGTCCAATAGAACCAGCTGGAAGGGCCTCGCATGAAACCTTCCGTACTGAATTGCTTCATAAGAAGCCACCATTTTCCCCAGAAGGCGGATGCATAGATGTACTGAGATTTGGGTCAACTTCAAGACAGCCCGAACCATTGACTGGATTACAATTGCCGTTTCCAAGGGAAGAAACACTCTCTGAGACTCTGTGTCCAGTATCATTCCCAGGAAATGAGGCCTCTGCATTGGTTCTAGGTGAGATTTTGGCAGGTTCAGAATCCACCCATGATCCAGGAGTAATCTGGTTGTGATACCAATGTTCTCCAACAACTGCTCCCTGGACGCAGCCTTTATTAGAAGATCATCGAGGTAAGGAAAGATGTTCACTCCATTGTCGAAGTCAAAAATATTACATAAAGAGAACATACAAACTACACACATTATGTGCAAATACGCGCAGCGAGCACAGCAATATATGGTAACACACGCATTTACACGGACATGCCACAGAGATGGATTCGACACTTATTTCATACAGTACATAACTATAATAATATCAAGCGCCAGACATCATGATGATTTAAAATTATATATAATGAAGTAATGTCATGTATGTGTATTATCTGAACGAAACCAGATAGACCTGTCATATTTACTATTAAAGCAACCAGATTAATGTGTAGATTCATTTGATACTTGTTATAAAGTTGTAGGAAATTCCAACAAATAAATAAGATTTTATTTACCGATAAATCTATTTCTCATAGTCCGTAGTGGATGCTGGGGACTCCGTCAGGACCATGGGGGGATAGCGGCTCCGCAGGAGACAGGGCACAAAAGCAAGCTTTTAGGATCACATGGTGTGTACTGGCTCCTCCCCCTATGACCCTTCTCCAAGCCTCAGTTAGGTACTGTGCCCGGACGAGCGTACACAATAAGGAAGGATCTTGAATCCCGGGTAAGACTCATACCAGCCACACCAATCACACCGTACAACTTGTGATTTGAACCCAGTTAACAGTATGATAACAATGAAGTAGCCTCTAAAAAAGATGGCTCACAACAATAATAACCCGATTTTTTTGTAACAATAACTATGTACAAGTAATGCAGACAATCCGCACTTGGGATGGGCGCCCAGCATCCACTACGGACTATGAGAAATAGATTTATCGGTAAGTAAAATCTTATTTTCTCTAACGTCCTAGTGGATGCTGGGGACTCCGTCAGGACCATGGGGATTATACCAAAGCTCCCAAACGGGCGGGAGAGTGCGGATGACTCTGCAGCACCGAATGAGAGAACTCCAGGTCCTCCTCAGCCAGGGTATCAAATTTGTAGAATTTAGCAAACGTGTTTGCCCCTGACCAAGTAGCTGCTCGGCAAAGTTGTAAAGCCGAGACCCCTCGGGCAGCCGCCCAAGATGAGCCCACCTTCCTTGTGGAATGGGCATTTACATATTTTGGCTGTGGCAGGCCTGCCACAGAATGTGCAAGCTGAATTGTACTACAAATCCAACGAGCAATAGTCTGCTTAGAAGCAGGAGCACCCAGCTTTTTGGGTTCCTACAATATAAACAGCAAGTCAGACTTTCTGACTCCAGCCGTCCTGGAATTATATATATATATATATATATATATATATATTTTCAGGGCCCTGACAACGTCTAGCAACTTGGAGTCCTCCAAGTCCCTAGTAGCCGCAGGCACCACAATAGGTTGTTTCAGGTGAAACGCTGACACCACCTTAGGAAGAAACTGGGGACGAGTCCGCAGTTCTGCCCTGTCCGAATGGAAAATCAAATATGGGCTTTTGTAAGACAAAGCCGCCAATTTTGACAATCGCCTGGCCGAGGCCAGGGCCAACAGCATGGTCACTTTCCATGTGAGATATTTCAAATCCACAGATTTGAGTGGTTCAAACCAATATGATTTGAGGAATCCCAACACTACGTTGAGATCCCACGGTGCCACTGGAGGCACACAAGGGCTGTATATGCAATACTCCCTTGACAACGTCTGGACTTCAGGAACTGAAGCCAATTCTTTTTGGAAGAAAATCTATAGGGCCGAAACTTGAACCTTAATGGACCCCAATTTGAGGCTCATAGACACTCCTGTTTGCAGGAAGTGCAGAAATCGACCTAGTTGAAATTTTTTCGTGGGGCCTTCCTGGCCTCACCCAGACGCAACATATTTTTACCACATGTGGTGATAACGTTGTGCGGTCACCTCCTTCCTGGCTTTGACCAGGGTAGGTATGACCTCTTCCGGAATGCCTTTTCCCTTAGGATCCGGCGTTCAAGCCGCCATGCCGTCAAACGCAGTCGCGGTAAGTCTTGGAACAGACAAGGTCCCTGCTGGAGCAGGTCCTTTCTTAAAGGCCGATGCCACGGTTCCTCTTGGAACAGACATGGTACTTGCTGAAAGCAAATCCCTTCTTAGCTCCCGAGGCCATTAGTCCTCTGTGAGCATCTCTTGAAGTTCCGGTTACCAAGTCCCTCTTGGCCAATCCGGAGCCACGAGTATAGTTCTTACTCCTCTATGTCTTTTAATTCTCAATACCTTGGTTATGAGAAGCAGAGGAGGGAACACATACACCGACTGTTACACCCACGGTGTTACCAGGACGTCCACAGCTATCGCCTGAAGGTCTCGTGACCTGGCGCAATACCTGTCCCATTTTTTGTTCGGGCGGGACGCCATCATGTCCACCTTTGGTCTTTCCCAACGGTTCCCAATCATGCGGAAAACTTCCCGATGAAGTTCCCACTCTCCCGGGTGGAGGTCGTGCCTGCTGAGGAAGTCTGCTTCCCAGTCGTCCACTCCCGGAATGAACACTGCTGACAGTGCTATCACATGATTTTCCGCCTAGCGAAAAATCCTTGCAGTTTTGCCACTGCCCTCCTGCTTCTTGTGCCGCCCTTTCTGTTTACGTGGGCGACTGCCGTGATGTTATCCCACTGGATCAATACCGGCTGACCTTGAAGCAGAGGTCTTGCTAAGCTCAGGAGAGACACCCTTGTCCTTGGATATAGGGTTATCCGCTGATGCATCTGAAGATGCGATCCGGACCATTTGTCCAGCAGATCCCACTGAAGAGTTCTTGCGTGAAATCTGCCGAATGGAAGCGCTTCGTAATAAGCCACCATTTTTTACCAGGACTCTTGTGCAATGATGCACTGACACTTTTCCTGGTTTTAGGAGGATCCCGATTAGCTCGGATAACTCCCTGGCTTTCTCCTCTGGGAGAAACACCTTTTCCTGGACTGTGTCCAAAATCATCCCTAGGACCAGCAGACGTGTCGTCGGAACAACTGCGGTTTTGGAATATTTAGAATCCACCCGTGCTGTCGTAGAACTACTTGAGATAGTGCTACTCCGACCTCCAACTGTTCTCTGGACCTTGTTCTTATCAGGAGGTCGTCCATTTTCTTTGAAGACAAATCCTCCTTTCGGTCATTACCTTGGTAAGGACCCCGGGGTGCCTTGGACAATCCAACGGCATCGTCTTGAAACTGATAGTGACAGTTCTGTACCACGAACTTGAGGTACCCTTGGTGAGAAAAGGCAAATTTTGGGACATGGAGGTAAGCATCCCTGATGTCCCGGGACACCATATAGTCCCCTTGTTCTTTGCTATCACTGCTCTGAGTGACTCTATCTGGATTTGAACCCTTGTAAGTGTTCAAATTTTTCAGATTTAGAATAGGTCTCACCTAGCCTTCAGTACCACCATATAGTGTGGAGTAATACCCCTTTCCTTGTTGTCGGAGGGGTAATTTTATTATCACCTGCTGGGAATACAGCTTGTGAATTGTTTTCAATACTGCCTCCCTGTCGGAGGGAGACATTGGTACAGCAGACTACAGGAACCTGCGAGGGGGGAAACCTCTCGACATTCCAATCTGTACCCCTTGGATACTACTTGTAGGATCCAGGGGTCCTGTACGGTCCCAGCGTCATGCTGAGAACTTGGTAGAAGCGGTGGAGGGCTTCTGTTCCTGGGAATGGGCTGCCTGCTGCAGTCTTCTTCCCTTTCCTCTATCCCTGGGCAGATATGACTCTTATAGGGACGAAAGGACTGAGGCTGAAAAGACGGTGTCTTTTTCTGCAGAGATGTGACTTAGGGTAAAAAACGGTGGATTTTCCAGCAGTTGCCCTGGCCACCAGGTCCCATGGACCGACCCCAAATAACTCCTCCCCTTTATACGGCAATACATCTTTGTGCCGTTTGGAATCTGCATCACCTGACCACTGTCGTGTCCATAAACATCTTCTTGCAGATATGGACATCGCATTTACTCTTGATGCCAGAGTGCAAATATCCCTCTGCGCATCTCGCATATATAGAAATGCATCCTTTAAATGCTCTATAGTCAATAAAATACTGTCCCTGTCAAAGGTATCAATATTTTTAGTCAGGGAATCCGACCAAGCCACCTCAGCTCTGCACATCCAGGCTGAGGCGATCGCTGGTCGCAGTATAACACCAGCATGTGTGTGTATACTTTTTAGGATATTTTTCAGCCTCCTATCAGCTGGCTCCTTAAGTACGGCCCTATCCGTAGATGGTACCGCCACTTGTTCTGATAAGCGTGTGAGCGCCTTATCCACCCTGAGGGGTGTTTCCCACCGCGCCTTAACTTCTGGCGGGAAAGGGTATACCGCCAATAATTTTCTATCGGGGGAAACCCACGCATCATCACACACTTCATTTAATTTATCTGATTCAGGAAAAACTACAGGTAGTTTTTTCACCTCACACATAATACCCTTTTTTGTGGTACTTGGAGTATCAGAAATATGTAACACCTCCTTCATTGCCCTTAACGTGTGGCCCTAAAAGAAAATACGTTTGTTTCTTCACCGTCGACACTGAAATCAGTGTCCGTGTCTGGGTCTGTGTCGACCGACTGAGGTAAATGGGCATTTTACAGCCCCTGACGGTGTTTGAGACGCCTGGACAGATACTAATTTGTTCGCCGGCCCTCTCATGTCGTCAACCGGCTTGCAGCGTGTTGACATTGTCACGTAATTTCCATAAATAAGCCATCCATTCCGGTGTCGACTCCCTAGAGAGTGACATCACCATTACAGGCAATTTGCTCCGCCTCCTCACCAATATTTTCCTCATACATGTCGACACACACGTACCGACATACAGCACACACATAGGGAATGCTCTGATAGAGGACAGGACCCACTAGCCCTTTGGGGAGACAGAGGGAGAGTTTGCCAGCACACACCAAAAGCGCTATAAATGTATATAAACAACCCTAGAAGGTGTTGTTTACTATATATGCGCTCTTAATATATAAATATCGCCAATTTATGCCCCCCTTCTCTTTGTTACCCTGTTTCTGTAGTGCAGTGCAGGGGAGAGTCCTGGGAGCCTTCCTCACCAGCGGAGCTGAGCAGGAAAATGGCGCTGAGTGCTGAGGAGAATAAGCTCCGCCCCTTTTCCGGCGGGCTTCTTCTCCCGGTTTTTAATAAACTGGCCTGGGTTAAAATACATACATATAGCCTTAATGGCTATATGTGATGTATTTATTTTGCCACTAAAGGTAATTATATTGCTGCCCAGGGCACCCCCAGCAGCGCCCTGCACCCTCCGTGACTGAGTCAGTGAGCCGTGTGACAACAATGGCGCACAGCTGCAGTGCTGTGCGCTACCTTCATGAAGACTGTGGAGTCTTCTGCCGCCTGTTTTCCGGACCTCCGTTCTGCCGTCTCTTCAGCGTCTGTAAGGGGGATCGGCGGCGCGGCTCCGGGACGAACCCCAGGCTGACCTGTGTTCCGACTCCCTCTGGAGCTAAGTGTCCAGTAGCCTAAGACTCCAATCCATCCTGCACGCAGGTGAGTTGGAAATCTCTCCCCTAAGTCCCTCGATGCAGTGATCCTGTTGCCAGCAGGAATCACTGAGATTGAAACCTAAAAAAAAACTTTTCTAAACAGCTCTTTAGGAGAGCCACCTAGATTGCACCCTCTCGGACGGGCACAAAAACCTAACTGAGGCTTGGAGGAGGGTCATAGGGGGAGGAGCCAGTACACACCATGTGATCCTAAAAGCTTGCTTTTGTGCCCTGTCTCCTGCGGAGCCGCTATCCCCCCATGGTCCTGACGGAGTCCCCAGCATCCACTAGGACGTTAGAGAAATTATGATTACATGTATAAAAGCTAAAATCACTTTTATTAGAACAATAGATATTCCAAACAGGTAGTGGACAGGAAGCTCAGGCCAGCTGTCCCCAAGGCTGAACCTGATCAGCACACAAACAAACCAGTGACTCATCATGAATGAGAGTCCCCTCCCCCAAACTAGATAACACATTGCTGATCACACAGGAGGCAGTTCCTGTTTTGGTCTCAGAGGAAGATGGAGTCCCAGCATTACGTTACAGAGAGAGAGAGAGAGAGAGAGATAAGATACATTGAGGGAATGGTATTGTATGCTGGCATGTAACTGTAACTGTATGTAACTGTAACTGTGACTGTAACTGTATGTTTTAACTGCTTACTGTGTGAGTTGTAACCATGTAACTATAGGTATACTGTACTTTGTAATATATATTGAATCCATATCCTTTTAATAACAAATATATACATCAATGAGCTTTGGAACTCAGATAATGTGTGGGTGTATTGTTTTCTCTTATGGGATGCAGTGTTTTGCGATATATAGCACACATTCATGGGATATGGTAATAAGAGGTGCAGGCGTTTACAATATATATTACAGCGGGCATTTTAAATATTTGTGAGAAAGCAATTTGGCATTCACACCATGTTTGCGGAGTAGCATCATCATCTCTGCCATCACCTTGGTGAACACTCTTGGTGCCGTGGAGAGACCAAATGGCAGGGCCTGAAACTGGTAGTGACAGTCTTGCAGTGCAAACCATAGATAAGCCTGATGAGGCGGCCAGATCAGAATGTGAAGGTATGCATCCTTGATGTTCAGAGACACTAGGAATTCCCTCTCTTCCAGACCTGAGATCACCGCTCTCAGAGACTCCATCTTAAACTTGAACACTCATAAGTATGGGTTCAATGATTTGAGATTCAGAACCGGTCTTATCAAACTATCCGGTTTCGGAACTACAAACAAGCTGGAATAGTATCCCTTGTTTTGGAGGTGAGGTGGAACTGGGACAATGGGCCTAATTCAGAGTTGATCGCAGCAGCAAATTTGTTAGCAGTTGGGCAAAACCATGTGAAATGCAGGGGGGTGGAGCTGCATAAGGTAGATAGGTGGACTTACCCACAGAAGGTAGATAGGTGGACTTATCAGCAGTAGCTTGTGAGATTCACTTGTGGAGTTCGTCACCAAATAAGGCCTCACTTGTGAATGGCAGGCCTTCCACTTCTTTCTTGTGGTCCGCGTCAGCAGTCCACTGACGCAGTAGTCTCAATCTTACGATCAGCTGTATCCTTTAGGGAGGCTGCACCAGGCAAATGTAGTACTATTTTACGTGAGAGCCTGGAGACTGATGTATCCACTATCAGTGGATTTTCCTATTTTTTCCTATCCTCAGGAGGAAAAGGAAAATATGATAATAACCGCCTAGGAATTTGAAATTTCTTACATGGATTAACCCACGGTTCTTCAAAAGGGTATTTAGTTTGACACAGGAAAAGTGGCTAAAGATTTTTTCTTCATATTAAAGTAAGATTCCTCACACTCCTCTGTCACCTTATCAGGGATATTTAGGACTTCTCTGATAGAATCTATGAGAGCCTCTAAACCCTGCGACAGAGTACCCTCCCCTACCTCCATTTCTGTGCCATCAATATCAGAGTCAGAATGCAGGATATGGGCCATAGTACGTTTTTGAGGATGAATCGTAGAGGACTGAGACGCTGGTCTGAGTACTGAGTCCTTTTGCATAAACTCAGCCATAGACTGTCTTAAATATTGCGTCTCTTTCTCATTACGAGATAATTTAGTAGAGATGGTGGAAATCATCCCCCTAATGGAGCCCAGCCATGGTGGCTCCGCCCCACTAGCCTGAGAAGGGATACTACACTGAGTACACAGTAGTGAACCCCCTGGAGAAGAGGAACACTGTGCCTTACATGAAACACACTCTTTGCCTGACATTGCAGCAGTGATAGCACACACACAGGAAAAGGTTAAATGCACAATTAACCTACAAAGAGCCCTTGCCGAGAGACACAGAGAGAGGATAGAACCAGCACATGGCGCCTTTTTTTGCTAAGGCCAAGCTTAGCCGGGTCACAGACTAAGTATCTAGATTAGGGACTTAGTATACTAGTATATAGCTCCCCCCTGCTGTGACCCCCTGGTACCGCCGAGGTTATCTGGAGGCTCTCCAGAGGAGTTGCGCATCCCTGTAGTGAGCGTCTGTGTTGCTGCAGTGAGGGAAAATGGCGCCTGTGAGCTGCTGGATCTTCTCATAGTGAAGCCCCGCCCCTGTAATGGTGCGCGGTCTTCCCGCTCTTCTTTATACTGGCTTAGTGTCTAAGTGCATAAAATGGAGTAAGCCCCCTTTTAAGCCTGAATTGCAAGTCTGGGTACTGTGTACACTACAGTGTACTAAGTCTGGAGACTCATTCCACCCCGCATAGAAGCCGTGTGTCTCCGTACCCTAATGCCACCATAATGGCCGGCGGCCCGCTAACCAGGACGCTGGATTAGTGCTCACCACTCTTCTTTCTTCTGGCTCTGTTAGGGGTGGCGGCGTGCTGCGGGAATGTACGCTAGCCGTGGTGAGGCTTGCAAATAGTTCCCTCTGGAGCTAGCGTCCTGTTAGCGGGGAAAGGGACCATTAAACCTTAGTGGGGTTGGGCCGTTCTTCCCCCTTACCCTAAGTCCCACGAAGCAGGCAGGCTGGTGCCATCCAGTCCTGCCTGAAAATAACAAACTTTGAAAATAAATGCTGAAAACTCTTCAGGAGCTTCTAGAAATGTGACCGGCTCCTTCAGGCACATTATCTAAACTGAGTCTGGTAGGAGGGGCATAGAGGGAGGAGCCAGCACACGTTATCAAACTTCTATAGTGCCCATGCCTCCAAGTGGACCCGGCTATACTCCCCCTGATACTAAATGGATTCACAGTATCCCCTAGGACATAAGAGAAAATTAATTTATTCCAGTTTGGAATAAGGCTGTAACAGAACAAAATGTGGAAAAAGTGAAGCGCTGTGAATACTTTCCAGATGCACTGTGTAATATCTGAAATGGGTTGGGTAGAAAATTAAAACAGTCCAAATATGGACAGCGGGATCCCGAAGGATTGCTGTAAGTATTTTTACCCTACCCCTAATTTGGTCCCTACCTCAAACTCATCACTCCCGCAGCCAGGGCCGGCGCTACCACTAGGCAGCTTTAGGCAGCTGCCTATGGGCGCCGGCCACTTGAGGGCGGCAGCTCACGCTGCCGATGAACGCTTCTCCGTCCTCTTCCTTAAGAGGAATATTACAGGTGTTAGCGCGGCGAGGAGCGGAAGACAGTTGCTATAGCAACTGTAACAAAATCCGACAGCACACTGCTTACACTATGTGAATAGAGTATTAGAGCCGCTGCCGATGGGTTACACTGACACTGTCCATGCGGCCGGCTGATAACAGTTGGGCAGCCGCGTCATCCCTTTAGCACGGGCAGTGTCAGTGTAACCCATCGACAGCGGCTCTAATACTCTATGCACAAAGAGTAAGCAGCGTGCTGCCGGATATTGTTACAGTTGCTGTAGCAACTGTCTTCCGCTCCTCGCCGTGGTAATGCCCGTCATACTCCCGCCCTGGACCATGAGAAGAAACTGCCACAAACTCACCCCGCGATTGTAAGAGCTCCATTAATATATAAAGGGTCAGGGTGGGAGGGGGGAAATACTTAGGGGGTGGGGGAATCATTAAATCTATATAGTAAAGGGCGGGGTGAGGGTGTATATTAAATATATAAAAGGTAGAGGTGATGGGTTGCTGGAAGGGGAAAAGGAATGACACATATATATATGTATGTGTATATATATATATATATATATACATACACATATATATATATCACTGCCAGCACACAAAACACTTGAATTCCCCCCATACAGATGAGGAGCAGCATTAGTCTTTAATTACATAGTGGGTGTGTATATATATATATATATATATATATATATATATAGTGGTCGAAGTGGGCTGGTATACCGGCACTTCTCCACAGACCCAGAAGTTTTTTGTTTTTTTAAATGGCCGAGCGTGCTCATGTTCCCCACACCGCTGCTCCCAGTCACGGCGGTCGGTGCCGGAGCTCTGAACCACACTAGTCCCCAGCAGTTATGGCGGACACACACTCCTCCTTCCCTTCTCCAGCAGCCGCCCATGCACAGTGCCAAGATTCTCCAATTATTCAACCGGGCAGCCGCGTCACCATGGGGCTGCATAGACGCTGGCGCTCAAATCCTCCTGCTGCCGGCCTCCTTTTCGGGCTCTGCCTGGGTCCGCGCTGCGGGACTCCCTTGTTGACAGTGACAGCCCGCAGCTCAAGCTAAGGTTGACTGGACATGGCGGCGGTGAGTGACTGCTGGAGAGCCCTGTGCCCTCCTGCCCCCCCATTCCCCATGTGTGTGGACCCTCCCTCTGTGTGCGTGACACCTTGTGCCCCCCTGTCCCCCCCACTGCCTTTGTGTGTATGTCACCCAGCGCTCCCCTACCCCTGTTGCCCTGTGTGATGACCCTCCTGCCCATGTATGGTGCTCTGTACACCCCCTGCATGTGACACCCTGTCCCCCATGTTTCAGCTCATACCTTGTGCTATAATGTCAATTTTGGCTCATTCCGTGTACTATAATGTGAATTTCGGCTCATTCCGTGTGCTATAATGTGAATTTCGGCACATTCTGTGTGGTATAATGTGAATTTCGGCTCATACCGTGTGCTATAATAATGTGAATTTCGGCTCATACCGTGTGCTATAATGTGAATTTCGGCTCATTCGGTGTGCTACAATGTGAATTTCTGCTCATACTGTGTGCTATAATGTGAATTTCGGCTCATACCTTGTGCTATAATGTGAATTTCGGCTCATACCGTGTGCTATAATGTGAATTTCAGCTCATACTGTGTGGTATAATGTGAAAGGAGCACCAGTACTAGATAGTATAAGGGGTACTACACTGAAGGTCACGCCCCCTTTTGAGTGGCCACTACCCCTTTACTTTTCCATACACCCACTTCAAAATTTGCACTTCGACCACTGTATAGATATACTGTATATAGGCTGCCTGAAGGCTTAATCCAGCCCTGGTCTAGCAGTTCTCGTGCACCCTGGGTAGAACGCCTACAGCATTAAAGCAGCAATCTGTCCTGAAGTTCCCACTAAGAGTCAGCTGGATGGGATGTATTAACATTAAAATGCGATTAAAAAAAACAACTGTTTTCTGGGTTTTACCACATTTCCTGTATGTATTAAGACTCGGTGTGTGGTTTTGGGAGGGGGGAGGGGTAGCAGGCTGAAATTTTGCCTAGGATGTAGAGAAGCCTTGCACCGGCCCTGCCCGCAGCCTAATCTTATTATTATTATCCTTTATATGACTTCATAAGGGTTTCACAACACCGATCGAAGGACCTATTTCAGACCTGATTTCAGCGGCAAAATCTTTCTCTAATTGGCAAAACCACTGCAGGTGAGCAGGTATAACATGTGCAGAGAGAGTTAGATTTGGGTGGGTTATTTTGTTTATGTGCAGGGTTAATACTGGCTGCTTTATTTTTACACTGCAATTTAGATTTCAG
This sequence comes from Pseudophryne corroboree, assembly GCF_028390025.1. Lineage (NCBI taxonomy): Eukaryota > Metazoa > Chordata > Amphibia > Anura > Myobatrachidae > Pseudophryne > Pseudophryne corroboree. Next base: position 155,941,147 of record NC_086453.1, on the reverse strand, counting down.
TTTGAACACACACCACCCAAATATAACTCTCTCTCTGCACATGTTATATCTGCCCCACCTGCACTGCACATGGGCCCTCATTCCGAGTTGTTCGCTCGGTAAAAATCTTCGCATCGCAGCGATTTTCCGCTTAATGCGCATGCGCAATGTTCGCACTGCGAATGCGCCAAGTAAATTTGCTATGCAGTTAGGAATTTTACTCACGGCTTTTTCATCGTTCTTGCGATCGTAATGTGATTGACAGGAAATGGGTGTTGCTGGGCGGAAACAGGCCGTTTTATGGGTGTGTGGGAAAAAACGCTACCGTTTCCGGAAAAAACGCAGGAGTGGCTGGAGAAACCGGAGTGTCTGGGCGAACGCTGGGTGTGTTTGTGACGTCAAACCAGGAACGACAAGCACTGAACTGATCGCAGATGCCGAGTAAGTCTGAAGCTACTCAGAAACTGCTACGAGGTGTGTAATCGCAATATTGCGAATACATCGTTCGCAATTTTAAGATGCTAAGATTCACTCCCAGTAGGTGGCGGCTTAGCATGAGCAAATCTGCTAAAATCCGCTTGCGAGCGAACAACTCGGAATGAGGGCCATGGTTTTGCCCATTAGAGGAAAAGTTTTGCTGCTGTGATTAGGTCTGAATTAGGCCCAAAGTACATAAACAAATGAGCAAGACCAGCGGTTCCGGCGCCCATGTGATCACTCCTGATCTCCTGCGCCCTCGGTTACCGGAGCCCATAGAGTCACCAACACTTACAGCACAAGGGCGATTCTGTTGTCCCTAAGCAGGGGAATCTCTGGTGTCTTAAATGGACAAGATTTTGTCCGCTTCCATGCCCCCCCAAATGCTGCGATTGAGGTCTCCGGCTCCAGGATTCCAAGAGGGCCGCCGCTCCCAGCTCACATGTTGGAGACAGTACAACTGCCACTTTTGCACTCCCAGCCCCATTGCTGCCCATTCACCACTCTGATGACACTATGCCTGCTGTGGATGGTCCTGTCATTTATTCAGATGTCTGCTCACTCAGCGCAACTGCAGCAAGCTGTCCGTGATATGACAGCTTGCTCTCCTAGTCTGTTAACAATTTTCCAAGTCTCTGAGTGTAAATGAACAACGTTCAAGCGAGAATTTTCAAAATGTGGCTAAATTTAAGACGCGCTATGAGGCCCTGCATAAATCCCATTATCAGCTGATTGCGAAGGTAGATGACCATGAAAACATGTCGCAGAGATGTAATTTATGCATCGTGGTGTCAAAGTCAGAAAAATATCACGATGCACACTGCCATATTTGCACCTCATATGTGTCCCTGCTGCGCATGCGTGCGCTCTCCCGTGCGTGCGCATACTCGCTGTTGCGGGCACCCGCAGGCGCACGGTATGCGCATTTACGGTAGAGATTGTATGCGTCTAGCGGGCGACTCTTTCGTTACATATTTTCACCATATAATGTATTTTGTAGATTATGGTCCCTTTGATAGAATCTGAAAGTTTGGTTAATGTAGCATGTTCATGGACAGAGAAATCCCTCTTTGTTTGATACGAAGGGTCAGACAGGAGTAATACAGTGGTGTTTAGTATCCATCGGAAGAGTATTTAATTAGCAATATTCCGGTGTTGGTTTGAAGCGGATTAATCGCTCGTGCGAATAGTTATGGACATAAGAAGTTTATGTCCATTTACTATTATTTGCACTTACTTATCCATGCGGCGGGAAACCTAGTTTCCCACCCACCTGAGCAGTTGGAAATCGTCACAGCCCACCTGTATGAATCAACCTATGACCTTTTGTTATAATGCGAGGAGGAATTCCTGTGTCCAATGAACAATGAGATTGTAGGGACCATTGAATTGTATTGTGTGTGGGGCATAAATAGACAAGCCGATCACATCCAGCTCACTCTTCAACGGTTCTCATTGCTGATAATCGGGAGCTGGATGTCCAGAGGCGCATGCGATCGTTCCCCTTTGTGCGTAAGTTTTCTCCGCAATCATATTGTCTTTCTTGTTATTATGGGCCATATCTCTCTCTCTCTCTCTTCTCCTCTTTCTCTCGTATTCTCTTAAACGTAATTGTATTGTATTTACTGTATAGTTATCTGGTTAGTTAGTCTATGTTATATTGTAGTGTGTGACTTGTATTGTATTATTCTTTTTGCAAGTATAACATTCATATAAGGCGTTAGACCCTAAGCCCGGTAGTTGTGTATTTATTATAGTGTTAAGCATTCACAGAGTGTCGGTGACGCTCAAACAGCTTTTAAGTTGGTAAGGTTACACTGTGTTGCATCTACACCCTATCTCTACACTAAGGTTTTACTGCATATTACATTGTTTATGGTTTAGATATAAAGGTTTAACATTGTGAGCGTCTGCGCCGCTGGTGATCTCCTCGTGGTCCCGAGCGTCCGCTACGCTATAGCGAACCATTACGTTAGTCAGCAGCCAATAGCGTGCCTGCCTGTGATCTCTTGGCCGTGAGCGAACGTGACGCTTGAGCGTCTCGACCACGGCTAAGCGATTGTTACGCAACGTGCGTACCCTTACGGTACTCCATACGTCAATAGCGTACAGTGTTCTTAGGCCTCTTAAAGGGTTTTAAATAAGATAAATATTTAGCTTTATCAATTGGCGGCTCGTCCTGTCCTTCACATATCTCTGCTGGGTAATTTCAGCAGACATTATCCATCAGCAAAGGGCGGGAGATCATATTCTTCGCAGTGCTGACGGGATAAGCGTCTGCTTCGCTTAGTAAAGGGTGCTGAAGGAATCCGGAACCGGAGGTAAGAACAAAACGCTAGTGTCTTTTAAAACTGTTTATTTCTATCTTGCGTACGCACGCCCATATCTGCATTTCTTTTCATTCGTGTATTTTCATATATCACTCTCCTGTTTGCCATTTTATAATTGATAAAACGTGCTAAGAGAGATTTGTCGCTATTTCATAGTTAAAGTGTAAATGTAATATATAAAGGGATAAAGTGTAAAGCCCACACGCAACTCTACCTAAGGTATAAGGAGAGATTGGTGTGTTGCGCGGTAGAAGATCGAGGATCATCTACATTGATAAACGTGTTAGTTGTGTTACGGTGGATATTTGCTTTGCGTACACGTGTCTCTAACAAAGGGTGAGACTCGCGTACGCAACTCAAAGGCCGACGCACGCAGTGTAAATTACGCAACGGAGCGTCCGGGTACGCCCACGTAACTCAAATCACACGATAGTGTTATTGCAACAGGCGGAAAGGTGGCAACGTGGTAAGTAGCGCAAGTCTATTTTAGTGTCCGAAATTTAGATTAACAGATCCTTCTCCAAATTCACAACACATCTGGTCTAAAGAAAATTTCTGCGCAGAAATAGAAATAGAAACAAAAGTGTACATGTGGTGAGTGAGTGTTTTGTATATATAAGTTTATACAATTTTCCAGGTTGAACCACAAGAAGTCGAGTTCTCGCAGAGGTACATGCATGTAAGTGTCGTACATGGTGGCGAGGGAGGCATCCTTTGTTAAATATAAAATTTGAGCAGTAGAGTATAGTAGACCAGGAGGTCATACTACAGACCAGGAGGTCATACTACAGACCAGGAGGTCCAGGTACAGCAGACTAAGAAGTCTGCCATAAATAAGAGAAAAGGGCACAACCCAGGGGGTTGGTGCAAAACCCATATAGGCCAATAAAGCTCTGGCTGAAGGAATTCGCAGCCGAAATTTTCGATTCCACTGGTCGCTCAGCACATAAGATTAGTTGCTTATGTGCTGAACGATTGTACCGCACGTAATTGTGTACATTAGTTAGTCTGACCAGTACCATTTGTGTACGAACCCGGTCATAAAACTATTTGTACACTCTGATGTGATTTGTGTAATTTTTTATTTTCTGAAGGGAAGTTCGCTGGTCACTCAGGAATTGTCCAACAACCAATAGTTACTGGAAAGAGTAAGTGTTCTGCAGATATCCCTCGCATGTTCCAGTAAATAGAGGTTCATAGGGGCCCTGGGTCGAGTACGCCAGCGCTAAGGCAGTGTGTAGGTCGTATTGGTCGGCGTGGGCGAGTGAGTGGGGTACTCGGTAAACCGCCACCGTCAGCCTATCGTGAACATTTTGGTTTTTGTAAGGGTTCGCTGAAGACCCTGATTGAAGGTCAGAGGTGGTGAAAGCAACGCCTGCAAGTTATGGGGGCCAATTGTTCAGGAAGGGGGCGATCAACCTCGGTTCGGGTTGATTCAGTAAACCGACCAGTCGGGTCGGCAAGGTACGTAATGTGTGAAAAATATGGTTCACATACAGAGGTTTTATGTGATGAATGGGAGAGAATGACAGTGCATGACGGGGAGAAATTCCCAAGAGTAGGTAGCTTTAGCCCAGAAGTGTTGCAAAATTTAAGGAGGAGGATATGTCTCATTAAATCAACAAAGAGACGAATCCAACATTATGATTATTTGCAGTTATGGCAACAGGAGGGTGAAATACAGAGAGGATTGGCTCTGGCGGCGGGATCTAATCCTATCAAGAAATTGGTAGCCACGGCCCCGCCGTCACCATACATATCAGGAGAGAAATTGGTTGCGGAGAATGACGCATTAGGGTGTAACAAACAAACACTTAGCAACTGTGTAAATGTTAATAAGTTAACAAATGCAAGTATTAACCCGTGCAAGTTGTACCCTGTTTTGAACTTTCCCCAGGAGTGTGATCAAGAGGACGAATCGGCAACAATATCGGCGCTCTCTCTAGCAGCCACCATAGCAGAGACAACAGTAGGCACGGCTCCACCCACGAGATTAGTAACAAAAGCCCCTAGCGGAGGGATAGGTGAGGTCGTATCTACAGGTAAGTACGGCACCATACACTATGCTGAAACCATTTCACCACAGGCTGTAGAATCTACACAGAATGATGTTAGTAGACTTAATCCTGTTAGGGTAATAGCAGTGCCAAATGGGAAAACTGACACGACAGGAATCACACCTGTTAGGAACATTGCCATGTACAGCCCATTTTCCCGAATGGAATTAAGAACCATAGTGTCTGAATTCCCTGATCCTAGAAAAGACTTAGTTGCTAGCCAGAAATACATCAGAGACCTAGGGAACACTTTAGAGCCCAATAACAAAGACTGGCAGGTATTGCTGAGGGCATGTTTACCCTCCAATGTCGACGCAGCTCAATTTTTAGCTGACTGTGGACTGGATCAGGATGTACCTCTTACAGATGTGTACAACAAAGATAACGTAAAAAGAATAAATTTACAATTAAAAGAGTATTTTCCAGCGGTAGTTAAGTGGAACAAGATTTTCTCCATTAAACAGAAAGAGTCAGAAACTGCTGCAGAATATTTTCACAGGGCATTACTAGAAATGGCAAAATACACAGGTATAGAGGACATTAAAACAAACATAAACCATCGAGAAGTAGCAGTATCTGTACTAATGGATGGTTTAAAAGAGACATTAAAGACAAGGGTACAGACCACGCAACCATGTTGGCGAGGTCTGTCGGTGGCTACTTTGAGAGAGGCTGCTATTGATCACGACCGGAATATCACCAGACACAGGGAACAACAAGGTGATAAATTAATGGCCGTAAGTATACAGGCCCTGACCACAAGGCAGCCTTTGTATAAATCACCAAACCCTGTGGGTAAGTCAAATGTGGTAACTTGTTTTTCTTGTCATAGACAGGGACACATGGCACGAGACTGTAGAGTGAAAAATTCACAAAACTCATATCAACCCCCTAGACAACGACATGACACACGACTTTGGGAGCAGGGTCCGCAGAAACGGAGTTATGAGCCACATGCAGGGGAAACAAAAAGATACCCCCCGAACAGAGACTGGCAAGCCTCTGGCAGTTCCCATTTAACCCCTTCACAAGTAGTTGCTGCCAGCGGGATTCAGGGAGGTCACCGTACCCAATAGGGGTGTGGCCATACCTGTAATCTGCAGCCAGTAAAATTGATTGCAAGTCTTGGGAGTGAACCTGAAATTGCAATTAATGTAGCTGGTAAAACATTAAACTTCCTTGTAGATACAGGGGCGGCCAAATCAGTGATAAATTCGACAGTGGGCATGAGAACCACTGGTAAGACAATTCCAGCCATGGGAGTAACGGGAGTAGTCCAGCACTACCCTGTTAGCATACCAGCCGAGATTACAGTAGGGCCTTTACATACCAAGCATTCCTTTTTGCTGGCTGCATCGGCACCGACTAATCTCCTGGGAAGAGATTTATTGTGTAAAATGGGGTGCGTCATTTATTGTACTCCTGAAGGTGTATTCTTGGACATACCTGAGAATCACGCTCAGGAAGTGCGAGACATGTTAGACTCCCCATCAAAATTAATGTCACATACCATTATGACAAATAGGACTCCATCCCAAGTAGAAGAAATGACATCCCAGATACCAGAGTCACTTTGGACTAAAGATGGACAGGACACTGGATTAATGGCAAACGTAGCTCCGGTAGTTGTGCAAGTAAAAGATGGTAGGATAGCTCCAAAAATCCCACAGTACCCTCTGAAGCCAGAGGTGGAGTTAGGAGTTTACCCAGTAATAGAGCGCTTGCTACAACAGGGCATTCTGGTAAGAACGTCCAGCACTGCCAATAGTCCCATCTTCCCTGTGAAAAAGAGTGGGGGGAGGGGTTACCGGCTAGTGCAGGATCTAAGGGGGATTAACAAAATAGTTGAGAGTCAGTTCCCCGTAGTGCCAAATCCAGCAGTCATCCTTATGCAAATCCCTCCCACTGCGAAATTTTTCACTGTTATTGACCTCTGCTCCGCTTTCTTTTCGGTACCTCTGCACCCTGACAGTCAATATTTGTTTGCATTTACATACAGAGGAGTCCAATACACATGGACTCGATTACCACAAGGTTTCATAGACAGTCCAAGTATATTTTCCCAGGCTTTGCATGATTGTCTACAGTCTTTCCAACCAGAGAGTGGATCAGTATTAATACAGTACGTGGATGATCTACTACTGTGTTCTGATTCATTGAAAGCATCCCTGAAGGATACGAAACAGCTCCTGTTTCATCTTTCAGACACAGGACACAAGGTTTCCAAAGACAAGTTGCAATTATGCCAAACTAAGGTAAAATATTTGGGACACTGTCTAACACTAGGACTGAGACACCTGACCGCTGATAGAATTCAAGCAATTAGAGACATGACTCTGCCACAAACCCAGCAACAGATCAGAACATTTTTAGGAATGTGTGGGTATTGCCGTAACTGGATCCCAGGGTTTTCCATTCTAGCGTTACCTTTGCAGGAGATGGTTTCCTCAAACAAACCTGATCGGATTTCGCATACAGACGAGTCCGAGATGGCATTTGAGAGACTTAAACAGTGCCTAACGCAGGCACCAGCATTAGGTATGCCAGACTATGGGAAACCCTTTGAGCTGTACGGAACAGAAAGTGCTGGTTGCGCGGCAGGCGTCTTAACCCAAAAGCACGGTGATGCCAGCAGGCCAGTAGCATACTACAGCGCTCAGCTAGATACGGTAGCGCGATCCCTCCCCACATGCTTGCGAAGCGTTGCTGCGATAGCATTGCTAGTAACGAAAAGCGAAGATGTAGTGCTAGGTCACAACCTCACAATTCATACACCACATGCAGTGTCAGCCTTGCTAAATTCTGCCCAAACCAGGCACGTCTCATCAGCGCGGTTTACAAGATGGGAATTGGCACTAATGGCCCCCGTAAACATCACCATAAGGAGATGCAGTGCATTAAATCCTGCAACATATCTCCCAGGTGTGCCTGGACAGGCACAAAGGGTGGAGGATGAGAGTGGTGGGGAAGGAGAATTTAATACAAAGGAGGACACACATGATTGTATGGAATATTTGACCCAAAATTTTACCGCAAGGCCTGACATCAGTGACAACCCACTGGAAGATGTAGATCTAACTTTCTACACAGACGGTAGTTGTCACAGACAGTCAGACTCGGGAGACTTGTGTACTGGATACGTAGTCGTAGATGACCAAGGCACCATAGAAGCGGAACCGCTAGGCCCACCTCACTCAGCCCAGGTTGCTGAACTGGTTGCCCTAACCAGAGCATGTGAATTGGCTAAGGGCAAATCAGCCAATATCTACACCGACTCTAGATACGCATTCGGGGTAGTCCATGATTTCGGAGCCCTATGGCGCCTCAGAAATTTCATGACGGCAGCTGGTACACCGGTAGCGCATGCAGCTCACATCAAAAGGCTTCTAACAGCGATACAGGAACCCGACAGAGTGGCTGTTATCAAGTGTAAAGCACACACATATAGCCAAGACCCAGTATCACTTGGTAACAGCCGAGCAGACGAAGCTGCTAAGTTAGCAGCTGGGACCCCCAGACAGACAGACACCACACAACTGATGGTATTTAATACCATCAACACACAGAAGTTGTGTGAGATGCAAAATTTGTGTTCCACACAGGAAAAGGCAGTCTGGAAGGCGAAGGGATATGGCCAGGAGTCCTCAGGACTCTGGACGGATGGACAAGGTAAACCAGTGGCCCCCAGAGCATATCTCCCATGTTTAGCTGAGGCAGCTCACGGGCTGACTCATCTGGGCAAGGAAGGGATGTGCAAGTTGGTAAGAGCATATTGGTGCGCCCCAGGATTTTCATCTCATGCAAGTAAGAGAGCAATGTCATGCCTTACATGCTTGAGAAAGAATATCGGAAAGGCAATACCAACAGAACCATCTCATATCCCACCTACAGGCGGTCCTTTTCAGGTAATACAGATTGACTTTATTCAATTACCCCCTTGTCGAAATTTGAAATATGTACTTGTTTGTATAGATGTGTTCTCAAATTGGGTCGAAGCATTTCCTGCGGCCACAAACACCGCTATGTTTACTGCTAAGAAAATTGTGCAGGAATTTGTATGTAGATATGGTATCCCTAGAATAATTGAAAGTGATAGGGGTACCCATTTTACAGGTGATGTCTTTCAAGGAATGTGTAAGTTGATGGGAATTGATAGCAAGCTGCACACTCCATACCGTCCACAGGCGAGTGCGAAGGTGGAAAGAGTGAACAGCACTATTAAAAATAAACTGAGCAAAGTTATGGCAGAGACAGGATTGACATGGCCAGAAGCTTTACCCATTGTACTGTACAGCATCAGAACCACTCCCAGGTCCCCTCTTAATCTGTCTCCCTTTGAAATCTTGTTTGGTCGACAACCGCATGTTATGATTAACCCTCAGGATGATTTGAAGTGTAACAATGAAGTGACTGTAAAATACTTGATTAACGTGAGTAAACAGTTAAGGAATCAAAATGATAATTTGAAGTTAGTGATTCCTGATTTACCAGATAGTAATTGTCATGACATTGAACCTGGGGATTATGTAATGATACGGAATTTTCTACGCTCAGGTTGCCTTATTGACAGATGGGAAGGACCATACCAAGTCTTATTGACTAGCACTACAGCATTGAAAGTTGCCGAGAGAGAGACTTGGGTTCATTCGTCCCATTGTAAGAAGGTTGCTGATCCAGAGAGGTCCCGTGATAAGGACCAGACGGTAGAGGAAGTTGTATCACTGGAGTGTCTGTTCCAGGAGGACTGAGGCGGCACCTGAGCATTGAGAATCACAAGATCAAAAGCAGTTGTCGATCCCCTGTTTCCCTTTTACTGTTTTTCTCCACTTCCCATCCCCTCTCCCTCAAATTATTTTTTTCCCCCTTCTCATTCTTCTTCGTTTCCTCCTAAGATGGACTTGCCTCAAGAGACTGTGATCCGGATTTTCCTGTTGACCATGATGTTGACCAGAGCAGTCTGTTCCGGCGAGAGTACCATGGAGGTCGAGAGAGGTTCTGGAATGGGTTCTGATGACAGAGATGGAGGCGTAGTTTTCCGAGAACAACATAATCAACAAGCAAAGGCGAGTATCAGAAAACGATCCGATAACATAGACCATAGAAGGAATTGTGAAGGATTGTTAGCTGAAGAAAACTGTATCTGTAGGCTCTGTGACAATGTGGTTGAGGATGGGTGCATCAAGAAATGCCAATCCAGTTTTAATATCCACATGGACCGGCATCCATTGAGTGACTATCACTCCTTAGTGGGTAGTGTGTTAAATCAGACAGATTGTTGGGTATGCTCTCAAGTACCTCAAGGTCATAGCAAATCAGGACTAGTACCATTTCCTTTAACGATAGGGGAGGTACTTGAGCTAAATGGTGGGAGGCCGGTGGACAGGAGGTTTAATATCTCCAGTCCTCCTAGTTTGAAGCTCCACCAATATCATGTGGACAGATCCCTAATATGTTTTAACATTTCCAATCCCCGAAAGCCGGGAAATTGGGAAGTGTCATGGAGTAACCAAACCATGACCTTTTCATATAGAGCAGATAGAATGCCGACAGATACAGAGCTTATACGCCACATAGCCAGTAGCGGAAAATATTTCCGATATAGGTATACTCTAGGAAGTAGGATTATGAGAGTTGGAGAGGTATCACCAGGATACTGTGCACATATCGTACAAACTGGTACGTGTACTAGACAGATGGGAGAATTAGGGTTAGGAGATTTCACATGGAAGATGTGTAATATGGTTATGTCCTACTCCGTCCCATATGTTCTCCCCGATGATGCATATTTCATATGCGGGAGGAAGGCGTATAAGTGGCTTGCCCCAAACTCTGAAGGATTGTGTTATATTGGAAAAGTACTGCCTGAAGTAATGACTGTATCACATGCCAAAATGAAAGATATACACCGTGTTGCCCAAGCTCCTTATACTCACACCCATTACGAGCACGTAGTTAAACGGCACCTGATAGAAAGAACAGAGCATCCGGCCTCTGACATGATCCATGAATCCACCGGGATTCAGGTTCTAATCGCGTTAGACATCACTCGCACCGCCAGAGGAGTGTTGAATTATAAATACATATCTGCGCTCGCAAATTTGTTAGACAATATCACAGAAATGTATGATGACACTTTTAGGTATACTGGAAGAGAGCTTCAAGCTTATAAAACAGAACTGGTTCAGCATAGAATGGTTCTCAATTATCTCACGGCAGTGACAGGTGGATATTGTGTCACACTGGCAACGCAGTACGGCGCGAAATGCTGCACATATATAACGAATAGTACCGAGGACCCGGTCGAGGTCATAGACCAAAAGATGGACGATATTCTCCAATTGAAGTGGGAATTTCGCAGGAGACACAATCTCACCCTTGCTGCTGTAGGTAATGAGCTGACTAGTTGGGTGTCATGGTTGAACCCGCGAAATTGGTTCTCTGGTTTAGGAGAATGGGCTCAAGGAGTCATAATGGATGTAGGGAAGTTTCTCCTATGTATCTTAGGTGTTGTCATAACGATTGGCTTGATATTTAGATGCGGTCAGGCTTTAACGAAGTGTAAACGAAGTACAAGGGTGATGAGTTTAAGGAGTGAGGAAATTGTAATTCCAATGGATTTGATTTATGACCCAACTGTAGAAACAATGATGTGATGAAAATGCGATTTCTACGGTCCGTTTCTTTCACCTGTTTTTCTGGTTTCTCCAAGGTAAAAAGACCCACTTTTGACGAGGAATTTGATGACCCTGTATACAGACAACTGATGGATTAAAGAAGAAGTTTTGACAACCTTATACACAGATATTTGATGAACTTTGCCATAGACCCCCAGTTTCCCTAGAAATTTTAAAATTACGCTAGCCCAACACTTTTGTAAGTCTATGGACATTGACAAAGCTTTTTGCCCACACGCCTTTTGGCAAAAGCACAAAGAAGACTGCATTCAACAGACACCGAACAAGACTTCAACCGACAAATGTTCATTAACTTTACATAGAATACCACTGCATTTACCGTAATTATGTATTTTCTTCATCTCTACAACCTTCAGGTAAATACACACATAGTCGATAGGGAATACTGGCACAGATATCAGCAATCACATATTCCCCCATTCATGTATCATCAACTAAAATGTGCTCCCCATTTTGTTACAACCACAACCGAAAAGAGCTCGGTAAAGTTTGACAGCCCATCCACAGACCCGTACCACGGGATAAGAAGGAATTCAAATGTATACTTCGCAATACCTCGAAGCTTGATTTAAAACACGTACGGCACGATGATACATGACCCCCAAACACGGATTCATACACACATGCTTCTGCTATCTCATTAGGTCATACCCTTTTCCTACCTTCTCCTCTCCTCCCCTACCCAACCATGGAAATGTATTAACCCCTGACATATATTTTTCTCGTTTTGAAATGTTTTAGGAAGTGGCAGTTATTGTTGACTGCCAAAGGGTGGACTGTCAAAGTCAGAAAAATATCACGATGCACACTGCCATATTTGCACCTCATATGTGTCCCTGCTGCGCATGCGTGCGCTCTCCCGTGTGTGCGCATACTCGCTGTTGCGGGCACCCGCAGGCGCACGGTATGCGCATTTACGGTAGAGATTGTATGCGTCTAGCGGGCGACTCTTTCGTTACATATTTTCACCATATAATGTATTTTGTAGATTATGGTCCCTTTGATAGAATCTGAAAGTTTGGTTAATGTAGCATGTTCATGGACAGAGAAATCCCTCTTTGTTTGATACGAAGGGTCAGACAGGAGTAATACAGTGGTGTTTAGTATCCATCGGAAGAGTATTTAATTAGCAATATTCCGGTGTTGGTTTGAAGCGGATTAATCGCTCGTGCGAATAGTTATGGACATAAGAAGTTTATGTCCATTTACTATTATTTGCACTTACTTATCCATGCAGCGGGAAACCTAGTTTCCCACCCACCTGAGCAGTTGGAAATCGTCACAGCCCACCTGTATGAATCAACCTATGACCTTTTGTTATAATGCGAGGAGGAATTCCTGTGTCCAATGAACAATGAGATTGTAGGGACCATTGAATTGTATTGTGTGTGGGGCATAAATAGACAAGCCGATCACATCCAGCTCACTCTTCAACGGTTCTCATTGCTGATAATCGGGAGCTGGATGTCCAGAGGCGCATGCGATCGTTCCCCTTTGTGCGTAAGTTTTCTCCGCAATCATATTGTCTTTCTTGTTATTATGGGCCATATCTCTCTCTCTCTCTCTTCTCCTCTTTCTCTCGTATTCTCTTAAACGTAATTGTATTGTATTTACTGTATAGTTATCTGGTTAGTTAGTCTATGTTATATTGTAGTGTGTGACTTGTATTGTATTATTCTTTTTGCAAGTATAACATTCATATAAGGCGTTAGACCCTAAGCCCGGTAGTTGTGTATTTATTATAGTGTTAAGCATTCACAGAGTGTCGGTGACGCTCAAACAGCTTTTAAGTTGGTAAGGTTACACTGTGTTGCATCTACACCCTATCTCTACACTAAGGTTTTACTGCATATTACATTGTTTATGGTTTAGATATAAAGGTTTAACATTGTGAGCGTCTGCGCCGCTGGTGATCTCCTCGTGGTCCCGAGCGTCCGCTACGCTATAGCGAACCATTACGTTAGTCAGCAGCCAATAGCGTGCCTGCCTGTGATCTCTTGGCCGTGAGCGAACGTGACGCTTGAGCGTCTCGACCACGGCTAAGCGATTGTTACGCAACGTGCGTACCCTTACGGTACTCCATACGTCAATAGCGTACAGTGTTCTTAGGCCTCTTAAAGGGTTTTAAATAAGATAAATATTTAGCTTTATCAGTGGGTATACCAGAATCTCTGAAAGGCCTTGATTTATTTGCTTTCCTGCAGTCCTCACTCCCAGAATTATTGAATATACAGGATGTTTGTGAGGGACTTGTAATTGAACGGGCTCATCGCCTGGGTCCACCGCCATCTACCAATGACAACAGACCACGGGTTATTATATTTAAATGTTAAAGCTTTGTTCACAGACGCCATCAGGATCTTCGCTGGAAAGGCTCCCGCTTATTTATCTTCCAGAATGAGAGCTCGCAGGGAATTTTCTCCTTTATGCTCCCGACTGGTGAAAGATAATAAAAAGTTTGCTCTTTTGTTCCCAGCACACTAACGTATCTTTCAAAGTACAGAGTTTAAAGACTTTACTTCGATTGCAAATGCTGAAAGCTATTTACTGGAAATAGATGATGAAGACGGCTGCCAATCTCCAGTCAGTGATGGGGCCACCCCAGATCATACTTGCCTACTCTCCCAGAAGCTGCAGGAGGCTCCCATTTTTTGGGGTACCCCCCACCCCCGCCGCATCCCCGGAAGAGTAGGCAGGTCTCCCGCATCCTGCTCGCACACTAGTGATGCGGGTAGGATGGGGAGATAATCTCCCGTATTCAAGGGTCCATCGGGTGGGGAAGGAGTTAAAATGACGGTTGATGATGTCACAGTCCGGCCCAGCCCCGCCGAAGACTCCTGCAGCGTCTCCTCTCCGGGCTTTTCCCGGACAGGAGAAATCTAATGTAGGCAAGTATGCCCCAGATATGTGAGACTGTTCATCCTTGCCTAGCTACTTTAATGTTGCACTTTTCTTTGTTACTTGTATATTTTTTTTATCCCCCTACGCATAATTTGCCTAGTACCTCCTGGTATGGATTTGACTCTACCACCCTAAAGTGACTCTATGCTGTACATCCTTTGCAGATTCATTACCTTGATATGATGCTGACAGGTCATATTCTCTTTATTATTGTATTACTTCCATATATGCTTCTTTTATGTTCTCTGTGTTCTTTCCTTACTAATGTAAACTGCACCAAATTGTGCCAACTGTTGCGATTTATGCTGTTGCATATTGCAACTATTAAAGGTATACTACGTGACCGACGGTTGCTGTGGTATATCTTTTACTAGTTGTCTTAGATTACAGTGTGGAGATGAGACTGTACGCCACTTGCGGATTCTACTTTCTCATTATGATGTTCTTTCTTGTTGGTCGTTCCCTCCCTCCTCTTTCTCTTAAGTGTCCTGTCTTGTTTTTCCAACTGTTTATTCATCAGGTGTCCATGACTCGACAATTGTTTTCCTTAACCACTTAACTGACGATTTATTTAGCCGAAAACCGCTCCGAAATTGTTGGGTTTTTTAATGTGTGAATTAGGTGACCAGCTATGGGTACTGGAACACTGGTGGTGAGAGCCACCAGTGCAATGGGTAGCTGGGTTGTCACCTAATGGAGAGTCACGTGAGGACTGGTGAGTTGACGGAATGTTGGGAGGATCAGCAATACAGGAAAGTCACAGAGATCACTGGCTGGAACCAGTGTGATATCTGTCGATGAGGCTGAGGACAACAGCAATGACTGTAGACGACGCTAAGAGCATCAGTAGTAACTGTAGATGTAGCTGAGGACATCAGTAATGACTGTAGAGGAAGCTGGGGGCATCAGCAAAACTTGTAGACAAGGCTGAAGTGGTCGACAATATTTGTAGGTGAAGCTGAGGACCTCAGCAATGCTTGTAGATGAAGATGTGGATGTCTGCAATACTTGTAACCGAAGCTGAGTATGTCAGCAATACTTGTACATGTAGCCAAGGACGTCGACAATGCTTGTAGACGAAGCTGAGGATATCAGCAATACTTGTACACGAAGCCGAGGATGTCGACAATGCTTGTAGCTGAAGCGGAGGACGTCAGCAATACTTGTAAATGAAGCTGAGGGTGTCAGCAATACTTGTAAATGAAGCCGAGGATGTTGACAATGCTTGTAGACGAAGCTGAGGATGTCAGCAATACTTGTACACGAAGCCGAGGACATAGGCAATGCTTGTAGCAGAAGCTCAGGAAGTCAGCAATACTTGTAAATGAAGCTGAGGGTGTCGGCAACGCTTGTAACTGAAGCTGAAGAAGTCAGCAATACTTGTAGATAAAGCCAAGAACGTCGGCAACACTAGTTTTCCGATGCTGGGCAACTGAGGTAGCGCAATAGGGATTCCATATGCTGTGCAGT
This sequence comes from Pseudophryne corroboree, assembly GCF_028390025.1. Classification (NCBI taxonomy): domain Eukaryota; kingdom Metazoa; phylum Chordata; class Amphibia; order Anura; family Myobatrachidae; genus Pseudophryne; species Pseudophryne corroboree. The sequence goes on along the minus strand of NC_086453.1, from coordinate 155,925,238 downwards.
GCAGTGTCGGCACTGTTTGTTTCCCAGTAGCTGTGATGTGATGGTTCTGCACAATGGATACTGTAATGTTGTAATCAGCAGTGGCAGGTTTTCCGGATACTATGGTGCGTTACCTTGCTCAGCGGTGAACTGGAAGCTGGCGAGAACCAACAAAGTCTCTAAGGCCGCAAGGGATATAGGATAGTCCCTCTAGATCACTGGATTGTTCTAGTGAATCTGGTGATGCCAGGATGTAGTGGCAATGATGGCCTTTAAATCATCCAGGGAGTCAGGCGGTGCAGGGAATGGTAACTTGCACTGAGTCTATCACCAGCAGGAGATTCTGGAGCTCACTCCAGGCTGAGAGACACCAAAGCACTGACAGCTTGCTAGTGCTTGAGACCTGGAACTTATACCCAGTGCTTACAGCTGAGTGGATGAGCGGCTCACATGATGTGGAAGTGAATCCGGATTGGACCCAGGAAGGTCAGCTGACCAGGAACTGTTGTGGCGACGTCCATAGCTGGTTTTGGAGGGAACTCCGGAGTGGTGTGTGCATAGATAGGCAATAATGGGCACAGGTCCTGAGAGCACAGGAAGGTATATCTGGTAACCACTGCACTTGTTGATGCTGGCACAGATGTATAGGACAGCATGAGAATCCTCAATGATTGCTATGCAGGCACACAATGCAAAGACTTGCTGAGTTCTGAATTCACACAGAAGGTTAATCAATACAGATGCACTTGTTAGCAGAGAGTGAGCTCAGCACACAGAGAACTCATGATACTGGTGAGCTGTTTGTCCCAGCCACAGAAAACATGCAGGTCACAGGACTGATGGCAGAGGTAAGTCACAAAAATTATATGATTTTAGTCAGGATTGTGACAATCCACAGGGACGTTTTATTATTGCTGACGCCACAATAGGTGAACTCAGGTGTATCCTGTGTAACATTTACGCACCTAATGCTAATTCTAAACCCTTTTTCTTGCAAATTGTAACTTTGTTATACTCTTTTGGTACTTAACCTATTCTTTTGAGAGGTGACTTTAACCTCGTCTTCTCTCCACATATAGACAGATCATCCCGAACATCTGGGAAGTCTCAACTTCATTTAGTTGCTACCTGGTTGCTACCTCTCACCCTCTAGAACAGTGGTTCTCAAACTCGGTCCTCAGGACCCCACACGGTGCATGTTTTGCAGGTAACCCAGCAAGTGCACAGGTGTATTAATTACTCACTAACACAATTTAAAAGGTCCGCAGGTGGAGTTAATTATTTCACTTGCGATTCTGTGAGACCTGCAAAACATGCACTGTGTGGGGTCCTGAGGACCGAGTTTGAAAACCTGTGCTCTAGAACATGATTTTACCTGTTTGTCAGCTGCCCATGGTACCCTCTCAAGAATTGATTATATTCTGGCGTCAGATACTCTCTTTTCCCGCATTTTGGAGTTTCATATTGAACCAATATGCCTGATCACGCATTGCGGATCACGCACTGTGATGGGTGAAGATTTCATAGATAAAGGCCCTTATAAGCAATGGAGATTCTCGTCTTACCTGTCGCAAACTCTCAAATTTAGAAATGCTTTAGAGGCTTCATGGTTAGCTTATAAACATAATAATGCTACTGCAGAAACTGACTCCCCTCTACTGTTTTGGCAAGCTTCTAAAACTGTACTCTATGGTGAAATAATTTCTTATTGTTCTCACAAGGATAAGGTTTTTCGCTCCTCCTATATAGCAATGCAAACTCCTTTAACCTCTGCTTACCAATTATTTAAGGAATCCCTTTCACCTGCACATAGGGAAGTGTACCTAGCACAAAAATCTGCTTTTGATGCTATGTTGACCCAGGCCGAGTCAAAATATTTTTTCTCATCTGGCTGCAAGTTTCACCGCTTTGGTAATAGACCTGGAAAGTTACTTTCCAATTTATTACGGGGACAATGGCCCCCCACTGTTATTAAGGCCCTCAAAAATAAAAATTGTACCCTAACTAATGCGGGTAAGGAAATTTCGTCGATCTTATATGGCTTTTACATAAACTTATATGTCCCACCCTCTATTGATGTATCTGAGAGAGCTGCCTTTTGGGAAAAGATATCTTTACCCCAGATATCAGAACAGCAGGCCTTTTCATTAACATGCCCTATTACTACATCCTTCTTTATCCTCCTGCTGCCCTCTATATGTACCACCTCAGGATTGGCGGGTATATCTATGTAGTTGAGAGAGGTATCACATGTGATGGGTGGCTATGTGATGGACCTTTCCTGTGAAATGTTTCTCCCCATAACTTGTTCTGTAGTTCTGTGTTCAGAGAGGTAGGATAGATTGATACAAAACAGGTGTGAGTCAGCAATTCCAACACAACGTTTATTAATTGAGCTGCAATGAACTCTGGATTGAAGATGATGATTGGTTAATTGGTGTTAAATTTAAATAATCACAAAAAGAAGATATGGGCATCTGTTATGCACACCAGTGCCTGCAGGAAAGTACTGGTGTCAGGACTGTTATGCACTCCAGTGCCTGCAGGAATGTACTGGTGTTTGAACTGTTATGCAAAACAAATGGACTTTTACAGACAGACTGGGGAATATGACATAACGTACACAGAAGGTGATAGGGTAACAAAATACACACAAAGTGAACAGAGAAGCCCAGAGACTAAGGAACTGGGTATCTCCCTTGTATTAGAACTGCTCAGATGAGAAAAGCAAGATGTTGTGTTTTAATACGTAGAGAACCCGAAATGCTGTTGCTAAGGGCAACAGCAAAACCCTAAAGGGTTACCAACGGGTGTGGCAGTAAACTCCTTGGTCAGAGATGGAATGATAGACACAAGGAGAGTCTCCACAATCCTAATTCTCACTTGCAGTGCACAGGTTCAGCTTACTGCCACTAAACTGACCCCTGACACCTAGCAAAGTGAGACAGGATTAGACAGGCAAGTCTTAGAATACAGCCGCAAACTTGCTAAGTTCACAGAGTAGTAACAGAACCCCAGCAAGCTAAACGACTGACTCCAGTCTTACTGCTAGGTCTGGATTGGCAGAGTGTAATACCAAATCCCCAGGCCTATTTGCAGTAAGCAACAAACAAATACAAAGCTACACAGTACTGGCTAACTTTCAGAAACTGACTAACCAACAAAGATTCAGCAGCATCTGCTTACCCTGAGAAGAGGCCTTATAAAGCAGGTGCTGTCCACGCCCCACTCAGACCTCACAGACTGTGAGCACAAAAACCAGCACCGGATCCCCTGCCATGCACAGAGCCTATAACCACTGCACAGCAAAAGACCCGAACCGGAGTATCAGCTGCGCTCAGGTCACTCCGCTTGCACTTGTCTCCCGGTTGCCATGACGACGTGGCAGCACAGGGCAGGAGACCCTAACAGTACCCCCCCTCTGACGAGGGGTCAAAGAACCCCTACCACCGGGTTTATCGGGGAACTGCGAGAAGAAAGAGCGTATCAGTCTGGGGGCATGAAGATCACAACTGCGCACCCACGACCGCTCCTCCGGGCCATACCCCTTCCAGTGCACCAAAAATGACAGCCGACCCCGAACCACCTTGGAGTCAAGAATCCTTTCAACAACAAACTCCCTCTGGCCGCGTATCAGAAGAGGGGAAGGTCTTCCACTGGAAAAAGGATTACTAATCGCCCGTTTTAAAAGGGAACAATGAAATGTTTTATTGATACCCAAAGAACGGGGCAGATCTAACTGAAATGCCACCGGATTGATAACCCTGGTGATCTTATAAGGGCCGATGAACCGGGGGCCTAACTTATGAGATGGCTGTCTCAACTTCAAATTCTTGGTAGACAACCAGACGAAGTCTCCTAATTTGAAGCTGCAGGGTCTTTTCCGCTTATCAAAAACCCTTTTGGTCACTAATGACACAGACACAAGGGCTTTCTTCACTTTCCGCCAAATACCTCTAAGGACCGAAACCACAGAGGAACCACCAGGCGTGGAGTCCAGGGGGTCAAAAGAATTGGCCTTAGGATGATGCCCATACACACAAAGGAAGGGAGAGATCCCTGTAGCAGAGTGAGCCGCGTTGTTATAGGCAAACTCCGCCATGGACAGATGAGCAACCCAGTCAGTCTGACACTTGGAGACATAACACCTGAGGAACTGCTCCAAGGACTGGTTCACGCTTTCAGTCTGCCCATTAGACTGCGGATGGTAGCCCGACGACAAGCTGACAGAAATCTGGAGATCGGAACAAAATGCCCTCCAGAATTTGGCCACAAACTGGGATCCGCGGTCAGAGACCACATCAAGTGGCAACCCGTGGAGACGCACAACATGCAGCATAAATAATTCAGACAGGCGTCTGGCCGATGGCAGCCCAACCAGTGGAACGAAGTGCGCCATCTTCGAAAACCTGTCAACGACAACCCAGATGGCTGTCATCCCCGAGGATTTGGGCAAGTCCACCACAAAATCCATTGAAATGTGGGTCCATGGCTTAGATGGGATAGAGAGTGGATGTAATGGGCCAACAGGAACCCCTCTAGGAGTCTTATTTCGGGCACAGATGTCACATGCCCGAACCCACTGATCCACATCCTTAGCCACCGAGGGCCACCACACCGCCCTAGATAGCAACTCCCGAGTTCTGGCAATACCCGGGTGACCTGCAGACTTCTTGGCATGGAATTCCAGGAACACTCGCTGTCTTAACCTAGGAGGCACAAACAAAAGACCTACCGGAAGGTCTGGAGGAGCCTGCTCCTGTGCTCTAAGGACTAATGATAAGAGGTCCTGGGTAATGCCCACTTTAATACATGATGGGGAAACAATGGGCAACGGCTCTTCGGTGGTCTCCTGGATTGGAGCAAAACTCCGCGAGAGCGCATCAGCCTTGATGTTTTTTGACCCAGGGCGATATGTTATCAAAAAATTAAAGCGAGCAAAAAACAAAGCCCATCGTGCCTGCCTGGCATTGAGACGCTTCGCTGACTCTAAATATGCCAGATTCTTATGGTCAGTGAGAATTGAGACCACAAACTTAGCCCCCTCAAGCCAGTGTCTCCACTCCTCGAGTGCATCCTTAATAGCCAACAATTCCCGGTTACCCACATCATAATTCATCTCGGCAGGCGAAAATTTACGGGAAAAGTAAGCACAGGGATGAAGGCGATTATCAGACACTCCCATCTGAGAAAGCACTGCCCCAATACCCATCTCAGAGGCATCCACCTCCACCACAAAAGGACGCTCTGGATCTGGGTGTCGCAGCACCTTGGCCGAAACAAATGCCCTTTTGAGACGGGCAAAAGCCGCTTTAGCCTCACAAGACCAGTGAGCAACATCCGCCCCTTTCTTAGTGAGTGCCACCAAGGGCGCCACTATAGACGAAAATCCAGCGATAAATCATCTATAAAAATTCGCAAAGCCCAGGAAACGCTGAAGCGCCTTCAAACTAGTGGGCTGCACCCAATCCAGGACTGCCTGTACCTTGGAACCCTCCATTTGGAAACCTTCTGGGGAGATAATATATCCTAGAAATGCGATTTGCTGAACTTCAAATTCGCACTTCTCCAGCTTCGCCCCAAGCCGGTGGTCTCTGAGTTTCTGGAGGACTAAGCGTACATGCTTCCGATGTTCCTCCAGGGAATGGGAGAAGATTAGGATGTCATCTAAGTATACAACTAAGAATCTATCCAAATATTCCCTGAGCACATCATTCATGAAATCCTGGAAGACTGCCGGGGCATTACAGAGCCCAAAAGGCATCACCAAATATTCATAATGCCCTGAGTGGGTATTAAAGGCAGTCTTCCATTCATCCCCCTCTCTTATTCGGATTAGATTGTACACACCGCGTAGGTCAATCTTAGAAAAAATGGTGGCAGTACGAAGCTGGTCAAACAAGACCGAAATGAGAGGCAGTGGGTATGAGTTTTTAATCGTGATACGGTTCAATTCCCTGAAGTCGATGCAGGGTCGCAACGAACCGTCCTTTTTACCCACGAAGAAGAACCCCGACCCAACTGGAGACTGTGAAGGTCTGATAAATCCCTTAGCCAAGTTCTCCTGAATGTACTCTGCCATAGCCTGAGTCTCAGGACGTGACAGGGAGTACAACCTGCTCTTGGGAAGCTTAGCATTTGGCAACAAATCAATGGCACAGTCATAGGGGCGATGGGGAGGTAGTACCTCTGCAACTTTTTTGGAGAACACGTCCGCAAAATCTGCATAACACCCTGGCAATCCTGGCAAACTTAGCTGCGAGAGCCTGACTGGAAGGCTCAAGCAACTCCTGAAACAATCAGTACCCCAACTAAGAATCTCCCCAGAGACCCAGTCAAATTGAGGATTGTGGGCCCTTAACCAGGGTAACCCCAACACCAATGGGGCAAAAGTACAGACAGTCACATAAAAGGACAATTTTTCAGAGTGTGTGGCTCCAATAAACAAAGAAATCTGGCTAGTGCAAGAGGTAATTTTACCTTGGGATAATGGTTTCCCGTTTAACCCACAAATCTCAATTTCCGATGCCAAGGGTACTAAGGGAACAGAGTGTTTCAGGGCGAATTGGCGGTCCATAAAAACCCCGTCGGCCCCACTGTCCACAAAGGCCTCAGTCTTGACAGTTTGACCGAGGATCTTCAAGGTCACCGGAATGATAAAAGTCTTCTTGGGAAATTCTGACTTCTGGCCTGACAGGATATTTCCCATCACCCTCAGGCCCTGAAGTTTTCCGGCTTTTCTGGGCATGATACTACCACATGACCTTTATTCCCACAGTACAAACACAACCCCTGCTGTCTCCTCTGCGTCTTCTCACGCGAGGAGAGGCGGGTAGCCCCAATCTGCATAGGCTCCTCGGAAAATTCCTCAGAGTCTGAGGATCTCTTGGGAAGGAAGGAAATCTCAGTCTCCCTTTCAAGCCTACGCTCTCTCAGCCGTCTATCCACCCGGATGGATAACTGCATGAGCTGATCCAAGCTATCAGGCAAGGGATATTGTACCAGTTGGTCCTTTATCTGGTTAGAAAGACCTCTTCGGTACTGGTGTCTCAGGGCTGGGTCATTCCACTGGGTATCATGGGCCAACCTCCGAAACTCTGTACAGTAAACCTCAACTGGCCTTCGCCCTTGCTTAAGGATCGAAATCTGAGCCTCGGCTGAGGCCGTCTTGTCAGGGTCATCATACAACATGCCCAGTGCCGTAAAAAAAGCATCAACACTTTTAAGCGACGGACAGTCAGGCTGCAACCCATATGCCCAGACCTGTGGGTCTCCTTGTAGCAAGGAAATCACTATGCCCACCCGCTGAATCTCCGACCCAGAAGACTGAGGCCTAAGCCGGAAGTATAGCTTGCAGCTCTCCTTGAAACAAAAGAACTGCGAGCGATCTCCAGAAAAACGATCCGGGAGATTTACTTTCGGCTCCTTAACCCCTGCAGGTGCTGCTGCTGCGGGAGCTCCGCCAGCAGCCTGGGAGGTGTGCATTTTAATGGACAAATCATTAAATTGTCGAGTCAGGACCTGCACCTGATCGACCACCTGTTGCAACGTATTTTGAGGGGTATGCTCCATATTCCCACAAAATTTCAACAGGAGTATTAGGCTGCTGAATATGTTATGCACACCAGTGCCTGCAGGAAAGTACTGGTGTCAGGACTGTTATGCACTCCAGTGCCTGCAGGAATGTACTGGTGTTTGAACTGTTATGCAAAACAAATGGACTTACAGACAGACTGGGGAATATGACATAACGTACACAGAAGGTGATAGGGTAACAAAATACACACAAAGTGAACAGAGAAGCCCAGAGGCTAAGGAACTGGGTATCTCCCTTGTATTAGAACTGCTCAGATGAGAAAAGCAAGATGTTGTGTTTTAATACGTAGAGAACCCGAAATGCTGTTGCTAAGGGCAACAGCAAAACCCTAAAGGGTTACCAACGGGTGTGGCAGTAAACTCCTTGGTCAGAGATGGAATGATAGACACAAGGAGAGTCTCCACAATCCTAATTCTCACTTGCAGTGCACAGGTTCAATCAAAAACAAAACAGGTGATCTTTCTTGCGCTTATACTAGATAGCAGCCTTTAATCCCACAAAGGAAACCTTCACCGTGGTTTCAACATAGTACACCAAACACAGAAAGTGTGAGAGAAAATGGCGCAACTAGACACTTCTAGAGACGTAAAAAGGATTGCTTACACACTGGTATTTTTTAGATGTAATAGGTAACGATACACCTTCCCAATATATGGACACTAAAAAGATAATAAAAGGACACAAAACATAGTGTAATCCAGTTAGGTCAGGTGATGTTTCTTTTATTCGTTACTGGTCCCACTCACATGGCATAGATGGTATATTTACATGTAGAAACCATATACATTGTATGCAACCGCTTCCACTCCACAGGAATAGGGACGTGTAATCTCCAAGAGGCACTTCAAATGAAGAGAATAAAAGATAGTGCAATACCGTCTGTGTATAGGTAAGGAACTAATAATTTAATGGAAACACTCACAAACACAGGTTTAAAAAAGCATAACAACACAGAGATGCAGCATGGATGTCAGGGGCTAAGGAAGACAGCAGCCAGCAGGTATAGATGTATAGTATAGTCACCACCAATCCTGGTTGTTTTGGAATACCCCCACGCTGTCCAGTGTGTCCTTCCAATGCTCCCGTCAGTCCAGTGTAAAAAGTCCCAGCTTAAGCGCTTTCGGATATCAAATCCTTCATCAGAAGCGTCCTGATGAAGGATTTGATATCCGAAAGCGCTTAAGCTGGGACTTTTTACACTGTGTTGTTATGCTTTTTTAAACCTGTGTTTGTGAGTGTTTCCATTAAATTATTAGTTCCTTACCTATACACAGACGTCCCTATTCCTGTGGAGTGGAAGCGGTTGCATACAATGTATATGGTTTCTACATGTAAATATACCATCTATGCCATGTGAGTGGGACCAGTAACGAATAAAAGAAACATCACCTGACCTAACTGGATTACACTATGTTTTGTGTCCTTTTATTATCTTTTTAGTGTCCATATATTGGGAAGGTGTATCGTTACCTATTACATCTAAAAAATACCAGTGTGTAAGCAATCCTTTTTACGTCTCTAGAAGTGTCTAGTTGCGCCATTTTCTCTCACACTTTCTGTGTTTAGTGCACAGGTTCAGCTTACTGCCACTAAACTGACCCCTGACACCTAGCAAAGTGAGACAGGATTAGACAGGCAAGTCTTAGAATACAGCCGCAAACTTGCTAAGTTCACAGAGTAGTAACAGAACCCCAGCAAGCTAAACGACTGACTCCAGTCTTACTGCTAGGTCTGGATTGGCAGAGTGTAATACCAAATCCCCAGGCCTATTTGCAGTAAGCAACAAACAAATACAAAGCTACACAGTACTGGCTAACTTTCAGAAACTGACTAACCAACAAAGATTCAGCAGCATCTGCTTACCCTGAGAAGAGGCCTTATAAAGCAGGTGCTGTCCACGCCCCACTCAGACCTCACAGACTGTGAGCACAAAAACCAGCACCGGATCCCCTGCCATGCACAGAGCCTATAACCACTGCACAGCAAAAGACCCGAACCGGAGTATCAGCTGCGCTCAGGTCACTCCGCTAGCACTTGTCTCCCGGTTGCCATGACGACGTGGCAGCACAGGGCAGGAGACCCTAACAGCATCAAAGAAGAACAAAGAGAAGACAATTGGCTCCAGTTCACACGATAAAGGAGAATTCAATATGCAAAAGACAATTCATTTGAATCACAGAAGAATGGCAGTATCATTTGAATCACAGATGAACATGTCCAATGGAATCACAAATATTAGCATTGGATAAATGGAATCACAATCTATAATGTGGTGATGAGGAGAGTAATGGAAAACACATTTAGCAATAGCAAACGATAACTTTCTAGCTTTCCCTAGCCAAGGTATATAAATGTTGGAGCTCTGGTACACTTCTACAGTGCCACAATGTGTCTATGGGGAAATTGGCACTCAGATATATGGAGAAATACTGGGTTGTGTCAGCGACAAATGTTCACAGTTTTATCCAAAGAGGATGCAGCTAGCAAAGGAATAGTAGCGTCTCTTGACAAATTCAACTCACTTAACAATGAGGGTATTTTTGGTTGAACAAACTTAGTCTCTCTTTCTGTCACAGGGCTTTATTTAAAGTTGCCGCAAATAACTCTTTCAGAATAAATGTCTGCCTTACACTTGTAATATAACTTCATCTTAAATATTCTCACAGTTTCAAGGGAAAGGGTTGCCTTAATACTCTCTTTGAAATGTTTAGCTTAAGAAATGTGATGCTGAGATGTTTACAGTAGCTTATGGTATGTGGTGCTATGCTGTCCATGCCTTTTAACTGCACAACTTGTGACACTGACTCTTTAAACTGAGTATCAACTTGCCAGGGTATTTGGTCACTTAGTTACTCATGTACTCACTCAGACCCTTTTTAATGAAGGCTTTCACCTACTGGACTAGTCTTTGATGGTTCCTCTCCTTTTCAAGATGGCCATGGCATCCGCACCTCAAGATGGCCAAGCAGTATCTGGCTGCAGCATCTCAACACCCGCTCTCCCAGTACTTGGCTCTCCGGTAGCACCCCGCTGCTTACACTTCTGCATCGCTGCTCCCACTACACAGTGTCTTGCAGCTGACACTTGCCCTCAGCTCCCGCTCTGCTCCATGTCCAACATACAATCAGCACCTCCTGTCTCTCTACTCCTCCTTCTTCTCACAAGGCTCCCGTACCCAGGCTGCTCAGTCCATTCAGGAGTCCACATCCTGACCATGTGAGCAGACCAGGGGCCAAGCTTATTGCTTGCTGTGCCAGTGCTTTCTCCTTCTGCAGCTGCAGACCTGTAACTCTTAAAGGGGCATGCAAACCATTTTCCAGGGTACTACATATATATCCTACTCTATCCTACTGCTTCCCCTTCATCCATCCTTCTCTATCCTACTGCTTCCTCCACCTGGGATGCAGTTATGTTCCCATTGGACGGGATCCCGGCAGTCGATATACCGACGTGGGATCCCGAAGGACACCGCAAGCCCGGCATTTAAATACTGATGCCGCTCAGGATACCAGTGTCACAACACCGACAGCCAGAATCCCAACATCCTTCCAGCGGGACGCGCTGGCATCCTGCCTTCTTAAGGGTACTTAAGAATGGCCTGTCGGAATTCTGATGGACAAGATGCCACGGTAGGTATTCTGACCGGCGGCATCGCGTCCATCTGTAAATCATACTGATTCCCTCATCCTTCTCTATCCCCGTTTCCTCCTCCTACATCCTTCTTTAGCCTTCCGTTGCTCTGCACATATCCTCTCTATCCTACTACTTCCTCCTCCATCCTTCTTTTTTTCAATCCAATGGACTTTACTTAGTTTTACAATTTTTTTTTAGCAGAGTGCCAAACACTGAGGAGGGCATAGATTAATTTTGATAGGCAAATGGTCATGATACGTTGCTACAGCGTTGTGGTGAATCGTGGGTACTAATGTGTGGCATAGTATTACATATAATATTTAAATCTTTCCTTCTCAACCCCCACATGCTTTTCAAAACTCTTCAGACCTCCCCACCTGCAATCAGACCATCCTACATGCATCTTCAGTGCCCACCAGACCACTTCACATTCCTCTTCAGTGGCCCTCTGACCTTCCAACATGCAATCAGACCACCCCACTTGCCCCTTCAATGCTGCTTTACCTCCCCATATGCAATCAGACCACCTAACATGTGGATGGAGAGATAATGATAAATTTCAAATGATGTAGTAAAGTTTTGTGAATGCGAGGACATGTCCTTTGATGTTCCTCTCCTAAGGTATTGGTGTATCTGATTAGAAGCATTTGCCTATCTGTCAACCAATGGGTATACTGCACTGATGTCTCCTCTGCTTTCTGGACACAAGGGCTAATTCAGACTGGATCGATGCAGCGGCAGCGATCACAGTCTGAAATTTTTTGTGGCGTGTGTACGCGTGATTGACAGGCAGAGGCGGTTGCGGGATGGGAGGGGGCATGCCAACGGAGTTAGAACGCCGTTGGCGGGGCACGGTCCGGACAATAGAGGCGTGTCCGGACCATTGAGAGGGCGGGCCTCACGGCTGCGTGACGTCACACACAGCCGCTGCGACCCGGGACATGGCGAGCAGTGGCCTGCCAGCGTGTAGAAGGGGGGGTGGGGCCTGACATGCAGGGCGGACTAGCCCTGTGCTGGGCGTCCCCCCGCATGTCAGAGTAAATGATCATAGATGTGCTAAATTTAGCACATCTACGATCAGATCTGAATGACCCCCACAGAGAGGAGGGCTACATTTGCCTTGTCAGGGAGACACAAGCTCAGCCCCATGTCTCTCAGCAGATAGTAGAGTAGGTGGCACATAAAAAAGTCTAATCCAATCACTGCTCTCTCCAGACTTCCTACATGTCCAGAGTTCAGAATGAGGTCAGCAGAGAGTGGAGGGAGGTTGGCATCGGGTCAGCGTGGCAGCTGGAGAGCACTTTGTGGTGTAAGCAGTATACTGTAATTAAGGGCAGGGCACATTTTAACATTTGCAAACACCGCCCTAGGCTAGCGGGAACACAATTAAGGCCAGTACACACGGGGGAGATTCTCCCAGAGATGTGTGCTGAGTGATCTAGCACGAACACTCAGCACACATCTCTCCCCTTGCTCAGCACACAGCGAGATATGTGCTGAGCGAGGTGGGGGCACGGGCGTTGCTTATTTCACCCAGCAGGTGAAATCAGCAATGTGCTAGATTGTGCCTTCATGCAGGCCAATCCTGCATCGGCGATAGCGTTGTGCGGGGCTGTGCATTACTATCGCTGTGGGGCATACTCACGGAGAGATCCGTGCTTAACTTCTAAGCAATATAGTTAGATTGCTTAGAATTTAAGCACGGATCTCTCCATGTGAATGGTACACCCTGCACCCATTTCAGATTAGTGGGATGATAGATAGACCTCCAATTGTAGAAAGGTATCCACTCGCCACACTTCGGGCTCGGTGGCTCGCTGTGCTCGCCACAAGGTTTATGACCAACACTATGCCGACATGGATAGAGAAGGTATGATATAGTCCAAAAACATGTAAAATAAAAAAAAAACCTGTCTACCTTTTTTATGTCGACCGTTTTCATGTTGACCTTTTGACCCTGGCAGGCTTTTGATCCTATCGACCTTTTGTACTGTCTACCTTTTTCAACCTAATGTCCTAATGTCTTTCTAACGTATGGTGTCTATCTATTGACTGTGTAACTAGACACTGTCTATCGATCATCCGGATACCATCCAACTAGATCCCACTAATAGTATAATACACATAACACACACAAATGTATCTCTGTAACTCTTACCATTATTTCTGCCTTCTCCAAAATATCATCCACCATCATGTTGTCATCCAGAGAATTTATATATCCAGATATACCACACAAAGGCCCAAACGTTGGATTCTGTCTCCACTAGAAAAAACATACATACCTGATATAATCATTGCCAGTGGACAATCAAAACACACACAAGCTTGTTTGTGATGCATAGCTGCAAGCATCTGGTATATATACATAATTTTTCTGCAACTAATTATCACCAATATTTATTTCTAATAATGAAAAAGCCATCAAAATCCCAGTTCACATCAAACATAATGTTCCAATAAACAGTGGCTTCACTAGAGTTGGTGGCACCCAGCACTAAGGGAGCTGCTTGGCAGCCCATAGCTTCTCCTAACACAGTATGGATGACCTACAGTGCATCCGGAAAGTATGCACAGCACTTCACTTTTTCCACATTTTGTTAAGTTACAGCATTATTCCAAAATGGAATAAATACATTTTTTCCCTCAAAATTCTACACACAATACCCCATAATGACAACGTGAAAAAAGGAAATTTATGGTAGACTTACCTTGGTTAAATGTCTTACTGCGAGGCACACTGGATTCCACAGGGAATAACATTGTGGTATAGAGTTGGATCTTTATACGAGACACCAACAGGCTAAAGCTTTGCACTGCCTCCTCTATAACTCCACCTCCAAGCACTGGAGCTCAGTTTCGTTAACCAGTCCAATGCAGTAGCAGACAAAAGAGACGGTAGATGTTAGTCACATAGAACCACATTCTCACGACAGGAGAAGGGACTAGTGGCTAATGCCATACAAACCCAAAGAAGCTAAGTGCGTCAGGGTGGGCGCCCTGTGGAATCCAGTGTACCTCGCAGAAAGAGATTTAACCATGGTAAGTCTACCATAAATCTCCTTTTCTGCAGCGGGGTACACTGGTATTCCACAGGGAATAACATCAGGGATGTCCTAAAGCAGTTCCTCATGGGAGGGGACGCACTGTAGCGGGCACAAGAACCCGGCATCCAAAGGAAGCATCCTGGGAGGCGGAAGTATCAAAGACATAGAACCTGATGAATGTGTTCACTGAGGACCATGTAGCGGCCTTGCACAATTATTCAGCGAACGCACCATGGCGAGCCGCCCAAGAAGGTCCATCAGACCGAGTAGAATGGGCCTTGATAGCAGCAGGAGCTAGTAAGCCAGTCTGCGCATAAGCTTGTGCAATCACTGTTCTAATCCATCTGGCCAAGGTTTGCTTATTCGCAGGCCAGCCACATTTGTGAAAACCAAAAAGCACAAAAAGGGTATCTGACCTCCTGATGGAGGCAGTCCGCTCTACATAAATATGGAGAGCCCGTACTACCACCAAAGACCGCTGTTTGGAGGACAAACCAGAAGAGATAAAGGCCGAAACCACAATCTCTTGGTTAAGATTAAAAGATGATACCACCTTAGGTAGATAACCAGGGCGAGTTCAAAGAACTGCCCCGATCACGGTGAAAAATCAGAAAGGGTGGACAACAGGACAAGTCGCCTAGGTCCGACACCCTCCCAGCAGAAGCAATAGCCAGTAAAAACACGACCTTAAGTGTAAGACATTTAAGATCCACAGACTCAGAGGTTCAAATGGAGACTCTTGTAGGGCATTTAAGACAACAGACAGATCCCATGGAGCCACAGGTGGGACAAAGGTCTTTTGGAGTCCAGGTCCTCTTTCCAGGACCTCAACCACATAATTCGACGAGCCAGGATCGATGTAGTAGATGTCTTGGCAGCCATTACACCTGCATCAGAGGCCACCTCCTGAATATAGTGGTAGGCTGTAGTAATATAAGACAAATACTGTCTGGCAGTGTCAGAAAAGTCTTGAGGCAGCTCATTCTCAATTGCCTGAACCCATGCTTCAATTCCTTTTGCAGCTCAGGAGGCTGCCATAGTGGGTCTATGTACAACACCTGTAAGTGAGTAAATAGATTTCAGGCATCCCTCCACATGCTTATCTGTCAGTTACTTCAGGGAGGTGACAATGGTGACAGGCAGAGTAGATGACACCACAAGACGGGCGACATGAGAGTCCACTGGCGGTGGAGTTTCCCACTTGTTACTCAACTCCGTAGGGATAGGATAACGAGCTAGCATCTTTTTAGACAGGGAAAATTTATTTCCTGGAGATAACCAGGATTCCTGACGTATGTCAATTAAATGGTCAGAATGTGGCAAGACTACTTTAGCAACCTTCTGACGTTTGAACTTATCAGGTTTCTTAGATGCAGTAGTAGGCTCAATGTCATCATCTATTTGAAGAATTAGCTTAATGGCCTCCACTAGGTCAGGAACATCAACCTGGGTTGTAGATTCCTCATCAGGAGCAACTGTATCAGTGTCTGACGGATCAGTATATTCCCCATCCCCATCGGAAGAACCATCCGAAAACGTGTCACAAGTGTAGTTAGCATACTGAAGAACGCTGCCCAAGGTGGGTTCTGATTGGCAACAGGTGCTGCAGGTTGACTGGGTGTATTGCACTCAGCACCTGAACCAGTAGGTAAAACTTCTCCCTCAGGTAAATCCGTGGCGCCAGTACTGCAGGATGCAGAAGCGTCCACGGATTTCCCGCCCTGTGTGGCAGACATTATAAGGAACGTTGCCCTAGGGCGCAACAGTACAATATAGCCAGACAAACACAATACCTGCAAATAACACCCTATGTAATGTGGGGACTTGTGTAATCTATAGCACAGTCCTCTGGTGAGGTTGATGAAGACCAGTTTCTAAATTCGGAACTTACTTCCTCTGCTTCATCCAGTGCTAGCTTAGGCTGTTCTAAGTGATGCAAGGCTAAAAGAGAAATGCAAGGTTGTTCTTCAACATCGAGAAGTCATAATAGTAGCATACTTACCTACATTTGAAACCTAGTTTCAGGGAGATTGTAGGTGTAAGCAGAATGCAACATGTTATGTTCCATCCAAAGGGCATGTCTAGTTCCACCTAAGGGCATATCTATTGCCACTAAGGGGTGTGTCCTTCAGTGGCAGGTGCTCACTCCAGTGATTATAGAGGAATTAATATATTTGATCATTTTGTCTCACCAAAATTGGCCACCTCTTTATGGGAAGAAAATATCCTTAAAACATGGATTTTCAGGAGACAGCATTTACAGTAAATCTAGCTTTTACTACAGACCTGCTACCACATGACAAGCCTAAACAATGCCAAACGACCTCCAAAATGAGTAGCACGGATTATTTAATGGTTCGCATTACTGCCTCACAGCGCTCAAGTCATGGGTTTGATCCCCACCATGGCCCTAACTGTGTGGAGTTTGAATGTTCTCAACATGCTTGCATGGTTTCCTCTGGTTTCTACGGCTTCCTCCCACAATACAAAAATATACTGGTAGTATATTTAATTAGGCTCCCAGTTAATTGGCTCCCAATAAAATTAGCCCTAGTGTAAAGGTGTATATGTGAACATATGGTAGGGAATATAGAGTGTAAGCTCCACTGGAGCAGGGACTGATTTGAATGGCCAAGTATTCTCTCTAAAGCACTGCGGAATATGCGTTCGCTATATAAATAACTGGTAATAAATAATAAAAATAGAAAAAAAAACCACCAGCATTTAAAATGTAAACATCATATCGGTCTACTTAACCATTGAAAAGCAATGTGACATCAAATTGATGCGTGGGGCGACATAACAAGGAAAGGTTATTGAGAAAGTGGTTGCAAATCAACTGGAAACCTGCCTGACAACCCATGATATTTATGATCCATTCCAATCAGGATTCAGGAGAAGACATAGCACTGAAACAGCCCTGGTGTGTGTGTTAAATGATCTTCTGATGGCAAGAGACAGAGGTGACTGTTCAATATTAATACTTCTGGATCTCTCTGCAGCATTTGATACTGTGGACCATGGGCTTCTGATTGAGCGACTGATACATTTTTGTGGACTGGATGGCACAGTCCCAAGCTGGATCAAATAATTTCTCACAGGCAGGTCACAGAGAGTATCGTCTTGAGTATACTCATCACCATCAGTGCCATTGCCTTGTGGCTTGTCCCACAAGGTTCTATACTATCCCCAATGCTTTTTGCAGTATACATGCTCCCGCTGGGTGAAATAATCAGGCGCCATGGGCTGGTCTACCACTGCTATGCAAATGATACATAACTGTACTCAGGCCCAGCGCTTACCGCTCAGCAAAGGGATGCAGTGCAGGTAGGCGCCAGGGGGGAGAGGCGTTCTACCCGCTCTACATCCCTGTGCTGAGTTCCCCTGCTGATGCTGGCTGCTGTGCCTGTCACACTCTATGACAGGCAGCGGCGCCGGCATCTGAAGCCTCCTGTCCCCCTCCCCTGTCACACACTCACCGCACTGAAAGTTGCAGCATGCAAGCTTATGAAAGGGAAACTAAGGAGAGTCTGAGTAGGGGGCGGGGCTACACGGCTCTGTGTGGTCACTGGCTGCCTGCTGCTGTGCAATGTGGGAAACTGAGGGAGTATCAGAGGCTAATGTGCTGCCACGTGTTGTGTAAAGGTAAGAAGGGGGGGGGGGCATCTACATCTATAATTGTATCTGTGTGTGGCTGTATGTATATATGTATGTATGTATGTATGTATGTATGTGTGAGGCTGTGTGTATGTATGTTTGTGTGTATATGTGTGAAGCTGTGTGTATAAGTGTGTGACTGTGTATAAGTGTGTGGCTGTGTGTATATGTGTATAAGTGTGTGGCTGTCTGTATGTGTGTATAAGTGTGTGACTGTGTGTGTGTATAAGTATGTGGCTGTGAGCATTTATGTGTGGCTGTGTGTGTATATGTGTGTGACTGTGTATATAAGTATGTGGGTATGTGTATAAGTGTGTGGCTGTTTGTATATATGTGTATAGGTGTGTCGGTGCATGTACAGTATGTGTATAGTATACTGTATGTTTATCACTGTGCGACCGTTTGTATATATGTGTAAGTGTGTGGCTGTATTATGTGTGTTGCTGTGATTGATTGTACATATGTATGGGGCTATGTGTGTGTGTGTGTGTATATATGTATGTATGTATGCTTATAAGTGTGACTGTATGTATGTGTGCACCTGTATGTGTGTTACTATATATGTACTGTATGTGTACATGTATGTAACTATGTATATGTATAAGTGTGTAAAAAATATGTGATGCACTTGCAGTTACAGGGAGAGTGGCCCGGCAGAGGATATCCCATTGCATGATGCAGGTCATCTTGAGAGACATATACTACTCAGTGGAACTTCAACAGGTGTCAGCCCGAAGCACTATATGCCTCCTCCTGGTCAGCGGACTCCAAGCCACATCACTGCAGCCAGGTACCGGGAACTGGAAGAGCAGGTAGGAGATTGGGGGGAGAGGATACCTTGGTAGAGTACCCCCAGCGCAGAGCACTGATTCCCAGGACTTTGCAGGGTGGGTTAGTGGGGCAGGTTTAACACACAGCTACCATGTCAAACTGCCTTTGCATCTCTTCAAACCGTGCTGCAGCTCTCCCTTTGTGACCTCTTCTTTCTGCATTCTGGTGGTCATTCCGAGTTGTTCGCTCGTTGACGATTGTTGCTATGCTGCGATTTGTTGTTAAATGCTCATGGTACGCAGAGCGCATGCGCTAAGTTATTTTACACAAAACTTAGTAGATTTGCTGGTAGTCGTGCGGCGCTTTTCAGTCGCACTGCTGATTGGTGAATGATTGACAGGAAAGGGGCGTTTCTGGGTGGTAACTGAGCGTTTTCCGGGAGTGTGCTAAAAAACGCAGGCGTGTCAGGGAAAAACGCGGGAGTGTCTGGAGAAACGGGGGAGTGGCTGGCCGAACGAAGGGCGTGTTTGTGACGTCAAACCAGGAACGGACTGAGCTGATCGCAATCTAGGAGTAGGTCTGGAGCTACTCAGAAACTGCACGAAAATATTTAGTAGCAGTTCTGCTAATCTTTCGTTCGCTATTCTGCTATGCTAAGATACACTCCCAGAGGGCGGCGGCCTAGCGTGTGCAATGCTGCTAAAAGCAGCTAGCGAGCGAACAACTCGGAATGAGGGCCTCTGTTCTCTATATAGCTCTTTGCTCCCAGCTATCTTTTCTCTTTGTTTCCTATTATTCCTGTTCTCTGACTGCTGTCTGTCACTTTCTGTTCCTCTGTCTCTATTTCTCATACACACCCTCTCTGTACTATATTCTCCCTGGACTGTAGTCTCCAGATTCAGTATGATTTGCCGATGGACGCGATGCCGGCTGTCAGTATACCGACAGCGGCATCCCATCCATCAAAATACCAACAGCCACCCATTAAGCCCCCTAACCCCTACCCTTACCCTCCCTGCTTGGTGCCTAACCCTAACCCTCCCTTCCCTGCTGCCTAAACCTAACCCTCACCAGTAACTAACTCTAACCTTCCTATCCCTAAACCCTAACCCCCCTTTTAATAGATAAACCTAACCCCCCTCCCCACCCGCTGCAGGATGCGAAGGATCGGAATTCCGGGCGTCAGTATTTAGACGCCGAGGTCCCAAGTCCTGGCTGGATTTCGACACCGGTGTTTCTGGTGCAGACGGGATTCCGGCCATCGGTATGCTGGCTGCATCTCATCTATCCTGTCTATATTATCGGCCAATAATGCCATACAGCTTCCCCATCTCCCTGTGACCCCAATATTCTGCCCTGTCCTGTGAACTCCTCAGAGTTGCATACACATACTATTGTCAAAGAGCTATGCTACTCTGATCCTCACTATGCAGACCTATATCCCACTACTATGTCCTTACTCCACTGACCCTGCACCCACTGCTCCCACTACTGTGTCCTTACCCCACTGACCCTGCACCCACTGCTCCCACTACTGTGTCCTTACCCCACTGACCCTGCACCCACTGCTCCCACTACTGTGTCCTCACCCCACTGACCCTGCACCCACTGCTCCCACTACTGTGTTTTTACCTAATGCCCTGCACTCTATACTGTTCCTATACCCCCTATCTCAGCACCTACTACTATATACTTATCCCCCTAACCCTGCACTCAATACTATGTCCTTACCCCACTAACCCTGCACCCACTAATCCTACTACTGTGTCCTTACCCCTAACCCTGCATTCTATACTGTACCCTTACACCCTAACTCTGCACCCACTACTATATGCTTATCCCCCTAACACCTTCCCATGAGACTACTCCCCGTCTGTGATGCGCCATGCCGCATTGGTTGGGGAGGGAGGTCAACAGATAAAATGTTGCCTAGGGCACCAAATTGGTCAGGGCCGGCTCTGTGTGTATATGTATGTATGTGTATGTGTGATTGTACTGTATGTGTGTAATGTATGTACAGTATGTGTGTGTATGTATGACTGTGCAGCATAATGTGCGTCAGTGTCACTGCTACAGGGGGCGTTACGTGTGCAAGCATCACTGGTACAGGGGGGTGTTGCATGTGTAAGCGTCACTATTACAGGGTGCGTTGCGTGTTTAAGCGTCACTGGTACAGGGGGCGTTGTGTGAGTAAGCGTCACTGCTGCAGGGTGCATTATGTGTGTAAGCGTCACTGTTACAGGGGGCGTTACGTGTGTAAGCATCACTACTGCAGGGGGCGTTACGTGTGTGTTAGTGCCACTACTACAGGGGGCGTTGTGTATAAGCAGCACTACCACAGGGTGGCGTTACGTGTGTAAGCGGCACTACTACAGGGAGCATTATGTGTAAAAGCATTATGTGCGCTGTCCCTTTGTAAAGTATGGGAGGGCACAAATTTATAGTTTGTAGGGGGGGCGCAGAACACCCTAGCACCGACCTTGACTGTACTTGTTCATTGCTCCGGGCACTGATAACCCAATAGCAACCCTAAATGGCTGTCTAGCTGAGCTCCAGGAGTGGATGAGTGCCAGTTGGCTGGGACTGAACCCGGATAAAACAGAGGTCCTTATGATTAGTGATGAGCACCGGAAATTTTTCGGGTTTTGTGTTTTGGTTTTGGGTTCGGTTCCGCGGCCGTGTTTTGGGTTCGAACGCGTTTTGGCAAAACCTCACCAAATTTTTTTTGTCGGATTCGGGTATGTTTTGGATTCGGGTGTTTTTTTTTCAAAAAACCCTAAAAAACAGCTTAAATCATAGAATTTGGGGGTCATTTTGATCCCAAAGTATTATTAACCTCAATAACCATAATTTCCACTCATTTTCAGTCTATTCTGAACACCTCACAATATTATTTTTAGTCCTAAAATTTGCACCGAGGTCGCTGGATGGCTAAGCTAAGCGACCCAAGTGGCCGACACAAACACCTGGCCCATCTAGGAGTGGCACTGCAGTGTCACGCAGGATGGCCCTTCCAAAAAACACTCCCCAAACAGCACATGACGCAAAGAAAAAAATAAGAATTTACTTACCGATAATTCTATTTCTCGGAGTCCGTAGTGGATGCTGGGGTTCCTGAAAGGACCATGGGGAATAGCGGCTCCGCAGGAGACAGGGCACAAAAGTAAAGCTTTTACAGGTCAGGTGGTGTGTACTGGCTCCTCCCCCTATGACCCTCCTCCAGACTCCAGTTAGGTACTGTGCCCGGACGAGCGTACACAATAAGGGAGGATTTTGAATCCCGGGTAAGACTCATACCAGCCACACCAATCACACCGTACAACTTGTGATCTAAACCCAGTTAACAGTATGATAACAGAGGAGCCTCTGAAAGATGGCTTCCTAAACAATAACCCGAATTAGTTAACAATAACTATGTACAAGTATTGCAGATAATCCGCACTTGGGATGGGCGCCCAGCATCCACTACGGACTCCGAGAAATAGAATTATCGGTAAGTAAATTCTTATTTTCTCTATCGTCCTAAGTGGATGCTGGGGTTCCTGAAAGGACCATGGGGATTATACCAAAGCTCCCAAACGGGCGGGAGAGTGCGGATGACTCTGCAGCACCGAATGAGAGAACTCCAGGTCCTCCTTTGCCAGGGTATCAAATTTGTAAAAATTTACAAACGTGTTCTCCCCTGACCACGTAGCTGCTCGGCAGAGTTGTAATGCCGAGACCCCTCGGGCAGCCGCCCAAGATGAGCCCACCTTTCTTGCGGAATGGGCCTTAACAGATTTAGGCTGTGGCAGGCCTGCCACAGAATGTACAAGTTGAATTTTGTTACAAAACCAACGAGCAATCGACTGCTTAGAAGCAGGTGCACCCAACTTGTTGGGTGCATACAGTATAAACAGCGAGTCAGATTTTCTGACTCCAGCCGTCCTTTAAATGTATATTTTTAAGGCTCTGACAACGTCCAACAACTTGGAGTCCTTCAAGTCGTCTGTAGCCGCAGGCACTACAATAGGCTGGTTCAGGTGAAACGCTGATACCACCTTAGGGAGAAAATGCGGACGCGTCCGCAGCTCTGCCCTATGTCGAATGGAAAATTATATAAGGGCTTTTATAAGACAAAGCCGCCAGTTCAGATACTCTCCCGGCCGAAGCCAGGGCCAGTAACATAGTCACTTTCCATGTGAGATATTTCAAATCCACATTCTTTAGTGGTTCAAACCAATTGGATTTGAGGAAATCTAAAACTACATTTAGATCCCACGGTGCCACCTTAGGCACCACAGGAGGCTGTATATGCAGTACTCCTTTGATAAAAATCTGGACCTCAGGGACTGAGGCCAATTCTTTGTGGAAGAATATTGATAGGGCCGAAATTTGAACCTTAATAGATCCCAATTTGAGACCCATAGACAATCCTGATTGCAGGAAATGTAGGAAAACGACCCAGTTGAAATTCCTCCATCGGAGCACTCCGCTGCTCGCACCACGCAACATATTTTCGCCAAATACGGCGATAATGCTTCGCGGTGACTTCCTTCCTTGCCTTTATCAAGGTAGGAATGACTTCTTCTGGAATGCCTTTTCCTTTTAGGATCTGGCATTCAACGCCATGCCGTCAAACGCAGCCGCGGTAAGTCTTGAAAAAGACAAGGACCCTGCTGAAGCAGGTCCCTTCTCAGAAGTAGAGGCCACGGATCGTCCGTGACCATCTCTTGAAGTTCCGGGTACCAAGTCCTTCTTGGCCAATCCGGAGCCACTAGTCTTACTCCTCTTTGCCGTATAATCCTCAATACCTTTGGTATGAGAGGCAGAGGAGGAAACACATATACCGACTGGTACACCCAAGGTGTTACCAGCGCGTCCACAGCTATTGCCTGCGGATCTCTTGACCTGGCGCAATACCTGTCCAGTGTTTTGTTGAGGCGAGACGCCATCATGTCCACCATTGGTTTTACCCAACGGTTTAATAGCATGTGGAAAACTTCTGGATGAAGTCCCCACTCTCCCGGGTGAAGGTCGTGTCTGCTGAGGAAGTCTGCTTCCCAGTTGTCCACGCCCGGGATGAATACTGCTGACAGTGCTATCACGTGATTCTCCGCCCAGCGAAGGATCCTGGCAGCTTCTGCCATTGCCCTCCTGCTTCTTGTGCCGCCCTGTCTGTTTACATGGGCGACTGCCGTGATGTTGTCCGACTGGATCAACACCGGTCTTCCTTGAAGCAGAGGTTCCGCCTGGCTTAGAGCATTGTAGATTGCTCTTAGTTCCAGAATGCTTATGTGAAGAGACTTTTTCAGGCTCGACCACACTCCCTGGAAATTTCTTCCCTGTGTGACTGCTCCCCAGCCTCTCAGGCTGGCATCCGTGGTCACCAGGATCCAATCCTGCATGCCGAATCTGCGGCCCTCCAATAGATGAGCCTCCTGCAACCACCACAGAAGGGATACCCTTGTCCTCGGCGACAGGGTTATCCGCAGGTGCATCTGAAGATGCGACCCTGACCATTTGTCCAACAGATCCCTTTGCATGGAATCTGCCGAAAGGGATTGCTTCGTAAGAAGCTACCATTTTTTCCCAGGACTCTTGTGCATTGATGTACAGACACCTTTCCTGGTTTTAGGAGGTTCCTGACCAGGTCAGATAACTCCTTGGCTTTTTCTTCGGGAAGAAAAACCCTTTTTCTGAACTGTGTCCAGAATCATCCCCAGGAACAGCAGACGAGTTGTCGGCATTAATTGGGATTTTGGAATATTCAGAATCCATCCGTGCTGCTTTAGCACCTCTTGAGATAGTGCTAAACCCATCTCTAGCTGTTCTCTGGACCTTGCCCTTATTAGGAGATCGTCCAAGTATGGGATAATTAATACGCCTTTTCTTCGAAGAAGAAATATTATCTCGGCCATTACCTTTGTAAAGACCCGAGGTGCCGTGGACAAACCAAACGGCAGCGTCTGAAACTGATAGTGACAGTTTTGTACAACGAACCTGAGGTACCCCTGGTGTGAGGGGTAATTGGAACGTGGAGATACGGATCCTTGATGTCCAAGGATACCATAAAGTCCCCTTCTTCCAGGTTCGCTATCACTGCTCTGAGTGACTCCATCTTGAACTTGAACTTCTTTATGTATAGGTTCAAGGACTTCAGATTTAGAATAGGCCTTACCGAGCCATCCGGCTTCGGTACCACAAATAGAGTGGAATAATACCCCTTCCCTTGTTGTAGAAGAGGTACCTTGACTATCACCTGCTGAGAATACAGCTTGTGAATGGCTTCCAAAACCGTCTCCCTTTCTGAGGGGGACGTTGGTAAAGCAGACTTCAGGAAACGGCGAGGTGGCTCTGTCTCTAATTTCAACCTGTACCCCTGAGATATTATCTGCAGGATCCAGGGATTTACCTGCGAGTGAGCCCACTGCGCGCTGTAATTTTTGAGACGACCGCCTACCGCCCCCGAGTCCGCTTGCGAAGCCCCAGCGTCATGCTGAGGCTTTTGTAGAAGCCGGGGAGGGCTTCTGTTCCTGGGAAGGAGCTGCCTGTTGCTGTCTCTTCCCTCGTCCTCTGCCTCGTGGCAGATATGAATAGCCCTTTGCTCTCTTATTTTTAAAGGAACGAAAGGGCTGCGGTTGAAAGGTCGGTGCCTTTTTCTGTTGGGGAGTGACTTGAGGTAGAAAGGTGGATTTCCCGGCCGTAGCCGTGGCCACCAAATCCGATAGACCGACCTCAAATAACTCCTCTACGCATCGCCTGTCCACTGTCGTGTCCATAAAGCTCTTCTGGCCGAAATGGACATAGCACTTACCCGTGATGCCAGTGTGCAGATATCTCTCTGTGCATCACGCATATAAAGAAATGCATCCTTTATTTGTTCTAACGACAGTAAAATATTGTCCCTGTCCAGGGTATCAATATTTTCGATCAGGGACTCTGACCAAACTACCCCAGCACTGCACATCCAGGCAGTCGCAATAGCTGGTCGTAGTATAACACCTGCATGTGTGTATATACCTTTTTGGATATTTTCCATCCTCCTATCTGATGGATCTTTAAGTGCGTCCGTCTCAGGAGAGGGTAACGCCACTTGTTTTGATAAGCGTGTTAGCGCTTTGTCCACCCTAGGAGGTGTTTCCCAGCGCTCCCTAACCTCTGGCGGGAAAGGGTATAAAGCCAATAACTTCTTTGAAATTAGCAGTTTTTTATCGGGGCACCCCACGCTTCATCACACACGTCATTTAATTCTTCTGATTCGGTAAAAACTACTGGTAGTTTTTTCACACCCCACATAATACCCTGTTTAGTGGTACCTGTAGTATCAGCTAAATGTAACATCTCCTTTATTGCCAAAATCATATAACGTGTGGCCCTACTGGAAAATACGGTTGATTCGTCACCTTCACCACCGGAATCAGTGCCTGTGTCTGGGTCTGTGTCGACCGACTGAGGCAAGGGACGTTTTACAGCCCCTGACGGTGTTTGAGGCGCCTGGACAGACACTAATTGAGTGTCCGGCCGCCTCATGTCGGCAAACGACTGCTTAAGCGAGTTGACGCTATCCCGTAATTCCACAAATAAAGGCATCCATTCTGGTGTCGACCCCCTAGGAGGTGACATCCTCATATTTGGCAATTGCTCCGCCTCCACACCAATAACGTCCTCATACATGTCGACACACACGTACCGACACACAGCAGACACACAGGGAATGCTCTATACGAAGACAGGACCCACTAGCCCTTTGGGGAGACAGAGGGAGAGTCTGCCAGCACACACCAAAAAGCGCTATATATGACAGGGATAGCCTTATGATTAAGTGCTCCCTTATAGCTGCTTTTATATTAATATATTGCCATTTATTCTGCCCCCCCTCTCTGTTATACCCTGTTTCTGTAGTGCAGTGCAGGGGAGAGACCTGGGAGCCTTCCTGACCAGCGGAGCTGTGACAGAAAATGGCGCCGTGTGCTGAGGAGATAGGCCCCGCCCCTTTTTCGGCGGGCTCGTCTCCCGCTATTTAGTACATTTAGGCAGGGGTAAATATCTCCATATAGCCTCTGGGGCTATATGTGAGGTATTTTTAGCCTTTTTAAAGGTTTTCATTTGCCTCCCAGGGCGCCCCCCCCCAGCGCCCTGCACCCTCAGTGACTGCCGTGTGAAGTGTGCTGAGAGGAAAATGGCGCACAGCTGCAGTGCTGTGCGCTACCTTAAGAAGACTGCAGGAGTCTTCAGCCGCCGATTCTGGACCTCTTCTTGCTTCAGCATCTGTGAGGGGGCCGGCGGCGTGGCTCCGGTGACCATCCAGGCTGTACCTGTGATCGTCCCTCTGGAGCTTCATGTCCAGTAGCCAAGAAGCCAATCCATCCTGCACGCAGGTGAGTTCACTTCTTCTCCCCTCTGTCCCTCGTTGCAGTGATCCTGTTGCCAGCAGGAATCACTGTAAAATAAAAAACCTAAGCTAAACTCTCTAAGCAGCTCTTTATGAGAGCCACCTAGAATTGCACCCTTCTCGGCCGGGGACAAAAATCTAACTGGAGTCTGGAGGAGGGTCATAGGGGGAGGAGCCAGTACACACCACCTGACCTGTAAAAGCTTTACTTTTGTGCCCTGTCTCCTGCGGAGCCGCTATTCCCCATGGTCCTTTCAGGAACCCCAGCATCCACTTAGGACGATAGAGAAAAGAGGCGCAATGAGGTAGCTGTGTGAGTAAGCTAAGCGACCCTAGTGGCCGACACAAACACCTGGCCCATCTAGGAGTGTCACTGCAGTGTCACGCAGGATGGCCCTTCCAAAAAACACTCCCCAAACAGCACATGACGCAAAGAAAAAAAGAGGAGCAATGAGGTAGCTGTGTGAGTAAGCTAAGCGACCCTAGTGGCCGACACAAACACCTGGCCCATCTAGGAGTGGCACTGCAGTGTCACACAGGATGGCCCTTCCAAAAAACACCCCCCAAACAGCACATGACGCAAAGAAAAATGAAAGAAAAAAGAGGTGCAAGATGGAATTGTCCTTGGGCCCTCCCACCCACCCTTATGTTGTATAAACAGGACATGCACACTTTAACCAACCCATCATTTCAGTGACAGGGTCTGCCACACGACTGTGACTGAAATGACGGGTTGGTTTGGACCCCCACCAAAAAAGAAGCAATTAATCTCTCCTTGCACAAACTGGCTTTACAGAGGCAAGATGTCCACCTCATCATCATCCTCCGATATATCACCGTGTACATCCCCCTCCTCACAGATTATCAATTCGTCCCCACTGGAATCCACCATCTCAGCTCCCTGTGTACTTTGTGGAGGCAATTGCTGCTGGTCAATGTCTCCACGGAGGAATTGATTATAATTCATTTTAATGAACATCATCTTCTCCACATTTTCTGGATGTAACCTCGTACGCCGATTGCTGACAAGGTGAGCGGCGGCACTAAACACTCTTTCGGAGTACACACTTGTGGGAGGGCAACTTAGGTAGAATAAAGCCAGTTTGTGCAAGGGCCTCCAAATTGCCTCTTTTTCCTGCCAGTATAAGTACGGACTGTCTGACGTGCCTACTTGGATGCGGTCACTCATATAATCCTCCACCATTCTTTCAATGGGGAGAGAATCATATGCAGTGACAGTAGACGACATGTCCGTAATCGTTGTCAGGTCCTTCAGTCCGGACCAGATGTCAGCATCAGCAGTCGCTCCAGACTGCCCTGCATCACCGCCAGCGGGTGGGCTCGGAATTCTGAGCCTTTTCCTCGCACCCCCAGTTGCGGGAGAATGTGAAGGAGGAGATGTTGACAGGTCGCGTTCCGCTTGACTTGACAATTTTCTCACCAGCAGTTCTTTGAACCCCAGCAGACTTGTGTCTGCCGGAAAGAGAGATACAACGTAGGTTTTAAATCTAGGATCGAGCACGGTGGCCTAAATGTAGTGCTCTGATTTCAACAGATTGACCACCCGTGAATCCTTGTTAAGCGAATTAAGGGCTCCGTCCACAAGTCCCACATGCCTAGCGGAATCGCTCTGTGTTAGCTCCTCCTTCAATGTCTCCAGCTTCTTCTGCAAAAGCCTGATGAGGGGAATGACCTGACTCAGGCTGGCAGTGTCTGAACTGACTTCACGTGTGGCAAGTTCAAAAGGTTGCAGAACCTTGCACAACGTTGAAATCATTCTCCACTGCGCTTGAGACAGGTGCATTCCACCTCCTATATCGTGCTCAGTTGTATAGGCTTGAATGGCCTTTTGCTGCTCCTCCAACCTCTGAAGCATATAGAGGGTTGAATTCCACCTCGTTACCACTTCTTGCTTCAGGTGATGGCAGGGCAGGTTCAGTAGTTTTTGGTGGTGCTCCAGTCTTCTGTACGTGGTGCCTGTACGCCGAAAGTGTCCCGCAATTCTTCTGGCCACCGACAGCATCTCTTGCACGCCCCTCTCGTTTTTTAAATAATTCTGCATCACCAAATTCAAGGTATGTGCAAAACATGGGACGTGCTGGAATTTGCCCAGATTTAATGCACACACAATATTGCTGGCGTTGTCCGATGCCACAAATCCACAGGAGAGTCCAATTGGGGTAAGCCATTCTGCGATGATCTTCCTCAGTTGCCGTAAGAGGTTTTTAGCTGTGTGCGTATTCTGGAAAGCGGTGATACAAAGCGTAGCCTGCCTAGGAAAGAGTTGGCGCTTGCGAGATGCTGCTACTGGTGCCGCCGCTGCTGTTCTTGCGGCGGGAGTCCATACATCTACCCAGTGGGCTGTCACAGTCATATAGTCCTGAGCCTGCCCTGCTCCACTTGTCCACATGTCCGTGGTTAAGTGGACATTGGGTACAACTGCATTTTTTAGGACACTGGTGAGTCTTTTTCTGAGGTCTGTGTACATTTTCGGTATCGCCTGCCTAGAGAAATGGAACCTAGATGGTATTTGGTACCGGGGACACAGTACCTCCAACAAGTCTCTAGTTGGCTCTGCAGTAATGATGGATACCGGAACCACGTTTCTCACCGCCCAGGATGCCAAGGCCTCAGTTATCCGCTTTGCAGCAGGATGACTGCTGTGATATTCCATCTTCCTCGCAAAGGACTGTTGGACAGTCAATTGCTTGGTGGAAGTAGTAAAAGTGGTCTTACGAGTACGACTTCCCCTCTGGGATGACCATCGACTCCCAGCAGCAACAACAGCAGCGCCAGCAGCAATAGGCGTTACACGCAAGGATGCATCGGAGGAATCCCAGGCAGGAGAGGACTCGTCAGAATTGCCAGTGACATGGCCTGCAGGACTATTGGCATTCCTGGGGAAGGAGGAAATTGACACTGAGGGAGTTGGTGGGGTGGTTTGCGTGAGCTTGGTTACAAGAGGAAGGGATTTACTGGTCAGTGGACTGCTTCCGCTGTCGCCCAAAGTTTTTGAACTTGTCACTGACTTATGATGAATGCGCTGCAGGTGACGTATAAGGGAGGATGTTCCGAGGTGGTTAACGTCCTTACCCCTACTTATTACAGCTTGACAAAGGCAACACACGGCTTGACAAATGTTGTCCGCATTTCTGTTGAAATACTTCCACACCGAAGAGCTGATTTTTTTGGTATTTTCACCAGGCATGTCAATGGCCCTATTCCTCCCACGGACAACAGGTGTCTCCCCGGGTGCCTGACTTAAACAAACCACCTCACCATCAGAATCCTCCTGGTCAATTTCCTCCCCAGCGCCAGCAACACCCATATCCTCCTCATCCTGGTGTACTTCAACACTGACATCTTCAATCTGACTATCAGGAACTGGACTGCGGGTGTTCCTTCCAGCACTTGCAGGGGGCGTGCAAATGGTGGAAGGCGCATGCTCTTCACGTCCAGTGTTGGGAAGGTCAGGCATCGCAAACGACACAATTGGACTCTCCTTGTGGATTTGTGATTTCGAAGAACGCACAGTTCTTTGCTGTGCTTTTGCCAGCTTGAGTCTTTTCATTTTTCTAGCGAGAGGCTGAGTGCTTCCATCCTCATGTGAAGCTGAACCACTAGCCATGAACATAGGCCAGGGCCTCAGCCGTTCCTTGCCACTCCGTGTGGTAAATGGCATATTGGCAAGTTTACGCTTCTCCTCCGACAATTTTATTTTAGGTTTTGGAGTCCTTTTTTTACTGATATTTGGTGTTTTGGATTTTACATGCTCTGTACTATGACATTGGGCATCGGCCTTGGCAGACGACGTTGCTGGCATTTCATCGTCTCGGCCATGACTAGTGGCAGCAGCTTCAGCACGAGGTGGAAGTCGATCTTGATCTTTCCCTATTTTTGGAACCTCAACATTTTTGTTCTCCATATTTTAATAGGCACAACTAAAAGGCACCTCAGGTAAACAATGGAGATGGATGGATACTAGTATACTTATGGATGGACGAGCGACTGCCGACACAGAGGTAGCTACAGCCGTGGACTACCATACTGCGTCTGCTGCTAATATAGACTGGATGATAATGATATAAAAAATATATATATATATCACTACTGCAGCCGGACAGGTATATATTATATAATGACGGACCAGCTGGACACTGTCAGCACTGCAGACTCCTAAAGTAAGCTACTAGTATCAAGAAGATAGAAAAAAAAAAACACCACAGGTAGGTTGTATACAATTATGGATGGACGAGCGACTGCCGACACAGAGGTAGCTACAGCCGTGGACTACCGTACTGCGTCTGCTGCTAATATAGACTGGATGATAATGATATAAAAAATATATATATATATCACTACTGCAGCCGGACAGGTATATATTATATAATGACGGACCTGCTGGACACTGTCAGCTCAGCACTGCAGACTCCTAAAGTAAGCTACTAGTATCAAGAAGATAGAAAGAAAAAAAAAACACCACGGGTAGGTGGTATACAATTATGGATGGACGAGCGACTGCCGACACAGAGGTAGCTACAGCCGTGGACTACCGTACTGCGTCTGCTGCTAATATAGACTGGATGATAATGAGATATAAAATATATATATATCACTACTGCAGCCGGACAGGTATATATTATATAATGACGGACCTGCTGGACACTGTCAGCTCAGCACTGCAGACTCCTAAAGTAAGCTACTAGTAGTATCAAGAAGATAGAAAAAAAAAAAAAAAACACCACGGGTAGGTGGTATACAATTATGGATGGACGAGCGACTGCCGACACAGAGGTAGCTACAGCCGTGGACTACCGTACTGCGTCTGCTGCTAATATAGACTGGATGATAATGAGATATAAAATATATATATATCACTACTGCAGCCGGACAGGTATATATTATATAATGACGGACCTGCTGGACACTGTCAGCTCAGCACTGCAGACTCCTAAAGTAAGCTGCTAGTATCAAGAAGATAGAAAAAAAAAAAACACCACGGGTAGGTGGTATACAATTATGGATGGACGAGTGACTGCCGACACAGAGGTAGCTACAGCCGTGGACTACCGTACTGCGTCTGCTGCTAATATAGACTGGATGATAATGAGATATAAAATATATATATATCACTACTGCAGCCGGACAGGTATATATTATATAATGACGGACCTGCTGGACACTGTCAGCTCAGCACTGCAGACTCCTAAAGTAAGCTACTAGTATCAAGAAGATAGAAAAGAAAAAAAAAACACCACGGGTAGGTGGTATACAATTATGGATGGACGAGCGACTGCCGACACAGAGGTAGCTACAGCCGTGGACTACCGTACTGCGTCTGCTGCTAATATAGACTGGATGATAATGAGATATAAAATATATATACAGGTTGAGTATCCCTTATCCAAAATGCTTGGGACCAGAGGTATTTTGGATATCGGATTTTTCCGTATTTTAGAATAATTGCATACCATAATGAGATATCATGGTGATGGGACCTAAATCTAAGCACAGAATGCATTTATGTTACATATACACCTTATACACACAGCCTGAAGGTAATTTTAGCCAATATTTTGTTAGTTTGTGCATTGAACAAAGTGTGTGTACATTTGCACAATTCATTTATGTTTCATATACACCTTATATACACAGCCTGAAGGTCATTTAATACAATATTTTTAATAACTGTGTGTATTAAACAAAGTTTGTGTACATTGAGCCATCAGAAAACAAAGGTTTCACTATCTCACTCTCACACAAAAAAGTCCGTATTTCGGAATATTCCGTATTTCGGAATATTTGGATATGGGATACTCAACCTGTATATCACTACTGCAGCCGGACAGGTATATATTATATAATGACGGACCTGCTGGACACTGTCAGCTCAGCACTGCAGACTCCTAAAGTAAGCTACTAGTATCAAGAAGATAGAAAAAAAAAAAAACACCACGGGTAGGTGGTATACAATTATGGATGAACGAGCGACTGCCGACACAGAGGTAGCTACAGCCGTGGACTACCGTACTGAGTCTGCTGCTAATATAGACTGGATGATAATGATATAAAAAATATATATATATATCACTACTGCAGCCGGACAGGTATATATTATATAATGACGGACCTGCTGGACACTGTCAGCTCAGCACTGCAGACTCCTAAAGTAAGCTACTAGTATCAAGAAGATAGAAAAAAAAAAACACCACGGGTAGGTGGTATACAATTATGGATGGACGAGCGACTGCCGACACAGAGGTAGCTACAGCCGTGGACTACCGTACTGCGTCTGCTGCAGTGCTAATATAGACTGGATGATAATGATATAAAAAATATATATATATCACTACTGCAGCCGGACAGGTATATATTATATAATGACGGACCTGCTGGACACTGTCAGCAGAATGCGTTTATAGAATAAAAACACCACACGACGAGTGTTTAACTTTTTCAGGCAGACAATCACAATATACTGGTGGTCAGTGGTCACTGGTCAGTCACACTGGCAGTGGCACTCTGGCAGCAAAAGTGTGCACTGTTAAAATATGTACTCCTGCTATAACTGCTCCCCAGTCTCCCCCACAATTAAGCTGTGTGAGCAGTGAGCACTCAGCACAGTCAGATATACAGTATTACATAGATGATGCAGCACACTGAGGCTAAGCACAGATATGGTATGTGACTGTGTCACACTGTGTATCGTTTTTTTTCAGGCAGAGAACGGATTAATTAAACTGGTGGTCACTGGTCACACTATCAGCAAGTAGTACTCCTAATATGCTCCCCAAAATTAGTAAATCAAGTGTCTCTACTACTCTCTAGTCTACTCTAAACGGAGAGGACGCCAGCCACGTCCTCTCCCTATCAATCTCAATGCACGTGTGAAAATGGCGGCGACGCGCGGCTCCTTATATAGAATCTGAGTCTCGCGATAGAATCCGAGCCTCGCGAGAATCCGACAGCGGGATGATGACGTTCGGGCGCGCTCGGGTTAACCGAGCAAGGCGGGAAGATCCGAGTCTGCCTCGGACCCGTGTAAAAAGGCTGAAGTTCGGGGGGGTTCGGATTCCGAGGAACCGAACCCGCTCATCACTACTTATGATAGGACCACAACATCAAAGGACAAGACTGCAGCATAGCCAACCAACTGGACTTACACTCGGGGATTCAGAATTACAAACCACCGATCGTGTGTGGGATCTTGGCGTTGTCCTAGATGGTGGCTTGACACTTAAACATCAGATATCAGCCACAATCAAATCCTCATTCTTTCACCTGAGGAACATTGTCAGAATCAAGCACTTAATTCCCTCAGATGATCTGCCAAAAGTCATACATGCATTTGTATCATCTCGAGTAGACTACTGTTATGCCCTCTACCTTGGTCTCCCAGCAAAAGAATTGCACCGCTTGAAGCTGGTGTAAAACACAGCTGCCAGGCTGTTAACCAACCAGCCCCGTTCTAGCCACATAACACCCATCCTCTACTCCCTTCACTGGCTGCCTGTAAGATGGCGAATCATCTTCAAGATTGGCTTACTGAGTTTCAAAGCAATACATGACCTGGGCCCAAGGTACCTGAAGCAGCTTCTGATCCCATACTGCCCCACTCAATTACTACGATCTATAGATAAAGGACTTTTAGCAGTACCTAGAATCTCCCCATAATTCATCTGGGGGTCGAGCTTTTACTCATGCGGCTTCGACTCTATGGAACTTATTTCCCTGCACAGTGCGAGAAGCCCCAACTAAAGAATCCTTCAAAATTAGACTCAAGACTTTCCCGTTTACTCAAGCATTTCCATAATGTCCCTTTAGTGTCTACATGCTTCTGTATTTTATGAAAAGCTTTTCTGTATTTCATTATTTTCTGTACTATATTATGCTATGTATCTGTTAAGCGCCTTGAGTCCTATTGGAGAAAGAGCGCTATATAAATAAAATTATTATTATTATTATTATTACAAGCCATGTTTAGGGATATCCATGCTTGAAAACAGAGCATGACATCACATTTGCACTAAAAAGGTCACCTGTGCTCAAGCAGGACTATCCTTAAAACATTGATTTTTTTTTTCAGGGGCAGCATTTAAATCTAGCTTTTACAGCAGACATGACAAGCCTAAACAATGATGTAGAGCATCCCTATCCTAACCCTCACCCTAGTACCCTAACTTAACCCTCACCTTAAACATTAACCCTAATACCCAAGCAGCATACCACAGAGCAGGTTTGTGTATGGGTAGCATACTGCCAGAGGATACTATAACAGTGACAGTGGGGCCGATGTATTAACCTGGAGAAGGCATAAGGAAGTGATAAACCAGTGATATGTGCAAGGTGATAAACGCACCAGCCAATCAGATCCTAACTGTTAATTTACATATTGGAGCTGATTGGCTGGTGTGTTTATCATCTTGCACATATCACTGGTTTATCACTTCCTTATGCCTTCTCCAGGATAATACATCTGCCCCACTGTTCCAATAACTCTGACCTTATATAACCAGTGCTATTTTTCAGAAGGAACCAGAAGGATCTGAGTTCCTGAACCCTTTCATTAAATATGACATCATCAGGAACTGGGTTCCTGAACCTGTCCTGACCCAAAATGTATATTCCAAAAGATACTGTAAGTTTTATTTTAAAGTACATTTTGATTGCCTTTTTTTCTAAAAACTATATATCTATAACTTTTTTAATAGCTCCACCCCCAGACCCATAGTTTCTGCACCTACTGTATTTAAAAAAAAAAAAGTACTGGTGTAACTGGCATTGCTGAGAGCATTGTGTATCTGGCACTACTGGGGGCATTGGAGGTGCAATCCAAATTTTGATCTGATTGTCCGTTTGGGCGTTATTGTTCATGCAACGCAAGCCACGCATCGGTAATGATGTCATTATGCCAACCCCCTTTTCATCCCCTTAGGTAAGGTTTATTAAAATTCTAATTAAGTAGTTTTCCTATTTCCTACCTGCAGAATACCTATGTTAAATGAATCTTCCTAACATATCGTGAAGTAAGAGAATTAGTGATCAGTCAGTCAGTGAGTGAGTGAGTGAGTGAGTGAGTGAGTGAGTGAGGGCTTTCGCAATTTTGTAGTTTATTAAATTCTACACAACTGGAGCTGAAATCCAAATTTTGATCAAATTTTCCATATGGGCATTATCATTCCCTCAATGTAAGCCACGCATCGGTAATGATGTCATAGGGTGGCATTCAATTATTTTCACCCCCTTCCACACACGTTCTGTTTCTGCTGACGGGCGTGGTATAATCACGCTACCCCTGGGGTAGTGAGGGTGCCCAACCTGGGGTAGTGAGGCTGCCCAACCCTTTACGCAGCTAAACCTGATTACTACGGGCAAGATATGCGCGATAACAGGGATCACTTTAGAAAGGAGATTGGGCGTGATATATCATATGAATACCGCCCATTTTGTCAACACCCTTTTCTTCCCCTTAGGGGAGGTTTTTCAAATTCTAAATATGTAGTTTTCCTATTTCCCACATGCAGAAATTCTTAAAATATAATATATGAATGTGTCTTCATGGGGAAGTGGCATGATCACAAAATAATACCAATTCATATTACGCTGCACAGTAGTCGCCATTATTCAAATTACAGCACACAGTAGCCAGGGCCGGCGCTACCATTAGGCAGCTTTAGGCAGCTGCCTATGAGCGCCGGCCACTAGAGGGCGGCATCCCCCTCCTGAATTAGTTTAAACTAAAAATCATGTTGCGCAGGGCTGGCTAGCGGCGGCCCCAGTGCGGGTCTAACCAGCCGCAGCCATCACTATCAGTCACCCCCGGCCAGGGTGAACTGTGGCTGCCGCGCCCACTCTGCTGACAGACCCCGGCAACAAGCAGGAGCAGCAGCGCGATGCTGCTGTATCCTAAATCCGGGCAGGCAGCAGCATCGTCCTCTCCCTCCAACTCCTGCAGCCGTAGGCAGGGAGGTTCGATTGCTGCCCCCAGCCTTCCATGCTCCCTCACCTGACGCCGTTTGCCACAAGCTGCATGCCGCCCTCCTGCTTCTGGGTTGGCTCCCTTGTATTTGCCTGACCGCGGCCGGCTCCACCTCCTGGAACCGCACATATATGACAGTCCCAGCCACAGTCAGCAAAAAATGTATGTGAAATCATGTTTTGTCATCTTACTCTAATACTACATAAGGGTTAAAAGGTATAATTTATCTGGAGGAGGGGGGGGGGGGGTCGGTACAACGGATGTTAGGGGTGGGGATGATTAACTGAAAACATATAAGGGGGTCCACAAACTTATCTTATGCTATAAATTGAATTTTTATATATATATATATATATATATATATATATGTATATCTATATATATATATATATGTATATATTTGTATATATATATATATATATACATGTGTATATATATATATATATATATATATATACATGTATATATATGTATGTGTGTGTATATATATATATATACATGTATATATATGTATATATATATATATATATATACATGTGTATATATATGTATATATATATATGTATATATATAGGGCGTGGTTAGCTGCTGTGGATGATGTGACGTCACCCGCCGGGTCCAGGGAGGGGGGGGGGGGAGAGACGAAGCATAACGGTGACAGTGTCTATGTTCTCTAAACCTAAATGTATGTGGATATTATTCCGTTTTTTTATAAAGTGATTACTTTTAACTTACTAGTGCGCTCTCCTGATTCTTCCTAGTATGTATATATATATATATATATATATATATATATATATATATATATATATATATAGCATCCATATGCGGCGAAACTCAGAATAAAACAGACCAGGCAGGTTTAGTTACCAACCTTTCAATGCTCAATGGGTTGTATTTTCGTCAGGGTGCAGAACGTTCTGCACCCTGACGAAAATGCAACCTATTGAGCATTGAGACATTGGTAACTAAACCTTACTGGTCTGTTTTATTCTGAGTACCGCCGCATATGGAAACTACATTATGCTACACACATTGATGCAGCTCGGATTGGAGGGCACCGGCTATTGACTGCTTTAACTAACTGTTTATGCTTTGAGGGGTGCCGCTTTACAAATATATATATATATATATATATATACATATATACACATACACTGTATGTATACATTTACTTTTTTTTACATTTTGTATAAACAGGAAAGGGGATGCAGGACACAAAATCAATAAGTATATATATACACGAAGGGGTGTAACTAGCATTTACAACTGTAATTAAAGAAAGAAACATAATAGACACTCACTTTTCATGAAATGGATATACTGTATTATAAAAAGGTTGGATATATATAATATATTTGCATTTTTGCTCCAGTACAGTCACACATTTGTGTTTTATGTGCCAACTGTTTATAGGTGGTGCACTGAACAGTGCACACAACCATGTGAGAGACAATGACACCATTATTTTGAATCTGGAGCCATCTGCGAGCCGGACCGGCAGCCAATCATAATATGGCATAATGTGTAAGGGGCATTACTATAGTGTGGCATAATGTTATAAGGGGCATTCCTGTGTGTGTCATAATCTGTAAGTGGCACTACTGTGTGGCAAAATGTATAAGGGGCATTACTGTGTGGCATAATGTATAGCGGGCATTACTGTGTGGAATAATGTATAGGGGGCATTACTTTATGGCATATTGTGTTATAAGGGGCACTATTACTGTGTGGCATAATGTGTATAAGGAGTACTACCGTGTGGCAGGATGTGAATTGACTCTACTGTGTGGTTTAACGGAAATGGGTTCTAATGTGATGTAACGTGAATAGGAGGCACTACTGTGTGACGCAACATCAATAAGAGGCACTACTGTAAAAGTAACGTGAATAAGGAGGAGGGGGGGTTGGGTTCAGTTTTGCCTAGGGTGCCGAGAAACCTTGCACCGGCCCTGACAGTAGCACCACTTACACACAATACACCAGGTAGGACTCCATTTTACACATTACTCCAAGTAGAGCCCCTGTCACACATTATGCCAGGTAGAGTCCATTTCACACATTATGCCAGCTACAGCCCCTTTCACACATTACACCAGGTAGAGCCCATATCACACATTATGCCAGGTACTGTAGATCCCCCTTTTACACATTATGCCAGGTAGAGCCCCTATCATACATTACTCCATGTAGAGCCCCATATTACACATTACTTCAGGTAGAGTCCCCTTTTACACATTACGCCAGTTAGAGCCCCATTTTACACATTAGGCCATGCAAAGTCCCCTTTTCAACATTGCGCCAGGTAGAGTCACAGGAGAGAGAGAGTGTGTGTGTGTGTGTGTGTGTGTGTGTGTGTGTTTGTGTGAGACAGAGAGTAAGTTTTTAAACTCACTTTCACCAGCCTCCTCTTACCCAACCACTGCAGACACAGAATGGGAAGCCCAGCGGCGAAGCCTAGTGAGTGATGGGAAGCTGCAGCGCTATCCAGCTACCTATGACACGGGCCAGCGGTAGCACTGCAGCAGCAGCCGGTTGGTGGGCGGCGGCAGCAGACATATACGGGTGCTGGCCAAGTCGCAATGGATGCAGGCAGCAGCGGTAGCGGGAGGTGAGGTGGATGATGTGCCGAATCTCCGCCCACAGTCCTTACGCTATGTGGGCCAAGTACACCTGGTACACACCTAGTTATGACTGTGGTGGGAAGTGGAGAAAGAGGGGTGGGAGGGAGACAGAGTATGTTAGAGAGAGAGAGAGGTTTGGGTGGCAGAGAGAAAGATGGCAGGTGGTGGGAAGGAGACAGAGAGAGAGGGGTGGGAGGGGGAAAGAGGAGAGAGAGAGGGGGAGAGAGAGAAACACAGCGGTACTTATGTGGGGATCTGGATGAGATGCCGGTGCTCGAAATACCGATGCCGGGATCCCAATTTTGCAGAAGCCGACAGGGGTAAGGTAGGGGTGTTCTCCCCCCTTCCCAACTCCCTGACCCTAACCCTCTCTACCCACTGCCTAACCATAAGCTCCCCCCTTGGTGCCTAACCCTAACCCTGCCCCCCCGAGGTGCCTAAACTTAATGCAGTGTCCCCACAGCCCAACACTAACCCTCCGAGAGGGGTGCCTAACCTTATCCCCCCTTTCCTGCTGCCTAACCCTAATCCTGGTGCACAGCCAAACCCTAAACCCCCCCCGCCCATAGCCTAAACCTAACACCCCTCTCCCACGGCGCACCACAAGTATGACAAAGATTTGCATTATCCTTTATATTCTGTAGCGAAGCATGGGTATTCAGCTAGTATATATATATATATATATATATATAGCTGTAGAACAATGGGTTGGCACTCTCAGGACTTTATCAGTCAATAAAGCATGCGTGGATCACCCTGACTGATCAATGTTAAGATTATAGCAACCTTCATCAGGATCGAAGGTTCCTGACCAAAGATTAATAAAATCTAAACGTTGATCAATTGGGGTGATTCCAGTATGCTTTATTGATTGATACAGTCCTGAGAGTGCTGCCCATTTTGTCTACAACTGTATATAGTGACTTTTCACTTAGGAAGGCATCTGGGCACTTATATACTGAAAGTTCCGGTCTCTGCATTCTAGATCCTGAATTCCTGATGAAAGCACCACATTAATGAGCACTGAACAGGGTTGGACTGGCCCACAGGGATCCAGTATTACTACTCTCTGAAGTTTTCCTCAAAATCCATCCAGTGGAAGGCCCGGAACAGGTTCCCCGGGTCAAAGTTATGCCCA
The DNA here is from genome assembly GCF_028390025.1 of Pseudophryne corroboree. Classification (NCBI taxonomy): domain Eukaryota; kingdom Metazoa; phylum Chordata; class Amphibia; order Anura; family Myobatrachidae; genus Pseudophryne; species Pseudophryne corroboree. The sequence goes on along the minus strand of NC_086453.1, from coordinate 155,884,439 downwards.
GTGTACACCAACAGTAAGTCTGACTGGAACCTTAACCCCCTAGTATGTCTTCTGGGATCCAATGTTTCCACTCTGTGAAGTTTTCTTCCAAATCTATCCAGTGACAAAGTTCTGGCCAGCATACACCAACGGGAGGTCCGATCAGGACTCCAACCCACTAGTATCAGCTGCAGCAGCTCCCTCTCCCTGCCTCCATAAATCAGCTACAGTGGGCGGCAGAGGCATCAGCCACATCGGCTCCCTCTCCCCCACCATCGGTCATGAGTCACAGCCTACTCCCTCTCCCCACTCCCTCCATCACCCCTGCCAGGTTCCTCTTCCCCCTCTCTGCGCCTGCCTAAGATAGCTCCCTCTCTCCAGTCCCAGGATCAGCTGTAGCAGCTCACTCTCCTCACCTCCCAGGATCAGCTACAATGGGTGGCAGAGGCATCAGCCACATCGGCTCTCTCTCCCCCACCTTTGGCCATCAGTCACAGCCTACTCCCTCTCCCCACTCCTGCATCACCCCCTCCGGGTTCCTCTTCCCCCTCCCCGCATCTGCCGACTCCCTCTCTCCAGTCCCAGGATCAGCTGCTCCTTCTCCCTGCCTCCCGAGATCAGCTACATCGGCTCCCTCTCCCCCACCTTCGGCCATCAGTCACAGCCTGCTACCTCTCCCCACTCCCAACAGAACCCCAAGCTGCATCTGCAGGCAGGTAGCACTGACACTGGGCTTTCTTTCCCCCCTCCCGCATCAGTTTCAGCTCTCTCCTCAGTCACAGATGCTTCCCTCTCCCCACTCCATGCATCACCCCCACCGGCTTCCTCTCCCCTACTCACGGGATCAGCTACAGCGACTGCCTCCTTCCCAGCATTAGTCAAAGCTGGCTCCCTCTGCGCCTAATGTGCCCCTCACCCGCAGGTATATCAAGGCTAACGGAGATGGGCGGAGGAGGAGGCGGTGGCCCGGGGCTTATTATTGCAGTATTGTGCTACTAAAGGGAGGGTGGATATTTGCAGGACACTTATTCCTGCTTAAATATAATTATTTGCAGCTGTTGTGAATAAGGCGATGTGCGGTGAGCTAAATGGCTCAGGAAACACTGGCTAGCACCAGAGCCAGATTTACACACAATATATCAGCCAAAAGGGTACATGTTGGCATTACACAATATATATATTATATACTGCTGGAAATTTGGTACATTTTGATCAGAGATGTGGGGAAAAGACAGCTCACCAGAATTTTTACTCCAGAGTTTTGTCTATAAAAATGATTAGAATAGGCAGAGGGCAGCCAAATTTTGAGAGTACACTACTCCTTTGAGCACAAAATACCGCTGCCTGGCTGCCTTTAACGCTCCTGCGGCGTGTATTACAGGATACAGGGCCCCCCTGTGTGGCTGGGTGAGCGCTATGGAATCGGAGAGCATTTTCTGGGGCTCTCACGGGTTGCAGCCTACCTGTGTCTCCCAAGCTGGGTCTCGAATTCCCCCAGTGACCAACGCGATCCTCCGGAGCCGCATGAGCAGCCGGATGACTTCACCCGGTGCCCTCTGGAGCACTGCATGCAGCTGTACTGAGCTGTGCTGACCTCCGCTGGCCCCCCTGCTCTGCTGTCTCCATGGGAGCCTTGCCACGCTGGTCTGGGAGTCTCTGATCAGGCTGCCTGACCTGGCTCCGGGACGCGCGGTGGCCATCTTGGATTCCTCCCTCTCACTCTGCCAGTCGCAGCTCCTGCAGCCTGGAGGCTCAAGATGGGAACTGCTACACTAACACCCGTGTTTACCCTCTGTACAGCCCTGGGACTATGGGGGTCATTCCGAGTTGATCGCTAGCTGTCGTTGTTCGCAGCGCAGCGCTCAGGCTAAAAAAATGGCATTTCTGCACATGAGTGTGGGCCGCAGTGCGCACGCACGACATACTTTCACACAAGACCGAGCAACGCTTTTCTGTCGCACTGCTGATCGGTGAGTGATTGACAGGAATGGGGCGTTTCTGGGAGGTAACTGACCGTTTTCTGGGAGTGTGCTAAAAAACGCAGGCATGTCAGATAAAAATGCAGGCGTGCCTGGGAAAACGGGGGAGTGGCTGGCCAGACGCAGTGTTTGTGACGTAAAAACAGGAACTAAACAGACTGAAGTGATCGCAAGGTAGGAGCAGGTCTGCAGCTACTCTGAAACTGCTTGAAAAAATTTCAGCACTGTTCTGCTAACCTTTCGTTCGCACTTCTGCTAAGCTAAGATACACTCCCAGAGGGTGGCGGCTTAGCGTTTGCACTGCTGCTAAAAGCAGCTAGCGAGCTGTCAAAGTCGAAAAATATTGCAGTACACACATCACGTACAAATTACATACAGATGGCCTGCTGCGCGTGTACTTGTTCTGCCGTACGTGCACATATCCGCAATTTGCGTACGGTCGCTCATGCTGTCCTGCGCGTGGTGAGGGTATTTACGGCAGAGTTTGTGAACGCATGGAGGGCTATCAAAACATTACATATTTAATCCAAATAGTGCACATTGTACACATAGTCCCCTTGCACCACATCAGAAAATTATAGCTGTTTAAATGGTAACAGAACAAAGGGATTCACCTTTACAGGATAGGAGGGGACAGAACAAGGGGGCAGATGTATTAACCTGGAGAAGGCATAAGGAAGTGATAAACCAGTGATATGTGCAAGGTGATAAAGGCACCAGCCAATCAGCTCCAATATGTAAATTAACAGTTAGGATCTGATTGGCTGGTGCCTTTATCACCTTGCACAAATCACTGGTTTATCACTTCCTTATGCCTTCTCCAGGTTAATACATCTGCCCCAAGGTTACAAGGTGGTGTTTGGTATCCAGCTGTAGGGTATTTTAAGGGAAACATTCTGGTGTTGGTTTGCGGAAGATCGCATGTTCCTGAGGATAGTTATGTGCAGAAGCAGAATATAGATATAAACTGTATTTACTGTACATTATGTATGCAGCGGGAATCCAGAGGAGACCACCGACAAGAGCAGTGAAAATAGACATCGCCCACCTATTCAAACAGACCTATGACCTCTCCTGTACTGTAAATGACCATCCCTGTGTCCAATGGACAAAGAGATTACAGTATCCATTGTGTTATGTTTTGGATGAAGTGAATAAAGAGAGCCTGCAGCAGGCTTGGTCACACAAGACTCTCAACGCAATCAACCTGATTGCGGAGGACCGGGCCGGGTTGCGCAAGCGAATCTACTCACGTATGTACATTGACTGTAGCCATTTACTCTGTTGTATTGTAGTGCATAATTTGTATTGTTAACCCCCTTTCAGATATATTACTCTGTGGTGTCGGAACCCAGTGATTAACTACAAATCGGTGTTGTATCCTCTTTTCCCTGCTAAGGTTTTAAAGTGTAATAGCATCACACTGCATTGCTGCATAAGGTTTAAAGTGTAATAGCATCACACTGCATTGCTGCATAAGGTTTAAAGTGTAATAGCATCACACTGCATTGCTGCATAAGGTTTAAAGTGTAATAGCATCACACTGCATTGCTGCATAAGGTTTAAAGTGTAATAGCATCACACTGCATTGCTGCATAAGGTTTAAAGTGTATCTAAGTGTGTGTAAGGTATAGCTTTCATTCCTGCATATCCTTTTTAATAACAAATATATACATCAATGAGCTTTGGAACTCAGATAATGTGTGGGTGTATTGTTTTCTCTTAAGGGATACAGCGTTTGCGATGTACAGCGCACTTTTATCGTATATGGTAATAAGATGTGCCTGGCGTCTGCAATATATATTAGAGCGGGCATTTTAAATATTTGTGAGAAATCTAAAAATGGCATTCATAGAGCGATCAACTCGGAATGAGGGCCTTAGACCTAAATCGCGCGACGGTGATCCCCAAAGAGACGTTATTATGCGTTTCCTTAGCTTCAAGGACAAAGAGTTGATCCTTAACCAGACTAGAGGGAAACCACATGTGCAATTTGAAAATGTGAAGTTGCAGTTCTACCAAGATCTGGCTCCATCTATGATCATTAAAAGGAGAGAACTCGGGGCGTGGCCTAACTCTCACACTGAGAAGACATGCTTTTTAATTGCTCCTGAGAGCTATCCACCAAACCTCTCTTAAAATAAATTGGCTCCCTCCCTGGGTTCCTGGAATTACCCCAGGCAGCCTTTCTTACCCTGCTGTACCTGCTGGGGGGATCCCGCGGAGTCGGGGAGCGCTTCTCAGCCCTCCTGCGGACTGCGGCCTTCCCCTCAGCGCGAAGCCGGGACCTGGAGTTCAGACTGTGGCCGGGCGAGGCTTCCGGAGACGTACTGCTGCCTCGAGGACCCTCTTTGGACCCCTGGAGAGCTCCTGGCGACCAGCCCGACGGACGGGACACGGAGCGGGAGACGAGGGCTCTTCAGGACGGGGACGGAGCGGCGGCCATCTCACCTCCGGCTGTGCAGAGAACGGGACTCCGGCCGGGTAGGCTGCAGCACCCTCCCCTCGATCACTGGTCCCATTGCCGCAACACAACCTCGGTGCACGGGACACGGAGCGGGAGACGAGGCTCTTCAGGACGGGGACGGAGACGGAGCGGCGGCCATCTCACCTCCGGCTGTGCACTTCGTGCAGAGAACGGGACTCCGGCCGGGTAAGCTGCAGCACCCTCCCCTCGATCACTGGTCCCACTGCCGCTGAGGCGGCCGGCGCCCACTAGCACTGGGCCCAATCTTTCTGAGCTCCAGCCGCTGCACCTCCCGCCAGCCTTTAGCCACCTCCCGCCCCGCAGTGGCCACGAGAGCCCCCAGGGTAGCCACATCATTACAGGCCGCACTGCCAGAGATTATAAATAGCCACAGGCTATAGGGCTAATCAATAAGTCCCATAAGCTGCAGAGCTCACACCAGCTGCACGGAGCGGTGACCCGACTGCGGCAGATAGGGGAGCCACGCGGCGACCATTTTACCGGACCCCGCTGAGGTCACTGGCCGCCATCACTGCCTACTGACAGACAAAGCGGCCACTAGACGCCATCAGACCCGACAGGTGAGCCCACACGCTGCATATTGCGGGACCCACGACCTCTCCATTTCACCCCCATAAGCAATAGCCTGGCTGAAGCCAACGACACAGGACCCCTGGACCCCCTACGACACGGCATCCTAATCTGGATCCCTGGGGAGTGCCCGTGTTCTGGAGGCACGGACTCGCCAACCCTCCACCCTCCCCTCGCTAACTACGGGGAAAGCTGCGGTCCCACAGTGCAGACACTTGGAAAGCTCTCACCCCACCTACCCACCGCAAGAGCGACCTGCAAGAGTGACCTGCACTCCATTACCAAACCAAGTCTCTCTCCCCGTTCGATGAGCCACATAGAGCTCATGGCTCCTTAAGCATAACGACCACGAAGTGACAGGGGGCTCTGCTATTCATATTGCATTAATCTATTACATTGCTACAAAGCGCCTTATTTACAATGTCGCAAAAAAAACGCAAGAACTCTCAGATACCTAAAGCTAGTGTCCTGCATGCTTGGGAGAAGTCCGGCTCCTCCACCCGGAACTCCCTATCAACTGAACAACCCTTTGATCCTGCTGACATCGCCACCTCCAGCAGCCCACTGACCACTCAGGATGTAGTGGCTATCGTTATAAAAACGATCCAGTCAGAAATGAGGTCAGTTTTAACTGAGTTCAGATCCGAAATAGCCGACCTGGGCTCCCGCACAGACACACTGGAGCGCAAAGTGGACGACGTCTGCCAATTTCAAACGGTGGTGGAACAGGAACTTCTGGATATTCGGGCGGATATGGAAGCGTACAAGGAACAACTAGAGGATATGGACAACCGCAATCGTCGGAATAACATCCGAGTCCGCAACATCCCTGAAAATGTATCCCCTAGCTCTCTTCCTGAGTATCTGGAGAGCCTTTTTCTACAACTGACGCCGGATGTCCCTGAAGCCCTTCTCCAGCTAGACCGAGCCCACAGGGCCCTCCGCCCTAGACCGCCTCCGACACAGCCGCCACGAGACGTCATTATACGTTTTCATTATTACGCCACCAAAGAGCGAGTCATGCTGGCAGCTAGAGGTCTACCGACGGTGTCTTATGCGGGCTCCCAGTTACAACTGTTTCAGGACCTTGCCCCCTCTACCCTCAAAAAGCGCAGGGACCTAGCACATATCACCAAGGTCCTCCGAGCCCATTCCATAAAATACAAATGGGGCTTCCCCTTCTCACTGCAGGTAACGCAGAATGGGAAGACATTCACAGTCAAGACACCAACGCAAGGGGCTGATCTACTTCAAACTTTTGGCATTTTTGAAGACCTCCCTGAATCAACCCAAGACCAGATGTCACCCTCAATCTCAAGCCCACGGGCCCCAGCCCCGGAATGGTCTTCTACTTGAAAGATTTCAGATACTTCAAGTTACTATCCTTGTTAAATGTACATTTAATAATTACTTAATGCTTACACACCGCGGTTCGCCACGTATTCATATAAGTTTTTCAGGCTCGCCGCGTGACCGGCTGGCTGCGGCGCCATGGGCGATGCTCTCCACTTGGCTGCACGTGAGAACCACATAGTTCTCCAGATATAAGTTTTTGTCTTACTTAATTATTTTTATTTTTATTTCTTTAGTATGAAGGCTTTCATACCTCGGTTTGCCATGTTTACGTATAAGTTTTCCGGGCTCTCCGCGTGGCCGGGTGGCTGCGGCGCCATGGGCGGTGCTACCCGCTTGGTTACGCGTGAGAGTCAATTAGTTTTTCAATTCTATTTTATTTCTTTATTTTTACGTATATAGCATGTCTTCATGTCTGTATATACTGGTTTGTGATTAACAAGGTGCACATCCGCTATTGTTATTATTCACAATCTCATGGTTAGACTGATGTCGATTTTGACCCAAGACCGGATGTCACCCTTAATCTCAAACCCAAGGGCCCCGGCCCCGAAGTAGTATTCTATTTGACTGCTCTCAGGCAACCCATGATACAATCCTTGTTAAACCCGTTATGTACAGTTGCTGAATGCTTTAATCTGCATACTTTACTGCCTTGACATGCTACATAATCACATGTGTTTACTCAGGCCCTCTGCGTGGCCGACTGGCTGCGACGCCTTGGGCGGCGCGATCCGCTCGGCTACGCGTGAGCGTCAAGCTGTTTTCTTATTTAAATGTCTTTTTGTCTGTTTTTATGTTTGTTCATGTTGGCCCATGATTAGTGTGGCGCTCATGTGTTACGGTTCATAATCTTCTGATAAGACTGATGTTGATTTAGTATCCGCCACCAATACATGCTTTATCCTTCTCCCTCATCATGTCTATACCGCTCACACTACTCTTTTTTATTTCAACAATGCGATCCTCCTCGCTCCCTTTATTCCCCCCTGTCACTTGGTCGTTCCTATTACAACTTCTCCCTCCCATATGCTCCTCCTTACCCTAATTATCGTTCTGTCACAATGCCACGTCCCCCCCCGAAGGATACGCCAGGATGGCGTTTTTCCTTTTAGTGTTAAACCTGGCCCTTCTACAGGAAAAGGTTCTTCCCCGCTGTATTCTCATACAGTCCCTTTCCCCTTTTCTCTCCGCCTCTATCCCTCCTTTCCCCCTCTCCATCCCCATGGTCGGACGGCTCCCATCCCGCCCCTCTATTTGCGTCACCCACAGTTCTTCCCACCATGACCCTGAAAATTATATCGGTTAATGCTAATGGCCTTAACTCTCCCACTAAACGAGCCATGGCCATCCAATTCTTTAACAGACAAAAGTCTGATGTGGTACTAATTCAGGAGACCCATTTTAAACCCCCACACCCCTCTATGTCCTGCAAACAATTTCCACATGTCTATTATTCAAACATGCCTACCAAACGAAGGGGAACCGCTATTATGATACGCCGAGGCCTCCCTATAACTGTTCATGATACTATCTCGGACCCCCAGGGCCGTTACGTTATCCTTTCATGTTCCTATAACCAAGCCCCCCTGATTCTGGCCCCCATGTATGCCCCTAATGCGCAGCAGGGTTCTCTGTTTACAGCCTTTTTTGACAGCCTATCCCGCCTCCCTACGGGCACGACTATAATTGGAGGAGACTGCAATGTCACGCTGGACCCACTCCATGACAGATCTCGCCCCGCCTCTACTTCCACTACTCCCGCCAAACTGGGCAAGCGGCTGCAGACACATTTAACACTATATAACCTGTATGACAGCTGGAGGACCTTGTACCCTTCAGCGCAGGGTTTCACTCACTACTCCCCGCCCCACGATCTCTATACCCGCATAGACTATATGTTCGTCGACCGGGACACTACTCGTAAACTCCTCAGTGCCCAGACGCTCCCTATCTCCTGGTCGGACCACTCCGCTGTTTTGCTCGAGATCTCATCCTCTTCACCCCTCCCCATCAGATTCTGGCGGCTAAACGAATCTCTTCTGCTTAAAAAAAGCACCGTAGCTGATATTGCCACCGCCTTAGCTAACTATTATGCGGAAAATGCGACCCCTGACGTCTCTCCCTCCCTAATATGGGAAGCGCATAAGGCGACCATCCGAGGCCACCTTATCAGCCTTACGGCCGCCCAGAAGAAAACTGAAGCCCAACGGATCCGAGTCTTAGAAACAGAACTTGCCGCCCTGACCCTTCTGCACCAACGCCACCCCAGAAAGAAAACTTATTCCAAACTCCTAGCAGTTAAAGGTCAGCTATCCCAAATCCTCACCAAAAAGGCAGTCAAGGCACTCTTATGGGCACGCCAAAGGTTCTATGAGAAATCTGATAAGGCGGACACTCTCCTAGCCCAAAAACTAAGAGCGAAACGCACTCAAAATCGCATTGTATCCCTACGCTGTGCGGACGGGTCTGCCACATTTGATCCATCGCGAATGGCCGCCCAATTCCGGGATTATTATACATCCTTGTACAATCTCCCTTCCACTCTTGATGCTGACCCTGATCATGTCTCTAAACTCCGAGACTATCTTTCCACTTGCAAACTCCCTAAACTTTCCGACTCGGATATATCGACACTCAATGCCCCCATCTCCACTGAGGAAATCTCAGTGGCCATTCAGCAGTTACGCCGCACAGCAGCCCCCGGCCCGGATGGCTTCACCGCTTTATATTATAAAAAATTTACTACCTCTTTGCTCCCCATGCTTCAATCTCTGTTTAACGCAATCCTAGATGGAGGCTCATTCGACACAGCTACCACTAGGGCCAACCTTATCCTCATCCCGAAACCAGACAAGGACCCGATGGAGATGAGGAACTATCGACCCATCTCGCTCTTGAATGTGGACCTAAAGCTTTTCGCCAAAATTTTGGCTAATAGACTTGCTCCATTCTTACCCGCCCTCATTCACCCCGACCAGGTCGGTTTCATTCCCTCCAGACAAGCCGCAGATAATACTAGGCGTCTCATTGACCTCATCCAATTGGCACATGACAAGTCCCTTCCGATGCTGGCCGTGGCTCTCGACGCAGAAAAGGCCTTCGATAGGGTGGCTTGGCCATTCCTACAACAGACACTCCTAAATATGGGCCTACATGGCGCCTTCTATAAAGGCGTTACTTCGCTGTATCAGAACCCCTCAGCCTCTATCTTAATTAATGGCCTTTCCTCCGATCCTCTTCCCATACGCAACGGCACCCGACAGGGTGTCATCCTCACCCTGACTGACCCACCTGCCTCCCTCCCACATTTGATGGAGGAGATAGCTACGTACAGCAGGTTCTCAAATTACAACATTAATTCAGACAAAACCGAAATATTGGCCCTACATGTCGCGGACCCAGATCTTCGACTCCTACAGGCCGCCTTCCCATGTGCTTGGCGAGCTGATAAGCTCAAATACCTGGGCATCTATCTTACTAAGTCCTACTCTGGTCTCTATGCTGCCAACTTTCCCAGACTCTTAACATCTATCAAACACGATATGACAAAGTGGAATAAATACATTCTATCTTGGTTTGGACGGATGACGGCCGTTAAGATGACACTACTGCCCCGTCTGTTATATCTGTGGCAAACTCTCCCCATCCACGTCCCCACCTCAATCCTTAAAAATCTTCAAGCAGACCTCACTAGATTTATCTGGGCAGGGCGAAAGCCCAGAGTAAAGATGTGAATCCTCCAAAAGCATCGTCTAGAAGGGGGTCTAGGAGTTCCTGACCTCCTCAAATACTATAGAGCTGCTCACTTAACCACATGTGTCCTTTGGCACGATAATCCAAGACACAGAATCTGGACGCAACTAGAGGCCACCACACTCCACAGATATTCCCCCTACAGTTTGCTCTGGTGCCGGACGAATAGCCGTCCCCAGCTTCCTCGCTGTTGCCCACAGTGAAATTCACCCTTGCCATATGGGACCTTTGCTCACGTCTTTACCGGCTACGCTCTTTTCACCCTCTACTCACCCCTCTGTGGAACAACCCGGCATTCCCGCCAGGGGAGAACCACTTAGCCTTTGATTCCTGGACCAACCATAACTCCCTTTTCCTTCTAGACATCGCCCCGCTACATACGTTCCCCACGTTTGACGACTTACAATCCCGTTTCTCGCTCCCACGCTCAACCTTTTATCAATTCTTGCAGATACGCCACTTTTTTGCCTCTACCTCCGGAACACCACCCGTGGGAGGTAAAATGAGCTTTGAATCCCTCTGCTGTACCTGCCGATCAACTAAAGGCTTACTTTCAACTATATATCAAATCTTACTAGCTCACAACTCGCCCCTGAAGGAACCCCACGAAGTAGCGTGGGAGCGGGAGGTAGGTGAAGCCCTGACGACAGATGAGTGGTCTGAGATCAGGCAAGAAATTTCCACGAGCTCCATTGCGGTCCGAATAAAAGAAAATGCCTACAAATTATATTACCGATGGTACCTGGTACCATCGCGTCTCCATTCAATCTACCCCTCCTGCTCGGATAACTGTTGGCGTCAATGTGGCCAGCGTGGAACCCTGCTGCATATTTGGTGGAACTGCCCGCAAATTAAGGGATATTGGACTAGGGTCCATAGACTTATTTTTAAGGTCCTCGGAGTGACGATCCCGATGTCTCCTCTCTACTCCCTGCTCTCTCGCCCAATACCTCACACCCCTCGCCACCAACAAAAGCTAATTAAGCATATTTTAAATACGGCCAAATGCCAAATCGCGGCCAACTGGAAATCTCTGTCACCCCCCACGACCCCTGCTACCATTAACGCTATATGGCAAACCTATAGATAAGAACGTATTACAGCGGTTCTCCGGGACACCCCAGATAATTTTACCAATACGTGGTCACCCTGGACGTCACACTTCGGTGCCGAACCTCCACTAACTACCATATAAGATAAAGGGAACCATCACAATACCCTATCCAACTGAGGATAATCTGATGTACTGCCCAGGCGACTGGGACCGCCCGACCATTCCTCCCTTACCTCCCTTTCCAACCCTCCCTCCCCTCTTCTTTCTTCCCCCTCCTTGTCTCTTTTCTCTTCTACTTCTAATCTTAAGCTTACTCTTTGTTATTCTTTTATAAGCTATAATGCTTCATTAAGAGTTATTCCTTTGCCATTAGTTACGGTACACACCAAATGTATTACACTATCTATTGGCAACTCTCTATACATTGGCATGCATGTCTGTTTGATTCTTCACTCTCTCAATGTTGTACATAGATAGATATGCTGTCACTGTTATTTAACAGTTAACTACGATATGTACCGATGTGTGATTCCTGTAATGTATATCTTACGAATATCTTGTTAAAAGTACAAAACTCAATAAAACTTTTTCTCAAAAAAAAAAAAAGGAGAGAACTCAAGGACCTGACGACTGCTCTTTGAACATGTGGGATCTGATATTGTTTGGGTTTTCCTTTCAAATTACTCATCGACCTCCATGGAAAGACAGTTGTCATTAGAGACCCAAGAGAGGGGAAGGACTCCTTGGCTCATTTGGAAGAATCACGTGCCTCTCCAGTGACTTCCTCCAACCCATAACTGAACTTATTACTCTGGTAACTCATAAATGGTTGGATACTCCTTCTGAGTCTGTCTTCAGGAGTTCGCAAGTATTGGTTTATGTTCCTTGACTTACTGTATTGGTAAATTTGAGAACTGCCATAGTTGTTTCTTAAACTATCTCGCCTTCTTAGGCACACCCAGGTGCGCGGATGAGGAACTCTGTTTCTCTTTCTGAACACCTTCCTGTGGGGGCCTGATGGGCCTCATAGTCCAAGCCATTTCAAACGGTTTAGAGCAGTTTGCTTTTATCGCTTGTTTTTTGTTGTTGTTGTTGTTTTTTGGGGTTTCTTTGCTAATGTTCTCTGTTATAGCTTTGTCCATTAAAGGGCATTAGGTCCGCTTGATGTTGCTCTGTGGTTTTTGTTTCTTCTCTTTGTATCTTTTTGTATCTTCTCGTGGGTGCCCTAGGTGGGCTGAATGAGTGCCCCATACCTATTGCAACGACATGAGTGGCAGCTGATTCACTTCTCTGGGGGATGCCTCATCTTGGCTTCTCTGGGACACCCTGAGGACATTTACAACACGAATAGATTCCCCACATTTGAGTTCTGATTTCAAATGATCACTACTACAAATCACAGTTTTTGACTCAGTTCTAGTCTAACTTTCCCTGTTTATTTCATTGTGACTGTTTGTCATTTGTATAACTTTTTTTTTTTTTTTTTTTACAATAGATAACCTTGCCACTTCAGGTCAATGATATTGATTTCTTAGTTAACAAACCACTAGAGGGACACGACCCTCATTTTGTATCTTCTTTATCCTCACTATCCTGTTTTTCCTACTTATTTGACTCAGATATTTTCCTATAACACTGTTTTCCCATTTCCCCCTGAGCGTGAGTGATACTCGGTCCTACACCACTTTGGACCACTTCAGCTGGGAGTCCATCAACAGGGAAGGAGCAGGCAGACAAGAGCTCCTGAAGAAAAAATATGGTAGAAGTCCTAGTGGGGAGCAGCCATTTATTAAATACTTGTTCACCGAGGCTATCATCCACTGGGTGAACATGTATTTAATAAAGTACTAAAACATTTGTTGTCCTGTCTTTATTTTATTATGTTATTTACAGGTAGACTACAGATGTCAGCGGGTCATTAATGTCCGAGCATCCTGGCAATTGTTGTCCCAAGTGCCGGTATGCTGGGGCAGGCTTGCTGGGACCTGTTGACCGCCTATAAAGAACAATATTCACTCTTTCCATACCATTAACCCCACACCCACTACCAGCAGGGGTGCAGGGAATAGCCCTGGGCCTGTTACTCAGGAGGGCGGACCCCATTTTATGTTTTGGAGTCATTACTTTCAGAGAAATGTCAGCCCTGGGTTGAACAGTTTGGGGCTGGATAATGTTATGGCAAGGGGACCCCAAGCTGTATGTCCCCATGATATAGCATTATCCCCAGGCTGGTTCAGCCCTGTGCTATTATTTTGGATACTCGAGTGAACCTCATGCTATTTTTCCCTCTAGTTTTACAAAACCAGGCCATGCTAAGAGGTCCGGGGCTGGTTATTGTTTTGGGAGTGGGACCCCACACATTTAAAAAAAAACTTTTCTTTAGCTTGCACAGATTTGACTTTAAACAAAAAGAAATCCAAAGGGGCAAAAGGTCAGACTCTTCAAGTGGTCAAGCACTCATTTCAATAGAGAGTAGAAGTAAAGTAAAACTTAACCTTTAATTATAATCATTTAAAATTCCAAAAACCTTGTGTATGTTCATACATGAAAGAAGGTGAATAATAATTACAAATATAATGAACCAATATTCTCATGAAATAGGCGAAAATAGGATTTTAATTACCTACCGGTAAATCCTTTTCTCATAGTCCATAGAGGATACTGGGGTTCCATTTAGTACCATGGGGTATAGAAGGGTCCCATAGGAGCCATGGGCACTTTAAGAATTTGATAGTGTGGTCTGGCTCCTCCCCTCTATGCCCCTCCTACCAGTATCAGTCTAGGACACTGTGCCCGAGGAGACGGACGCATACTTTGAGAGAAGGATAGATAAGATAGTGGTGAGATTCCGAACCAGCACACACAAAACAGAGGAAAGCTCTGCTAACCCAACTTTAAACAGGAACAGCAACAGCTGAACCAACAGTACTTAACCAAGTAACAGTGCAGGAAGAATGAAGCACCGGGCGGGCGCCCAGCATCCTCTACAGACGAGAAAAGGATTTAACGGTAGGTAATTAAAATCCAATTTTCTCTTACGTCCTAGAGGATACTGGGGTTCCATTTAGTACCATGGGGATGTACCAAAGCTCCCAAACCGGGTGGGAGAGTGCAGAGGTTCCTGCAGAACTGATTGACCAAACTGAAGGTCCTCAGAGGCCAAAGTATCGAACCTGTAGAACTAAGCAAACGTGTTCGAACCTGACCAAGTAGCTGCTCAGCAGAGCTGTAAAGACGAGACACCCGGGCAGCCGCCCAGGAAGAACCCACTGACCTAGTAGAGTGGGCCTGTACAGATTTTGGAACTGCCAACCTGCCGTGGAATAAACATGCTGGATAGTGCATACATCTCTTCGCTCATCTCAAAATATCTCCCTACCCGACCTGTCCGCTCTGCACAAGATCTGCGTCTCTCATCCAAACGCATTACTTGCATTACTTGTTCACACTCAAAATTACAGGACTTTATCCGGGCTTCACCCACTCTGTGGAATGCCCTCCCACGCACAATAAGACTCGCCTCTAGTCTCCAAACCTTTAAATGTTCCCTGAAAACTCACCTCTTCAGACAAGCCTACCAAATTCCAGACCCACCCACATAATCTTCAATGCTTCCCTATCCAATTACATCCTCTCTGTACAGTACACATAACATCACATATCTGGTCTTTCGTTACGCTCACATCCTCCTGACACTTGGCCAACATTGCGGGGTGATCATATCATACAACCCATTAAGAACCTAGCAATCTGGTGGACCATTATGCAATATGTAGCAGCTATCCTTGTGTATTAATGCCTATTTCCCTATAGATTGTAAGCTTGTGAGCAGGGCCTTCCCACCACTATGTCTGTCTGTATTTACCCAGTTTTGCTCTATTACTGTTGTTCTAATTGTACAGCGCAACAGAATATGCTGCGCTATATAAGAAACTGTTAATAAATAATAAATAAATAACAGTGAGTCTGATCCAGCGTACAATTGTCTGCTTTGAAGCAGGACACACAATTTTATTGGGATCATATAGGACGAACAGTGAGTCAGATTTCCTGTGACGAGCTGTCCTCTTTACGTATACCTTCAAAGCCCTCACAACATCCAAAGACTTTGAAGTAGTGTAAGTGTCAGTGATAACAGGAACCACAATAGGTTGGTTGATGTAAAATGCAGGCACCACTTTTTGAAGAAATTGCTGACGAGTTCTGAGTTCAGCTCTGTCCTAATGGAAAATTAAATAGGGGCTCTTGTGAGACAAAGCTCCCAGCTCCGACACACATCTTGCTGAAGCCAAGACCAACAGTGTGACGGTTTTCCACGTAAGATACAGGTGGGTCCTCCGTTATCTTGACTGTTTATGCGCCTAGACGGAGGTTTAGTCATGCCTAGGCGTTAGCTTAGGTTGCTGAGTTTAATCACAGACAGGCGCTTTGAGGCACGAGCATGCAATACAAATCTCCACCACTGGGTGGTTAATGCTCCACTAATCCAGTACTTTAGTTTGAATAGCGGCGGACTGATCTACAGTACAAGCTCTGGCAAATGGTCAGTGATGACTGTAATGTTACTATACAGTCCTGTGTACTGCATAGTGTACACACAGATGGTGAACAACGGTCAGACGGAGAGAGTAAAAAAATAAAAATAGTTTATTCAGACACAAAGGAATGTGTTAAAACACCTGTGTATGCAGACGCAACCAATGTGTGAACAAGACGTAACTAATGTGTGAAAGGAATAATGTAGCTCATTGACTTTAAAGTATGTACAGTGCACTAAATGAGCTTCCGAGTCCCCTAACGGCATAAACAAACACCAATGGGAAGGAATCGCTGCTTGCATTACTTTTACACATGAACTTGTGTATCTTCCATGCAGCGAGGTAGGCTAGCGGTGAAGGCTCCCGCCTCCCACGCTGAGAGTCCTGGGTTCGATTCCCAAAGTGCCAATCTATTTTTTTTCCCCGAGTGTGTTTGAATAAAATTTTACTTTCAAGGTGTCTGTGTTTTGTTTTAATTTGGGTATTTTTTTTGTGGTAGAAATAATGGTACCAGCGGGCCCGTTATTTCCCCGCATGCTGGTACTTGTGGTTCTCCAAGTACCAGCTTGCGGTGGAGGCTTGCTGGAACTTGTAGTTCTACGACAAAAAAAAACAATATTCTTTATTTTACACAAACCAAGGCTATCAGCCCCCCATCCACCGCCCAGGGATGAGGGGACAGCCTCGGGCTTCACTCCTGGTCCTTGGGTGCCTGGAGGGGGGAGGGGCCTTTATTTAAGTGGTCCCCACTCTCCCAGGGTACCCTGGCCAGGGGTGACTAGTTGGGGGGTAATGCCACAGCTGCAGGGACCTACATAAATGTGTCCCCCGGCTGTGGCATTATCTCTCCGGCTAGTGGAGCCCAGTGCTGGTTTTAAAAAGACGGGGGATCCCTACATCTTTTGTCCCCCATATTTTTGGAACCAGCACTGGACGCAGAGCCCGGTGCTGGTTGGCTAAATATGGGGAACCCCTGTCCAATTTTTTACCGCTATTAAAACAACCAGGGCTGGCTCAAAGAGCCCGAGGCTGGTTATGCTTAGGAGGGGGGACCCCACGCAATATTTTTTTTACACTTTTAATACTGTACACAATGAATCCCTGGATCTCACTGATCCGGCAGGGCTTCATTGTGTTACAGTATGTCCGGCATAACACAATGATGAAGGATGGGGGGGCGGTGGGATGGGGGTAGGGGGAGGCTGTGAAAAATACTGTGTTGCAATATGAGCATCTGAGTCCCCTAACAGCATAAAGGGGAGGGGGAAGGGTGAGGTGGGAGGTGGGGATTAACCAGGAGAGGTCAGAGATGCTGTCAAAAAATATTAATTGTATGTCAGGAAAAAAGAAACCAATAAATCAATAAATAAAAGTAGTGTGGACAGACCCAAACGATTGTGTTAAAGCAATGGTCCATTGACGGTCGGTTTATGTGAGCTATTAAATTCAATTCAATTAAAATGGGCTTAAAGCTTAATATCTCTGGTTCTGAGAGCCCAATCGGCTCAGAATCAGATTGGTATGGAAGGGGAGACAATTAGCTACCAGAGGATACAAACCCCAAATTTCTGTGACCCCCACAAGGCTCATGGCAAGCATCGGAACCCATGGGTCTGATTTAACGGGCCCATTATAGTCTATGGGAAAATGGGTCCACTTTGCATACTAATATCTCTGGTTCCGGGTGTCCCAGAGACTCAGGACTTGTACCATACAAAAGAGGAGACTCTTGGCTTTCGGGGCAGACCAACCATTGGATTATGTGACACTGCAAAGGGAAACGGCAAGCAACCGTGTGTCGGGTCCCTTCCAGTTGTCCGTTCAGCTTGCACGGGAGGCGGGGTTTCTGGCTAGATAGGAAATACTGTACAGAAATGCTAAGCACGGTAATTTGGCATCCAGGACCTTAGGGAGGAGCTTTCTCCATTATACACAGAAAGATTACACTTGCCACTGTACGTTACAGGCTATTCGTGCTAATTAGTACCCTAATAGAACATACTGTACAGAGATACTAAGGACGGTGATTTGGCATCCAGGAACTTAGGGAGGAGCTTTTATCTCTCTCTCCATTATACACAGAAAGATTACACTAGCCACTGCACGTTACAGGCTGTTCGTGCTAATTAGTACCCTAATAGAACATACTGTACAGAGATACTAAGGACAGTGATTTGGCATCCAGGAATGCTGTTCATGCTAATTAGTACCCTAATAGAACATACTGTACAGAGATACTAAGGATCGTGATTTGGCATCCAGGAGCTTAGGGAGGTTGGATGCACAAAACACCTTTCAAAAACATCTGGACCTCAGGAAGAGAATTGTTTTTGAAAGAAAATGGACAAGGCCGAAATCTGGACTTTTATGGAGCCCAGACGTAGGCCCACATCCATACCTGCCTGCAGAAAAAGCAAGAAACGTCCCAAGTGAAATTCCACCGCAGAATAAGTTCTGCTCTCATACCAAGAGACGTATTTCTTCGAAATATGGTGGTAAATGTTTAGACGTTACCCCTTTCCTGGCTTGGATCATAGTCGGGATAACTTTATTAGGGATCCCTCTTTTGGCTAGAATCAGCCGTTCAACTTCCATACCGTCAAACGTAGCCGCGGTAAGTCCTGATAGATGAATGGGCCCTGTTGCAGATGTTCCCCGCAAAGAGGTAGAGGCCACGGATCCTCGTGGAGTATCTGCAGAAAGTCTGGCTTTTGGCGACAGACGAAATCTCTGGTGCATGTGAAGATGTGACCCGGGCCATTTGTCTAACAGATCGAGCTGGAAGGGTCTTGCGTGAAACCTTCCATATTGAAGCGCCTCGTAAGAGGCCACCATTTTCCCCAGAAGGCGAATGCATAGATGCACAGATATCTGGGTTGACTTCAGGACATCCCGAACCATCGACTGGATTACCAATGCCTTTTCCAATGGAAGGAACACTTTCTGCGACTCCATGTTCAGTATCATTCCCAGATGGGAGCCACCGTGTTGGCTCTAGGTGAGATTTCGGAAGGTTCAGAATCCACCCGTGATTCTGGAGAATTTTAGTTGAGAGGCCAATGCTGTCCAGCAACCTCTCCCTGGACAGCGCCTTTATCAGAAGATCGTTCAGGTACGGAATTATGTTCACTCCCTGCTTGCGGAGTAGAAACATCATCTCTGCCATCACTTTGGTGAACACTCTCGGTGCCGTGGACAGACCAAATGGCAGGGCCTGGTACTGGTAGTGACAGTCCTGCAGTGCAAACCGCAGAAAAGCCTGATGAGGCGGCCAGATCGGAATTCCCCTTCCTCCAGACCTGAGATCACCGCTCTCAGAGACTCCATCTTGAACCTGAAGACTCTTAAGAACGGGTTCAAGGACTTGAGGTTCAGAATTGGTCGTACCGAACCGTCCGGTTTCGGTACTACAAACAAGTTGGAATAGTACCCCTTGTTGTGTAGATGAGGTGGAACTTTAACAATGACTTGAGTCTGTACCAATTTTTGAATGGCCTGCTGTTAAGTTATACTTGCCTCTTGTGAAGCTGGTAAGCCTGATTTGAAGAATCTGTGAGGTGGGAGCTCTTGGAACTCCAGTCTGTAGCCCTGTGAAATAAGATCTATTACCCAGGGATCCCGGAACGAACTTCACCAGATGTGATTGAAGAATTTTAGTCGTGCTCCCACCTGACAGTCCTCCAGGCTTCGCGGTCCACCGTCATGCTAAAGGCTTTGAGGAAGCAGAGCCTGAGCTCTGTTCCTGAGCACCTGCAGTCGCTGGTTTGCGTGGTTTACCTCTTGCGCCTCTAGAGGCCGTAGAAGCACCTCTGGATTTTCCTTTAAACTTGGCTGTCCGAAAGGACTGTAAATTTCAAGCTGAATAAGATTTCCTGGCTGGGGGAGCTGCGGAAGGATGATACGTAGACTTACCCGCAGTAGCTTTGGAGATCCATTTATCCAGTTTGTCTCCAAACAAGGCCTCTCCTGTGAATGGTAGGCCTTCCATGCCTTTCCTGGAGACCGTATCAGCAGTCCACTGTCGTAGCCACATGCCCCTGCGTGCTGACACTGCCATAGCGGTGGTGCGTGCATTAAGCAAACCTATCTCTTTTATGGCTTCCACCATAAAGTTCGCAGAGTCCTGTATATGCTGCAGGAGTAAAACAACATCCCACCTAGACAAGGAATCTAACCCCTCAATTAGATTACCTGTCCATTTTGCAATGGCTTTTGTGATCCACGCATATGCAATAGTGGGTCTCTGGGCAACCCCAGCAGCTGTGTACAATGATTTGAGTGCAGTCTCAATTTTACTATCAGCTGTATCTTATAGGGAGGCTGCACCAGGGACAGGCAATACAATTTTTCATGACAGCCTAGAGACTGATGCGTCCACTAAAGGTGGATTTGCCCATTTTTTCCTATCCTCCAGAGGAAAAGGAAAAGATGAAAGAAACCTTTTAGGGATTTTACATTTCTTATCAGGATTAACTCACGGTTCTTCAAACAGGGTATTCAATTCCTTTGACGCAGGAAAAGTGACTGAGGACTTCTTTTTTACATTAAAATAAGATTCCTCACACTCCTCTGACACCTTATCGGGAATTTGGAGAACATCTCTGATAGCCTCTATAAGAGCCTTTATTCCCTGTGCCAGAGTAGCACCCCCCCCCCCTTCAAATCCACCTCACCCTCCTCCATGTCTGACCCGTCAATGTCAGAGTCAGACTGCAGCATGTGGGCAAGAGATCGTTTTTGCGGACAAATGGGAGGGGATTGAGATGCTGGGTTGGGGACTGAGTCTCGATTCATAAACTCATCCACAGTCTGTCTTAAGTACTGTGTCTATTTCTCATTGCGGATAGTTTTGTAGAAATATTTGAGATCATTCCCTTAATGGAATTAACCCACTCCTGTTACGCCCCGCTATTCTGAGAAGGTGCACTGCCATGAGTACCCAGTAGTGAGCCCCCTGGTGAAGAGGAACACTCAGCTGTACAAGAAACACACTCTTTGCCTGACATAATGTAAATGTGACAGCGCGCACACACACACAGGAAATAGTTTAAGCACAATTAACACACATAGAGCCCTTCAGGGAGACACAGAGTTATTTGGAGCCTGCCCCCACCGCGCCTTTATCGCTAATGCCAAGCTTAGCTGGGTCGCAGACTACGTACCCTGATAGGGGACTTAGTACACTAATAATCGCTCCCCCCTGCTATGACCTCCTGGTACCGCTGAGGTAATTTGGAGTCACACTGGAGAAGCTGCGTGTCCCTGTCAGTTAGCGGCTGTGCCCACTGCAGAGGGAAAATGGTGCTGGTGAGCTTCTGGATCCTCTCATAGTGAAGCCCCGCCCCTTCAATGGCGCGCGGTCTTCACGCTTTATTTATACTGGCTGAGGTAATCTGGTGCTTAAAATGGAGAGAAAACTATATTGAGGCTGTTTCTGCCAGCGTGGGTACTGTGTACAGTGTACTGAGACGCAGCTGTGCACTGTGTCTGGAGACGCATTCCGTCCCGGTTAGAAGCCGTGCGTCTCCGTACCCTCATGCCGCCATAATGGCCGGTGACCCACTAGCCAGGACGCCGGCTTAGTACTCACCACTCTTCATTCTTCTGGCTCTGTTAGGGGTGGCGGCGTGCTGCGGGAATGTACGCTCGCCATGGTGGGGTTTGCAATAGTTCCCTCATGAGCTCATTGTCCTGTCAGCGGGGAATGGGACCATTAACCCTTCAAGAGGTTGGGCCGTTCCCCCACCTAAGTCCCACGAAGCAGGCAGGCTGGTGCCAACCACCCCTGTCTGAAAATAACAAGCATAGAAAATAAGATTTTACTCACCGGTAAATCTATTTCTCGTAGTCCGTAGTGGATGCTGGGAACTCCGTAAGGACCATGGGGAATAGCGGCTCCGCAGGAGACTGGGCACAACTAAAGAAAGCTTTAGGTCACCTGGTGTGCACTGGCTCCTCCCACCATGACCCTCCTCCAAGCCTCAGTTAGGACACTGTGCCCGGACGAGCTGACATAATAAGGAAGGATTTTGAATCCCGGGTAAGACTCATACCAGCCACACCAATCACACCGTATAACTCGTGATACTATACCCAGTTAACAGTATGAATATAACTGAGCCTCTCAACAGATGGCTCAACAATAACCCTTTAGTTAGGCAATAACTATATACAAGTATTGCAGACAATCCGCACTTGGGATGGGCGCCCAGCATCCACTACGGACTACGAGAAATAGATTTACTGGTGAGTAAAATCTTATTTTCTCTGACGTCCTAGTGGATGCTGGGAACTCCATAAGGACCATGGGGATTATACCAAAGCTCCCAAACGGGCGGGAGAGTGCGGATGACTCTGCAGCACCGAATGAGAGAACTCCAGGTCCTCCTCAGCCAGGGTATCAATTTTGTAGAATTTAGCAAACGTGTTTGCCCCTGACCAAGTTGCAGCTCGGCAAAGTTGGAAAGCCGAGACCCCTCGGGCAGCTGCCCAAGATGAGCCCACCTTCCTTGTGGAATGGGCTTTTACAGATTTGGGCTGCGGTAGTCCACCCGCAGAATGCGCAAGCTGAATTGTGCTACAAATCCAGCGAGCAATAGTCTGCTTAGAAGCAGGAGCACCCAGTTTGCTGGGTGCATACAGGATAAACAGCGAGTCAATTCTCCTGACTCTAGCCGTCCTGGAAACATACATTTTCAAGGCCCTGACTACGTCCAGTAACTTGGAATCCTCCAAGTCCCTAGTAGCCGCAGGCACTACAATAGTTGGTTCAAGTGAAAAGCTGATATCACCTTAGGGAGAAACTGGGGACGAGTCCTCAATTCTGCCCTATCCACATGGAAAATCAGATAAGGACTTTTATATGACAAAGCCACCAATTCTGATACACGCCTGGCCGAAGCCAAGGCCAATAACATGACCACTTTCCGCGTGAGATATTTTAGATCCACGGTTTTTAGTGGCTCACACCAATGTGATTTTAAGAAACTCAACACCACGTTGAGAACCCAAGGTGCCACTGGAGGCACAACCGGGGGCTGAATATGCAGCACTCCTTTTACAATGTCTGAACTTCAGGTACTGAAGCTAGTTCTTTTTGGAAGAAAATTGACAGAGCCGAGATCTGTACCTTAATGGAGCCTAATTTTAGGCCCATAGACACTCCTGCTTGTAAGAAATGCAGAAATCGACCTAGTTGAAATTCCTCTGTTGGGGCCTTTTTGGCCTCACACCAAGCAACATATTTTCGCCATATGCGGTGATAATGTTTTGCAGTTACATCTTTCCTGGCTTGAATCAGCGTAGGAATGACTTCCTCCGGAATGCCCTTTTCCTTTAAGATCCGGCGTTCAACCGCCATGCCCTCAAAACGTAGCCGCGGTAAGTCTTGGAACAGACAGGGCCCCTGCTGCCGCAGGTCCTGTCTGAGCGGCAGAGGCCATGGGTCCTCTGATATAATTTCTTGAAGTTCTGGGTACCAAGCTCTTCTTGGCCAATCCGGAACCACGAGTATCGTTTTTACTCCTCGCCTTCCTATTATTCTCAGTACCTTTTGTATGAGAGGCAGAGGAAGGAACACATAAACCGACTGGTACACCCACGGTGTTACCAGAGCGTCCACAGCTATCGCCTGAGGGTCCTTTGACCTGGCGCAATATCTTTTATAGCTTTTTGTTGAGGCGGGACGCCATCATGTCCACCTGTGGCTTTTCCCAATGGTGTACAATCCTTTGGAAGACTTCTGGATGAAATCCCCACTCTCCCGGGTGGAGGTCGTGTCCGCTGAGAAGATCTGCTTCCCAGTCGTCCACTCCGGGAATGAACACTGCTGACAGTGTTAACACATGATTTTCCGCCCATCGGAGAATCCTTGTGGCTTCTGCCATCGCCATCCTGATTCTTGTGCCGCCCCGTTGGTTTACATGGGCGACTGCCGTGATGTTGTCTGATTGGATCAGTACCGGCTGGTTTTGAAGCAGAGGCCTTGCCTGACTCAGGGCATTGTAAATGGCCCTCAGTTCCAGAATATTTATGTGTAGGGAAGTCACTTGACTTGACCAAAGTCCCTGGAAATTTTTTTCCCTGTGTGACTGCCCCCCAGCCTCAAAGGCTGGCATCCATGGTCACTAGGACCTAGTCCTGTATGCCGAACCTGCGGCCCTCTTGCATGGAACCTGCCGAATGGGATTGCTTCGTAGGAAGCTACCATTTTTTCCCAGGACTCGCGTGCAATGATGCACCGATACCTGTTTTTGCTTCAGGAGGTCTCTGACTAGAGATGACAGTTCCTTGGCTTTCTCCTCCGGGAGAAACACTTATTTCTGTTCTGTGTCCAGAACCATCCCCAGGAACAGTAGACGTGTCGTAGGAATCAGCTGTGACTTTGGACTGTTTAGAATCCAACCGTGCTGTTGTAGCACTTTCCAAAATAGTGCTACCCCGACTAGCAACTGCTCCTTGGACCTTGCCCTTATAAGGATATTGTCCAAGTACGGGATAATTAAAACTCCCTTTTTTCGAAGGAGTATCATCATTTTGGCCATTACCTTGGTAAACACCCTCGATGCCATGTACAGTCCAAACGGCAGTGTCTGGACTTGGTAATGGTAATCCTGTACCACAAATCTGAGGTACTCCTGGCGAGGATGGTAAATGGGGACATGCAGGTAAGCATCCTTGATGTCCCGGGATCCCATGTAATCTCCCTCGTCCAGGCTTGCAATAACCGCCCTGAGCGATTCCATCTTGAACTTGAATTTTTTTATGTATGTGTTCAAGGATTTTAAATATAAAATGGGTCACACCGAACCATGCGGTTTCGGTACCCCAAACCGTGTGGAATAGTAACCCCGTCCTTGTTGAAGTAGGGGCACCTTGAGTATTACCTGTTGGGAATACAGCTTATTAATTGCCTCTAGCGCAGCCTCCCTGCCTGAGGGAGTTGTCGGCAAGGCATATTTGAGGAAACGGCGGGGGGGAGACATCTCGAATTCCAGCTTGTACCCCTGAAATACTACTTGAATGAAACAGGGATCCACCTGTGAGCGAGCCCACTGATCGCTGAAATTTTTGAGACGGCCCCCCACCGTACCTGGCTACTCCTGTGGAGCCCCCGCGTCATGCTGTGGACTCAGAGGAAGCGAGAGAAGAATTTTGATTCTGGGAACAGGCTGACTGGTGCAGCTTTTTCCCTCTCCCCATGTCTCTGTACAGAAAGAAAGCGCCTTTGACCCGCTTGCTTTTCTGAAGCCGAAAGGACTGTACCTGATAATACAGTGCTTTCTTAGTCTGTGAGGAAACCTGAGGTAATGGATACGAGGTCCCAGAGACCATCCCCAAATAATTCCTCACCCTTATAAGGCAGAGTCTCTATGTGCCTTTTAAAGTCAGCATCACCTGTCCAGTGACAGGTCTCTAATACCCTCCTGACAGAATGGTCATTACATTCATTTTGGATGCCAGCCGGCAAAATATCCCTCTCTGCATCCCTCATATATAAGACGACGTCTTTAATATGTTCTCATGTGTGACAGGGTCACCGACCACGCTGCAGCAGCACGATCTGCAGGTCTCAGTCTAGTACCTGAGTGTGTAAATACAGACTTCAGAATAGCCTCCTGCTTTTTATCAACAGGTACCTTCAAAGTGGCCGTTCCTAAAACGGCAGTGCCACCTTTTTTTGACAACCGTGTGAGCGCCTTATCCACCCTAGGGGATATCTCCCAGTGTAACTTATCCTCTGGCGGGAAAGGGTACGCCATCAGTAACTTTTTAGAAATTACCAGTTTCTTATCGGGGGGAACCCACGCTTTTCACACACTTCATTCATTCATCTGATGGGGGAACAAAACACTGCCTGCTTTTTCTCCCCAAACATAAAACCCTTTTTTTTTTAGTGGTACTTGGGTTAATGTCAGAAATGTGTAACACATTTTTTATTGCCGGGATTAAGTCACGGATGTTCCTAGTGGATTGTGTATATGTATCAACCTTGTCGACACTGGAGTCAGACTCCGTGTCGACATCTGTGTCTGCCATCTGAGTGAGCGGGCGTTTTTTGAACCCCTGATGGCCTTTGAGACGCCTGGGCAGGCGCGGACTGAGAAGCCGGCTGTCCCACAGCTGTTACGTCATCCACCCTTTTATGTAAGGAGTTGACACTGTCGGTTAATACCTTTCACCTAACCATCCATTCTGGTGTCGGCCCCACAGGGGGCGACATCACATTTATCGGCATCTGCTTTGTCACCATATAAGCCTCCTCATTAAACATGTCGACACAGCTGTACCGACACACCGCACACACACAGGGAATGCTCTGACTGAGGACAGGACCCCACATAGCCCTTTGGGGAGACAGAGAGAGAGTATGCCAGCACACACCAGAGCGCTATATAATGTGGGGATTAACACTATAACTGAGTGAAATTTCCCCAATAGCTGCTTGTATATATAATATTGCGCCTAAATTTAGTGCCCCCCCTCTCTTTTTAACCCTTTGAGCCTGAAAACTACAGGGGAGAGCCTGGGGAGCTTTCTTCCAGCTGCACTGTGAAGAGAAAATGGCGCCAGTGTTTCTGGGGGAGATAGCTCCGCCCCTTTTTTGCTGACTTTTCTCCCGCTTTTTTCTGGATTCTGGCAGGGGTATTTACCACATATATAGCCTCTGGGGCTATATATTGTGGTATTTTTGCCAGCCAAGGTGTTAATATTGCTGCTCAGGGCGCCCCCCCCCAGCGCCCTGCACCCTCAGTGACCGGAGTGTGAGGTGTACATGAGGAGCAATGGCGCACAGCTGCAGTGCTGTGCGCTACCTTGGTGAAGACTGATGTCTTCTGCCGCCGATTTTCCGGACCTCTTCTTGCTTCTGGCTCTGTAAGGGGGACGGCGGCGCGGCTCCGGGACCGAACACCAAGGACTGGGCCTGCGGTCGATCCCTCTGGAGCTAATGGTGTCCAGTAGCCTAAGAAGCCCAATCCGGCTGCAAGCAGGCGAGTTCGCTTCTTCTCCCCTTAGTCCCTCGCTGCAGTGAGCCTGTTGCCAGCAGGTCTCACTGAAAATAAAAAACCTAAATCTATACTTTCTTTCTAAGGGCTCAGGAGAGCCCCTAGTGTGCATCCAACCTCGGCCGGGCACAAAATCTAACTGAGGCTTGGAGGAGGGTCATGGTGGGAGGAGCCAGTGCACACCAGGTGACCTAAAGCTTTCTTTAGTTGTGCCCAGTCTCCTGCGGAGCCGCTATCCCCCATGGTCCTTACGGAGTTCCCAGCATCCACTAGGACGTCAGAGAAAATAAATGCAGAAAACTCTTCAGGAGCTTCCATAAGCGTGAGCGGCTCCTCCGGGCACATTTTCTATTCAAACAGACCTATGACCTCTCCTGTACTGTAAATGACCATCCCTGTGTCCAATGGACAAAGAGATTACAGTATCCATTGTGTTATGTTTTGGATGAAGTGAATAAAGAGAGCCTGCAGCAGGCTTGGTCACACAAGACTCTCAACGCAATCAACCTGATTGCGGAGGACCGGGCCGGGTTGCGCAAGCGAATCTACTCACGTATGTACATTGACTGTAACCATTTACTCTGTTGTATTGTAGTGCATAATTTGTATTGTTAACCCCCTTTCAGATATATTACTCTGTGGTGTCGGAACCCAGTGATTAACTACAAATCGGTGTTGTGTCCTCTTTTCCCTGCTAAGGTTTTAAAGTGTAATAGCATCACACTGCATTGCTGCATAAGGTTTAAAGTGTAATAGCATCACACTGCATTGCTGCATAAGGTTTAAAGTGTAATAGCATCACACTGCATTGCTGCATAAGGTTTAAAGTGTAATAGCATCACACTGCATTGCTGCATAAGGTTTAAAGTGTAATAGCATCACACTGCATTGCTGCATAAGGTTTAAAGTGTATCTAAGTGTGTGTAAGGTATAGCTTTCATTCCTGCATATCCTTTTTAATAACAAATATATACATCAATGAGCTTTGGAACTCAGATAATGTGTGGGTGTATTGTTTTCTCTTAAGGGATACAGCGTTTGCGATGTACAGCGCACTTTTATCGTATATGGTAATAAGATGTGCCTGGCGTCTGCAATATATATTAGAGCGGGCATTTTAAATATTTGTGAGAAATCTAAAAATGGCATTCATAGAGCGATCAACTCGGAATGAGGGCCTTAGACCTAAATCGTGCGACGGTGATCCCCAAAGAGACGTCATTATGCGTTTCCTTAGCTTCAAGGACAAAGAGTTGATCCTTAACCAGACTAGAGGGAAACCACATGTGCAATTTGAAAATGTGAAGTTGCAGTTCTACCAAGATCTGGCTCCATCTATGATCATTAAAAAGAGAGAACTCAAGGACCTGACGACTGCTCTTTGAACATGTGGGATCTGATATTGTTTGGGTTTTCCTTTCAAATTACTCATCGACCTCCATGGAAAGACAGTTGTCATTAGAGACCCAAGAGAGGGGAAGGACTCCTTGGCTCATTTGGAAGAATCACGTGCCTCTCCAGTGACTTCCTCCAACCCATAACTGAACTTATTACTCTGGTAACTCTTAAATGGTTGGATACTCCTTCTGAGTCTGTCTTCAGGAGTTCGCAAGTATTGGTTTATGTTCCTTGACTTACTGTATTGGTAAATTTGAGAACTGCCATAGTTGTTTCTTAAACTATCTCGCCTTCTTAGGCACACCCAGGTGCGCGGATGAGGAACTCCGTTTCTCTTTCTGAACACCTTCCTGTGGGGGCCTGATGGGCTTCATAGTCCAAGCCATTTCAAACGGTTTAGAGCAGTTTGCTTTTATCGCTTGCTTTTTGTTGTTGTTGTTGTTGTTTTTTTGGGTTTCTTTGCTAATGTTCTCTGTTATAGCTTTGTCCATTAAAGGGCATTAGGTCCGCTTGATGTTGCTCTGTGGTTTTTGTTTCTTCTCTTTGTATCTTTTTGTATCTTCTCGTGGGTGCCCTAGGTGGGCTGAATGAGTGCCCCATACCTATTGCAACGACATGAGTGGCAGCTGATTCACTTCTCTGGGGGATGCCTCATCTTGGCTTCTCTGGGACACCCTGAGGACATTTACAACACGAACAGATTCCCCACATTTGAGTTCTGATTTCAAATGATCACTACTACAAATCACAGTTTTTGACTCAGTTCTAGTCTAACTTTCCCTGTTTATTTAATTGTGACTGTTTGTCATTTGTATAACTTTTTTTTTTTTTTTAACAATAGATAACCTTGCCACTTCAGGTCAATGATATTGATTTCTTAGTTAACAAACCACTAGAGGGACACGACCCTCATTTTGTATCTTCTTTATCCTCACTATCCTGTTTTTCCTACTTATTTGACTCAGATATTTTCCTATAACACTGTTTTCCCATTTCCCCCTGAGCGTGAGTGATACTCGGTCCTACACCACTTTGGACCACTTCAGCTGGGAGTCCATCAACAGGGAAGGAGCAGGCAGACAAGAGCTCCTGAAGAAAAAATATGGTAGAAGTCCTAGTGGGGAGCAGCCATTTATTAAATACTTGTTCACCGAGGCTATCATCCACTGGGTGAACATGTATTTAATAAAGTACTAAAACATTTGTTGTCCTGTCTTTATTTTATTATGTTATTTACAGGTAGACTACAGATGTCAGCGGGTCATTAATGTCCGAGCATCCTGGCAATTGTTGTCCCAAGTGCCGGTATGCTGGGGCAGGCTTGCTGGGACCTGTTGACCGCCTATAAAGAACAATATTCACTCTTTCCATACCATTAACCCCACACCCACTACCAGCAGGGGTGCAGGGAATAGCCCTGGGCCTGTTACTCAGGAGGGCGGACCCCATTTTATGTTTTGGAGTCATTACTTTCAGAGAAATGTCAGCCCTGGGTTGAACAGTTTGGGGCTGGATAATGTTATGGCAAGGGGACCCCAAGCTGTATGTCCCCATGATATAGCATTATCCCCAGGCTGGTTCAGCCCTGTGCTATTATTTTGGATACTCGAGTGAACCTCATGCTATTTTTCCCTCTAGTTTTACAAAACCAGGCCATGCTAAGAGGTCCGGGGCTGGTTATTGTTTTGGGAGTGGGACCACACACATTTAAAAAAAACTTTTCTTTAGCTTGCACAGATTTTACTTTAAACAAAAAGAAATCCAAAGGGGCAAAAGGTCAGACTCTTCAAGTGGTCAAGCACTCATTTCAATAGAGAGTAGAAGTAAAGTAAAACTTAACCTTTAATTATAATCATTTAAAATTCCAAAAACCTTGTGTATGTTCATACATGAAAGAAGGTGAATAATAATTACAAATATAATGAACCAATATTCTCATGAAATAGGCGAAAATAGGATTTTAATTACCTACCGGTAAATCCTTTTCTCATAGTCCATAGAGGATACTGGGGTTCCATTTAGTACCATGGGGTATAGAAGGGTCCCATAGGAGCCATGGGCACTTTAAGAATTTGATAGTGTGGTCTGGCTCCTCCCCTCTATGCCCCTCCTACCAGTATCAGTCTAGGACACTGTGCCCGAGGAGACGGACGCATACTTTGAGAGAAGGATAGATAAGATAGTGGTGAGATTCCGAACCAGCACACACAAAACAGAGGAAAGCTCTGCTAACCCAACTTTAAACAGGAACAGCAACAGCTGAACCAACAGTACTTAACCAAGAAACAGTGCAGGAAGAATGAAGCACCGGGCGGGCGCCCAGTATCCTCTACGGACGAGAAAAGGATTTAACGGTAGGTAATTAAAATCCAATTTTCTCTTACGTCCTAGAGGATACAGGGGTTCCATTTAGTACCATGGGGATGTACCAAAGCTCCCAAACCGGGTGGGAGTGTGCAGAGGTTCCTGCAGAACTGATTGACCAAACTGAAGGTCCTCAGAGGCCAAAGTATCGAACTTGTAGAACTAAGCAAACGTGTTCGAACCTGACCAAGTAGCTGCTCAGCAGAGCTGTAAAGACGAGACACCCGGGCAGCCGCTCAGGAAGAACCCACTAACCTAGTAGAGTGGGCCTGTACAGATTTTGGAACTGCCAACCTGCCATGGAATAAACATGCTGGATAGTGCATACATCTCTTCGCTCATCTCAAAATATCTCCCTACCCGACCTGTCCGCTCTGCACAAGATCTGCGTCTCTCATCCAAACGCATTACTTGCATTACTTGTTCACACTCAAAATTACAGGACTTTATCCGGGCTTCACCCACTCTGTGGAATGCCCTCCCACGCACAATAAGACTCACCTCTAGTCTCCAAACCTTTAAATGTTCCCTGAAAACTCACCTCTTCAGACAAGCCTACCAAATTCCAGACCCACCCACATAATCTTCAATGCTTCCCTATCCAATTACATCCTCTCTGTACAGTACACATAACATCACATATCTGGTCTTTCTTTACGCTCACATCCTCCTGACACTTGGCCAACATTGCGGGGTGATCATATCATACAACCCATTAAGAACCTAGCAATCTGGTGGACCATTATGCAATATGTAGCAGCTATCCTTGTGTATTAATGCCTATTTCCCTATAGATTGTAAGCTTGTGAGCAGGGCCTTCCCACCACTATGTCTGTCTGTATTTACCCAGTTTTGCTCTATTACTGTTGTTCTAATTGTACAGCGCAACAGAATATGCTGCGCTATATAAGAAACTGTTAATAAATAATAAATAAATAACAGTGAGTCTGATCCAGCGAGCAATTGTCTGCTTTGAAGCAGGACACCCAATTTTATTGGGATCATATAGGACGAACAGTGAGTCAGATTTCCTGTGACGAGCTGTCCTCTTTACGTATACCTTCAAAGCCCTCACAACATCCAAAGACTTTGAAGTAGTGTAAGTGTCAGTGATAACAGGAACCACAATAGGTTGGTTGATGTAAAATGCAGGCACCACTTTTTGAAGAAATTGCTGACGAGTTCTGAGTTCAGCTCTGTCCTAATGGAAAATTAAATAGGGGCTCTTGTGAGACAAAGCTCCCAGCTCCGACACACATCTTGCTGAAGCCAAGACCAACAGTGTGACGGTTTTCCACGTAAGATACAGGTGGGTCCTCCGTTATCTTGACTGTTTATGCGCCTAGACGGAGGTTTAGTCATGCCTAGGCGTTAGCTTAGGTTGCTGAGTTTAATCACAGACAGGCGCTTTGAGGCACGAGCATGCAATACAAATCTCCACCACTAGGTGGTTAATGCTCCACTAATCCAGTACTTTAGTTTGAATAGCGGCGGACTGATCTACAGTACAAGCTCTGGCAAATGGTCAGTGATGACTGTAATGTTACTATACAGTCCTGTGTACTGCATAGTGTACACACAGATGGTGAACAACGGTCAGACGGAGAGAGTAAAAAAATAAAAATAAAAATAGTTTATTCAGACACAAAGGAATGTGTTAAAACACTTGTGTATGCAGACGCAACCAATGTGTGAACAAGACGTAACTAATGTGTGAAAGGAATAATGTAGCTCATTGACTTTAAAGTATGTACAGTGCACTAAATGAGCTTCCTAGTCCCCTAACGGCATAAACAAACACCAATGGGAAGGAATCGCTGCTTGCATTACTTTTACACATGAACTTGTGTATCTTCCATGCAGCGAGGTAGGCTAGCGGTGAAGGCTCCCGCCTCCCACGCTGAGAGTCCTGGGTTCGATTCCCAAAGTGCCAATCTATTTTTTTTCCCCGCGTGTGTTTGAATAAAATTTTACTTTCAAGGTGTCTGTGTTTTGTTTTAATTTGGGTATTTTTTTTGTGGTAGAAATAATGGTACCAGCGGGCCCGTTATTTCCCTGCATGCTGGTACTTGTGGTTCTCCAAGTACCAGCTTGCGGTGGAGGCTTGCTGGAACTTGTAGTTCTACGCCAAAAAAAACAATATTCTTTATTTTACACAAACCAAGGCTATCAGCCCCCCATCCACCGCCAAGGGATGGGGGGACAGCCTCGGGCTTCACCCCTGGTCCTTGGGTGCCTGGAGGGGGGGGGGCTTTATTTAAGTGGTCCCCACTCTCCCAGAGTACCCTGGCCAGGGGTGACTAGTTGGGGGGTAATGCCACAGCTGCAGGGACCTACATAAATGTGTCCCCCGGCTGTGGCATTATCTCTCCGGCTAGTGGAGCCCAGTGCTGGTTTTAAAAAGACGGGGGATCCCTACATCTTTTGTCCCCCATATTTTTGGAACCAGCACTGGACGCAGAGCCCGGTGCTGGTTGGCTAAATACGGGGAACCCCTGTCCAATTTTTTACCGCTATTAAAGGGCTACCAGGCTCAAAGAGCCCGAGGCTGGTTATGCTTAGGAGGGGGGACCCCACGCAATTTTTTTTTTACACTTTTAATACTGTACACAATGAATCCCTGGATCTCACTGATCCGGCAGGGCTTCATTGTGTTACAGTATGTCCGGCATAACACAATGATGAAGGATGGGGGGATGGGGAGGCGGTGGGATGGGGGTAGGGGGAGGCTGTGAAAAATACTGTGTTGCAATATGAGCATCTGAGTCCCCTAACAGCATAAAGGGGAGGGGGAAGGGTGAGGTGGGAGGTGGGGATTAACCAGGAGAGGTCAGAGATGCTGTCAAAAAATATTAATTGTATGTCAGGAAAAAAGAAACCAATAAATCAATAAATAAAAGTAGTGTGGACAGACCCAAACGATTGTGTTAAAGCAATGGTCCATTGACGGTCGGTTTATGTGAGCTATTAAATTCAATTCAATTAAAATGGGCTTAAAGCTTAATATCTCTGGTTCTGAGAGCCCAATCGGCTCAGAATCAGATTGGTATGGAAGGGGAGACAATTAGCTACCAGAGGATACAAACCCCAAATTTCTGTGACCCCCACAAGGCTCATGGCAAGCATCGGAACCCATGGGTCTGATTTAACGGGCCCATTATAGTCTATGGGAAAATGGGTCCACTTTGCATACTGATATCTCTGGTTCCGGGTGTCCCAGAGACTTAGGAATTGTACCATACAAAAGAGGAGACTCTTGGCTTTCGGGGCAGACCAACCATTGGTTTATGTGACACTGCAAAGGGAAACGGCAAGCAACCGTGTGTCGGGTCCCCTCCAGTTGTCCGTTCAGCTTGCACGGGAGGCGGGGTTTCTGGCTAGATAGGAAATACTGTACAGAAATGCTAAGCACGGTAATTTGGCATCCAGGACCTTAGGGAGGAGCTTTCTCCATTATACACAGAAAGATTACACTTGCCACTGTACGTTACAGGCTATTCGTGCTAATTAGTACCCTAATAGAACATACTGTACAGAGATACTAAGGACGGTGATTTGGCATCCAGGAATGCTGTTCATGCTAATTAGTACCCTAATAGAACATACTGTACAGAGATACTAAGGATCGTGATTTGGCATCCAGGAGCTTAGGGAGGTTGGATGCACAAAACACCTTTCAAAAACATCTGGACCTCAGGAAGAGAATTGTTTTTGAAAGAAAATGGACAAGGCCGAAATCTGGACTTTTATGGAGCCCAGACGTAGGCCCACATCCACACCTGCCTGCAGAAAAAGCAAGAAACGTCCCAAGTGAAATTCCACCGCAGAATAAGTTCTGCTCTCATACCAAGAGACGTATTTCTTCGAAATATGGTGGTAATGTTTAGACGTTACCCCTTTCCTGGCTTGGATCATAGTCGGGATAACTTTATTAGGGATCCCTCTTTTGGCTAGAATCAGCCGTTCAACTTCCATACCGTCAAACGTAGCCGCGGTAAGTCCTGATAGATGAATGGGCCCTGTTGCAGATGTTCCCCGCAAAGAGGTAGAAGCCACGGATCCTCGTGGAGTATCTGCAGAAAGTCTGTAGCCCTGGGAAATAAGATCTATTACCCAGGGATCCCGGAACGAACTTCACCAGATGTGATTGAAGAATTTTAGTCGTGCTCCCACCTGACAGTCCTCCAGGCTTCGCGGTCCACCGTCATGCTAAAGGCTTTGAGGAAGCAGAGCCTGAGCTCTGTTCCTGAGCACCTGCAGTCGCTGGTTTGCGTGGTTTACCTCTTGCGCCTCTAGAGGCCGTAGAAGCACCTCTGGATTTTCCTTTAAACTTGGCTGTCCGAAAGGACTGTAAATTTGAAGCTGAATAAGATTTCCTGGCTGGGGGAGCTGCGGAAGGATGATACGTAGACTTACCCGCAGTAGCTTTGGAGATCCATTTATCCAGTTTGTCTCCAAACAAGGCCTCTCCTGTGAATGGTAGGCCTTCCATGCCTTTCCTGGAGACCGTATCAGCAGTCCACTGTCGTAGCCACATGCCCCTGCTTGCTGACACTGCCATAGCGGTGGTGCGTGCATTAAGCAAACCTATCTCTTTTATGGCTTCCACCATAAAGTTCGCAGAGTCCTGTATATGCTGCAGGAGTAAAACAACATCCCACCTAGACAAGGAATCTAACCCCTCAATTAGATTACCTGTCCATTTTGCAATGGCTTTTGTGATCCACGCATATGCAATAGTGGGTCTCTGGGCAACCCCAGCAGCTGTGTACAATGATTTGAGTGCAGTCTCAATTTTACTATCAGCTGTATCTTATAGGGAGGCTGCACCAGGGACAGGCAATACAATTTTTCATGACAGCCTAGAGACTGATGCGTCCACTATTGGTGGATTTTCCCATTTTTTCCTATCCTCCAGAGGAAAAGGAAAAGATGAAAGAAACCTTTTAGGGATTCTACATTTCTTATCAGGATTAACCCACGGTTCTTCAAACAGGGTATTCAATTCCTTTGACGCAGGAAAAGTGACTGAGGACTTCTTTTTTACATTAAAATAAGATTCCTCACACTCCTCTGACACCTTATCGGGAATTTGGAGAACATCTCTGATAGCCTCTATAAGAGCCTTTATTCCCTGTGCCAGAGTAGCACCCCCCCCCCCCCTTCAAATCCACCTCACCCTCCTCCATGTCTGACCCGTCAATGTCAGAGTCAGTGTTATGATTCCAGCACTCTGGTCTGAGGAGATCTTTTTGCGAGGACCGGAGCACTGGAACGAAATGCTGGGGAAGGGAGCGGGAATGGAAAATAGCCCCTGGCGCCCTAACTCCGTTGTCTCACCCGTGCTGTCGGAAATCCCCTGCGAGACTATGGTTGCTTGAGCCCATGGCAGCCGCGTTTGAAGGGCGGATTATGTCTGCCCAACTCCGATGCCCCCCCAGGTCTTAATGAGAGACAAATGGAAATCCGAGACAGGGTGATAACAAGGGGCCCTCTGACTAAACAACCAGGCCAGGGGCTACAAGCTAACTTAAAACTAGAATATGTGCGGAAACACCGCCAGGGAAAAGGACAACCAAAATATCCACTTGTCCACTTCTCCTACCCAGCACCGCCGAGTTCCAGAGAGGACTTGTGGAAGCGGAACCCTCCGCAAATGCTCCAAAAACAGAATAAATAAAGATAAAGCGGCTGAGCCGCAACACACGGCAGAGCCGCAACTCACGGAACACCACTCGATATACAAAGGTGATCAGTCAGGACAACTAGGGACCAAACGACTTCCTGGGATGAGATGACAACTCCCGAATACAGGACTTCTGAGGACAGGAATGACCGGATACAGCAGGACTGGAACAGCCTCTCAGCAAACCAAAGCAGCATGCAGGAAGCTATTACCAGCGTCTGTGAGAAGTACTGGGAAGGTATTTAACAGGGAGTCCTCCAATCAGCTGCTTAGAGCCTGATTGGGAATAAATGCAGTGCAGCTGCCTTGCTGCACGGCCAGAGGACAAGTGTGTGTGCTTGTTAATTAGGCCCTGCAACGGGGAACGCGGTCCGCCCGTGGCGTCCCCGTTGCTAGGGTCCGTGCGGCTCAGCGCGCCCGGTGTCTAGCGTTGCTAGGGAGCCGGCGGCTGAACGCGCACGGCGTCCCTAGTTGCTAGGCGCCGGGCCGCGCGGACATGCGGACCCCGGCGCCTAACAGTCAGACTGCAGCATGTGGGCAAGAGATCGTTTTTGCGGACAAAAGGGAAGGGATTGAGATGCTGGGTTGGGGACTGAGTCTCGATTCATAAACTCATCCACAGTCTGTCTTAAGTACTGTGTCTATTTCTCATTGCGGATAGTTTTGTAGAAATATTTGAGATCATTCCCTTAATGGAATTAACCCACTCCTGTTACGCCCCGCTATTCTGAGAAGGTGCACTGTCATGAGTACCCAGTAGTGAGCCCCCTGGTGAAGAGGAACACTCAGCTGTACAAGAAACACACTCTTTGCCTGACATAATGTAAATGTGACAGCGCGCACACACACACAGGAAATAGTTTAAGCACAATTAACACACATAGAGCCCTTCAGGGAGACACAGAGTTATTTGGAGCCAGCCCCCACCGTGCCTTTATCGCTAATGCCAAGCTTAGCTGGGTCGCAGACTAAGTACCCTGATAGGGGACTTAGTACACTAATAATCGCTCCCCCTGCTATGACCTCCTGGTACCGCTGAGGTAATTTGGAGTCACACTGGAGGAGCTGCGTGTCCCTGTCAGTTAGCGGCTGTGCCCACTGCAGAGGGAAATTGGTGCTGGTGAGCTGCTGGATCCTCTCATAGTGAAGCCCCGCCCCTTCAATGGCGCGCGGTCTTCACGCTTTATTTATACTGGCTGAGGTAATCTGGTGCTTAAAATGGAGAGAAAACCATTTTGAGGCTGTTTCTGCCAGCGTGGGTACTGTGTACAGTGTACTGAGACGCAGCTGTGCACTGTGTCTGGAGACGCATTCCGTCACGGTTAGAAGCCGTGCGTCTCCGTACCCTCATGCCGCCATAATGGCCGGTGACCCACTAGCCAGGACGCCGGCTTAGTACTCACCACTCTTCATTCTTCTGGCTCTGTTAGGGGTGGCGGCTTGCTGCGGGAATGTACGCTCGCCATGGTGGGGTTTGCAAATAGTTCCCTCAGGAGCTCATTGTCATGTCAGCGGGGAATGGGACCATTAACCCTTCAAGAGGTTGGGCCGTTCCCCCACCTAAGTCCCACGAAGCAGGCAGGCTGGTGCCAACCACCCCTGTCTGAAAATAACAAGCATAGAAAATAAATGCAGAAAACTCTTCAGGAGCTTCCATAAGCGTGACCGGCTCCTCCGGGCACATTTTCTAAACTGAGTCTGGTAGGAGGGGCATAGAGTGAGGAGCCAGCCCACACTATCAAATTCTTTAAGTGCCCATGGCTCCTAGTGGACCTGTCTATACCCCATGGTACTAAATGGAACCCCAGTATCCTCTAGGATGTAAGAGAAATATGGACAAAGACATAAATATAAACATAGTCAGTAAAAAAAAAAAAAATACAGTGATTAAAAATCAAACAGGTCTTTTTCTCATTAGATTTTCACTAATCCAACATTCGTCCAAAGAGGTAACATTAGAGAGGAAGGACTATTTATTTATTTATTATATTATGTATTAACAGTTTCTTATATAGCGCAGCAAATTTCTTTGCGCTTTACAACTGGACACAATTAGAAGACAAAACTGGGTAAAAACAAACAGTCATAGAGTTAGGAGGGCCCTGCTCACAAGCTTACAATCTATGGGGAAAACTATTAGGGTACGTTCTAAGTTCTGCTGCCCCACATTTGCCTAAGCATTGAATGAGGGGTGAGAGACTCCCACTAGTGCCAGTCCCTGGAAAATATAGTAAGCGTCAGAGAGATGGGAACTAACTTTTACTTTCTGCTTTTGGCTGATAATCATAATAATCAGCGCAGCCAATTAGAGAATTACTAGGCTACCCTATTACCTCTAACTGAAAGAAGGAAAATGGTAGTGGCAATGCATTAGAGTAGGTAAAGAAAAAATAGTCACATAGGTGAAATTTTCATAGTATTTGGATTTAAAAATGGCACAGCAGGGTATTCATATCAGACACAAAAGAAAATGCTGGGTCTATCATGAGCAACAAAATAGCTATTCATACCCTGAGAGTTCTGCTATAAAGTAACAGTCTTTCAAAAGCGTTTCAGCTGCATAAACATAAAGAGGATTTTGCAAGCAAACAGTATCAAAGTATAAAAAAACAACCTCTTTGTCTATTTCAAGCAGGTGTCCGTCAGACATAGAAAGCAGAATATATTTTCCACGATACAAACTGAACTCTATACCGTATTGTGACAGAAAAACTCAATC
Source organism: Pseudophryne corroboree (assembly GCF_028390025.1). NCBI lineage: Eukaryota > Metazoa > Chordata > Amphibia > Anura > Myobatrachidae > Pseudophryne > Pseudophryne corroboree. The sequence continues at coordinate 155,845,549 of NC_086453.1, read as the reverse complement.
AACTGTTGTCAAAAGGTTCCTTCCTGTCAGATGGATAGGATCAGTGTAATTTGAACATCATACATTTTGTGTAAGGACATAATAGAAACTGAATGCTGGGGTAGTCCGCTATGCGCAAGTCACGGACATACCCTTCCTGGACGTACGTTTCGCCGGGTGAGGAGGCTTTTTCAATAGGCTTTTTTCTCCTTATCGATCATACTTGTGCAGTGAGATTCTTCCTTCTCCTCACAGATTGTACTTTGCAGTGTAACACTGCCCATTATTAAGCACATTTTTTTGTGTGTGCATGGCTGCTGGCCTGCCAAAGATTGGAGATGTGTACAGTGATTTAGGGCCTAATTCAGACCTGGTCACTGCAGCGGCAGCATATGCAGGCTGAAGGCCAGTGCAGTGTGCGCACACACAGAAGCCATACTGCGCATGCGCACACAGTGAGATTCAACAGCATCTCACTTGTGCGATTGCATCGGTCACGGGGTGGTCGTGGGGACATGTCTGCGGCGTTGCAGCGGTGTTGAAGGGCATGGTCCGGACAACAGAGGCGTGTCTGGACCGTTGCTGGGGCGGGGCGCGGCAGCTGCGTGATGTCACACGCAGCCACTGTGGCCAAAAACATGGTGGTGGCCATCTCTCTTCACAGCTAGGCTGCGTAGGCAAAGAGCTACTCGGCTGGTGGTCTAAATTAGGCCCATAGAGGCATATTTATCATGAATAAATTGCGCAATGAGAATTTTTAGTTTTCAATTCTCAGTGCGTTCTCTCACAATTCTTTCATGATTCATTATACTATCATGAGAAAATTATCACTTTCAAAAAACTGGTCTTTTTGAGAGGACAGTTTTTAAAAAAGTGATAACTTTCCTCTCAGCAGCCCCCCCCCCCCCCCCCCCCACTTCCCCGCCGGGACATCATTGAAGGTCTCCGCCTATTGTGTCCCCCACACTCCCCCGCTGGGCATCATTGCCGGTCTCCGGCTGCAGAGGACCCCACCGTTCTGCAACCATTTACCCCTCTTCCTCCCGCAGGCGTGTTATTGTCAGGGACTGCATTAGTGCTGGCTGCACCCCTCTCTGAATAGATCCTACTGCTAAACATGCAGTTACACAAGCTGCCAACCGCTGTGAACATGTTTGGGAGCTGTTTGTGTGTGTTTTTCTATGTGTGTGTGTCCAGGATGGCAAACGGTTTTCCTTTCAAACTCTGAAAAAAATGCTTTTTCGGAGTTTGATGAATGTCACAACTTCTACATTCCATGGGGAGTGTAGAAATTGTGACATTTAAAGGATGATGAATATGCCCCATAGTCCTTTCAGTAGGTTGTTTCAACATATGCAGACTGGAGGTCTACTGAAAAATTGGAGAAGTGTGTATATAGGCCCTCATTCCGAGTCGTTCGCTCGGTAATTTTCATCGCATCGCAGTGACATTCCGCTTAGTACGCATGCGCAATATTCGCACTGCGACTGCGCCAAGTAATTTTACAATGAAGATAGTATTTTTACTCACGGCTTTTTCTTCGCTCCGGCGAACGTAGTGTGATTGACAGGAAATGGGTGTTACTGGGCGGAAACACGGCGTTTTAGGGGCGTGTGGATAAAAACGCTACCGTTTCCGAAAAAACGCAGGAGTGGCCGGAGAAACGGGGGAGTGTCTGGGCGAACGCTGGGTGTGTTTATGACGTCAAACCAGGAACGACAAGCACTGAACTGATCGCAGATGCCGAGTAAGTCTGAAGCTACTCTGAAACTGCTAAGTAGTTTGTAATCGCAATATTGCGAATACATCGGTCGCAATTTTAAGAAGCTAAGATACACTCCCAGTAGGCGTAGGCTTAGCGTGAGCAACTCTGCTAAATTCGCCTTGCGAGCGATCAACTCGGAATGAGGGCCATAGATTGTACTTTATGTAGAATCTTTGACCAGGTCTGCAGTAGGATTGTATAAACAGTCTGTGTTTACCCAGCTTAACATTTCCTTTTAGTTTTTTATTTATTTTTTGCAATAAGTAAACTTGTTAGTGTTACTATTGAATTAAGTTTTAAAATAGGCTCACTTTAGCTTCATCAAGGCTATATACATACTGGTGTTAAGATTATGGTTTTGACTTTGAGTTTGGAGCAAAGCGAAAACAGGATTTTTATACCTACCGGTAAATCCTTTTCTCCTTGTCCGTAGAGGATACTGGGGTCCACTTCATGACCATGGGGTATAGACGGTTCCGCAGGAGCCATGGGCACTCTTAAGACTTTTCAATGGGTGTGAACTGGCTCCTCCCTCTATGCCCCTCCTCCAGACCCCAGTTATAGGAACTGTGCCCAGGGAGACGAACATTTCGAGGAAAGGATTTACTTTAATACTAATAGTGAGATACATACCAGCTCACACCTCAACCATGCCGCACAACATGGCATTCAACATAACACACGCCAACAGGCATGAACCAATTACAGCAAACATGCTGAAACTAATAACACACAACATGTGTAACGCTAATAAACAAAACTGCAGGTAAAGTACGCACTGGGACGGGCGCCCAGCATCCTCTACCGACTAGGAGAAAAGGATTTACCGGTAGGTATCAAATTCCTGTTTTCTCATACGTCCTAGAGGATGCTGGGGTCCACTTCATGACCAAAGGGTTTATACCAAAGCTCCAGTACTGCGGGTGACCCTGCAGCATCGATTGATCGAACTTGAGGTCTTCCTCGGCCAAGGTGTCAAACTTGTAGAACTTAGCAAAAGTGTTTGACCCTGACCAAGTAGCTGCTCGGCACAGTTGTAATGCCGAGATCCCCCGGGCAGCTGCCCAGGAGGAGCCCACCTTCCTAGTAGAATGGGCCTTCACCGATGTAGGTAACGGCAATCCAGCCGTAGAATGTGCATGCTGAATCATACCTCTGATCCAGCGCGCAATAGTCTGCTAGGAAGCAGGACACCCAATCTTGTTGGGAGCATATAGGACAAACAGAGCCTCTGTTTTCCGTATCCTAGCTGTTCTGGTTACATAAATCTTCAAAGCTCTAACTACATCTAGAGACTTTGACTCAGTGAATGTGTCAGAAACTACTGGCACTACAATAGGTTGGTTTATGTGGAAAGATGAAACCACCTTTGGAAGAAAATGTTGGCGAGTTCTCAACTCTGCCCTATCCTCATGAAAAACCAGGTAAGGGCTCTTGTGAGACAAGGCCCCCAATTCAGACACCCGCCTTGCGGGTGCCAATGCCAAAAGCATCACCACTTTCCAAGTGAGAAACTTCAACTCTATCTCTTGTAGAGGCTCAAACCAATCCGATTGAAGGAACTGCAACACCACATTAAGGTCCCATGGTGCCACTGGAGGCACAGATGGAGGCTGGATGTGCAGAACCCCTTTCACGATGGTCTGAACCTCTGGAAGAGCGGGCAATTGTTTTTGGAAGAAAATTGACAAGGCCGAAATCTGGACCTTGATTGACCCCAATCGAAGGCCCGCCTCCACACCAGCCTACAGAAAATGGAGAAAACGTCCCAACTGAAACTCTTCCGTAGGAGCCTTCTTGGATTCGCACCAAGACACATATTTTCTCCAAATACGGTGGTAATGTTTCAACGTTACTCCTTTCCTGGCCTGAAAAAGTGTGGGAATAACTTCCTTTGGAATACCCTTACGGGCTAGGATACGGCACTCAACAGCCATGCCGTCAAACGTAACCGTGGTAAGTCTTGATACACGCACAGCCCCTGCTGCAGCAGGTCCTCGCGAAGAGGAAGAGGCTGAGGATCTTTTATGAGCAATTCCTGAAGATCTGGGTACCAAGCCCTCCTTGGCCAGTCTGGGGCAATGAAGATTGCTCGAACCCTTGTTCTTCTTATGATCCTGAGAACTTTCGGGATCAGCGGAAGTGGAGGGAAGACATACACTGACCGGAATACCCACTGGGTCACTAGCGCGTCCACTGCTATTGCTTGAGGGTCTCTCGACCTGGAACAATATTTCTAAAGCTTCTTGTTGCGACGAGATGCCATCATGTCTACTTGAGGAACTCCCCAAAGACTTGGCACCTCTACGAAGACTTCTTGGTGGAGGCCCAACTCTCCTGGATGGAGATCGTGTCTGCTGAGGAAGTCTGCTTCCCAGTTGTCTACTCCTGGAATGAAAATTGCCGACAGAGCCGTTACATGTCTTTCTGCCCAGAGGAGGATCTTTGTCACCTCTGCCATCGCCGCTCTGCTTTTCGTTCCACCCTGCCTGTTTATGTACGCGACTGCTGTTACATTGTCCGACTGGATCTGCACAGGATGATCTTGAAGAAGATGTACCGCTTGTTGAAGGCCGTTGTAAATGGCTCTCAATTCCAGCACGTTTATGTGAAGGCAGTTTTCCTGACTTGACCATTTTCCTTGGATGCTTTCCCCCTGATTGACAGCTCCCCAGCCTCGGACACTTGCATCCGTGGTTACCAGGACCCAGTCCTCAATCCCGAACCTGCGTCCCTCTAGTAGGTGCGAGCTGTGTAGCCACCACAGGAGTGAAATCCTGGCTTTTGACGACAGGATTATCTTCCGGTGCATGTGTAGGTGGGATCCCAACCACTTGTCCAACAGGTCCCACTGGAATACTCTGGCATGGAACCTGCCAAACTGTATGGCCTCGTAGGCCGCCACCATCTTCCCCAACAACCGAATGCACTGATGGATCAACACACTTGATGGTTTCAATATCTGTTTTACCATTTTCTGGATTTCCAGAGCCTTTTCCACCAGAAGAAATACTCTCTGAACTTCTGTGTCCAGAATCATCCCGAGAAAAGACAATCTTGTCGTCGGTTCCAACTGTGACTTTAGAAAATTTATGATCCAACCGTGTTGTTGGAGTATGGACAGGGAGAGCGTGATGTTCTGTAGCAACTGCTCCCTGGATCTCGCCTTTATCAGGAGATCGTCCAGATAAGGAATTATATTGACTCCTTTTTGACGAAGGAGGACCATCATCTCCGCTCTCACCTTGGTGAATACCCTCGGCGCCGTGGAGAGACCGAAAGGCAACATCTGGAACTGGTAATTGCAATCCTGAACCGCGAATCTCAGATAAGCCTGGTGAAGAGGATAAATGGGAACATGCAGGTAAGCATCCTTTAAGTCTACTGACACCATGTAATCATGTAATCCATGTAAACCATGTAATCATGACTGCCCTGAGTGATTCCATCTTGAACTTGAACCGTTTCAAGTAGAGATTCAGATTTTTTAGGTTTAGGATCGGTCTGACCGAGCCGTCCGGCTTCGGAACTACAAAGAGGCTGGAATAAAACCCCTCCTCTTGTTGTGACAAAGGTACCAGGACTACGACCTGATCCTGACATAATTTTTTAATTGCCGCCATTACTGCCTCTCGTTCTGGAAGAGAAGCTGGCAAGGTCGATTTGAAAAATCGGCATGGGGGAACGTCTTGAAACTCCAGCTTGTACCCTTGGGATACTATCTGCAAAACCCAGTGGTCCAAGCCAGACTGAACCCAACCTTGGCTGAACAGTTTGAGACGTGCCCTCACCCGAGCGGCCTCCCGCAAGGGAGCCTCAGCATCATGCTGTAGATTTGGCAGAAGTAGGGGTGGACTTCTGCTCCTGGGAACCTGAAGCCGCTGCAGACTTCTTTCCCTTTGCCCTACCTGCAAAGAAGGGGGAACCTCTCGCTTTTTTGTATTTATTGGGCCGAAAGGACTGCATGTGAGAGTGATATGTCCTTTTTGCCGGTGCAGGCGCAGAGGGCAAAAATGTTGACTTACCTGCGGTAGCCGCCGAGACTAACGCATCGAATCCATCGCCAAATAAGGCCTCACCGTTATATGGGAGAGCCTCCATATTTCTTTTGGAATCTGCATCCGCGTTCCACTGGCGAATCCACAACGCCCTCCAAGCCGATACTGCCATGGTAGCGGCTTGTGAACTCAAGAGTCCAATATCTTTCATCACTTCTAGCATGTATGCGGCAGCGTCTTTGATATTCCCTAACTTAAGGAGTATCTCTCATCGTTATCAATCGTGTCAATTTCTGATGACACGCTGTCTGACCATTTTTCTATAGCGCGACTCACCCATGCGCAAGCAATTGTGGGCCTGAGCAACGTACCATTGGCAACATAAATGGATTTCAATGTAGTTTCCATTTTCCGGTCAGCCGGCTCCTTTAGTGAAGCCGTGTCAGGTGCAGGGAGAATTACCTTCTTTGTCAACCTGGACAGTGCACTGTCTAACACAGGGGGTTACTCCCATTTTTTCCTGTCCTCTACTGTGGCTTCCGTGACTTCCACAACTTCCCTTATAGCTACAATCATATATTGTATTTTTTTTGGCAATTTATGATCTATTTCCCTGGAGTCACTATCGTCGACACAGGAATCAGTGTCCGTGTCGGTATCAGTATTCACAATATTCGCAAATGGTCTCTTATGTGTCCCAGAGGGGTCGCCTGCGGATGGAAGTACAGAACCTTGAAAAATCACATCTTCCATAGATTTTCACCAGCATTCAGCATGAGATTCAGACTTATCTAATCTCCTATTGATATGATGCATACCATCACGCATTTCTTTCACCCATGCAGGCTCTTGGTGTGCCGGCAGCGCCACCACATTACACTTCTGTGTCCCTAAAATGGTTTCCTCCGGGGAGGATCTCCCTGTCTCAGACATGTCACACACATGTACAACACCCACACAGACACACTGGGACTTATAGGGGACAGACCCACAGTAAAATCTGTCAGAGGGACACAGTCTAGGAGCAGCCAGTTCACAACCCCAGCGCCAGTATCTAATGCCTGTGAACACAGAATGCCCACTGACATGCAGCGCTTTTTACACAGTAAAACACACTTGTAAAGCACCAAATTTGCTTGTGCCCCCCCCCCTGTTTTGCACCCTGATACTTGTAGTCAGAAGTGAAGGAGGACCAGCAATGTTTCTGCAGCCTGAGGAGAGAGAAAATGGCGCTGAGCAGTGTGCTGGCTGCCTGAGGAAGAGGCTCCGCCCCTGCAATGGCGCGTTTTTACCTCAGAGACTTTGCATAATATTTATACTGGCGGGGGTAGGGCTGTGCCTGGGCATCTTATGCCCCCTTTTTGCCAGTTTATAGAGGTATTTTTGCTGCCCAGGGCCCCCCCCCCCCGCACCCTGCAGTGCCTGTGTGTGGGGGCAGCAATGGCGCATTGCGCACCAGCCAGCCGCGTGGTACCTCAGCCGTCACTTTACTTGATAGAAGATCTGTCTTCTTCTACTCACCTGTCTTCTGACTTCTGGCTCTGTGAGGGGGTGACGGCGTGCTGTGGTAGTGAGCATCTAGACACAGCTAGCGTTCAGTACCCTTCAGGAGCTAATGGTGTCCTGTCAGCCAGAAGCAGGGCCATGAAACTCTTCAGGATGTTGGTTCCTACTTCTGCCCCCTCAGTCCCACGAAGCAGGGAGACTGTTGCCAGCAGTTCTCCCTGAAAATAAAAAAACCTAACATAAGTCTTTTCAGAGAAGCTCAGTAGAGCTCCCCTGGAGTGCATCTAGTCTGCCTGGGCACATTTCTAAAACTGGGGTCTGGAGGAGGGGCATAGAGGGAGGAGCCAGTTCACACCCATTGAAAAGTCTTAAGAGTGCCCATGGCTCCTGCGGAACCGTCTATACCCCATGGTCATGAAGTGGACCCCAGCATCCCCTAGGACATATGAGAAAAATAAAACAAGCAAGTTTGCACCTGGACAAACCATGGCCGGGATGTAATGAAGTTTGAGTACGCCTGACATGCTGGATGCTGGCCGAACTCTGACTTTTTTTTAAAAGGGCAGTCATTTCCAAGGCATAATTATGCCTTGTAAATGATTACCCCTTTTAAAAAAAAGTCCAAGTTCGGCCAACAACCCGTGCGTCAGGCGAACTCGGACTCCATTACATCCCACCCTATGTTGCAATGCACATGGGGGGTCATTCCAAGTTGATCGCTCGCTAGCTATTTTTTGCAGCGCAGCGATCAGATAGTCGCCGCCTATGGGGGAGTGTATTTCCGCTTTGCAAGTGTGCGTACGCTTTTGCAGCCGAGCGGTACAAAATAGTTTTTTGCAGTTTCTGAGTAGCTCTGGACTTACTCAGCCGCTACGATCACTTCAGTCTTTTTGGTCCCGGAATCAACGTCAGACACCTGCCCTGCAAACGCTTGGACACGCCTGCGTTCTTCCAAACACTCCCAGAAAACGGTCAGTTGCCACCCATAAACGCCCTCTTTCTGTCAATCAACTTGCGATCGGCTGTGCGAATGGATTCTTCACAGGAGCGTAACTAGAAATTTTTCACCCCCGAAGCCAAAACATTCTCTGCCCCCCCCCCCCCCCATAACTGGCACTAGTAAAGTGATGAATCTGCGCGCGCTGCAAAAAAGGGCGTGATCTTTCTGAAATGGGCATGGCTTTGCATAAAGGGGCGTGGTATTGCAGAAAAAGACTACCTTATACCCCAGTTTTGCAACCTGCACGCCCAGACGTTGGCCACCACAGGAAAAAAAATAATCCTGATTCATGCCCCTTACATTATTTGTAATTTTTCCTCCTTATCGTAATGCCCATTATACATTATGCCACATACTGCAATGGCCCTTAGCCATTATGCCACACACAATAATGCCCATCTCACAATAAGCCACACACTATAATGCCCCCGACACATTATGCCACACACCGTAATGCCTGTGACACATTATGACACGCATCGCAATGCCCGTTATACATTATGTTACACACTGCAATACATTATAGCACATACAATGCCTGTGACACATTATGACACACTGCAATGTCCGTGATACATTATGCCACACACTGCAATATCCATGATACATTATGCCACACACTGCAATGACCCTGAGACATTATACCACATACCACAATGCCCATGATATAGTATACCAAACACCGTAATGCCCATTACACATTAAGTCCTACAGTAAGGCTTATAATTACTTTTAAATTCCTTCTCGTTGCCAGGGGTTTCATGCTCTTGGTTCTATGCATGGTGCCAGGGGCTTTCATGCTCGGGGTTTTCATGCTCGTTGCCAGGGGTTTCATGCGCTTGGTGTTATGCTTGTTGCCAGAGGTATAATGTGCTGGGTTTCAACTTTGTTGCCAGGGGATAATATTCGTTGCCAGGGGTTTCATGCACTGGGTGTCATGCACGTTGTTAGGGGGTAATGCTTGTTGCCAGGGATTTCATGAGCTGGGTGTTGTGCTTGTAACCAGGGGGTAATGCTTGTTGCTAGGCCTGTGCTCCCAGTGCCACATATGCCCCTAGTGCCAGATATTCCCCCACAGCGCCAGATACACATATGCCCCCAGTGCCACATATGCCCCTAAGTGCCAGGTACACATATACCCCCAGTGTCAAATATGCCCCCCAGTGCCAGGTACACATATCCCCCCCCCCCAGTGCCAAATATGCCCCCCACAGTGCCAGGTACACATATACCCCCCAGTGCCAAATATGCTCCCCTCAGTGCCAGGTACATATATACCCCCCCAGTGCCAAATATGCTCCCCCAGTGCAAGGTACAGATATACCCCCCTCCAGTGCCAAATATGCTCCCCCAGTGCCAGGTACGTATATACCCCCCAGTGTAAAATATGCTCCCCCAGTGCCATGTACATATATACCCCCCCAGTGCCAAATATACTCCTCCAGTGCCAAGTACATATATCCCCCCCCCCCCCCCCGTGCCAAAAATGCTCCCTCAGTGCCAGGTACGTATATACACCCCCCACCCCCCCGAAGCCAAATATGCTCCCCCAGTGCCAGGTACATATATACCCCCCAGTGCCAATTATGCTCCCCCAGTGCCAGGTACATATATACCCTCCCAGTGCCAAATATGCTCCCCCAGTGCCAGGTACATATATACCCCCCAGTGCCAAATATTCTCCCCCAGTGCCAGGTATCCCCCTTCCCAGGCTCCCCCGCTGCTGTGCTGTTTTGGGAAGGACACGGAGGACACAGTTCGCGCCTCTCCTGTGCGTCCCTCCTGGGTCTCTGGCGGCAGCGGCATGTCTGCTAAATGAACTGCCGGTTCGTGAGCCAATCAGAGCTCGAGACCCAGGAGGGGGACACAGGAGAGGCGTGCACTGTGCCCTCTCGTGTCCTTCCCAAAATAGCAGAAATTAGTTGCGGCGGCGGCGCCCCCGCAGCCCTGCACCTCCAAGCGATTGCAGTGGCAGCGGGGCCCTAGGTACGCCTCTGACTCTTTGTTAAATCCATCGCATGCGCAGTTTTGCCGAGTTTTGACCTGATCGCAGCACTGCAAAAAATAGCTTGTGAGCGATCAACTCGAAATGAGCCCCATGGTGCAAATCTAATATAGTAACATAGTAACTAAGGTTGAAAAAAAGACAATTGTCCATCGAGTTCAACCTATTTGTGGTCTCCTATTTTAGGACTAATTATTTTTATGTTAGGACTAGTTATATTACTATAATGTGTGACTACGCACCATAACCCTGAATATCTTTATCCAATAGGAATTTATCTAACCCAGACATGTCCATACTGCGGCCCTCCAGCTTTTGAGAAACTACATATCCCAGCATGCCCTGACACAGTTTTGCTGTCAGAGAATGCTAAAGCTGTGTCAGGGCATGCTGGGATGTGTAGTTTCTCAACAGCTGGAGGGCCGCAGTTTGGACATGCCTGATCTAACCCATTCTTAAAGGTGTTGACTGAGTCCGCTGTTACTACTCTCTCAGGCAGGGAATTCCAAACACGTATTGTCCTTACTGTGAAAAAACCTTTTCGCATCAATGTGCGGAAACTCCTCTCTTCTAACCTAAGTGAGTGACCACGTGTCCTCTGTGCTGATCTTATAAAAAACAGGTCCCTCCCAAGCTCTGTGTATTGACCCCTTATATATTTTTAGAGGTTGATCATGTCCCCTCTTAGAGGGTCATTCATTCCGAGTTGATCGCTAGCTGAAAATGTTCGCTGTGCAGCGATGATGCAAAAAAACTGCACTTCTGCGCATGCGACGCAATGTACACGCGCGACGTACTTTCACAACGGCCGATGTAGTTTCACACAAGGTCTAGCGAAGCTTTTCTGTTGCACTGCAGGCCACAGAGTGATTGACAGGAAGTGGGCGTTTCTGGGTGTCAACTGTTCGGAAAAACGCAGGCGTGCCAGGAAAAACGCAGGCGTGGCTGGGCAAACGCAGGGCGTGTTCATGACGTCAAAACAGGAACTGAACAGTCTGAAGTGATCGCAAGTGCTGAGTAGGTCTGAAGCTACTCTGAAACTGCACAAAATTATTTTGTAGCCGCTGTGCAATCCTTTAATTCGCACTTCTGCTAAGCAAAAATACACTCCCAGTGGGAGGCGGCATAGCATTTGCACGACTGCTAAAAATTGCTAGCGAGCGATCAACTCGGAATGACCCCCTTAGTCTCCTCTTTTCCAATGTAAACATGCCTAGCCTTGCAAGCCTTTCCTCGTATTCCAGCGTCTCCATGCCCTTGATTAGTTTGGTCGCCCGCCTCTGAACCTTTTCTAGCTCCAGGATATCAGTTTTGTAATATGGTGCCCAAAATTGCACACAGTATTCAAGATGTGGCCTCACTAGTGATTTATATAATGGGAGTATAATACTCTCGTCCCTTGCATCAATTCCCCGTTTTATGCATTCTAATATCTTATTTGCCTTCTTTGCTGCACTCCTACTTTGGGTACTGCGGCTTAATTTGATATCTATGTGAACCCCTAAGTCTATTTCCAGTACAGAATCACCTATTACCCCATTTAGTATGTATAATATAAATATATATATATATATATATATATTCCATAGACAAAAAACCTTACGGTTTCACATGTCCCATTAAGGCTTCTTACACATGATCTGGCATTTCAGAAACCTGTTGTAACTCTTCCACTCAAACTCCAAAAGGCAATGAAATTACGATCATTAAGGCTGACGCCTTAATGGACGTGTTTCTTGCACAATACAGATATGGTATGCCATCACAGCCTGTGGGTAAGTGCAGATTCAGCACTCTCACAGAGTGAGATTGCTGTCACTCACACAATGGTGGAGCTGCTAATTCACACATGCAGTCTAAGGTCTGAGCAGTTATGTAGTTCACCCATCCTGCTCAGTGGGGGTCATTCCGAGTTGTTCGCTCGTTATTTTTTTTCCGCAACGGAGCGATTAGCCGCTAATGCGCATGCGCAATGTCCGCAGTGCAACTGCGCCAAGTAAATTTGCTATGCAGTTAGGTATTTTACTCACGGCATTACGAGGTTTTTTCTTCGTTCTGGTGATCGTAATGTGATTGACAGGAAGTGGGTGTTTCTGGGCGGAAACTGGCCGTTTTATGGGAGTGTGTGAAAAAACGCTACCGTTTCTGGGAAAAACGCGGGAGTGGCTGGAGAAACGGAGAAGTGTCTGGGCGAACGCTGGGTGTGCTTGCGACGTCAAACCAGGAACGACAAGCACTGAACTGATCGCAGATGCCGAGTAAGTCTGGAGCTACTCAGAAACTGCTAAGAAGTGTCTATTCGCAATTCTGCTAATCTTTCGTTCGCAATTTTAATATGCTAAGATTCACTCCCAGTAGGCGGCGGCTTAGCGTGTGCAAAGCTGCTAAAAGCAGCTTGCGAGCGAACAACTCGGAATGACCCCCAGTGTCCACAACCATGCCATTTGGTTACCACAACAATCCCACCTTGTTCCAACATCCTTCTCACTCCATACATCCATCATAATTTAGTATACACATTTAGCTTCCTCAAACATCTTAGTTAATTGCTAAAACTATAATACCCCATCTACGGTCTATGCATCTACACTTCCTCTATATGCCTCCATGCTGCTCTGTTTTCCCCAATCCCTAATGCTGTGTTCTCCTATGTGTGCTGGTCTATATTCACTTATCTGCACCATCTGTCTTTCCCCATCTGTGCCTTGTCCATACCACCGTTTCCTTCTCTCTGCACTGCTCAGTGTTTCCCTCTTCAACGTCACTCTGCCTCCTCCCATACATGCTATACTGTCTTCTCTCCCATCTGCACCAGTTTTCTACCCATCCGTGCAAGTGTTTTCAACCCATCTGCATTGTTGACCCCCATACGCACCACTCTGCCTCCCCTTCCCATACATGTTGCTAATCTCCCCCCATCCACACCACTCTTACCCCGTTCATGTAGCGGACATCGCCGACATCCTGAAGGTAAGTATCAGGGTCACTGTTAGGGTTATGGCCCGGGGAGGGGGAAGTGTTAGCATTAGCCACCCCCCTCCGAGGATTAGACATAGCTGCCAAGCCTCAAGGGTAGGTAAAATACTTACCCCCTCCGATATTGGGACTTCCTTACCCTCATCCATGCCACTGTGTCTTTTCATCTGTACTGCTCTCACCCCTTTACATCTGTGCTGCTCTGTCCCACTCATCTACACGGCACTGTCCACCCATCCACACCATTCTGTCTTCCCACCATCTGTGCCACTGTCTTTTCCCCATCTGCACCATTCTTTCTGCCATCTGTGCCACTCTTTCCCCATCTGTTGCACTCTGTCTTACCTCCTCCCGTCTGCACCACTGTTTTCTGTGTTTCTTTGTCCCCCCATCAGTGCTGCTTAGTCTTCCCCCTATCCACACATTTCTGTCCCCTCATCCACACTGCTCTGTCTCCTCCCCCATATCCACGCCACTCTTACCTGATCCAAGCAGCTTTGTCTTCCACTCAGACCTTCAGTTGCATAGACTGCATGTGTGTATTCCAATGTGCACACAAATCTGTGAATTAGCAGCTCCACCATTGTGTGAGTGACAGCAATGTCACTCTGTGAGAGTGCTGAATCTGCACTTACCCACAGGCTGTGATGGCATACCATATCTGTATTGCGCAAGGAACACGTCCATTAAGGCGTCAGCCTTAATGATCGGAATTTCATTGCTTTTTGGAGTTTGAGTGGAAGAGTTACAACAGGTTTCTGAAATGCCAGATCATGTGTAAGAAGCCTTAATGGGACATGTGAAACCGTAAGGTTTTTTGTCTATGGAATTTCATAGCTTTTTTTGAATTTATTTTTAGTAATTCAGAAAATAAGATTTTACTCACCGGTAAATCTATTTCTCGTAGTCCGTAGTGGATGCTGGGAACTCCGAAAGGACCATGGGGAATAGCGGCTCCGCAGGAGACTGGGCACAACTAAAGAAAGCTTTTAGGTCACCTGGTGTGCACTGGCTCCTCCCACTATGACCCTCCTCCAAGCCTCAGTTAGGACACTGTGCCTGGACGAGCTGACATAATAAGGAAGGATTTTGAATCCAGGGTAAGACTCCTACCAGCCTCACCAATCACACCGTATAACTCGTGATACTATACCCAGTTTAACAGTATGAAAACAACTGAGCCTCTCACAGATGGCTCAACAATAACCCTTTAGTTAACAATAACTATGTACAAGTATTGCAGACAATCCGCACTTGGGATGGGCGCCCAGCATCCACTACGGACTACGAGAAATAGATTTACCGGTGAGTAAAATCTTATTTTCTCTGACGTCCTAGTGGATGCTGGGAACTCCGAAAGGACCATGGGGATTATACCAAAGCTCCCAAACGGGCGGGAGAGTGCGGATGACTCTGCAGCACCGAATGAGAGAACTCAAGGTCCTCCTCAGCCAGGGTATCAAATTTGTAGAATTTTGCAAACGTGTTTGCCCCTGACCAAGTAGCAGCTCGGCAAAGTTGTAAAGCCGAGACCCCTCGGGCAGCCGCCCAAGATGAGCCCACCTTCCTTGTGGAATGGGCTTTTACTGATTTAGGATGCGGCAGTCCAGCCGCAGAATGCGCCAGCTGAATTGTGCTACAAATCCAGCGAGCAATAGTCTGCTTAGAAGCAGGAGCACCCAGCTTGTTGGGTGCATACAGGATAAATAGCGAGTCAGTTTTCCTGACTCTAGCCGTCCTGGAAACATAAATTTTCAAGGCCCCGACTACGTCCAGTAACTTGGAATCCTCCAAGTCCCTAGTAGCCGCAGGCACCACAATAGGTTGGTTCAAGTGAAAAGCTGATACCACCTTAGGGAGAAACTGGGGACGAGTCCTCAATTCCGCCCTATCCATATGGAAAATCAGATAAGGGCTTTTACATGACAAAGCTGCCAATTCTGACACACGCCTGGCTGAGGCCAAGGCCAATAACATGACCATTTTCCACGTGAGATATTTTAGATCCACGGTTTTAAGTGGCTCAAACCAATGTGATTTTAAGAAACTCAACACCACGTTGAGATCCCAAGGTGCCACTGGAGGCACAAACGGGGGCTGAATATGCAGCACTCCTTTCACAAACGTCTGAACTTCAGGTAGTGAAGCTAGTTCTTTCTGGAAGAAAATCGACAGAGCCGAGATCTGTACCTTAATGGAGCCTAATTTCAGGCCCATAGTCACTCCTGCTTGTAGGAAATGCAGAAATCGACCTAGTTGAAATTCCTCTGTTGGGGCCTTTTTAGCCTCACACCAAGCAACATATTACATATTTCCGCCATATGCGGTGATAATGCTTTGCAGTTACATCTTTCCTGGCTTTAATCAGCGTAGGAATGACTTCCTCCGGAATGCCCTTTTCCTTCAGGATCCGGCGTTCAACCGCCATGCCATCAAACGCAGCCGCGGTAAGTCTTGGAACAGACAGGGCCCCTGCTGCAGCAGGTCCTGTCTGAGCGGCAGAGGCCATGGGTCCTCTGAGATCATCTCTTGAAGTTCCGGGTACCACGCTCGTCTTGGCCAATCTGGAACCACGAGTATTGTTCTTACTCCTCGTTTTCTTATTATTCTCAGTACCCTTGGTATGAGAGGCAGAGGAGGGAACACATAAACTGACTGGTACACCCACGGTGTCACTAGAGCGTCCACAGCTATCGCCTGAGGGTCCCTTGACCTGGCGCAATATCTCTCTAGTTTTTTGTTTAGGCGGGACGCCATCATGTCCACCTGTGGCCGTTCCCATCGATTTACAATCAGCGTGAAGACTTCTGGATGAAGTCCTCACTCTCCCGGGTGGAGGTCGTGCCTGCTGAGAAAGTCTGCTTCCCAGTTGTCCACTCCCGGAATGAACACTGCTGACAGTGCTAGTACATGATTTTCCGCCCATCGGAGAATCCTTGTGGCTTCTGCCATTGCCATCCTGCTTCTTGTGCCGCCATGTCGATTTACATGGGCGACTGCCGTGATGTTGTCTGACTGGATCAGTACCGGCTGGTGTAGAAGCAGGGATTTTGCCTGACTTAGGGCATTGTAAATGGCCCTTAGTTCCAGAATATTTATGTGTAGGGAAGTCTCCTGACTCGACCATAGTCCTTGGAAGTTTCTTCCCTGTGTGACTGCCCCCCAGCCTCGAAGGCTGGCATCCGTGGTCACCAGGACCCAGTCCTGTATGCCTACCACAATAGGCTGGTTCAAGTGAAACGCTGAAACCACCTTAGGGAGAAATTGAGGACGAGTCCTCAATTCTGCCCTGTCCGTATGAAAAATTAGGTAAGGGCTTTTATAGGATAAAGCTGCCAATTCTGAGACATGCCTGGCTGAAGCCAGGGCTAACAGCATTACCACTTTCCAAGTGAGATATTTTAAGTCCACAGTGGAGAGTGGTTCAAACCAATGTGATTTTAGGAACCCCAAAACTACATTGAGATCCCAAGGTGCCACTGGAGGCACAAAAGGAGGCTGTATATGCAGTACCCCCCTTGACAAACGTCTGAACTTCAGGAACTGAAGCCAGTTCTTTCTGGAAGAAAATCGACAGGGCCGAAATTTGAACCTTAATGGACCCTAATTTTAGGCCCATAGACAGTCCTGTTTGCAGGAAATGCAGGAAACGACCCAGTTGAAATTCCTCTGTAGGGGCCTTCCTGGCCTCGCACCACGCAACATATTTACGCCAAATACGGTGATAATGCTGTACGGTTACATCCTTCCTGGCTTTGATCAGGGTAGGGATGACTTCATCCGGAATGCCTTTTTCCTTCAGGATCCGGCGTTCAACCGCCATGCCGTCAAACGCAGCCGCGGTAAGTCTTGGAACAGACAGGGTCCCTGCTGGAGCAGGTCCTTTCTTAGAGGTAGAGGCCACGGGTCCTCGGTGAGCATATCTTGAAGTTCCGGGTACCAAGTCCTTTTTGGCCAATCCGGAGCCACGAGTATAGTCCTTACTCCTCTCCTTCTTATGATTCTCAGTACCTTGGGTATGAGAGGCAGAGGAGGGAACACATACACTGACTGGTACACCCACGGTGTTACCAGAGCGTCCACAGCTATTGCCTGAGGGTCTCTTGACCTGTCTAGTTTTTTGTTGAGGCGGGACGCCATCATGTCCACCTTTGGTTTTTCCCAACGGTTCACAATCATGTGGAAAACTTCTGGGTGAAGTCCCCACTCCCCCGGGTGGAGGTCGTGTCTGCTGAGGAAGTCTGCTTCCCAGTTGTCCACTCCCGGAATGAACACTGCTGACAGTGCTATCACATGATTTTCCGCCCAGCGGAGAATCCTTGCAACTTCTGTCATTGCCCTCCTGCTTCTCGTGCCGCCCTGTCTGTTTACGTGGGCGACTGCCGTGATGTTGTCTGACTGGATCAGCACCGGCTGACCTTGAAGCAGAGGTCTTGCTAGGCTTAGAGCATTGTAGATGGCCCTTAGCTCCAGGATATTTATGTGAAGTAATGTCTCCAGGCTTGACCACAAGCCCTGGAAATTTCTTCCCTGTGTGACTGCTCCCCAGCCTCTCATGCTGGCATCCGTGGTCACCAGGACCCAGTCCTGAATGCCGAATCTGCGGCCCTCTAGAAGATGAGCACTCTGCAACCACCACAGGAGAGACACCCTTGTCCTTGGTGACAAGATTATCCGCTGATGCATCTGAAGATGCGACCCGGACCATTTGTCTAGCAGATCCCACTGGAAGGTTCTTGCGTGGAATCTGCCGAATGGGATTGCTTCGTAAGAAGCCACCAACTTTCCCAGGACCCTTGTGCATTGATGCACTGAGACTTGGCCTGGTTTTAGGAGATTTCTGACTAGTTCGGATAACTCCCTGGCTTTCTCCTCCGGGAGAAACACCTTTTTCTGGACTGTGTCCAGGATCATCCCTAGGAATAGAAGTCGTGTCGTCGGGATCAGCTGCGATTTTGGAATATTGAGAATCCAACCGTGCTGGCGCAGCACTATCTGAGATAGTGCTACCCCGACTTCCAACTGTTCCCTGGATCTTGCCCTTATCAGGAGATCGTCCAAGTAAGGGATAACTAAAACTCCCTTCCTTCGAAGGAGTATCATCATTTCGGCCATTACCTTGGTAAAGACCCTGGGTGCCGTGGACAATCCAAACGGCAGCGTCTGAAACTGATAGTGACAGTTCTGTACCACAAACCTGAGGTACCCTTGGTGAGAAGGGTAAATTGGGACATGTAGGTAAGCATCTTTGATGTCCAGAGACACCATATAGTCCCCTTCTTCCAGGTTTGCAATCACTGCTCTGAGTGACTCCATCTTGAATTTGAACCTTTGTATGTAAGTGTTCAAGGATTTTAGGTTTAAAATTGGTCTCACCGAGCCGTCCGGCTTCGGTACCACAAATAGTGTGGAATAGTACCCCTTTCCCTGTTGTAGGAGGGGTACCTTGATTATCACCTGCTGGGAATACAGCTTGTGAATGGCTTCCAATACTGCCTCCCTGTCTGAGGGAGACGTCGGTAAAGCAGACTTTAGAAAACGGCGAGGGGGAGACGTCTCGAATTCCAATTTGTACCCCTGAGATACCACTTGAAGGATCCAGGGGTCCACTTGCGAGTGGGCCCACTGCGCACTGAACTTCTTGAGACGGGCCCCCACCGTGCCTGAGTCCGCTTGTAAAGCCCCAGCGTCATGCTGAGGACTTTGCGGAGGCGGGAGAGGGCTTTTGTTCCTGGGAACTGGCTGTTTGTTGCAGCCTTTTCCCTCTCCCTCTGCCACGGGGCAGAAATGAGGCGCCTTTTGCCCGCTTGCCCTTATGGGGCCGAAAGGACTGCGCCTGATAATACGGCGTCTTCTTAGGTTGAGAAGCTACCTGGGGTAAAAATGTGGATTTTCCAGCAGTTGCCGTGGCTACCAGGTCTGATAGACCTACCCCAAATAACTCCTCCCCCTTATAAGGCAATACTTCCATGTGCCTTTTAGAATCCGCATCGCCTGACCACTGCCGCGTCCATAAACCTCTTCTTGCAGAAATGGACAGCGCGCTAACTCTTGATGCCAGTCGGCAAATATCCCTCTGTGCATCACGCATATATAGAAATGCATCCTTCAAATGCTCTATAGTCAGTAATATACTGTCCCTATCTAGGGTATCAATATTTTCAGTCAGGGAATCCGACCACGCCAGGCCCGCACTGCACATCCAGGCTGAGGCGATTGCTGGTCGCAGTATAACACCCGTGTGAAATTATATACATTTTAGGATATTCTCCAGCTTTCTATCGGCAGGTTCCTTTAGGGCGGCCGTATCAGGAGAGGGTAGTGCTACCTGTTTAGACAAGCGTGTGAGCGCTTTATCCACCCTAGGGGGTGTTTCCCAACGTGCCCTATCCTCTGGCGGGAAAGGGTACGATGCCAATAACCTTTTAGGAATTATCAGTTTTTTATCGGGGGAAACCCACGCCTCATCACACACTTCATTTAATTCCTCGGATACAGGAAAAACTACAGGCAGTTTTTTCTCACCAAACATAATACCCTTTTTAGTGGTACTTGTATTATCAGAGATATGCAATACATTTTTCATTGCTTCAATCATGTAACGTGTGGCCCTAGTGGAAGTCACGTATGTCTCCTCATCATCGACACTGGAGTCAGTATCCGTGTCTGTGTCTGCCATTTGAGGTAGCGGGCGTTTTAAAGCCCCTGATGGCGTTTGAGACCCCTGGACAGGCACAAGCTGAGTAGCCGGCTGTCTCATGTCGTCAACTGTCTGTCGTAAAGAGCTGACACTGTCACGCAATTCCTTCCATAAGCTCATCCACTCAGGTATCGACTCCCTAGGGGGTGACAACTGTATAATAGGCAATTGCTCCGCCTCCATCTCATTTTCCTCCTCAAACATGTCGACACAATCGTACCGACACACCGCACACACACAGGGAATGCTCTGATAGAGGACAGGACCCCACTAGCCCTTTGGGGAGACAGAGGGAGAGTATGCCAGCACACACCAGAGCGCTATATATAGACAGGAATACCACTATAAAATGTCCTTTTCCCTTTATAGCTGCTGTTAGTATCAAAACTGCGCCAAATTAGTGCCCCCCTCTCTTTTTTACCCTTTTCTGTAGTGCAGGACTGCAGGGGAGAGTCAGGGAGACGTCCTTCCAGCGGAGCTGTGATGGAAAATGGCGCCCGTGTGCTGAGGAGATAGGCTCCGCCCCCTTCTCGGCGGCCTTTTCTCCCGCTTTTTTGGTGAGTTCTGGCAGGGGTTAAAATACATCCATATAGCCCTGGGGGTTATATGTGGTGTATTTATGCCAGCCAAGGTGTTTTACATTGCTGCTCAGGGCGCCCCCCCCCTAGCGCCCTGCACCCTCAGTGACCGGAGTGTGAAGTGTGCCTGAGTAACAATGGCGCACAGCTGCAGTGCTGTGCGCTACCTTGTTGAAGACTGATGTCTTCTGCCGCCGATTTTTCCGGACCTCTTCTTGCTTCTGGCTCTGTAAGGGGGCCGGCGGCGCGGCTCTGGGACCGAGCTCCGAGGCTGGGCCTGTGTTCGGTCCCTCTGGAGCTAATGGTGTCCAGTAGCCTAAGAAGCCCAATCCACTCTGCACTCAGGTGAGTTCGCTTCTTCTCCCCTTAGTCCCTCGATGCAGTGAGCCTGTTGCCAGCAGGTCTCACTGAAAATAAAAAACCTAAACTTAAACTTTCACTAAGAAGCTCAGGAGAGCCCCTAGTGTGCACCCTTCTCGGCCGGGCACAAAAATCTAACTGAGGCTTGGAGGAGGGTCATAGGGGGAGGAGCCAGTGCACACCAGGTAGTCCTAAAGCTTTTACTTTTGTGCCCAGTCTCCTGCGGAGCCGCTATTCCCCATGGTCCTTACGGAGTTCCCAGCATCCACTAGGACGTCAGAGAAAAGAGGTTTAATTGCTGCCCAGGGCGACCCCCCTGCGCCGTGCACCCATGTAGTGCCGCTTGTGTGTGGGAGCAATGGCGCGCTGCGCGGTACCTCTGAAGATCTGAAGTCTTCTGCCGCCTTCACTGAAGTCTTCTTTGCTTCTGTTACTCACCCGGCTTCTTTCTTCAGGCTCTGTGAGGGGGACGGCGGCGCAGCTCCGGTAACGAGCAGCTAGGCTATACCAAGTGATCAGACCCTCTGGAGCTAATGGTGTTCAGTAGCCTAAGAAGCCTAAGAAGCAGAGCCTTTGAAGTAGGTCTGCTTCTCTTCCCTCAGTCCCACGAAACAGGGAGCCTGTTGCCAACAGGTCTCCCTGAAAATAATAAACCTAACAAAAGTCTTTTCTAGAGAAACTCTGTAGAGCTCCCCTAGTGTGTGTGTCCAGTCTCTCTGGGCACAGAATCTAACTGAGGTCTGGAGGAGGGGCATAGAGGGAGAAGCCAGTTCACACCCATTTAAAGTCTTAAAGTGCCCATGTCTCCTGCGGATCCCGTCTATACCCCATGGTCCTTTTGGAGTCCTCAGCATCCTCTAGGACATATGAGAGAGAGAGAGAGAGAGAGAGATACTTACCATCTCTCCCCGCTGGCAGTCAGGCTCCTCGTGCTGGCAGATCCCGGGCAGCTGCAGGGAAGAAGGAGGAGGAGGGAGGGGGACTGGAGCCGCAGCAGCGCTATGTAATTGGTGGTGGCGCCGCTGTAGCAGTCCCCTCTCCTTCCGTATTGGCTGGCCGCCGCTGTGAATGCTGAGATGAGGGAAGCGCATCCCAGCATTCACAGCAGCGCCGGGCAGCCAATGCAGAAGGAGAGGGGACTGCTGAAGCGGCACTACTACCAATGGCACACACGTAGTTACGGCGCTGCTGTACATCCCTACATCCGTACACTGCCGCTCTCATACATCCATATATCTGTACACTGCCGCTCTCATACATCCGTACACTGTATCTCTCATACATCCACACACTGCCGCTCTCGTACGTCCGCACGCTGACTCTCTCGTACGTCCGCACGCTGACTCTCTCGTACGTCCGCACGCTGACTCTCTCGTACGTCCGCACGCTGACGCTCTCGTACGTCCGCACGCTGACGCACTCGTACGTCCGCACGCTGACGCACTCGTACGTCCGCACGCTGACGCTCTCATACATCCGCACGCTGACGCTCTCATACATCCGCACGCTGACGCTCTCATTCTACCGCACGCTGACGCTCTCATACATCCGCGCGCTGACGCTCTCATACATCCGCATGCTGACGCTCTCATACATCTGCACGCTGACGTTCTTACATACATATGTCCGCACACTGACGCACTCATACGTCCGCACACTGACGCACTCATACGTCCGCACACTGACGCACTCATACGTCCGCACACTGACGCACTCATACGTCCGCACACTGACGCACTCATACGTCCGCACACTGACGCTCTTACATCCATACACTGCTGCACTCATACGTCTGAATGCTGATGCTCTCATACGACCGCACGCTGGCGCTCTCATACGTCCGCACGCTGACGCTCTCATACGTCCGCACGCTGACGCGCTCATACGTCCGCACGCTGACGCGCTCATACGTCCGCACGCTGACGCGCTCATACGTCCGCACGCTGACGCTCTCATACGTCCGCACGCTGACGCTCTCATACCTCCGCACGCTGACGCTCTCATACCTCCGCACGCTGACGCTGTCAAAGTTGAAAAATATTGCAGAACACACAGCACGTATAAAATACACACACATGCCCACTGTGCGTGCACTTGTTCCGCCGTGCGTGCACATATCCGCAATTTGCGTATGGTCGCTCCCGCGGTCCTGCGTGTGGTATGGGTATTTACGGCGGAGTTTGTGAACACATGGAGAGCTATCAAAGCATTACATATTTAATCCAAATAGTGCACATTGTACACATAGTCCCCCTGCACCACGGCCCTCATTCCGAGTTGATCGCTCGGTAAAAATCTTCGCATCGCAGCGATTTTCCGCTTAATGCGCATGCGCAATGTTCGCACTGCGACTGCGCCAAGTAAATTTGCTATGTACTTAGGAATTTTACTCACGGCTTTTTCATCGGTCTGGCGATCGTAATGTGATTGACAGGAAATGGGTGTTACTGGGCGGAAACAGGCCGTTTTATGGGCGTGTGGGAAAAAACGCTACCGTTTCCGGAAAAAACGCAGGAGTGGCCGGAGAAACGGGGGAGTGTCTGGGCGAACGCTGGGTGTGTTTGTGACGTCAAACCAGGAACGACAAGCACTGAACTGATCGCAGATGGCGAGTAAGTCTGGAGCTACTCTGAAACTGCTACGAGGTGTGTAATCGCAATATTGCGAATACATCGTTCGCAATTTTAAGATGCTAAGATTCACTCCCAGTAGGCGGCGGCTTAGCGTGAGCAACTCTGCTAAAATCGCCTTGCGAGCGACCAACTCGGAATGAGGGCCCACATCAGCAAGTATCAACAGTTTAAATGATTCCAGAACAAGGGGATTCACCTTTACAGGATAAGAGGGGACAGACTAAGGTTATAAGGTGGTGTTTGGTATCCAGCTGTAGGGTATTTTAAGGGTAACATTCCGGTGTTGGTTTGAGGAAGATCGCATGTTCCATGTGCAGAAGCAGAATACGCATGTTCCATGTGCAGAAGCAGAATATAGATATAAACTGTATTTACTGTATATTATGTATGCGGCGGGAATCCAGAGGAGACCACCCACAAGAACAGTTGAGAAAGACATCGCCCACCTTTTCAAATCAACCTATGACCTCTCCTGTACTGTAAAGGTGCATTCCTGTGTCCAATGGACAAAGGGATTACAGTATCCATTGTATTGCTTTTGGAAGTATTGTATAAAAAGACTGTTGCAGCCTGGACCGGACCGGGAAGCGCACGCGAATATTCTCACGTATGTACATTGACTGTAGCCATTTACTCTGTTGTATTGTAGTGCATAATTTGTATTGTTAACCCCCCTTTCAGAAATATTACTCTGTGGTGTCGGAACCCAGTGATTAACTACAAATCGGTGTTGTGTCCTCTTTTCCCTGCTAAGGTTTAAAGTGTATTACATTGCCTAACTGTATAAGGTTTAAAAGTGTATTAATTGTGTTTGTACGCGCTGCGAGTACTTTGTACCCCCAGCGCGGCGTTTGTATGCAGAGTCCGTACATGGTACGGGACTCATTACGCAAATAGCGTAAAAGGTACGTAGAGTGCATATTAAGTCTAGCGGCCGCAGCGGCTCCATGGTAAAAGTGTGTTTAAAGGTATAGCTTTATGTTTTAAGATAATATCGACATTATCAACGCTCTCATACGTCCGCACGCTGATGCTCTCATACATACGCACGCTGACGCTCTCATACATCCGCACGCTGACGCTCTCATGCCTCCGCACACTGACGCTCTCATACCTCCGCACGCTGACGCTCTCATACCTCCGCACGCTGACACACTCATACGTCCGCACGCTGACACACTCATACGTCCGCACACTGACGCACTCATACATCCATACATCCGTACACTGACGCACTCATACATCCGCACGCTGACGCTCTCGTACATCCGCACGCTGACGCTCTCATACATCCGCATGCTGGCGCTCTTACATACATACGTCCGCACGCTGACGCTCTCATACATCCGCACATTGACGCTCTCATACATCCGCACGCTGACGCTCTTATACATCCGCACGCTGACGCTCTCATACATCCGCACACTGACACTCTCATACGTCCGCACACTGACGCACTCATACATCCATACATCCGTACGCTGACACACTCATACATCCGTACGCTGGCGCTCTCATACATCCGCACGCTGACGCTCTCATACATCCGCACGCTGACACTCTCATACATCCGCATGCTGACGCTCTTACATACATACGTCCGCACGCTGACGCTCTCATACATCCGCACGCTGACGCTCTCATACATCCGCACGCTGACGCTCCCATACATCCGCACGCTGACGCTTTTACATTCATACGTCCGCACGCTGACGCTCTCATACGTTCGCACGCTGACGCTCTCATACGTCCGCACACTGACGCTCTCATATGTCCGCACACTGACGCACTCACACATCCATACACTTACGCACTCATACATCCGCACCCTGAAGCTCTCATACGTCCACACGCTGACGCTGCTCTCATACGTCCGCACGCTGACGCTGCTCTCATACGTCCGCACGCTGACGCTGCTCTCAAACCTCCGCACGCTGACGCTCATACCTCCGCACGCCGACGCTCTCATACCTTTGCACGCCGACGCTCTCATACCTCCGCACGCCGACGCTCATACCTCCGCACGCCGACGCACTCATACCTTTGCACGCCGACGCTCTCATACCTCCGCACGCTGACGCTCGCATACCTCCGCACGCTGACGCTCTCATACCTCCGCACGCTGACGTTCTCATACCTCCGCACGCTGATGCTCTCATACGTCCGCACGCTGACGCTCTCATACGTCCGCACGCTGACGCTCTCATACGTCCGCACGCTGACGCTCTCATACGTCCGCATGCTGACGCCCTCATACTTCCGCACGCTGACGCTCTCATACGTCCGCACGCTGACGTACTCATACTTCCATACACTGACGCACTCATACATCCGTACGCTGACGCTCATACATCCGCACGCTGACACTCTCATACATCCGCATGCTGACGCTCTTACATACATACGTCCGCACGCTGACGCTCTCATACATCCGCACACTGACGCTCTCATACATCCGCACGCTGACACTCTCATACATCCGCACGCTGACGCTCTCATACATCCGCACGCTGGCGCTTTTACATTCATACGTCCACACGCTGACGCTCTCATACGTCCGCACGCTGATGCTCTCATAGGTCCGCACGCTGACGCTCTCATACGTCCGCACGCTGACGCTCTCATAGGTCCGCACGCTGACGCTCTCATAGGTCCGCACGCTGACGCTCTCATACGTCCGCACGCTGACGCTCTCATACGTCCGCACGCTGACGCTCTTATACGTCCGCACACTGACGCTCTCATACGTCCGCACACTGACGCTCTCACATACATACGTCCGCACGCTGACGCTCTCATACATCCGCACATTGACGCTCTCATACATCCGCACGCTGACGCTCTTATACATCCGCAAGCTGACGCTCTCATACATCCGCACGCTGACACTCTCATACGTCCGCACACTGACGCACTCATACATCCATACATCCGTACGCTGACACACTCATACATCCGTACGCTGGCGCTCTCATACATCCGCACGCTGACGCTCTCATACATCCGCACGCTGACACTCTCATACATCCGCATGCTGACGCTCTTACATACATACGTCCGCACGCTGACGCTCTCATACATCCGCACGCTGACGCTCTCATACATCCGCACGCTGACGCTCCCATACATCCGCACGCTGACGCTTTTACATTCATACGTCCGCACGCTGACGCTCTCATACGTTCGCACGCTGACGCTCTCATACGTCCGCACACTGACGCTCTCATATGTCCGCACACTGACGCACTCACACATCCATACACTTACGCACTCATACATCCGCACCCTGAAGCTCTCATACGTCCACACGCTGACGCTGCTCTCATACGTCCGCACGCTGACGCTGCTCTCATACGTCCGCACGCTGACGCTGCTCTCAAACCTCCGCACGCTGACGCTCATACCTCCGCACGCCGACGCTCTCATACCTTTGCACGCCGACGCTCTCATACCTCCGCACGCCGACGCTCATACCTCCGCACGCCGACGCACTCATACCTTTGCACGCCGACGCTCTCATACCTCCGCACGCTGACGCTCGCATACCTCCGCACGCTGACGCTCTCATACCTCCGCACGCTGACGTTCTCATACCTCCGCACGCTGATGCTCTCATACGTCCGCACGCTGACGCTCTCATACGTCCGCACGCTGACGCTCTCATACGTCCGCACGCTGACGCTCTCATACGTCCGCATGCTGACGCCCTCATACTTCCGCACGCTGACGCTCTCATACGTCCGCACGCTGACGTACTCATACATCCATACACTGACGCACTCATACATCCGTACGCTGACACTCTCATACATCCGCATGCTGACGCTCTTACATACATACGTCCGCACGCTGACGCTCTCATACATCCGCACACTGACGCTCTCATACATCCGCACGCTGACACTCTCATACATCCGCACGCTGACGCTCTCATACATCCGCACGCTGGCGCTTTTACATTCATACGTCCACACGCTGACGCTCTCATACGTCCGCACGCTGATGCTCTCATAGGTCCGCACGCTGACGCTCTCATACGTCCGCACGCTGACGCTCTCATAGGTCCGCACGCTGACGCTCTCATACGTCCGCACGCTGACGCTCTCATACGTCCGCACGCTGACGCTCTTATACGTCCGCACACTGACGCTCTCATACGTCCGCACACTGACGCTCTCATAGGTCCGCACGCTGACGCTCTCATAGGTCCGCACGCTGACGCTCTCATACGTCCGCACGCTGACGCTCTCATAGGTCCGCACGCTGACACACTCATACGTCCGCACACTGACACACTCATACGTCCGCACACTGACGCACTCAGACGTCCATACATCCGTACACTGACGCACTCATACATCCGCACGCTGACGCTCTCATACATCCGCACGCTGACGCTCCTATACATACGCATGCTGACGCTCTTACATACATACGTCCGCACGCTGACGCTCTCACACATCCGCACATTGACGCTCTCATACATCCGCATGCTGACGCTCTCATACATCCGCACGCTGACGCTCTCATACATCCGCACGCTGACGCTTTTACATTCATACGTCCGCACGCTGACGCACTCATACGTCCGCACACTGACGCTCTCATAGGTCCGCACACTGACGCTCTCATACGTCCGCACACTGACGCTCTCATACGTCCGCACACTGACACACTCATACATCCATACATCCGTACACTGACGCACTCATACATCCGCACGCTGCCGCTCTCATACGTCCACACGCTAGCGCTGCTCTCATACGTCCGCACGCTAACGCTGCTCTCATACGTCCGCACGCTGACGCTGCTCTCATACCTCCGCACGCTGACGCTCTCATACCTCCGCACACTGACGCTCTCATACCTCCGCACACTGACGCTCTCATACGTCCGCACACTGACGCACTCATACATCCATACATCCGCACACTGACGCTCTCATACCTCCGCACGCTGACGCTCTCATATGTCCGCACGCTGACGCTCTCATACGTCCGCACGCTGACGCTCTCATACCTCCGCACGCTGACGCTCTCATACCTCCGCACGCTGACGCTCTCATACCTCCGCACGCTGACGCTCATACCTCCGCACGCTGACGCTCATACCTTCGCACGCTGACGCTCTCATACCTCCGCACACTGACGCTCTCATACCTCCGCACCCTGACTCTCTCATATCTCCACACGCTGACGCTCTCATACATCCGCACGCTAACGCTCTTACATTCATACATCCGCACACTGACGTTCTCATACCTCCGCACGCTGACGCGCTCATACCTCCGCACGCTGACGCTCTCATACCTCCGCACGCTGACGCTCTCATACCTCCGCACGCTGACGCTCTCATACCTCCGCACGCTGACGCTCTCATACCTCCGCACGCTGACGCTCTCATACCTCCGCACGCTGACGCTGTCAAAGTCGAAAAATATTGCAGAACACACAGCATGTATAAAATACACACACATGCTCACTGCGCTTGCATTTGTTCCGCCGTGCGTGCACATATCCGCAATTTGCGTACGGTCGCTCCCGCGGTCCTGCGCGTGGTATGGGTATTTACGGCGGAGTTTGTGAACACATGGAGAGCTATCAAAACATTACATATTTAATCCAAATAGTGCACATTGTGCACATAGTCCCCCTGCACCACATCAGCAAGTATCAACAGTTTAAATGATTCCAGAACAAGGGGATTCACCTTTACAGGATAAGAGGGGACAGACTAAGGTTATAAGGTGGTGTTTGGTATCCAGCTGTAGGGTATTTTAAGGGTAACATTCTGGTGTTGGTTTGAGGAAGATCGCATGTTCCTGCGGATAGTTATGTGCAGAAGCAGAATATAGATATAAACTGTATTTACTGTATGTTATGTATGCGGCGGGAATCCAGAGGAGACCACCCACAAGAACAGTTGAGAAAGACATCGCCCACCTTTTCAAATCAACCTATGACCTCTCCTGTACTGTAAAGGTGCATTCCTGTGTCCAATGGACAAAGGGATTACAGTGTCCATTGTATTGCTTTTGGAAGTATTGTATAAAAAGCCTGTTGCAGCCTGGCCGGGCACAAGACTCTCAACGCTCTCAACCTGATAGCGGAGGACCGGACCGGGAAGCGCACGCGAATATTCTCACGTATGTACATTCACTGTAGCCATTTACTCTGTTGTATTGTAGTGCATACTTTGTATTGTTAACCCCCCTTTTAGAAATATTACTCTGTGGTGTCGGAACCTAGTGATTAACTACAAATCGGTGTTGTGTCCTCTTTTCCCTGCTAAGGTTTAAAGTGTATTACATTGCCTAACTGTATAAGGTTTAAAAGTGTATTAATTGTGTGTGTACGCGCTGCGAGTACTTTGTACCCCCAGCACGGCGTTTGTACGCAGAGTCCGTACATGGTACGGGACTCATTACGCAAATAGCGTAAAAGGTACGTAGAGTGCATATTAAGTCTAGCGGCCGCAGCGGCTCCATGGTAAAAGTGTGTTTAAAGGTATAGCTTTATGTTTTAAGATAATATCGACATTATCAACGCTCTCATACGTCCGTACGCTGACGCTCTCATACATCCACACGCTGACGCTCTCATACCTCCGCACGCTGACGCTCTCATACCTCCGCACGCTGACACACTCATACGTCCGCACACTGACGCACTCATACATCCATACATCCGTACACTGACGCACTCATACATCCGCACGCTGACGCTCTCATACATCCGCACGCTGACGCTCCTATACATACGCATGCTGACGCTCTTACATACATACGTCCGCACGCTGACGCTCTCATACATCCGCACATTGACGCTCTCATACATCCGCATGCTGACGCTCTCATACATCCGCACGCTGACGCTCTCATACATCCGCACGCTGACGCTCTCATACATCCGCACGCTGACACTCTCATACATCCGCACGCTGACGATTTTACATTCATAAGTCCGCACGCTGACGCACTCATACGTCCGCACACTGACGCTCTCATAGGTCCGCACACTGACGCTCTCATACGTCCGCACACTGACGCTTTCATACGTCCGCACACTGACGCACTCATACATCCATACATCCGTACACTGACGCACTCATACATCCGCACGCTGCCGCTCTCATACGTCCGCACGCTAACGCTGCTCTCATACGTCCGCACGCTAACGCTGCTCTCATACGTCCGCACGCTGACGCTGCTCTCATACCTCCGCACGCTGACGCTCTCATACCTCCGCACACTGACGCTCTCATACCTCCGCACACTGACGCTCTCATACCTCCGCACACTGACGCTCTCATACCTCCGCACCCTGACTCTCTCATATCTCCACACGCTGACGCTCTCATACATCCGCACGCTAACGCTCTTACATTCATACCTCCGCACGCTGACGCTCTCATACCTCCGCACGCTGACGCTCTCATACCTCCGCACGCTGACGCTCTCATACCTCCGCACGCTGACGCTGTCAAAGTCGAAAAATATTGCAGAACACACAGCATGTATAAAATACACACACATGCCCACTGCGCGTGCATTTGTTCCGCCGTGCGTGCACATATCTGCAATTTGCGTATGGTCGCTCCCGCGGTCCTGCGCATGGTATGGGTATTTACGGCGGAGTTTGTGAACACACATGGAGAGCTATCAAAACATTACATATTTAATCCAAATAGTGCACATTGTACACATAGTCCCCCTGCACTACATCAGCAAGTATCAACAGTTTAAATGATTCCAGAACAAGGGGATTCACCTTTACAGGATAAGAGGGGACAGACTAAGGTTATAAGGTGGTGTTTAGTATCCAGCTGTAGGGTATTTTAAGGGTAACATTCCGGTGTTGGTTTGAGGAAGATCGCATGTTCCTACGGATAGTTATGTGCAGAAGCAGAATATAGATATAAATTGTATTTACTGTATATTATGTATGCGGCGGGAATCCAGAGGAGACCACCCACAAGAACAGTTGAGAAAGACATTGCCCACCTTTTCGAATCAACCTATGACCTCTCTTGTACTGTAAAGGTGCATTCCTGTGTCCAATGGACAAAGGGATTACAGTATCCATTGTATTGCTTTTGGAAGTATTGTATAAAAAGCCTGTTGCAGCCTGGCCGGGCACAAGACTCTCAACGCTATCAACCTGATAGCGGAGGACCGGACCGGGAAGCGCACGCGTGTATTCTCACGTATGTACATTGACTGTAGCCATTTACTCTGTTGTATTGTAGTGCATAATTTGTATTGTTAACCCCCCTTTCAGAAATATTACTCTGTGGTGTCGGAACCCAGTGATTAACTACACATCGGTGTTGTGTCTTCTTTTCCCTGCTAAGGTTTAAAGTGTATTACATTGCCTAACTGTATAAGGTTTAAAAGTGTATTAATTGTGTGTGTACGCGCTGCGAGTACTTTGTACCCCCAGCACGGCGTTTGTACGCAGAGACCGTACATGGTACGGGACTCATTACGCAAATAGCGTAAAAGGTACGTAGAGTGCATATTAAGTCTAGCGGCCGCAGCGGCTCCATGGTAAAAGTGTGTTTAAAGGTATAGCTTTATGTTTTAAGATAATATCGACATTATCATCGCTCTCATACGTCCGCACGCTGACGCTCTCATACATCCGCACGCTGACGCTCTCATACATCCGCACGCTGACGCTCTCATACCTCCGCACGCTGACGCTCTCATACCTCCGCACGCTGACACACTCATACGTCCGCACACTGACACTCATACGTCCGCACACTGACGCACTCAGACGTCCATACATCCGTACACTGACGCACTCATAAATCCGCACGCTGACGCTCTCATACATCCGCACGCTGACGCTCCTATACATACGCATGCTGACGCTCTTACATACATACGTCCGCACGCTGACGCTCTCATACATCCGCACATTGACGCTCTCATACATCCGCATGCTGACGCTCTCATACATCCGCACGCTGACGCTCTCATACATCCGCACGCTGACGCTTTTACATTCATACGTCCGCACGCTGACGCACTCATACGTCCGCACACTGACGCTCTCATAGGTCCGCACACTGACGCTCTCATACGTCCGCACACTGACGCTCTCATACGTCCGCACACTGACGCACTCATACATCCATACACTGACGCACTCATACATCCGCACGCTGCTGCTCTCATACGTCCACACGCTAACGCTGCTCTCATACGTCCGCACGCTAACGCTGCTCTCATACGTCCGCGCGCTGACGCTGCTCTCATACCTCCGCACGCTGACGCTCTCATACCTCCGCACACTGACGCTCTCATACCTCCGCACACTGACGCTCTCATACCTCCGCACCCTGACTCTCTCATATCTCCACAAGCTGACGCTCTCATATATCCGCACGCTAATGCTCTTACATTCATACCTCCGCACACTGACGTTCTCATACCTCCGCACGCTGACGCTCTCATATCTCCGCATGCTGACGCTCTCATACCTCCGCACGCTGACGCTCTCATACCTCCGCACGCTGACGCTCTCATACCTCCGCACGCTGACGCTGTCAAAGTTGAAAAATATTGCAGAACACACAGCATGTATAAAATACACACACATGCCCACTGCGCGTGCATTTGTTCCGCCGTGCGTGCACATATCTGCAATTTGCGTATGGTCGCTCCCGCGGTCCTGCGCATGGTATGGGTATTTACGGCGGAGTTTGTGAACACATGGAGAGCTATCAAAACATTACATATTTAATCCAAATAGTGCACATTGTACACGTAGTCCCCCTGCACTACATCAGCAAGTATCAACAGTTTAAATAATTCCAGAACAAGGGGATTCACCTTTACAGGATAAGAGGGGACAGACTAAGGTTATAAGGTGGTGTTTAGTATCCAGCTGTAGGGTATTTTAAGGGTAACATTCCGGTGTTGGTTTGAGGAAGATCGCATGTTCCTACGGATAGTTATGTGCAGAAGCAGAATATAGATATAAATTGTATTTACTGTATATTATGTATGCGGCGGGAATCCAGAGGAGACCACCCACAAGAACAGTTGAGAAAGACATTGCCCACCTTTTCAAATCAACCTATGACCTCTCCTGTACTGTAAAGGTGCATTCCTGTGTCCAATGGACAAAGGGATTACAGTATCCATTGTATTGCTTTTGGAAGTATTGTATAAAAAGCCTGTTGCAGCCTGGCCGGGCACAAGACTCTCAACGCTATCAACCTGATAGCGGAGGACCGGACCGGGAAGCGCACGCGTATATTCTCACGTATGTACATTGACTGTAGCCATTTACTCTGTTGTATTGTAGTGCATAATTTGTATTGTTAACCCCCCTTTCAGAAATATTACTCTGTGGTGTCGGAACCCAGTGATTAACTACACATCGGTGTTGTGTCTTCTTTTCCCTGCTAAGGTTTAAAGTGTATTACATTGCCTAACTGTATAAGGTTTAAAATAAGAATTTACTTACCGATAATTCTATTTCTCGTAGTCCGTAGTGGATGCTGGGGACTCCGTAAGGACCATGGGGAATAGCGGCTCCGCAGGAGACTGGGCACATCTAAAGAAAGCTTTAGGACTATCTGGTGTGCACTGGCTCCTCCCCCTATGACCCTCCTCCAAGCCTCAGTTAGGATACTGTGCCCGGACGAGCGTACACAATAAGGAAGGATCTTGAATCCCGGGTAAGACTCATACCAGCCACACCAATCACACCGTACAACTTGTGATCTGAACCCAGTTAACAGCATGATAACAGAGGAGCCTCTAGAAAAGATGGCTCACTACAGCAATAACCCGATTTTTTGGTAACAATAACTATGTACCAGTATTGCAGACAATCCGCACTTGGGATGGGCGCCCAGCATCCACTACGGACTACGAGAAATAGAATTATCGGTAAGTAAATTCTTATTTTCTCTAACGTCCTAAGTGGATGCTGGGGACTCCGTAAGGACCATGGGGATTATACCAAAGCTCCCAAACGGGCGGGAGAGTGCGGATGACTCTGCAGCACCAAATGAGAGAACTCCAGGTCCTCCTCAGCCAGGGTATCAATTTTGTAGAATTTTACAAACGTATTTGCTCCTGACCAAGTAGCTGCTCGGCAAAGTTGTAAAGCCGAGACCCCTCGGGCAGCCGCCCAAGATGAGCCCACCTTCCTTGTGGAGTGGGCATTTACAGATTTTTGGCTGTGGCAGGCCTGCCACCGAATGTGCAAGCTGAATTGTACTACAAATCCAACGAGCAATAGTCTGCTTAGAAGCAGGAGCACCCAGCTTGTTGGGTGCATACAGGATAAACAGCGAGTCAGTTTTCCTGACTCCAGCCGTCCTGGAAACATATAATTTCAGGGCCCTGACAACGTCTAGCAACTTGGAGTCCTCCAAGTCCCTAGTAGCCGCAGGCACCACAATAGGTTGGTTCAGGTGAAACGCTGAAACCACCTTAGGGAGAAACTGAGGACGAGTCCTCAATTCCGCCCTATCCGAATGGAAAATCAGATAAGGGCTTTTACAGGATAAAGCCGCCAATTCTGACACGCGCCTGGCCCAGGCCAGGGCCAACAGCATGACCACTTTCCATGTGAGATATTTTAACTCCACAGATTTAAGTGGTTCAAACCAATGTGACTTTTGGAACCCAAAAACTACATTGAGATCCCAAAGTGCCACTGAAGGCACAAAAGGAGGCTGTATATGCAGTACCCCTTTTACAAACGTCTGAACTTCAGGGACTGAAGCTAGTTCTTTTTGGAAGAAAATTGACAGGGCCGAAATTTTAACCTTAATGGACCCCAATTTCAGGCCCATAGACACTCCTGTTTGCAGGAAATGTAGGAAACGACCCAGTTGAATTTCCTCCGTCGGGCCTTACTGGCCTCGCACCACGCAACATATTTTCGCCAAATGCGGTGATAATGTTTTGCGGTTACATCCTTCCTGGCTTTGATCAGGATAGGGATGACTTCATCCGGAATGCCTTTTCAGGATCCGGCGTTCAACCGCCATGCCGTCAAACGCAGCCGTGGTAAGTCTTGGAACAGACAGGGTCCTTGCTGGAGCAGGTCCCTTCTCAGAGGTAGAGGCCACGGATCCTCCGTGAGCATCTCTTGAAGTTCCGGTTACCAAGTCCTTCTTGGCCAATCCGGAGCAACGAATATAGTACTTACTCCTCTCCATCTTATCAATCTCAGTACCTTGGGTATGAGAGGCAGAGGAGGGAACACATACACTGACTGGTACACCCACGGTGTTACCAGAACGTCTACAGTTATTGCCTGAGGGTCCCTTGACCTGGCGCAATACTTGTCGAGTTTTTCCCAACGGTTTATAATCATGTGGAAGACTTCTGGGTGAAGTCCCCACTCTCCCGGGTGGAGGTCGTGCTGAGGAAGTCTGCTTCCCAGTTGTCCACTCCCGGAATGAATACTGCTGACAGTGCTATCACATGATTTTCCGCCCAGCGAAGAATCCTTGCAGCTTCTGCCATTGCCCTCCTGCTTCTTGTGCCACCCTGTCTGTTTACGTGGGTGACTGCCGTGATGTTGTCCGACTGGATCAACACCGGCTGACCTTGAAGCAGAGGACTTGCTAAGCTTAGAGCATTGTAAATGGCCCTTAGCTTCAGGATATTTATGTGAAGTGATGTCTCCAGACTTGACCATAAGCTCTGGATATTCCTTCCCTGTGTGACTGCTCCCCTGCCTCGCAGGCTGGCATCCGTGGTCACCAGGACCCAGTCCTGAATGCCGAATCTGCGGCCCTCTAGAAGATGAGCACTCTGCAACCACCACAGGAGGGACACCCTTGTCCTTGGTGACAGGGTTATCCGCTGATGCATCTGAAGATGCGACCCGGACCATTTGTCCAGCAGGTCCCACTGGAAAATTCTTGCGTGGAATCTGCCGAATGGGATTGCTTCTTAGGAAGCCACCATTTTACCCAGAATTCTTGTGCATTGATGCACTGAGACTTGGCTCGGTTTTAGGAGGTTCCTGACTAGCTCGGATAACTCCCTGGCTTTTTCCTCCGGGAGAAAAGCCTTTTTCTGGACTGTGTCCAGGATCATCCCTAGGAACAGAAGACAAGTCGTCGGAACCAGCTGCGATTTTGGAATATTGAGAATCCAATCGTGCTGCCGCAACACTACCTGAAATAGTGCTACACCGACCTCCAACTGTTCCTTGGATCTTACCCTTATCAGGGAATCGTCCAAGTAAAGGATAACTAAAATTCCCTTCCTTCGAAGGAATATCATCATTTCGGCCATTACCTTGGTAAAGACCGGGGGTGCCGTGGACCATCCATACGGCAGCGTCTGAACTGATAGTGACAGTTCTGTACCATATACCTGAGGTACCCTTGATGAGAAGGGTAAATTTGGACATGAAGGTAAGCATCCTTGATGTCCCGAGACATCATGTAGTCCCCTTCTTCCAGGTTCGCAATCACTGCTCTGAGTGAATCAATCTTGAATTTGAACCTCTGTATGTAAGTGTTCAAAGATTTTAGATTTAGAATCGGTCTCACCGAGCCGTCCGGCTTCGGTACCACAACAGTGTGGAATAATAAGAATTTACTTACCGATAATTCT
The DNA here is from genome assembly GCF_028390025.1 of Pseudophryne corroboree. Taxonomy (NCBI): domain Eukaryota; kingdom Metazoa; phylum Chordata; class Amphibia; order Anura; family Myobatrachidae; genus Pseudophryne; species Pseudophryne corroboree. Next base: position 155,808,443 of record NC_086453.1, on the reverse strand, counting down.
ATTTCTCGTAGTCCGTAGTGGATGCTGGGGACTCCGTCAGGACCATGGGGAATAGCGGCTCCGCAGGAGACAGGGCACAAAAGCAAGCTTTTAGGATCACATGGTGTGTACTGGCTCCTCCCCCTATGACCCTCCTCCAAGCCTCAGTTAGGTACTGTGCCCGGACGAGCGTACACAATAAGGAAGGATCTTGAATCCCGGGTAAGACTCATACCAGCCACACCAATCACACCGTACAACTTGTGATCTGAACCCAGTTAACAGTATGATAACAAAGAAGTAGCCTCTTAACAAAGATGGCTCACAACAATAATAACCCGATTTTTGTAACAATAACTATGTACAAGTAATGCAGACAATCCGCACTTGGGATGGGCGCCCAGCATCCACTACGGACTACGAGAAATAGAATTATCGGTAAGTAAATTCTTATTTTCTCTAACGTCCTAGTGGATGCTGGGGACTCCGTCAGGACCATGGGGATTATACCAAAGCTCCCAAACGGGAGGGAGAGTGCGGATGACTCTGCAGCACCGAATGAGAGAACTCCAAGTCCTCTTTGGCCAGAGTATCAAATTTGTAAAATTTTACAAACGTGTTCTCCCCTGACCACGTAGCTGCTTGGCAAAGTTGTAATGCCGAGACCCCTCGGGCAGCCGCCCAAGATGAGCCCACCTTCCTTGTGGAGTGGGCTTTTACAGTTTTAGGCTGTGGCAGGCCTGCCACAGAATGTGCAAGTTGAATTGTGCTACAGATCCAACGAGCAATCGTCTGCTTAGACGCAGGAGCACCCATCTTGTTGGGTGCATACAAGATAAACAACGAGTCAGATTTTCTGACTCAAGCTGTCCTTGAAATATATATTTTCAATGCTCTGACAACGTCCAGTAACTTGGAGTCCTCCAAGTCGCTAGTAGCCGCAGGCACCACAATAGGCTGGTTCAAGTGAAAAGCCGAAACCACCTTAGGGAGAAAATGAGGACGTGTCCGCAGTTCTGCCCTGTCCGAATAGAAAATCAGATATGGGCTTTTGTATGATAAAGCCGCCAACTCTGAAACTCTCCTGGCTGAAGCCAGGGCCAATAGCATGGTTACTTTCCATGTAAGATACTTCAAATCTACCGATTTGAGAGGCTCAAACCAATGAGATTTGAGAAATTCCAAAACTACGTTTAGATCCCACGGTGCCACTGGAGGCACAATTGGGGGTTGTATATGTAGTACACCCTTGACAAAAGTTTGTACTTCAGGCACTGAAGCCAATTCTTTCTGGAAGAAGATTGATAAGGCCGAAATTTGAACTTTAATAGACCCCAATTTGAGGCCCATAGACAATCCTGCCTGCAGGAAATGTAGGAATCGACCCAATTGAAATTCTTCCGTTGGGGCCTTCTTGGCCTCACACCACGCAACATATTTTCTCCAAATGCGGTGATAATGTTGTGCGGTCACTTCCTTCCTAGCTTTAATCAAGGTAGGAATAACTTCCTCTGGAATGCCCTTTTCTTTTAGAATCCGGCGTTCAACCGCCATGCCGTCAAACACAGTCGCGGTAAGTCTTGGAACATACAAGGTCCCTGCTGAAGCAGATCCCTTCTTAGAGGTAGAGGCCACGGATCTTCCGTGAGCATCTCTTGAAGTTCCGGATACCAAGTTCTTCTTGGCCAATCCGGAGCCACTAGTATTGTTCTTACTCCCCTTTTCCGTATAATTCTCAGTACCTTTGGTATGAGAGGCAGAGGAGGAAACACATACACTGACTGGTACACCCACGGTGTTACCAGAGCGTCCACAGCTATTGCCTGAGGGTCTCTTGACCTGGCGCAATATCTGTCCAGTTTTTTGTTGAGGCGAGACGCCATCATGTCCACCTTTGGTTTTTCCCAATGGTTCACAATCATGTGGAAAACTTCCGGATGAAGTCCCCACTCTCCCGGGTGAAGGTCGTGTCTGCTGAGGAAGTCTGCTTCCCAGTTGTCCACTCCCGGGATGAACACTGCTGACAGTGCTATGACATGATTTTCCGCCCAGCGAAGAATCCTTGCAGCTTCTGTCATTGCTCTTCTGCTTCTCGTGCCGCCTTGTCTGTTTACGTGGGCGACTGCCGTGATGTTGTCCGACTGGATCAACACCGGCTGACCCTGAAGCAGCGGTTTCGCCAAGCTTAGAGCATTGTAGATTGCTCTTAGCTCTAGTATATTTATGTGAAGAGACGTCTCCAGGTTTGACCATACACCCTGGAAGTTTCTTCCCTGTGTGACTGCTCCCCAGCCCCGTAGGCTGGCATCCGTAGTCACCAGGACCCAGTCCTGTATGCCGAACCTGCGGCCCTCTAACAGATGGGCACTCTGCAACCACCACAGGAGAGACAACCTTGTCCTTGGTGACAGTGTTATCCGCTGATGCATGTGCAGATGCGATCCGGACCATTTGTCCAGCAGATCCCACTGAAATATTCGTGCATGGAATCTGCCGAATGGAATTGCTTCGTAAGAAGCCACCATCTTTCCCAGGACTCTTGTGCATTGATGTACTGACACATTTCCTGGTTTTAGGAGGTTCCTGACAAGTTCGGATAACTCCCTTGCTTTCTCCTCCGGGAGAAACACCTTTTTCTGAACCGTGTCCAGAATCATTCCCAGGAACAGCAGACGTGTTGTCGGGGACAATTGAGATTTTGGAAGATTCTGAATCCACCCGTGTTGTTGAAGCACTACTTGGGTTAGTGCTACACCGACTTCCAGCTGTTCTCTGGACTTTGCCCTTATCAGGAGATCGTCCAAGTAAGGGATAATTAATACGCCTTTTCTTCGTAGAAGAACCATCATTTCGGTCATTACCTTGGTAAAGACCCGAGGTGCCGTGGACAACCCAAACGGCAGCGTTTGAAACTGATAATGACAGTCTTGTATCACGAACCTGAGATACCCTTGGTGTGAGGGGTAAATTGGGACATGCAGATAAGCATCTTTTATGTCCAGGGACACCATGAAGTCCCCTTCTTCCAGATTCGCTATCACTGCTCTTAGTGACTCCATCTTGAACTTGAATTTCTGTATGTACAGGTTCAAGGATTTCAGATTTAGAATAGGTCTTACCAAACCGTCCGGCTTCGGTACCACAAATAGTGTGGAATAATACCCCTTTCCCTGTTGTAGGAGGGGTACCTTGACTATCACCTGCTGAGAATACAGCTTGTGAATGGCTTCCAATACCGTCGCCCTTTCTGAAGGAGACGTTGGTAAAGCAGACTTTAGGAAACGGCGAGGGGGAGATCTTTCGAATTCCAACATGTAACCCTGAGATACTATCTGCAGGATCCACGGGTCCACCTGTGAGCGAGCCCACTGATTGCTGAAAATCTTTAGTCGACCCCCCACCGCTCCTGAGTCCGCTTGTAAAGCCCCAGCGTCATGCTGATGGCTTTGTAGAACCCGGGGCGGGCTTCTGGTCCTGGGCAGGGGCTGCTTGCTGCCCTCTCTTACCCTTTCCTCTGCCTCGTGGCAGATAAGACTGTCCTTTTGCCCGCTTGTTTTTATAGGAGCGAAAGGACTGCGGCTGAAAAGACGGTGTCTTTTTCTGTTGGGAGGGGGTCTGAGGTAAAAAAGTGGATTTGCCGGCAGTTGCCGTGGCCACCAGATCCGATAGACCAACCCCAAATAATTCCTCTCCTTTATATGGCAATACTTCCATATGCCTTTTGGAATCCGCATCACCTGACCACTGTCGCGTCCATAAACTTCTTCTGGCAGATATGGACATCGCACTTACTCTCGATGCCAGAGTGCAAACATCCCTCTGAGCATCTCGCATATAAAGAAACGCATCCTTTAATTGCTCTAGAGTCAATAAAATACTGTCCCTATCCAGGGTATCAATATTTTCAGTCAGGGAATCCAACCACACTACCCCAGCACTGCACATCCAGGCTGAGGCTATTGCTGGTCGGAGTATAACACCAGTATGCGTGTATATACTCTTCAGGGTAGTTTCCAGCCTCCTATCTGCTGGATCCTTGAGGGCGGCCGTATCTGGAGACGGCAACGCCACTTGTTTTGATAAACGTGTGAGCGCTTTATCCACCCTAGGGGGTGTTTCCCAGCGCGCCCTAACCTCTGGTGGGAAAGGGTATAATGCCAATAACTTCTTAGAAATTAGCAGTTTTCTATCTGGGTTAACCCACGCTTCATCACACACGTCATTCAATTCCTCTGATTCTGGAAAAGCTACAGGTAGTTTTTTCACCCCCCACATAATACCCCTTTTTGAGGTACCTGCAGTATCAGAGATCTGCAAAGCCTCCTTCATTGCCGTGATCATATAACGTGTGGCCCTATTGGAAAATACGTTTGTTTCTTCACCGTCGACACTAGATTCATCTGTGTCGGTACCTGTGTCGACTGACTGAGGTAAGGGACGTTTTACAGCCCCTGACGGTGTCTGAGACGCCTGAGCAGGTACTAACTGGTTTTCCGGCCGTCTCATTTCGTCAACTGACTTTTGTAATGTACTAACATTATCACGTAATTCCATAATTAAAGCCATCCATTCCGGTGTCGACTCCCTAGGGGGTGACATCACCATTACCGGCAATTGCTCCGCCTCCACACCAACATCGTCCTCATACATGTCGACACACACGTACCGACACACAGCAGACACACAGGGAATGCTCTTATCGAAGACAGGACCCCACTAGCCCTTTGGGGAGACAGAGGGAGAGTTTGCCAGCACACACCAAAAGCGCTATAAAATGTATATAAACAACCCTAAAAGGTGTTGTTTTTGTTATATGCACTTTAAATATATAAATATCGCCAAAATATGCCCCCCTTCTCTTTGTTACCCTGTTTCTGTAGTGCAGTGCAGGGGAGAGTCCTGGGAGCCTTCCTCACAGCGGAGCTGAGCAGGAAAATGGCGCTGTGTGCGGAGGAGAATAAGCCCCGCCCCCTTTTCGGCTGGCTTTTCTCCCGGGTTTTGAGATATCTGGCCTGGGTTAAATACATACATATAGCCTCAATGGCTATATGTGATGTATTCTTTGCCATCAAAGGTATTAAATATTGCTGCCCAGGGCGCCCCCAGCAGCGCCCTGCACCCTCCGTGACCGTTCAGTGTGAAGTGTGTAGCAACAATGGCGCACAGCTGCAGTGCTGTGCGCTACCTTCATGAAGGCTGAAGAGCCTTCTGCCGCCTGTTTCCGGACCCTCGATCTTCAGCATCTGTAAGGGGGATCGGCGGCGCGGCTCCGGGACGAACCCCAGGGTGACCTGTGTTCCGACTCCCTCTGAAGCTATGTCCAGTAGCCTAAGACTCCAATCCATCCTGCACGCAGGTGAGTTGAAAATCTCTCCCCTAAGTCCCTCGATGCAGTGAGCCTGTTGCCAGCAGGACTCACTGAAAATAATAAACCTAAAAACTTTTTCTAAGCAGCTCTTTAGGAGAGCCACCTAGATTGCACCCTGCTCGGACGGGCACAAAAACCTAACTGAGGCTTGGAGGAGGGTCATAGGGGGAGGAGCCAGTACACACCATGTGATCCTAAAAGCTTGCTTTTGTGCCCTGTCTCCTGCGGAGCCGCTATTCCCCATGGTCCTGACGGAGTCCCCAGCATCCACTAGGACGTTAAAGAAAATACCCCGTTCCCTGTTGCAGGAGGGGTACCTTGTTATCACCTGCTGGGAATACAGCTTGTGAATGGCTTCCAAAACAGTCTCCCTGTCAGAAGGAGACATCGGTAAAGCCGACTTTAGGAAACGGCGAGGGGGAGACGGGCCCCCCACCGTGCCTGATTCTGCTTGTAAAGCCCCAGCGTCATACTGAGGGCTTGGCAGAGGTGGGAGAGGGTTTCTGTTCCTGGGAACTGGCTGATTTCTGCAGCCTTTTTCCTCTCCCTCTGTCACGGGGCAGAAATGAGGAATCTTTTGCCCGCTTGTCCACGAAAAGACTGCGCCTGATAATTAGAGATGTGCACTTGAAATTTTTCGGGTTTTGTGTTTTGGTTTTGGGTTCGGTTCCGCGGCCGTGTTTTGGGTTCGACCGCGTTTTGGCAAAACCTCACCGAATTTTTTTTGTCGGATTCGGGTGTGTTTTGGATTCGGGTGTTTTTTTCCAAAAACACTAAAAAACAGCTTAAATCATAGAATTTGGGGGTCATTTTGATCCCAAAGTATTATTAACCTCAAAAACCATAATTTCCACTCATTTTCAGTCTATTCTGAATACCTCACACCTCACAATATTATTTTTAGTCTTAAAATTTGCACCTAGGTCGCTGGATGACTAAGCTAAGCGACCCTAGTGGCCGACACAAACACCGTGCCCATCTAGGAGTGGCACTGCAGTGTCACGCAGGATGGCCCTTCCAAAAAACACTCCCCAAACAGCACATGACGCAAAGAAAAAAAGAGGCGCAATGAGGTAGCTGTGTGAGTAAGATAAGCGACCCTAGTGGCCGACACAAACACCGGGCCCATCTAGGAGTGGCACTGCAGTGTCACGCAGGATGGCCCTTCCAAAAAACCCTCCCCAAACAGCACATGACGCAAAGAAAAAAAGAGGCGCAATGAGGTAGCTGTGTGAGTAAGATAAGCGACCCTAGTGGCCGACACAAACACCGGGCCCATCTAGGAGTGGCACTGCAGTGTCACGCAGGATGGCCCTTCCAAAAAACACTCCCCAAACAGCACATGACGCAAAGAAAAAAAGAGGCGCAATGAGGTAGCTGTGTGAGTAAGATAAGCGACCCTAGTGGCCGACACAAACACCGTGCCCATCTAGGAGTGGCACTGCAGTGTCACGCAGGATGGCCCTTCCAAAAAACCCTCCCCAAACAGCACATGACGCAAAGAAAAAAAGAGGCGCAATGAGGTAGCTGTGTGAGTAAGATAAGCGACCCTAGTGGCCGACACAAACACCGGGCCCATCTAGGAGTGGCACTGCAGTGTCACGCAGGATGGCCCTTCCAAAAAACCCTCCCCAAACAGCACATGACGCAAAGAAAAAAAGAGGCGCAATGAGGTAGCTGTGTGAGTAAGATAAGCGACCCTAGTGGCCGACAGAAACACCGTGCCCATCTAGGAGTGGCACTGCAGTGTCACGCAGGATGGCCCTTCCAAAAAACACTCCCCAAACAGCACATGACGCAAAAAAAAAAAGAGGCGCAATGAGGTAGCTGTGTGAGTAAGATAAGCGACCCTAGTGGCCGACACAAACACCGTGCCCATCTAGGAGTGGCACTGCAGTGTCACGCAGGATGGCCCTTCCAAAAAACCCTCCCCAAACAGCACATGACGCAAAGAAAAAAAGAGGCGCAATGAGGTAGCTGTGTGAGTAAGATAAGCGACCCTAGTGGCCGACACAAACACCGGGCCCATCTAGGAGTGGCACTGCAGTGTCACGCAGGATGGCCCTTCCAAAAAACATTCCACAAACAGCACATGACGCAAAGAAAAATTAAAGAAAAAAGAGGTGCAAGATGGAATTGTCCTTGGGCCCTCCCACCCACCCTTATGTTGTATAAAGAGGACATGCACACTTTAACCAACCCATCATTTCAGTGACAGGGTCTGCCACACGACTGTGACTGAAATGACGGGTTGGTTTGGACCCCCACCAAAAAAGAAGCAATTAATCTCTCCTTGCACAAACTGGCTCTACAGAGGCAAGATGTCCACCTCATCATCATCCTCCGATATATCACCGTGTACATCCCCCTCCTCACAGATTATCAATTCGTCCCCACTGGAATCCACCATCTCAGCTCCCTGTGTACTTTGTGGAGGCAATTGCTGCTGGTCAATGTCTCCACGGAGGAATTGATTATAATTCATTTTAATGAACATCATCTTCTCCACATTTTCTGGATGTAACCTCGTACGCCGATTGCTGACAAGGTGAGCGGCGGCACTAAACACTCTTTCTGAGTACACACTTGTGGGAGGGCAACTTAGGTAGAATAAAGCCAGTTTGTGCAAGGGCCTCCAAATTGCCTCTTTTTCCTGCCAGTATAAGTACGGACTGTGTGACGTGCCTACTTGGATGCGGTCACTCATATAATCCTCCACCATTCTTTCAATGGTGAGAGAATCATATGCAGTGACAGTAGACGACATGTCCGTAATCGTTGTCAGGTCCTTCAGTCCGGACCAGATGTCAGCATCAGCAGTCGCTCCAGACTGCCCTGCATCACCGCCAGCGGGTGAGCTCGGAATTCTGAGCCTTTTCCTCGCACCCCCAGTTGCGGGAGAATGTGAAGGAGGAGATGTTGACAGGTCGCGTTCCGCTTGACTTGACAATTTTCTCACCAGCAGGTCTTTCAACCCCAGCAGACTTGTGTCTGCCGGAAAGAGAGATCCAAGGTAGGCTTTAAATCTAGGATCGAGCACGGTGGCCAAAATGTAGTGCTCTGATTTCAACAGATTGACCACCCGTGAATCCTTGTTAAGCGAATTAAGGGCTCCATCCACAAGTCCCACATGCCTAGCGGAATCGCTCCGTGTTAGCTCCTCCTTCAATGTCTCCAGCTTCTTCTGCAAAAGCCTGATGAGGGGAATGACCTGACTCAGGCTGGCAGTGTCTGAACTGACTTCACGTGTGGCAAGTTCAAAGGGCATCAGAACCTTGCACAACGTTGAAATCATTCTCCACTGCGCTTGAGACAGGTGCATTCCACCTCCTATATCGTGCTCAATTGTATAGGCTTGAATGGCCTTTTGCTGCTCCTCCAACCTCTGAAGCATATAGAGGGTTGAATTCCACCTCGTTACCACTTCTTGCTTCAGATGATGGCAGGGCAGGTTCAGTAGTTTTTGGTGGTGCTCCAGTCTTCTGTACGTGGTGCCTGTATGCCGAAAGTGTCCCGCAATTCTTCTGGCCACCGACAGCATCTCTTGCACGCCCCTGTCGTTTTTAAAAAAATTCTGCACCACCAAATTCAAGGTATGTGCAAAACATGGGACGTGCTGGAATTTGCCCATATTTAATGCACACACAATATTGCTGGCATTGTCCGATGCCACAAATCCACAGGAGAGTCCAATTGGGGTAAGCCATTCCGCGATGATCTTCCTCAGTTGCCGTAAGAGGTTTTCAGCTGTGTGCGTATTCTGGAAACCGGTGATACAAAGCGTAGCCTGCCTAGGAAAGAGTTGGCGTTTGCGAGATGCTGCTACTGGTGCCGCCGCTGCTGTTCTTGCGGCGGGAGTCCATACATCTACCCAGTGGGCTGTCACAGTCATATAGTCCTGACCCTGCCCTGCTCCACTTGTCCACATGTCCGTGGTTAAGTGGACATTGGGTACAACTGCATTTTTTAGGACACTGGTGAGTCTTTTTCTGACGTCCGTGTACATTCTCGGTATCGCCTGCCTAGAGAAGTGGAACCTAGATGGTATTTGGTAACGGGGGCACACTGCCTCAATAAATTGTCTAGTTCCCTGTGAACTAACGGCGGATACCGGACGCACGTCTAACACCAACATAGTTGTCAAGGCCTCAGTTATCCGCTTTGCAGCAGGATGACTGCTGTGATATTTCATCTTCCTCGCAAAGGACTGTTGGACAGTCAATTGCTTACTGGAAGTAGTACAAGTGGGCTTACGACTTCCCCTCTGGGATGACGATCGACTCCCAGCAGCAACAACAGCAGCGCCAGCAGCAGTAGGCATTACACTCAAGGATGCATCGGAGGAATCCCAGGCAGGAGAGGACTCGTCAGAATTGCCAGTGACATGGCCTGCAGGACTATTGGCATTCCTGGGTAAGGAGGAAATTGACACTGAGGGAGTTGGTGGGGTGGTTTGCGTGAGCTTGGTTACAAGAGGAAGGGATTTACTGGTCAGTGGACTGCTTCCGCTGTCATCCAAAGTTTTTGAACTTGTCACTGACTTATTATGAATGCGCTGCAGGTGACGTATAAGGGAGGATGTTCCGAGGTGGTTAACGTCCTTACCCCTACTTATTACAGCTTGACAAAGGCAACACACGGCTTGACAAATGTTGTCCGCATTTCTGGTGAAATACTTCCACACCGAAGAGCTGATTTTTTTTGTATTTTGACCAGGCATGTCAATGGCCCTATTCCTCCCACGGACAACAGGTGTCTCCCCGGGTGCCTGACTTAAACAAACCACCTCACCATCAGAATCCTCCTGGTCAATTTCCTCCCCAGCGCCAGCAACACCCATATCCTCCTCATCCTGGTGTACTTCAACACTGACATCTTCAATCTGACTATCAGGAACTGGACTGCGGGTGCTCCTTCCAGCACTTGCAGGGGGCGTGCAAATGGTGGAAGGCGCATGCTCTTCACGTCCAGTGTTGGGAAGGTCAGGCATCGCAACCGACACAATTGGACTCTCCTTGTGGATTTGGGATTTCGAAGAACGCACAGTTCTTTGCGGTGCTTTTGCCAGCTTGAGTCTTTTCAGTTTTCTAGCGAGAGGCTGAGTGCTTCCATCCTCATGTGAAGCTGAACCACTAGCCATGAACATAGGCCAGGGCCTCAGCCGTTCCTTGCCACTCCGTGTGGTAAATGGCATATTGGCAAGTTTACGCTTCTCCTCCGACAATTTTATTTTAGGTTTTGGAGTCCTTTTTTTACTGATATTTGGTGTTTTGGATTTGACATGCTCTGTACTATGACATTGGGCATCGGCCTTGGCAGACGACGTTGCTGGCATTTCATCGTCTCGGCCATGACTAGTGGCAGCAGCTTCAGCACGAGGTGGAAGTGGATCTTGATCTTTCCCTAATTTTGGAACCTCAACATTTTTGTTCTCCATATTTTAATAGGCACAACTAAAAGGCACCTCAGGTAAACAATGGAGATGGATGGATACTAGTATACTTATGGATGGACTGCCGAGTGCCGACACAGAGGTAGCTACAGCCGTGGACTACCGTACTGTGTCTGCTGCTAATATAGACTGGATGATAATGAGATGAAATCAATATATATATATGTATGTATATATAATATCACTAGTACTGCAGCCGGACAGGTAGATAATATATTTATTAGGTAATGATGACTGATGACGGACCTGCTGGACACTGTCAGCTCAGCAGCACCGCAGACTGCTACAGTAAGCTACTATACTCTATAGTAGTATGTACAAAGAAGAAAGAAAAAAAAAAAAACCACGGGTAGGTGGTATACAATTATGGATGGACTGCCGAGTGCCGACACAGAGGTAGCTACAGCCGTGGACTACCGTACTGTGTCTGCTGCTAAAATAGACTGGATGATAATGAGATGAAATCAATATATATATATGTATGTATATATAATATCACTAGCACTGCAGCCGGACAGGTAGATAATATATTTATTAGGTAATGATGACTGATGACGGACCTGCTGGACACTGTCAGCTCAGCAGCACCGCAGACTGCTACAGTAAGCTACTATACTATAGTAGTATGTACAAAGAAGAAAGAAAAAAAATACCACGGGTAGGTGGTATACAATTATGGATGGACTGCCGAGTGCCGACACAGAGGTAGCTACAGCCGTGGACTAACGTACTGTGTCTGCTGCTAATATAGACTGGATGATTGATAATGAGATGAAATCAATATATATATATGTATGTATATATAATATCACTAGTACTGCAGCCGGACAGGTAGATAATATATTTATTAGGTAATGATGACTGATGACGGACCTGCTGGACACTGTCAGCTCAGCAGCACCGCAGACTGCTACAGTAAGCTACTATACTATAGTAGTATGTACAAAGAAGAAAGAAAAAAAAAACCACGGGTAGGTGGTATACAATTATGGATGGACTGCCGAGTGCCGACACAGAGGTAGCTACAGCCGTGGACTAACGTACTGTGTCTGCTGCTAATATAGACTGGATGATTGATAATGAGATGAAATCAATATATATATGTATGTATATATAATATCACTAGTACTGCAGCCGGACAGGTAGATAATATATTTATTAGGTAATGATGACTGATGACGGACCTGCTGGACACTGTCAGCTCAGCAGCACCGCAGACTGCTACAGTAAGCTACTATACTCTATAGTAGTATGTACAAAGAAGAAAGAAAAAAAAAAACCACGGGTAGGTGGTATACAATTATGGATGGACTGCCGAGTGCCGACACAGAGGTAGCTACAGCCGTGGACTACCGTACTGTGTCTGCTGCTAATATAGACTGGATGATAATGAGATGAAATCAATATATATATATGTATGTATATATAATATCACTAGTACTGCAGCCGGACAGGTAGATAATATATTTATTAGGTAATGATGACTGATGACGGACCTGCTGGACACTGTCAGCTCAGCAGCACCGCAGACTGCTACAGTAAGCTACTATACTATAGTAGTATGTACAAAGAAGAAAGAAAAAAAAAAACCACGGGGTAGGTGGTATACAATTATGGATGGACTGCCGAGTGCCGACACAGAGGTAGCTACAGCCGTGGACTAACGTACTGTGTCTGCTGCTAATATAGAGTCTAGACTGGATGATAAATTATTGATAATGAGATGAAATCAATATAATATCACTAGTACTGCAGCCGGACAGGTACTATATATATTTATTATGTAATGACTGATGACGGACCTGCTGGACACTGTCAGGTCAGCACAGCACCGCAGACTGCTACAGTAAGCTACTATAGTAGTATGTATAAAGAAGAATGAAAAAAAAAACCACGGGTAGGTGGTATACAATATTATATATATATATATATTATATACAATTATATATATATATATATATATATATATATATATATATTAAACTGGTGGTGATTGATTATTAAACTGGTGGTCACTTCAGGTCACGTTGCAACTTGCAACTAGTACTCCGAGGCCTAAGCAGACAATCACAAAATATATTATTATACTGGTGGTCAGTGTGGTCACAACAATGGCAGTGTGGCACTGACTCTGGCAGCAAAAGTGTGCACTGTGACTGTACGTTATATGTACTCCTGAGTCCTGCTCTCAGACTCTAACTGCTCCCCACTGTCAGTGTCTCCCCCACAAGTCAGATAATACACTTACAGTCACACTATCTATTATCTAATCTAGTATAAATATCACTTCAGCAAGTAGTATAGTAGTATACAGTATAGTAGTACTCCTCCTAATAATGCTCCCCAAAATACTGTGTCTCTCTCTTCTCTAAACGGAGAGGACGCCAGCCACGTCCTCTCCCTATCACTCTCAATGCACGTGTGAAAATGGCGGCGACGCGCGGCTCCTTATATAGAATCCGAGTCTCGCGATAGAATCCGAGCCTCGCGAGAATCCGACAGCGTGATGATGACGTTCGGGCGCGCTCGGGTTAGCCGAGCAAGGCGGGAAGATCCGAGCCTGCTCGGACCCGTGTAAAAAACCTGAAGTTCGGGCGGGTTCGGATTCAGAGGAACCGAACCCGCTCATCTCTACTGATAATACGGCTTCTTCTCATGTTGAGAGGCGACCTGGGGTACAAACGTGGATTTCCCAGCTGTTGCCGTGGCCACCAGGTCTGAAAGACCGACCCCAAATAACTCCTCCCTTTAATAAGTCAATACTTCCAAATGCCGTTTGGAATACGCATCACCTGACCACTGACGTGTCCATAACCCTCTACTGGTAGAAATGGACAACGCACTTTGACTTGATGCCAGTCGGCAAATATTCCGCTGTGCATCACGCATATATAGAAATGCATCTTTTAAATGCTCTATAGGCAATAATATACTGTCCCTATCTAGGGTATCAATATTTTCAGTCAGGGAATCCGACCACGCCAACCCAGCACTGCACATCCAGGCTGAGGCGATTGCTGGTCGCAGTATAACACCAGTATGTGTGTAAATACATTTTAGGATACCCTCCTGCTTTCTATCAGCAGGATCCTTAAGGGCGGCCATCTCAGGAGAGGGTAGAGCCCTTACAAGCGTGTGAGCGCTTTATCCACCCTAGGGGGTGCTTCCCAACGCACCCTAACCTCTGGCGGGAAAGGATATAATGCCAATAACATTTTAGAAATTATCAGTTGTTATCGTGGGAAAACCACGCATCATCACACACCTCATTTAATTTCTCAGATTCAGGAAAACTACAGGTAGTTTTTCCTCACCGAACATAATACCCCTTTTCTCGTATTATCAGAAATGTGTAAAAACATTTTTCATTGCCTCAATCATGTAACGTGTGGCCCTACTGGAAGTCACATTTGTCTCTTCACCGTCGACACTGGAGTCAGTATCCGTGTCGGCGTCTATATCTGCCATCTGAGGTAACGGGTGCTTTAGAGCCCCTGACGGCCTATGAGACGTCTGGACAGGCACAAGCTGAGTAGCCGGCTGTCTCATGTCAACCACTGTCTTTTATACAGAGCTGACACTGTCACGTAATTCCTTCCAACAGTTCATCCACTCAGGTGTCGACCCCCTAGGGGGTGACATCACTATTACAGGCAATCTGCTCCGTCTCCACATCATTTTTCTCCTCATACATGTCGACACAAATGTACCGACATACAGCACACACACAGGGAATGCTCTGATAGGAGGACAGGACCCCACTGGCCCTTTGGGGAGACAGAGGGAGAGTTTGCCAGCACACACCAGAGCGCTATATATATATATATATATACAGGGATAACCTTATAAAAGTGTTTTTCCCCTTATAGCTGCTGTATCTTTAATACTGCGCGTAATTAGTGCCCCCCCTCTCTTTTTTAACCCTTTCTGTAGTGTAGTGACTGCAGGGGAGAGACAGGGAGCTTCCCTCCAACGGAGTTGTGAGGGAAAATGGCGCCAGTGTGCTGAGGAGATAGGCTTCGCCCCCTTATCGACGGCCTTATCTCCCGTTTTTTTATGTATTTTGGCAGGGGTTAAATGCATCCATATAGCCCAGGAGCTATATGTGATGCATTTTTTGCCATCCAAGGTGTTTATTATTGCGTCTCAGGGCGCCCCCCCCAGCGCCCTGCACCCTCAGTGACCGGAGTGTGAAGTGTGCTGAGAGCAATGGCGCACAGCTGCAGTGCTGTGCGCTACCTTGTTGAAGACAGGACGTCTTCTGCCGCCGATTTTCCGGACCTCTTCTGCCTTCTGGCTCTGTAAGGGGGCCGGCGGCGCGGCTCTGGGACCCATCCAGGCTGGACCTGTGATCGTCCCTCTGGAGCTAATGTCCAGTAGCCTAAGAAGCCCAATCCACTCTGCATGCAGGTGAGTTCGCTTCTTCTCCCCTTAGTCCCTCGATGCAGTGAGCCTGTTGCCAGCAGGTCTCACTGAAAATAAAAAACCTAAACTAAAACTATCACTAAGAAGTTTAGGAGAGCCCCTAGTGTGCACCCTTCTCGTTCGGGCACAAAGATCTAACTGAGGCTTGGAGGAGGGTCATAGGGGGAGGAGCCAGTGCACACCAGATAGTCCTAAAGCTTTCTTTAGATGTGCCCAGTCTCCTGCGGAGCCGCTATTCCCCATGGTCCTTACGGAGTCCCCAGCATCCACTTAGGACGTTAGAGAAAAGTGTATTAATTGTGTGTACGCGCTGCGAGTACTTTGTACCCCCAGCACGGCGTTTGTACGCAGAGTCCGTACATGGTACGGGACTCATTACGCAAATAGCGTAAAAGGTACGTAGAATGCATATTAAGTCTAGCGGCCGCAGCGGCTCCATGGTAAAAGTGTGTTTAAAGGTATAGCTTTATGTTTTAAGATAATATCGACATTATTATCGCTCTCATACGTCCGCACGCTGACGCTCTCATACATCCGCACGCTGACGCTCTCATACATCCGCACGCTGACGCTCTCATACCTCCGCACGCTGACGCTCTCATACCTCCGCACGCTGACGCTCTCATACCTCCGCACGCTGACACACTCATACGTCCGCACACTGACACTCATACGTCCGCACACTGACACACTCATACGTCCGCACACTGACGCACTCATACATCCGTACACTGACGCACTCATACATCCGCACGCTGACGCTCTCATACATCCGCACGCTGATGCTCCTATACATACGCATGCTGACGCTCTTACATACATACGTCCGCACGCTGACGCTCTCATACATCCGCACATTGACGCTCTCATACATCCGCATGCTGACGCTCTCATACATCCGCACGCTGACGCTCTCATACATCCGCACGCTGACACTCTCATACATCCGCACGCTGACACTCTCATACATCCGCACGCTGACGCTTTTACATTCATGCTGACGCACTATGTCCGCACACTGACGCTCTCATAGGTCCGCACACTGACGCTCTCATACGTCCGCACACTGACGCTCTCATACGTCCGCACACTGACGCTCTCATACGTCCGCACACTGACGCTCTCATACGTCCGCACACTGACACTCTCATACGTCCGCACACTGACGCACTCATACGTCCGTACACTGACGCACTCATACGTCCGCACGCTGACGCTGCTCTCATACGTCCGCACGCTGACGCTGCTCTCATACGTCCGCACGCTGACGCTGCTCTCATACGTCCGCACGCTGACGCTGCTCTCATACGTCCGCACGCTGACGCTGCTCTCATACGTCCGCACGCTGACGCTGCTCTCATACGTCCGCACGCTGACGCTGCTCTCATACGTCCGCACGCTGACGCTGCTCTCAAACCTCCGCACGCTGACGCTGCTCTCATACCTCCGCACGCTGACGCTGCTCTCATACCTCCGCACGCTGACGCTGCTCTCATACCTCCGCACGCTGACGCTGCTCTCATACCTCCGCACGCTGACGCTCTCATACCTCCGCACACTGACGCTCTCATACCTCCGCACACTGACGCTCTCATACCTCCGCACACTGACGCTCTCATACCTCCGCACACTAACGCTCTCATACCTCCGCACACTGACGCACTCATACGTCCGCACAGACACACTCATACATCCGTACACTGACGCACTCATACATCCGCACGCTGACGCTCTCATACATCCGCACGCTGACACTCTCATACATCCGCATGCTGACGCTCTTACATACATACGTCCGCACGCTGACGCTCTCATACATCCGCACACTGATGCTCTCATACATCTGCACGCTGACGCTCTCATACATCCGCACGCTGACACTCTCATACATCCGCACGCTGACGCTCTCATACATCCGCACACTGACGCTTTTACATTCATACGTCCGCACGCTGACGCTCTCATATGTCCGCATACTGACGCTCTCATAGGTCCGCACACTGACGCTCTCATACCTCCGCACACTGACGCTCTCATACCTCCGCACGCTGACGCTCTCATACCTCCGCACGCTGACGCTCTCATACATCCGCACACTGATGCTCTCATACATCTGCACGCTGACGCTCTCATACATCCGCACGCTGACACTCTCATACATCCGCACGCTGACGCTCTCATACATCCGCACACTGACGCTTTTACATTCATACGTCCGCACGCTGACGCTCTCATACGTCCGCACACTGACGCACTCATACGTCCGCACGCTGACGCTCCCATACGTCCGCACGCTGACGCTCTCATACATCCGCACACTGACGCTCTTACATTTATATGTCCGCACGCTGATGCTCTCATACATCCGCACACTGACGCTCTCATACCTCCGCACGCTGACGCTCTCATACCTCCGCACGCTGACGCTCTCATACCTCCGCACGCTGACGCTCTCATACCTCCGCACGCTGACGCTCTCATACCTCCGCACGCTGACGCTCTCATACCTCCGCACGCTGACGCTCTTACATTCATACCTCCGCACGCTGATGCTCTCATACATCCGCACACTGACGCTCTCATACCTCCGCACGCTGACGCTCTCATACCTCCGCACGCTGACCCTCATACATCCGCACGCTGACGCTCTTACATTCATACGTCCGCACGCTGATGCTCTCATACATCCGCACACTGACGCTCTCATTCATCCGCACACTGACGCTCTCATACATCCGCAAGCTGACGCTCTTACATTCATACATCCGCACACTGACGCTCTCATAAATCCGCGCGCTGACGCTCTCATACGTCCGCGTGCTGACGCTCTCATACATCCGCACGCTGACGCTCTCATACATCCGCACGCTGACGCTCTCATACCTCCGCACGCTGACGCACTCATACCTCCGCACACTGACGCACTCATACATCCATGCGTCCACACGCTGACGCTCTCATACATCCGCACATACCTATACCCATACATGCAGACAGCCGTACACTTATACACATATATATATATATATATATATATATATATATACACATACAGCTGTACAAATATAGTCACACACTCATACACATAGCCACATACTTACACACAGCCACACACCTATACCCATATATGCACACAGCCACACACCTATACACACGCTTATACACACAGCCACACACCAATACCCATATATACACACAGCCACACACTTATACACATATATACGCACAGCCACACACTTATAGATATATATATACTCACAGCCACACACTTATACATATATATACTCACAGCCACACACTTATAAACATATAATCGCACAGCCACACACTTATACACATATATATGCACAGCCACACACTTATACACATATATACTCACAGCCACACACTTATACATACAGTACATGTACACTTATAGATGGTGCCTCCCTTACCTTAACACATCACAATTACATGGCAGCATATCACAATGTTCAGTATTCACTACAGGCACAGCAGCTCAGAGCCATTCCTCCCCTCAGTTTCCCACATTGCACGGAAGGCAGCAGTGACCCGTGTAGCCACGCCCCCTGATCAGACTCCTCTATAGTTTCACTTTCACAGCTGTGCTGACACTGACCGTAGTATGCTGTGCTCTGCCTGCCCAAATGCCCCTAGGATTTTCCGATGCCCTAGGCCAGGCATTCCCAACCACGGTCCTCAAGGCACACTAACAGTGCAGGTTTTAGTGATATCTAGGCCTCAGCACAGGTGACTTAATTAGTAGCTCAGTTATTTTGATTTAACCATCTGTGCTGCAGCCTAGATATCACTAAAACCTGCACTGTTGGTGTGCCTCGAGGACCGTGGTTGGGAATGCCTGCCCTAGGCAGTTGCCTATAGCTAGGGCCGGGTCTCCGGAGCATATGACGGGCGCTGACAGTGGGCATGTGTCCTGTGCCTCCTGCCCGGCACTCGCACCATAGTAACCCACCCACACCCAAAATACTGTCAGCAGCAAGGGGCAGTACAGGTGGCCGGTGACCTCCCGGCTCTTGGAGCACATTAGTGTCAGGTAGAGGAGTATAGAGCGAGAGATAGGGTCACAGAGGATCCCCAGTAGCTGCTGTGGGCTGGCGTCCGGTTCTCATGCCCCCGCAGGTAGTGGAAGTCCTTGCGGCAGAAGACCAGGAAGCCAGTCACTGCAGCTCCAGCGGGTTACACAGATCAGGCTACCCGCCGGCGAACTGCAGTCTTTGCACCGGGCCCAGTGAGCGCATGAATCACTAGTGAACAGCGCTGCTGGGAGCCCGGCCCGGGAACACTCTGCCTAGGTTGTCACCGCTGAGAGGCAGTCGTGATGGGGACAGGGGCGACTAGCTGGCCGCTCTGTCTTCCTGTCAGATGTCCTGTGCTACTGTGTGGCAGCTTCTTCAGTTTCAGCAGTAACAGGGCGGCTGGCCAGGCAGCAACGTACCCATGCCCGCTCTACAGCAATGACACAGTCACATAGAGTAGAAGAGCACATTTGAATTTGCTGCCCCATCTGTCATTGCGGCATACACATGAATAAATTAACTGACGTCATCTAAACTGCCTGGCCACGCTCACAGCATATACGGATGTAATATATTTTTACTGACACGACACCATAACTAAAAAAAGACCCAGAGAGCATCCACTCAGTCCCAAAACACCCCCCAATCATTTTGTATAATACACATAGAGCTAATTATTTTTATAATCACAAAATAAATGAGCTATGTGAGGAGTGATCAGCCATATTGCTCCACTCAAGTGAAGCTACTCTCTGTACACCCCCTGTTGGCGGCCACTGCGCAGCCGCAACAAATTGAAAAGCCCTATCTTTAAAATGGGGCATATTTTACTAAATAAAAAAAAAACTATAACTTTCTGAAAAACCTTAACCCCAAAAGCCACTACACTGGGACATGCTCTATCAAATAAAACAAACCCCAAGTCTTAATTCGTCCGCTATCCTGAGCTATGCCTTCCCAAAAAACTTTCCATAGACTATATGGGAAAACCATCCCCAAAAGCCAACCAGGAAGTCGCAGAAAAAAACTGACAGTTGAAACTTTAGGTTACTCCCAATTCCTCATTATTATTTTGCCCTGAAATTTGGCATGCAGCACCGGGTGACGATTCTACGCGTCCATGCCAAATTTCAGCTCGGTACGTCCAATCACTTTTGAGGTGTAGCCCCTCAAACACCATGCCCCCATCTCAGAAGTTCCCTATGGGAGAATTCCGTTTGTTCGATTCAGCCCTTATAATAAATATATATATATATATATATATATAGAAGGTAACAAAGCAGGCGGCACTCCAAGGCTGTGGTAGATTAAAGTGTATTTACACACAAAACATAGTCCAACGTTTCGGGGTCCAAGCGCCCCTTTGTCAAGGTGAACAGTGAATACAAGTGATAAAATTCATACCTTATGTAGACGAAGAAAGCCCGCCAGGTGCCCCGTTCACGCCCGCCCGGCCGTTTGCATTGCGTCCCTCCGTCCGTCTCTGAATGATGACGTCATGCATGGTGCGACTCCGTCCGTGCGTTGTTGTCCAGGTTACATGACGCTAGGAGCGGCCGGGCTGCGGCGTGAATGGAAGAAAACAGATAGTGTCATAATAATAACATTACAGAACCCCATTCCGAATTGAAAAATACTGTAGTTAAAGGAATATATAAGTGCAATAAAATTGATCAAGGTGATATCTGCAGAAGCTCCCGCACTCAGGCGATGCATATGAACGAAAAGAATGTGTTTGAAAAAAATATTTTGGAACAAAAAAGATGTTAAGACATATAGACGGAGGGACGCCTGCTTTGTTACCTTCTATCCAATTCCCACCTGGGAGGGCACCCAAGCATGTAATCCGGGAAGAGGAGTGCCGGTCCTTTCTTTGCTTCTATAACATTTGGGTGATATTGGCAGCTTGACTCCCAATACCCCATCTCGGGTCAGGGCACCCTCAAACAGACACTAAAGCATACCTTTGCTTGATGAGTGATTCCTCTGGCCAGGAGTGAACATCTTTTGCACAGCATTACAGCACTTTTTTTGCACTTGCACTTTGCACCAGCACTTTTGCACTAAGGACTTATGGAGTCGGTAGTCACTGATGACTCCCCGGGCTGCAGAGGGATGTACCCCACGCTGGGAGAGTCTTTCAGCTACACAGATGATGACGCGGAACGGCTCCGGTTCAAGGAACAACTGGACCCCCATGGCACCACTGGTGGTATTGAGGACGTATACCATCAGCTTCTCAAATTGAAACGAAAAGAAATA
This sequence comes from Pseudophryne corroboree, assembly GCF_028390025.1. Classification (NCBI taxonomy): domain Eukaryota; kingdom Metazoa; phylum Chordata; class Amphibia; order Anura; family Myobatrachidae; genus Pseudophryne; species Pseudophryne corroboree. Next base: position 155,786,920 of record NC_086453.1, on the reverse strand, counting down.
GACTTCCTGCTGCACGGGATCTCTTTGTCGGAATATCACAGACAAAAAATGATCCCCCGGGGCTTTCGTGTCAGGAACGTTCCTACAATAGGCAGACACAGCCCGGAATTTTGTAGGAAATGGGTAGGGATCCTAAACAAATGTAGTTTAGATCTCATGTTGCTTGTTGTGGAAGAAGCAGGTAAGGAGCTCAGTGGGACACGAGATAAAATACAGGCCATGGAGACCGTGCACAAACCGATTTTACAGAGTGATGCAAATAAGGAATGGCTAACCAAGTTGCAGCACCAGATAGAACGATACAAGGGAGATCTGATAAAATTCAAGAAAAATAAACAACACACGGTGAAGGAGGACTACGACACCAATCGGGTATACCGATGGCTGATGGGTGAGAATACACCATCTTCGGGCGCATATAATCACAGAAGCAGGCACAGCTGGCGCAAGAGAAGGGAAATGCAACAGAGCACAGCCGGCACCTCCAACAGCGACAGCGAATTCGGCCCTTGTGACTCCGAAGGACCCGTGAGGGAATCCAGCATCCCTTTAGGGACCCCAACAGCATCCCAAGCAGAAAAAGGGCGAAGAGGCAGGCCACCCGCAGGGGCGGCCAATGCACGCGGAACCAGAGGCACTTCGGCAAACAAGAAACGTTGATATATAACCTTTCCAAAAGAACACTAACTGAAGCCGAACAGAGTGTTTTGGAAAAGGGCCTCTCATTCGTTCCCACTAGCACCTTCAATGACTTTAGATGGCACATTGCGTTACACCACTATGCCCGGAAACTCAGACGCCAGGAGTTCTTTCAAAACTCACAAGGAACTGAACCTCCACCCAGCAGCTTGGATCATTTACATAAAAGCTTCTTGAATAAACGGGCAGCATCCACCTTTGACCCCACGTCCACCAATGCTTCCATTAAAGCTTTCACCAGATTACTGGACGATTCTGTTCACAAGTTCAATAATGCAGGGGCAACTGTCCCCATACATCATAATTTATCCAAAGCGGAAAAAGCAGCATTAAAACAATTGAGTAACTACAGGGACATAGTCATACGTCCTGCGGACAAGGGGGGAGGGGTGGTGGTTCTGGACCTGGATTACTATGTAGAGGAAATACGGAACCAATTATCAGATCCTGAGGTATATGAGGAGTTGCCCCGCGACCCTACTCTCGAATACCAGAAAGCACTAAAAAGCACTTTAGACTCAGCTAAAGAGAATGGGAAATTAACCACTAAACTACACAAGGCACTTTTTCAGGAACATCCCTTAGTGCCGGTATTCTTCACGGTTCCCAAACTACATAAAAATCCACAAACCCCACCAGGCAGACCCATCATTGCTGCCAGGGAATCAATATTCCAGCCTGTTTCAGTCTTCTTGGACAGTATACTGCAACCTCTGGTCTTGAAGCACAAGCACTTTATAAAAGACACCACAAGTTTCCTCAACCGACTAAGGGGGATACAACAGATACCAGAGGGTACCCTCATGTGTGTGGTAGATGTAGTCAGTCTCTACACTAACATCCCACATGAGGCAGGACTATCGGCGATGGAGTCATTTTTTAAAAACGAAAACATGGAATCATTGGACATCCCATTATTCATGAATCTCCTCCAGATGACTCTAGAAAGGAATTACTTTCTGTTCAACGGCAGATTCTACCGTCAGAAGACGGGGTGTGCGATGGGGAGCAACGTATCCCCATCGTTCGCCAACGTCTACATGTTCGAGGAGGAAGACAATGTGTTTTTCAAGGATGAAAAGATTGCTCAACATGTGTTGTTTTTCTCACGTTACATAGACGACCTGTTCCTATTGTGGACAGGAGGCGTGGAGAGATTTGAACAACTTATGCATACCACCAACTCCAGACCATCAGGGGTTAAATATACTTACCAGACAAGCACCAACTCAACACATTACTTGGATGTGCTGGTAACAATTGAAGATGGGACTTTACACACAGGGGTATATACCAAACCCACAGATAGGAATACCCTGTTGAAGGCTAATAGCCACCATCCTAAAGCCCTCAAAAAGGGCCTTCCACGTTCGCAGATGATAAGGGTTTCACGTCTGGTCAGCGACCGTGACAAGTTGGAGAGGGAATTGGACAAGATGGTCACGAAATTTGCGGAGCGAGGATATAACCACCCATTACTGATTAAACAGAAACAGGAAGTAATGCAGTTATCTAGGGAATCTCTCTTGCATCCCAGTGACCGTCCAAAAAGGTCAGTCATCCCGTTCATCTCCAGGTTTAACACCACCAGTCAGGTCGTACAGAGGGCATCGAGAGCTTTATGGCCCATCATAGCGTCTGACCAATCACTTCCAATGTTCAGGGGGGTACGACCAATGATGTGTTTTTCAAGGGGCAGAAGCATCAAGGATGCGATAGTCCACTCTGACATCACTGGGTTCCAGGATACGAGACATCAAAAACAGACCCCTGGTATGTTCCTGGGCAGACCACCTGGATGCTATAAGTGCATTAAGTGTACTACCTGTGAAAACATGATTACAGGTTCCAACTTCACCAACACCCAGCGAGAGAAGACCTACAGGATCAATTTTGTGCTTACCTGCACTATGACCCACATAGTGTATCTTATTAAATGCCCGTGCGGACTCAACTAAGTGGGCAAATCAATCAGAACTCTGAGAGAGAGGATGGCTCTCCATCGCTCGGCCATCAAGCAGGCTCTGACGGGTAAGGAGTCGGAGCAACCGGTAGCAAGGCACTTCGCGACAGCTCGTCACACCATGAATGATCTGCGACACATGATCATCGATCATGTCCCCAAACATATTAGAGGAGGGGACAGAGATGGTAGCCTCTTGCGTCTAGAGACTAAATGGATTTTTGAGTTGAATACCGTCAGCCCTCATGGACTGAACGAAAAACTGAGCTGGAACATCTTCAAATAAAATAACAGATGTCTCAAACAAGTGACTCTAGTATACAGTGCCAAGACAATACATAGTTGTACGGAACTAGATAGTTTCGAATTCAGCACTTTCATTAACAATTATTTTCCCTTGCCTTGATGAAGGTGATATCTGAGAATTTCCATTCTATATTAGCCAACACATCCTTTATTCGTAAACAGGATAGAGTCCCATTACTGATGTCCACATCATTAACCCTTGACATGTATAGCTTTAGCCTCTAGCTTGGCTGTCCGTGTACAAAACACTGGATATTCCTTATTGCAGGATCTGAGCCCAGCGAGTAGACAGGGGTCTCTAAGCCACCCTCCGCAATGTCTAAATGTCTTAACATCTTTTTTGTTCCAAAATATTTTTTTCAAACACATTCTTTTCGTTCATATGCATCGCCTGAGTGCGGGAGCTTCTGCAGATATCACCTTGATCAATTTTATTGCACTTATATATTCCTTTAACTACAGTATTTTTCAATTCGGTATGGGGTTCTGTAATGTTATTATTATGACACTATCTGTTTTCTTCCATTCACGCCGCAGCCCGGCCGCTCCTAGCGTCATGTAACCTGGACAACAACGCACGGACGGAGTCGCACCATGCATGACGTCATCATTCAGAGACGGACGGAGGGACGCAATGCAAACGGCCGGGCGGGCGTGAACGGGGCACCTGGCGGGCTTTCTTCGTCTACATAAGGTATGAATTTTATCACTTGTATTCACTGTTCACCTTGACAAAGGGGCGCTTGGACCCCGAAACGTTGGACTATGTTTTGTGTGTAAATACACTTTAATCTACCACAGCCTTGGAGTGCCGCCTGCTTTGTTACCTTCTATCCAATTCCCACCTGGGAGGGCACCCAAGCATGTAATCCGGGAAGAGGAGTGCCGGTCCTTTCTTTGCTTCTATATATATATATATATATATATATATATATATATACACACAGTATATATATATTTTTTAATATATATTATTTTATATTTCTTTTGCATGCAGGGTAAACAATGACTGCTTTACATGTAGCCTACAAATGCACAAACAGCTTTATTTTTACATTGCACTTAAGATTTGAGTTTGGACATGCCATTTTCATTAATACATCTCTCTGCACATTTTACATCTGCACCACCTGCAGTGCAACAAGATTTAGGAGGTAATTCCAAGTTGATCGCAGCAGGAATTTTGTTAGCAGTTGGGCAAAACCATGTGTACTGCAGGGGAGGCAGATATAACATGTGCAGAGAGAGTTAGATTTGGGTGGGGTGTGTTCAAACTGAAATCTAAATTGCAGTGTAAAAATACCCTGCACAGAAACAAAATAACCCACCCAAATCTAACTCTTTCTGCACATGTTATATCTGCCTCCCCTGCAGTACACATGGTTTTGCCCAACTGCTAACAAAATTCCTGCTGCGATCAACTTGGAATTACCCCCTTAACCAGGTACAAAGTTATTTGCTTTGTTTTATTTGATCCTACAGATGTAGCAGTGCTCAAATTGGCCACTGAGCATCCTAGGGCCTAATTTAGAGTTGATCGCAGCAGCAAATTTGTTAGCAGTTGAGCAAAACCATGTGCACTACAGGGGGGGCAGATATAACATGTGCAGAGAGAGTTACAGTAGATTTGTGTGGGGTGTGTTCAAACTGAAATCTAAATTGCAGTGTAAAAATAAAGAAGACAGTATTTACCCTGCACAGAAACAAAATAACCCACCCAAATCTAACTCTCTCTGCAAATGTTATATCTGCCACACCTGCAGTGCACATGGGGGGTAATTCTGAGTTGATCGCAGCAGGAACTTTGTTAGCAGTTGGGCAAAACCATGTGCACTGCAGGGGAGGCAGATATAACATGTGCATTGAGAGTTAGATTTGGGTGGGGTGTGTACAATCTGCAATCTAAATTGCAGTGTAAAAATAAAGCAGCCAGTATTTACCCTGCAGAGAAACAAAATAACCCACCCAAATCTAACTCTCTCTGCACATGTTATATCTGCCCCCCCCTGCAGTGCACATGGTTTTGCCCAACTGCTAACAAAATTCCTGCTGCGATCAACTCAGAATTACCCCCATAGTTTTGCCCAACTGCGAACAAATTTGTTGCTGCGATCAGCTCTGAATTACCCCCCTAGACATAGCAAAGCTGGCATGGCTAGCGTACCTGGGCATGCGCAACTATAGGAAATACATGGGGGGCTGCAACTAGTCGCAGCCCGGTTTATTAAGTTGCAGGCATGGAACGCAATGTGTGCCCGTGTGGCCATGCTGCAGGTGCAATGAGCGTGGCTACATCTGTAACTCAGAATCAGTCCCTGTATGTTTAGAATACATTTCAGACACAGGTCAAGATGTGAATATAAAATCACTCTACCAAATGAGACAGTATATTTATGGATTTCAGTGTGTTTTTTTCTTTTTGGTGTATCAGTACTCCTACTTAGGGCCTGATTCATGTCTGTATGCAATAGGCAATTATCACACAGCAGAGTGAGCAGGTGCTGCGATCGCAATGCAGATGCACCAAGGTGCCGCTGCGATCTTGCTCTCAATGAGGATTTCATGGAAAAGTGATTGACAGGAAGTGACCGTTAATGGGGAGACATCGGATAGTAATGGCAGTAACACAGACGTGTCAAGGACGTTTTTGGGGCATGTATCTGCATTCAGCTGCGATCATGTATGCGATGAAACATGGCGCCAGTGTCGCTACTGGTGCGGCTAGTCTGCGTAGCCTTAGGGCAACCCTTAACCTTGATGTTCCTAATTTTTGTGTTTAGGCTACAAATGTGCGATTGCGAATAAGTTTGCGTTCACTCCAGTTGGCGTCTTTCATTCCTCAGTAGCAGCTTCACTTGCTAACCTTAGCAGCTCCGTAGCCTAGAAAATTGCAATTGCATACAAACATGAATTAGCCCCTTAGACGCGACCCTTCAGCATATGATCACATCCCCGAAGGATGCAATCGCATGGTGATTGACAGGTGATGGGTGTCCATGGCAGGCGATGTGGCATTGGAGGGGAGGAGAGCTGGAAATGCAAGTGTGCCATGACTGTTTTCGGGGGGGGGGGGGGGGGGGAATGACTATGCCTGCGCTTTCTGCTAGTGGAAACAGCCTACAGAACCATGCTGCGTAGGCAGGGGTCTACCACTATTCAAGATGATCACAATTGAATTGCAATCGCATCATGGGTCACAGCCACACATGCTGGGCGGCCTTGCCCTGTGCTGAGCAGTCCCCAGAATGTGAGTAGTATGGTTGCAGATTTTGCTGCAATAGCAAAATCTGCGACCAACTCTGAATATAACCCCCTTGGTACTTTGCTAGTAACACTCTGATACCGGCCAACATCCTGCTCTGCAAACTGAACAGTGAGGTGTGAAGATTGTTTCACACTGTTTTTAATACGTTTAGAACTTTTAAATCACCTTTAATTATTATCTTTTATTATTTAAATGCCATAGATGTACTGCAGTGTATAAAGCTACCAATTTAGTACCATAATTCATTATATGACTTCACTGGCCTTGTGAGTTGCCATGGAGACAACGTCAATTCATTCAGGTTTCATTTAGGTCCCTTTTGCAGCAAGATTTCTTAAACGTTACTTTCAAGGTAGACGTATAGAATTTACAATCTCATTGCAGTAGACTACAATGACATCTACCTATTTTCCATGAGGGGCTATAATAGCTTATATGTAATTGGATGTGCTTACCGTTTGTATTTCTTCTAGCTCCTTACACACAGACTGGACTGATGGAATGCTGGAACACTGGTTCTGGGAAAGATGTGCATGTCTGAAAAGAGATGGCAAAGAGTGTTTTCCTTAGTTGTTAGCAAACTATAGTGGATTGAAGATGTCCATGATCTACAATTATTCTGCATACTTAGAGTTTAGTGAACAAAGACATGGCCTTCAGTGGTTCAGTTGAAGAATCATCACATTATGGGGGTTATTCCGAGTTGATTGCTAGCTGAAAATGTTCGCAGCGCAGCGATCTGGCTAAAAATCGGCACTTCTGCACAAGCGTATTGTGCGCAGTGCGCTGCGCGCGACGTACTTTCACAAAAGCCGATGCAGTTTCACACAAGGTCTAGCGATGATTTTCAGTCGCGCTGCTGATCGGTGAGTGATGGACAGGAATGGGGCATTTCTGGGAGGTAACTGACCATTTTCAGGGAGTGTGCTGAAAAACGCAGGCGTGTCAGATACAAACGCAGGCGTGCCTGGTGAAACGGGGGAGTGGCTGGCCGAACGCAGGACGTGTTTGTAACGTCAAAGCAGGAACTAAACAGTCTGAAGTGATCGCTAGCTAGCAGTAAGTCTATAGCTACTCTGAAACTGCACAATCTTTTTTTGTAGCAATGCTGCGATCCTTTCGTTCGCACTTCTTCTAAGCTAAGATACACTCCCAGAGGGCGGCGGCCTAGCGTTTGCACTGCTGCTAAAGGCAGCTAGCGAGCGATCAACTCGGAATGAGGGCCTATGTGCGATCACCTTGTTTTGGGCTCAGATTTTTTCTCATGTGTAGCAACTTGCGTCAATACCAAGGGTCCTTTGCAGTATGCTGTGCTGCGGTAATGGTCACTTTTCCTTCTCAGCATTACTGAAATTGTAGTGTTATGAAAATCTTTCAAACATCTTAGATGTATAGGTTCTTTTTTTGATGCCACAATTTTCCTGCATTAGTGTGACAGGAGCATCAGCTCATATTTTGAACAGAAAAAAATCTTTAAGTAATAATTGCTCTCATCTAGAAATTAGCTTCTAAGAAAGAGAAGCACATACCCAATGACAGTCATGAGTTCTTGCCTTCTCTTCCAGATTGTAGCTCTTCCAGGATACCGGGAATCTAGACATCCCTCACATATTCACTTCTGTACAGAAGTGGGAGGGGCCATGATAACAGTTTAGCGAGAATTGTGTGATTGTGGTCCATGCCTCCTATTACAAATTGTCTTGAAAATTATGCCCCTGGGATCTCCCCATTCAAGATCTCCAAGTGGGAAGTGTCACAAAGTCTGCATTTATATAGTCAAGCTTAAAAACCATGAATCAATTTCTGCTATGGGCATCTAGGGGTTTGAACTCCATCGAATGTTTTGTGGACAGATTGTCCAAGAGGCCTCCACAAGGCGGTTGAGAAATATGACTTTTTGTCCCCGTTCTCTTTCACTTATTGTCAAACACAACATTACGTAAGTCAAGTTACTGTATTCTTAATTGTTCGGATCAGGATTGGAACAAGTCATTTGACACATTTTTATCCTATCCTCCACCTGAGTACAAAGCAACTCTAGACACTATAACGTGCTACATACTGTAATTGATTATGACGCAATACAATCTTAGTTGCCCCAGTGTCGCCAGCATTTTCCTGACATTACAGTTGACGTTGTTAAAGAATCTGTCTGACTCTTGTTGTATCATTCCTGCCAGTTCATATAGGGAGTTACTCATGAGCATTCACCACAGAACATATATTAGCCCTCATCGAAGCTATGTGATGGGTTCTTCCTCCTCGCATAGATGCCCTCGATGTTACGAGGAAAATGCAGACCTATATCACTGTCTGTGGTCTTGTCCAAGAGTTAGGACCTTTTGTCTTAGAGTTTACAGATATGCCCTATATAATTTAGTCGAGTATTTGCCTATTACCCCTGAATGGACTATTCTGGGTGTTCTTCCCCAGGGTTGTCGCAAACTATTATTGATTTTGAGCTTGGCGGCAAAAAAGACTATTCTACAAGTCTGGACTCATCCAGAAACACCTCCATTTTCTCTATTTAAAGAAAAAGTGTTTTAGCTATTTTGAATGGATTGGATTGAAGTGTTCTTGGAAAAGGAATCTAGAGTAGCCAAGTTTTTCAGACTCTGGGAAAGCTATATTTCAATCCTCCCCATCCAGACTAAACAATTGCTTATTAAATTTTCTCATCCACTTCATGGTACCTAACAAGGTTGGTGCATAATGATCCGCCGATATAAGTTGGATGCTTACCTTGGGGTCACTCGGCAAGTCCTACATCTTACAGTGCATTCAAAAAGTATTCACAGCGCTTCACTTTTTCCGCATTTTGTTACGTTACAGCCTTATTCCAAAATGGAATAAATTAATTTTTTTACTGCTTACATTGGTGTCACTCGGCATGTCCTACATCTTACAGTGCATCCGAAAAGTATTCACAGCGCTTCACTTTTTCCACATTTTGTTACGTTACAGCCTTATTCCAAAATGGAATAAATTTATTTTTTTACTCAAAATTCTACACACAATGGGGGTCATTCCGAGTTGATCGTAGCTGTGCTAAATTTTGCACAGCTACGATCGTTAACACAGACATGCAGGGGGATGCCCAGCACAGGGCTAGTCTGCCCCGCATGTCAGTGCTGGCCCCGCCGCACAAATACAAAAGCATCGCAAAGAGGCGATGCCTTTGTATTTGAGGAGTAACTCCCGGCCAGCGCAACTCCTGCGGCTGGCCGGGAATTGCTCGTCGCTCCCACTGGCAGCAGTGACTGCGTGAGACGTCACGCAGCCACCGCGGCCCGTCCCCCCCAACGGTCCGGCCACGCCTGCATTGGCCGGACCGCTCCCCCTAAACGGCAGCTTAACACCGCCGTTCAGCCCCCTCCAGCCTAGCGACCGCCTCTGTCTCAGAGGCGATCGCTAGGCAACAAAAGCTGCCATGTGCCGGCGCACTGCGGCGCCGGTGCATGCGCAGTTCCGACCCGATCGCTACACTGCGACAAACTGCAGCGAGCGATCGTGTCAGAATGACCCCAAATGTCCCATAATAGGGGTAATCCAGTTGATCGCAGCAGCAAATTTGTTAGCAGTTGGGTAAAACCATGTGCACTGCAGGTGTGGCAGATATAACATTTGCAGAGAGAGTTAGATTTGGGTGGGTTATTTTGTTTCTGTGCAGGGTAAATACTGTCTTCTTTATTTTTACACTGCAATTTAGATTTCAGTTTGAACACACCCCACACAAATCTACTGTAACTCTCTCTGCACATGTTATATCTGCCCCCCCTGTAGTGCACATGGTTTTGCTTAACTGCTAACAAATTTGCTGCTGCGATCAACTCTAAATTAGGCCCTAGGATGCTCAGTGGCCAATTTGAGCACTGCTACATCTGTAGGATCAAATCAAACAAAGCAAATAACTTTGTACCTGGTTAAGGGGGTAATTCCAAGTTGATCGCAGCAGGAATTTTGTTAGCAGTTGGGCAAAACCATGTGTACTGCAGGGGAGGCAGATATAACATGTGCAGAAAGAGTTAGATTTGGGTGGGTTATTTTGTTTCTGTGCAGGGTATTTTTACACTGCAATTTAGATTTCAGTTTGAACACACTCCACCCAAATCTAACTCTCTCTGCAGATGTTATATCTGCACCTCCTGCAGTGCACATGGTTTTGCCCAACTGCTAACAAATTTGCTACTGCGATTAACTCTGAATTACTGTAGGCCCAATGACAATGTGAAAAAAGTTTTTTTGAAATTTTTGCAAATTTATTAAAATTAAAAAAACTAAGAAATCATATGTACATAAGTATTCACAGCCTTTTCCATGAAGCTCAAAGCTGAGCTCAGGTGCATCCTGTTTCCACTGATCATCCTTGAGATATTCCTACAGCTTAATTGGAGTCCACCTGTGGTAAATTCAGTTAATTGGACATGATTTGGGCACATACCTCTCTATATAAGGTCCCACACTTGACAATGCATGTCTGAGCATAAAACAAGTATGAAGTCAAAGGAATTGTCTGTATCCCTCCGAGGCAGGATTGTCTCAAGGCACAAATCTGGGGAAGGGTACAGAAAAATATCTGCTGCATTGAAGGTCCCAATGAGAACAGTGGCCTCCATCATCCGTAAATGGAAGAAGTTCGGAACCACCAGGACTCTTCCTAGAGCTGGCCGGTCATCTAAACTGAGCGATCAGAAAGAAAGAAAGAAGGTGCCTAGTCAGGGAGGTGACCAAGAACCCAATGGTCACTCTGTCAGAGCTACACCATTCCTCTGTGGAGAGAGGAGAACCTTCCAAAAGGACAAGCATCTCTGCAGCAATCCACCTGTATGGTAGAGTGGCCAGACAGAAGCCACTCCTTGGCAGCCCACCTGGAGTTTGCCAAAATGCACCTGAAGGACTCTCAGACCATAAGAAACAAAATTCTCTGGTCTGATGAGATAAAGATTGAACTCTTTGGCGTGAATGCCAGGCATCATGTTTGGAGGAAACCAGGCACCGCTCATCACCAGGCTAATACCATCCCTACAGTGAAGCATAGTGGTGGCAGCATAATGCTGTGGGAAAGTTTTCAGTCGCAGGAACTGGGAGACTAGTCAGGATAGAGAGAAAGATGAATGCAGCAATGTACAGAGACATCCTGGATGAAATCCTGCTCCAGAGCGCTCTTGACCTCAGACTGGGGCAGCAGTTCATCTTTCAGCAGGACAACGACCCTAGGCACACAGCCTAGTGGCTTCAGGACAACTCTGTGAATGTCCTTGAGTGTCCCAGCCAGAGCCCAGACTTGAATCCGATTAAACATCTCTGGAGAGATCTGAAAATGGCTGTGTACCAACGCTTCCTATCCAACCTGATGGAGCTTGAAAGGTGCTGCAAAGAGGAATGGGCTTTAATAGCTGCCAAATGTGCATCAACAAAGTATTGAGCAAAGTCTGTGAATACTTATGTACATGTGATTTCTTAGATTTTTATTTTTAATACATTTGCAAAAATCTAAAAAAAACTCTTTTCACATTGTCATTATGGGGTATTGTGTGTAGAATTTTGAGGGAAAAATTAATTTATTCCAGTTTGGAATAAGGCTGTAACATAACAAAATGTGGAAAAAGTGAAGCGCTGTGAATACTTTCCGGATGCACTGTATATTCATATCTGATTTTACTTCATGTGTATATTGTTTACTTGTAAATACTATATTTATTATACTGAATACACCTATTTATTATTCTCACTCATGTAACAAAGGTCATTGATATTATTTTGTATTAAGCTTCAGAGTCATCAATAAAAATATATTTTTTTTAAGTTTACATAAGAGATGACTTAGAAGTCCCTGCTGTTAACACATGCACATTTTAAATATACAAATGCAGTTTTGCTTTATATCAATGTGCACTAATGTCTCCACGCTGCAGGAAGTAAGGCAAATGATTGGTACAGCTTAATGCCAAGACATAATTATTGAGCAGCAGAAACCCACTGGGACGGAGGAGACACGCTGACTGCGGCTGATCCAGAACCGGAAGTGACACGTGCACGCGTGGAGATGCCGGGAGCTGGACGGAGGGTGCAGGGTGCCATGGGGCCAATCAGAGGAGCAGGGAACAGGACTGAGGAGTGGGGGAGCCGGACTGAGGTGCAGAGAGCCGGACGTGGGTTTAGAGAGCCGGACAGTGGTGAGGAGGTGCCGATCTCCCCTTACCTCCCCCCGATCCCAGAGGTGCCACTGCAGGGGTTGAATCTGCTGGGAGTCTGCTGCCAGGGCACATCTGCTGGGAGCCTGCTGCAGGGGTGCATCTGCTGGGAGCCTGCTGCAGGGGTGCATGTGCTGGGAGCCAGGAGCAAAGACCAGGAAGGTGTTGCCGGATACAGGGGCTGGACAAAGGTGCTGGGTACATGTGCAGGACGGAAAGTCGTGAGTCGGGTGCATGTGCTGGTTGAAGATAGCAGTGACCAGTGAGCAGGTGCTGCAGTAGGAGGTCCAGACACTCACAGGACACCGGGTACTGCAGCAGGAGGTCCAGACAGATCCAGACTACACCAGGACATGTGAGTATCATTAGCATTACTGTGTGACTTTTTTGCATTGATAACTATTACACATTGTATTACTAATTACAGTTCTGTTGTTGCATATTGTTTCTTTTCGCAGCTAGGCTATAGTACTGTATTGTATTGCATAGTTTGTATTGTTTTTCTGAAGGTAAAAAGGAGTAGAGCTTTCAAACAACACGGGTGGGGCCGTGATTGAGAATCTCACTAAGTGCATGTCGTGCAAGATATATGCACACCTGGAGCAACCATCCCAGTGTGAGTACAGTGTGAGTGATCGGCTGCCCTGGAAGCCTAAGTAACTGATCTAGAGCGGACCGTTACACGACTGAGGAGTATTCACAGTCTCAAGCAAAGTTTAGATAGAATGGTGGAGGAGTTGCGGGGCAGAACACTGGTAGACGGGGATGATCAGGTAGACAGCTGGGTCACAGTTAGAAGGAAGAAGAAGACGGAGAGGGGGAGACAGGACATCACCGATCTGCAAAGCCCCAACAATTTCGCCCAATTGGACAAATATTCTGAGGATGGCAGTGAGGAAATGACAGAACCTGAGAAGACTGTTCCCTCTAGCAACCAGAGGAGCGGTCCCACAGGTACAGATGGGAAAAAAGATAGTGAGGTATGTACCTAGTCAGATTGTGGTGGTAGGGGATTCTATTATCAGGAGGACAGACAGGGCAATCTGCTACCGGGACCGCGATCGCCGTACAGTCTGTTGTCTTTGGGGTGCTCGGGTACGGCACATTGCGGACTGGGTAGATTGTTGGGAGGGGCTGGTAAAGACCTGGTGGTCTTGGTGCATGTTGGCACCAATGACAAAGCTAGTGGTAGGTGGGATGTCCTTAAGACTATAGGGAATTAGGCAAGAAATTAAAAGCAAGGACATCTAAGGTAATATTCTCCAAAATATTACCAGTGCCATGCGCCAGCCCAGGGAGACAGAGGGAGATTAGGGAGGTAAATTTGTGGCTTAGAGACTGGTGTGGGAAGGAGGGGTATGTGTTCTTGGAACAGTGGGCAGACTTCTCAGTCAGGCGCCAACTTTTTTGTCACAATGGATTGCACCTGAATGAGGAGGGGGCTGCCGTGCTGGGGGGCAGGATGGTTAGAAGGTTGGAGGAGCTTTTAAACTAGGCGCATGGGGGGAGGGTTTAACCAGAAGCTACAGGTCAAACAGTGAGAACAGTAAAGAATGGGATAGTGAACCATTTGGGGGTGGAGAAGGGGGGAGCGAAAGATCAGCTGGCAAGGGTATTTGCATGGGTACTGACACTGGAATTACTGACACAGGTATTGCCCAAGATATTCCCAATTTATTACCTAATGCCGATTATAGCTCAACAATACAGTAAACAGAAAATGATGTCCATAGCATAAGGTAAGAAACTAACATGGGGGGGGGGTTTAGAAAGTCTTAAAAGGTCAACTAGAGATAGTAGTGAGGAAGGCTGTATTAAATATGGTAGGGGTGGAAAGGGAGGGAGGAGAATAACAGTCGGTAAGGGTAATTCTAGAAAGGCACTTGTAAATATAGATAACATACCATTAAAACAAACGGGCAAGGAAAATACTAAGCTAAAATGTATGCTTGCGAACGCAAGAAGCCTATCAGGTAAAGTGGGGGAATTGGAATGGCTTGCATCAAAGTCTCAGTATGATATTATAGGTATTACGGAAACATGGTGGGGTGACTCTCATGACTGGGTTGCGAATTTGGAGGGATATTCTCTTTTCAGGAGGCATAGGGCTACCAAAAGGGGAGGAGAGGTATGTCTCTTTGTTAAACCATCTCTAAAACCAAACTTAATAGATGTTATTTACGAGGGGACTGGAGATAACGTGGAGTCGCTATGGGTTAAGATCACAAGTGGGGCACTGAAGCAAAGAAACTAGTCATTGGCACATGCTATAAGCAACCAGATATTAGCACACATGAGGAGGAACAACTCCTACAGCAAACTGAAAAAGCTGCGGGAATGGGGGACATCCTAGTGTTAGGGGATTTTAACTATCCTGATATAAATTGGAGTAACGATTCATGTGTAAAAACTAGGAGTAGCAGGTTCTTAAATACATTAAAAGATCAATTAATCGAGGACCCAACTAGAGGTAAAACTATTTTGGACCTAGTAATTTACCAATAATGTGGACATTATATCAAACATTAGTTTGGGGAGACCTTGGGAAACAGTGATCACTATATGATCACATTCGACATCAGTTTCAAGAAACATACCTATAAGGGATCCACCAAAACATTTAACTTTAGAAAAGCTAACTTCAATATGCTGAGACGGGCACTTTATCGACATTGACTGGGAGGTTTTGTTTCATGGTAAAGACACAACGGAAATGTGGGATGCTTTAAAAGGGTTGCTTGATAGCAATATTCAAAAATTCATTCCCATGAGCAGTAAACGCAGGAGTACTAAACACAAACCAATGTGGCTTAATAAGGATGTCAAAGAAGCAATGGCTAAAAAGAGGCGTGCTTTCAAAACATTGCTATAGATAGTAAAGCCAATCCTAAAAAGTTTTATAAATACATAAACAGCAAAAGGTTAAAGAAGTAGAACATAGGCCCATTAAAAGATGAATTTGGAGCTTTGATAAACGATGACAAAATAAAAGCAGAAATACTGAACAATTTTTTTTTCATCAGTATTCACCAGGGAGAATCAGACGGTGAAAGAAGTGCATAGTGATAGTGAAGGTAATAACTCTTAGCTTGATGCTCGCTTAAGTAAGGAAGTAGTCCTGGAGAGACTAAGCAACATAAAAATTAATAAATCACCAGGCCTAGATGGTTTTCATCCAAGGGATGGAGCTTAGGTCACAGCTAGCAAAACCCCTATACTTGATCTTCCATAGTTCAATTAGATCAGGCATGGTACCAAAGGATTGGCTCATAGCTGAGGTAGTGTCTTTATTTAAAAAGGGAACTAAAAATAATCCTGGTAACTATAGACCAGTTAGTATAACCTCTATAGTGGGTAAAATATTGGAAGGTATTTTGAGGGATAACATAGAGGATTATCTGCAGGCTACTAAGATTATTAGCAAAAAGTCAGCATGTTTATGTAGGGGACAGATCATACTAACTTAATTAGCTTCTATGAGGAAGTGAGCGAGAATCTTGAACAGGGAAAAGCAGTGGATGTGGTGTATTTAGATTTTGCAAAAGCCTTCGTTGCAGTGCCTCACAGGAGACTGATTATCAAATAAAGGGAACTTGACCTAAGATATACTATTTGTACATGGATAAGTAATTGGCTGGATAACAGAGTACGAGTAGTGGTCAATGGGATGTTCTCCAGCTTGGCAACAGTAGTAAATGATCGTACATGATGTAAGTGAGGTACGATCATTTACTTTGAAGAAACCCTTCATTAGATCTACTATCAAAAATGCACATTCCATATATGAGATTTTTTTGAGGGACTTTAACTCAAAACGTTATCTTTTGTGTTTTTTATACCATCACGTTGCATGATCCCACCTATTCTGGAGGATAACATCTTCACAGTAGTGACCAGAAATTCTATGGAAAATCATCAAGATAAGTATCCATTTATCTCTTTCACCCAAAAACAATAACCTTCTCAGCTGAATCATCAGCTTTAGCTTTTTTCCTATTCCAGCGCCAACTTCCTACACCCATCCACTTCCTATAGACTTTACTGATGGAGCTATTTGTTCCTGTGCAGGAAAGATGAGAATTCTAACTACAGTATATAAAGTAATGTGTAATTGTCAGAGAAGTAACATCATATAGTTAGAATTCTCATATTTCCGAAACAGGATCAAACATCTTCATCAGTAATGTATCTGCTTCCAGTGTAATAGGTTGTGGTTTCTAATCCTGGGTATGACACTTGTAAAATGAGTATATTCAGTATAATAAAGAGGGTGTGATTTGTAAGGTGCGGAAGTCACCAGACTTACCAGTGAGGAAGTCGGCCACTGAAAAGACAGCGGCAGCTATCAATTAACTTAATTCAATGGTGTCACAGAATGGGCGGAGAGGTGCCCCCCTTCAGAGCAGGAGCCCGGCGGCAGATGACTCCGTTGCCTCCCAGAGTTCTGCCTCTGCCTCTGATTACTTCGCTGCCAACTTACATGGCCAGGTCCTCATGCATCTGTGTAAGCTGTTCTTGTAAATTATTCTTTTCAACTTTACACTCCTTGATGGGAAAGAAGAAAAAGAAAGGAAACTTGGATGCAAAAAAATAAAATTTTAACAGAAAACAACTAAAACCAATTTCTTGCATTATCTTGTAATTTGTTTACATCTAGAACTAGAGGTAACATCACATGTTAAGAGTTATCTGTTATATACTGTACTTTGAGAAGTGAATTCCATTTCAGCCTGACATGCATACAAAATCAGATTTTTGATACTCTCTGTTAAATCATACCGCTTTCACATCGCTAAGCCGGTAAGGAACCGGCTTTTGAACACGCTATACCCCTTTCATATTACATTTTGGAGCCGTGCTATTACCGGGTTATTCCCGGGTAAGTGCCTTTCACACTGAACCCGGTTCACCCATTTAAAACAGTGTGATGTCATTTTAAATGGACTTTTCTGTCTCACATTGATGAGGTTTCAAAAGAAATAAAAGGAGGGGCTGGGGAGTGCTCAGTAGTGTAGCAATCATGGCAGACACAGCACATGTCTCTATAGACTTTGTGATAGTCTCAGCTGTACTGCTCTTGGATTTAGCCTGTGAAAGGATATTTGAGCTTCTAACATTCTGCAGCTTGTTCAGCAGCTATGTTAAGAGGAGGCTGCAGTATTTGAGGGAGGCCACCATTCGTTGCCGACAATACCTGCGCGGGAGGAGATCGTTTATATCAGCTTCTGTGACCAGCATACTCAACCTTAACCTCGCTACACAACGAAGATTGTGGGCTAGAGAACGGCAGCATGGGCAAGTTTTTATGCAAAGTGTGCTTAACTTTCAGGATGTTCAGTGGAAGTGTCACTTCAGAATGTCGCGTCAGACATTCACCTACCTTTTGGATTTAATGACCCCAGCACTATCTAGACAGACCACAAACTTCAGGTCAGCAATAGAGCCGAGCAGGAGGCTAGCTATAGCATTGTGGTGGTACACCACTGCAGGTGAATATCGCACAATTGCTTGCCTCTTTGGTGTGGGGATATCTACTGTTTGCACCATTGTACATGAGGTGACCCAAGCACTGGTGGACAACCTATACCACAGATTTATTTCTCTTCCGCCTGACCAGTGTTTGGCTGAAACAATTAAGGGATTTGTGGAGTCTGGATATCCGCAGTGCGCAGGCGCAATTGATGGTATCCACATCACTATAATCGCACCTCATGATAATCCTGCCGACTATTACAACAGAAAGGGATGGCATTCCATTGTTTTACAAGCTGTGGTGGATCATAAGTATTGGTAACAATGTTCTGGCCATTGTGTTTTTTAAATGCTTATTGATTATAACCCCTTTTAAAACTTTATATATTTTTATATTAGCTCAGTGGCGGATCCAGGGGGGGGGGGGGGGGGGGCACTCGGGCCCGTGCCCCCCCTGTCATTTGTGGCAGTTCTTTTTTTTTTTTTTTTATTGGAGAGTAGCAGCCACAGCTCTGCTGCAATCTCCACCTGACAGAGCCGGCGGGCACTAGGGAAGTTGTCCTTGGAGGCTCGGCGGCTGCGTGCTGTTAATGTAGCAGGCTGAGTGCAGCGAAGTGCACCTAGCCTGCTGTGTGCGCAAACTCAATCCCGGAGCCGCGGTAGTCCCAGGAGGCCCAGCGGCTGCGTGCCGCTGCCATACTGTTAATGTAGCAGGCTGGGTGCAGCGGAGTGCACCTAGCCTGCTGAGTTCTCAAACTCTCTCCTGGACCCGCGGTAGTCCCAGGAGGATCGGCGGCTGCCTGCTGCCACAATACAGCGGGGTGCTGTTATGTGCCTGGACCCGCTGACTATCATGCTGGGTACTGCTGGGGAGCATTACTGGAGTCCGCGGGAGTGGGCTCTGTGCTGTGGGAGACCTATCCCAGGGAAGGTGAGTGAGTCAGTGAAGTGTGTGTGTTGTTTATGTGAATGTGTTATATCATGCATGATGATGACAGACTTTTTTTGTATTAAAAAACGTAAACTTTTTTTTTTTAAGTGTGCTCCTTTCCCTCCCCACTTATACTGCATGTGTGTCATAGGGGCCCACATTACACTTACTCATATGTCACCCTCTCCCTGTTGCCTACTGCCAGTCTCCCTGACACCCATTGCCAGTCATCCTCTCGCTGTCACCCACTGCCACTCTCCCTGTCACCCACTGCCAATCACCCTCTCCGTCACCCTATCCCCCCACTGCATGTCATACTCTCCTTGTCACCCACTGCCAGTCACTCTCTCCGCCCCCACTCTCTATCACCCACTGTCAGTCACTCTCCCAGTTACCCTCTCTCCCACTGTGCGTCACCCACTGCCAGTCACCCTCCACGTCACCCACTGCCTGTCACTCTCCATCAACCACTAGCTGACACGCACTGACTGTCACTCTACCTGTCACCTACTGCAAGTCACTCTTTCCCTGTCCTGTGAAGCCACGCCCCTTGTAGTGGAGACATACCCCATGTAGTGGAGACATAAGCCACACGCAAATGTACTTGCCCCTTCCATGGTGCCCCCCCTGTTATTTTCTTCTGGATCCGCCCCTGTATTAGTTTCACAGATGTATTCATCGGTTGGCTGGGACGGTCACATGACGCTCGAGTGCTTGCTAACTCGGATCTGTACCGCCTAGCAGAGGACAAGCAAGGGGGCTACCTTTTTACAAGAAAGGTAATTTTATTTTAAAAAATGTTGATATTTTTTTTAAAACAACCCCTGGTATAGATGTGTTTTTAATTCTAAACTGACACAATGTTCATGAATCAAGTAGGGAATAGATGAATGCAATTTAATTTACATTGAGACCAAATAGTTGTCCTTACCTTCAAACATGCTTCCTATGTGGCCACCAGCCTGCCCATCACGGAGGAGTCTGCTCATATGTGTATACATATTTCTTGTTGCTAATGTAAATTTCTTTCTCTATATTCACACTAGAAATCTAAATTTGTGGACGGAGTGGAAAGCCCGGTACACATAATTGGTGATGCAGCCTACCCAACGACGATGGCTCATGAAGGGGTTCACCCAACATGTCCAGCTGAGCCCCAATCAAATTACATATACGCACACACTGAGCTCAGCAAGAATGGTGGTAGAAAATGACTTTGGATGATTAAAAGGACGTTGGCGGTGTCTTATGAAGCGCAATGATGTAGACATTACTATCATGCCTAACATTGGGGGTAATTCCAAGTTGATCGCAGCAGGAAATTTTTTAGCAGTTGGGCAAAACCATGTGCACTGCAGGGGAGGCAGATATAACATGTGCAGAGAGAGATAGATTTAGGTGGGTTATTTTGTTTCTGTGCAGGGTAAATACTGGCTGCTTTATTTTACACTGCAATTTAGATTGCAGATTGAACACACCACACCCAAATCTAACTCTCTCTGCACATGTTATATCTGCCTTCCCCCTTGTTGCAGCATGTTATATTCTGCATAACCTATGTGAATTTCAGAGGGAGGAATTCCTACCAGAGTGGACAGTGCAAGACTCAGTTGCGTACCCTGCACTTGATTCTGAGTCCTATTTGGGCAACCATTCTGGAAGTGCAGAACAGATGAGGTCTACTTTAATGGGCAACCTTCCCTCATTACTCCGTTAAGTTTTCTCAGTTGTATATTCAGTTAATTGTTGTTTCCACAAAAAATAAACCAGTTTATATAGAAGTGAGCATTCAAATCTTTTCAGTAATAAAAGACAAACCAGTAAGAGTGTATGAAATACTCTCGCATTAATTTAAAACCAACTTTTTTTAAAAACTATAACCATTTAAGATAAATTCCGGTAAACAGGAGACTCTGTAGTTGTCTCCCTTTCAGGAGGTTTGTTGAGGTTCGTTATGTCGAGGATGGGTATATTGGGGTTGCATTTGTTGAGGTGGTGTATGTTCGTAGTAGGGGGGCCGGGGTTATACTGGGGATAGGGTTGAGGGTAGTTTGGAGGCAGGTGCTGAGGTGGCACTGTGTGCAGCCCTTCAATACATTGAAACATTCTGTCAAATATTGACATTTGAAATTCCTGCATTTCCCTCTGATGTCCTCTTGCATCCCTATTATAGGTTTCCTGCAGGGAGTTCAGCCGTCCATAAATGTGTTGTTCATATCTTGCTCTGCCTGCAAAAATCGCTCGAGACGTGCATCTTCTCGATCAGCCATGGCAGTGTCCATCTGCTCTAATTTCTCATCCAGGACATAATTCTTGCAGCTCGCTCCGTTTTGTTTGGGCGGCGCCTCCTTGGCAGAACAGTATATACGGTGGACACAAGTCAAATACATTTATGAATGGAATTTGCAATGAGCTTATATAAAATAGCAGTGTTGTTCGCAAACGTGTTTGTGGCCTCCTCCCACCTACACACTGCGTATACTCTGCAACATCAATTTTAATTATATGAATTTATTTAGTAATGTATGAGTAATTTTTTTAGTTATTGTTAATATTTAATGACGTTAATGTTTAGAGTTGTTAGTTTGTGTTTAGTTTACGTTAGTTGTTAATGTTATTGTTTTTATGATTGTTGTACTTACTGTTTCCACGTAAAGGCTGCGTTTGTGGGATTGGGTCCATTTCACTTGTCCCAGCCTGTGTGTCTTCTGGCGCATCAGTGGTTGGAGTTCTGCTGGGTTCGTGTCCATTTGGGTCAGGCACAGTAGTTTGCATCAGTTACGTATCCTCATCCAGCACGAGTGGTAGGGATGGTGGTGGTGGTGATCGGGTGTCTAGGTCCGGTACGCTGCAGGTGGATTTAGCAGCACAGGCCTGGCTTGTTTCTGCTGCTGCTAGGCTGGAGGATAAGCTAACAGGTGTTAAGTGCTGTGTACCTAAATATGGTGGCACACTGCTCGTAATATTGCCACTCCATATGGGCAGCAGCACTTCTATTTCAGTTGTGGTCGTGGACCTTATTGAAATTCCTTTTAAGGGCCTTTAATTTATTTATTACCTGCTTTGAGGTACGCTGGAAACCAGAGGCTGCAAGCATTCTTGTGATGTTTTTATATTTTATTGCATCCTATACAGTGCTTGTAATTTGCTTGGCGATTTGAGCCTCCACTCTAATCCTCAACAACTCCCTAACTTCTTCATCACTCCAGGTTGCCATATTGTAAAAGCACTGTAGCGCTGTGAATGCAGTATATTAAACGCTCATCCACTGTTTACAGAGTGCTGCCTGTTATTTCCGGGTTCAGGCTGGTGACATCATGCAGGGAGACAGCCTATCACCTCCTTTTTAAGATTCCAGGGTTGAATATACACACTGCCAAATGAATTGGTTCTGAACTGTGTAGGATCCTTCTTTTAACACGGGTTGAAATACCGGGTTGTTGGACCCGGTAAATTCATTATGGCGCATTCACACTGCAGCTCAAACCGAGTTGACACGGCTAAAACTCTGCAATATACCAGGTTTTTGATGCAATGTGAAAGGGGTATCAGTTTCTCTTGATCCATCTAGGGGACACTGCTCTCCATGGGGTATAGAGGAGCTGTGAGGAGTTGGCTCATCAAACTACTCTTATTTCTAAAATAATCCCTCTCATCTACAGCATAAGTTCTCAAACTCGGTCCTCAGGACCCCACACAGTGCATGTTTTGCAGGTCTCCACACAGAATCGCAAGTGAAATAAATAGTTGCACCTGTAGGCCTTTTAAAATGTGTCAGTGAGTAATTAATACACCTGTGCACCTGCTGGGTTACCTGCAAAACATGCACTGTGTGGGGTCCTGAGGACCGAGTTTGAGAACCTCTGATCTACAGTATATCCCATAAGCTAACAGGAATCAGTCAAACTTTATAATGCCCTTTAAGAGAGCAGACTAAACAGTCAATCATACTACACATAACTAAAGAGTTAAGAAACATGTGGACAATAACAACAAGGGTCTCCCAGACAGTTCAAGAGAAACATATTTAATGGTGAGTACCAAAAATTAGATTTTCTATTACATCCAATCTAGGGGGCACTCACCATAGGAAGGCCCAGCCACCGCAGCGTGCATAACTTTACACCCAAAGCTGGATTTATTAGCAAGTGCATTCAACAATTTATTACATTTGTAAATGTATGAACGGATGACCAGTTGGCCGAATTGGCTGAATTGCAAAGTCGTTCTACCAGTGCACCACACCGCTTATGGATGTGGCAGAATGAGTCATAATATGCTATACTGTATAACAAAATGTACATCTGATGTATGGCCGCTGTTATTCATGATGCTACAAACATCTTGAACGCCGGCCATACTCTCTTGTGTATCTCATACACAACAAAAAGACTATTTTGCACAGAGAGCTGATCAACATAAACCCATAAGGCTCACACAACATCCAGCAAGGACAAGTCATCACCTTCACCAGACGATTAATTCTGAGAATAGCCAGGAAAAGCTATTTTGTGATTTAAATGAAACTGAGACCTTGAGCTGAAAAGATGGCATAGGCCTCAGAGCAGACCTATACTGGTGAAAAAACATATATGGACAGGGGCGTAAGTTCATGCCAGGCACCCGGGTGAAATAGAAGGTGGTGTCCCCCCAGTGGTTCCAGCTTGAACATGTGCTGATGTCCCAGTGACTTGACAATGGTACATCTGGGAGAAAAAAGATTCCTTACTAGATGATTCATCGCGCCCTAAGGGCCCTCTTCACACTGTCGTAAGGGGCTATGCCCCCTTAACCCTTGCATACCCTTGTGGCATGCAATATTTGTATTATATGGAGTATTACCTCCAATCATAATTGTGAGAGTGGTTAAATATTGCATGGACAAAGGGCGTGCGATGGTTAAGGGGTCGTAGCCCCTTGCAATGGCGTGAACAGCGGACGCAGGGCCTGATAAATCACCTAGTAGGTGCTGTTGTTGGGGGAGTGGCGGGTGCGGGGTAGATGCGGATGGGGAAGTGGGTCCGGGGGTGCTGCCGGTGGGGGAGGGGTGGTTGCGGGGTAGCACGGGGGGAGGGGCTGGTGTGGTGGGGGAGGGACGAGTGCTGCGGGTGGGGGTCCGAAGCCACCGGGTGTGGGGGAGGGGCAGGTGCGGTGGTGTGGCCGGTGGGGGATGGGCGGATGCGGGAGTGCTGCAGGTGCGGGAGGGGGTCCAGAGCCACCGTGGGTGGTGGAGGGGGGGTGTGGGGGTGCCGTGGATGGGGCCCGGAGGTACTGCGAGTGGGGGAGTGGCGGGTAATGCTTCTCCTGCTTCTCCTGGAAGCAGCTAGGCTGCTGTCCTCCCTTTGGCAGTGGCTCTCCCGGAGACTTGCACAGCAGCCAATCACTATTGTTAGCTCCGGTGTCCCAACACGCCGCATTACAGGGAAGATGAATTCAATACACTATAGCTTCCAGCAGGCCTTAGCGCCGGAATGCTTCAGCGCTAAGGGCTGCTGGGAGCTGTAGTTTATTTAGTGCGTCTACTTCCCTGTAATGCGGGGCGTTGGGACACCGGCGCTAACAATAGTGACTGGCTGGCAGAACTGACTGACTCGCTGAATCAATGTAAAAGGTGAGAGTGCTGTGCATTGTCAGTGACACTGCACACCCACTGCACTGCACAGCACTGTCACCTTTTACACTGATTCAGCGTCCAGACATTACCCTCCGCGATATCACCCACTCTATCCGTTACATTAGCCATCTCGGGGCTTCCAGGCCAGCAGCCCAAGTGCTGTGTTGTGGAGTCAGGGCCTCTGGGGATCTGTGCGCGGCTGTGGCGGGGAGGCACTTCTGTGACATCACGCGCAGAGGAGGCTCCAGGGCTCAGAGAGTATGCGGTGCAGGGAGGGCTATGAAAGCTTTCCGCTGCGCCGCTTTCATACACATCTATGCCGGTGGCCGCAGCAGCTTTTGTTCCACCTATGCCGCGGTAAGGGAGTGGGGAATGTTGATGCCGGAGGGGGCAAGCGGACTGGCAGCAGGACATAGGGGGTCAGTCCGACCTGATTGTAGCTGTGCTAAATTTAGCACAGCTACGATCACTTACACTGATATGCGGGGGGACGCCCAGCATGTCAGGTCGCAGCGGCGATGAATTTGTACTTGAAGAGTAACTCCCAGCCAGCGCAGCTCCTGCGGCTGGCCGGGAGTTACTCATCAGTGCCCTGGTCACAGCGGCTGCGTTGGCCAGACCGTGTCCACAAAACGGCAGCCAAACGCCACCGTGCCCCCCTTCCTGCCCATCGGCCGCCTCTGCCTGTCAATCAGGCAGAGCCGATCGTGAGCCAATGACAGCCGTCAGCTGTCAGCCATGCGCCGGTGCACTGCGGTGCTGGCGCATGCGCAGTTCTGACCTGATCGCTGCGATGAACTGCAGCGAGCGATCAGGTCAGAATGACCCCCATAGGATGCTGCAGTAAAAGTTTTTTTCCCCCCTATTTACAGCACAGAGACTTGCTGCAGATGCAGTGGCATACCCTCCAAGTGTACCTTTTTGGCAGGTACAGTACCTTTTTTTTATGGTCATTACCGATTTTTGGCTGCCCAAACTTCCATTGAAAGTATAGGAAAAGGGGCGTGACGCCACTGCACCTGAGGCCACGCCCCCTTTTCAAATTTATACAGATTTTTATGTGTAAATTTTTGGAGGGTATGTTGCTTCAGATGCATTGGGGCTATTTTGGGTTGTGGAGTTGGAGCTGCAGCTCCATCAGCCCCATTGTTAACCCTGCTCTGGGAACACACAGCAGCCAAAAGGTAGAGCCTCCCATTGGATGTAACCTGTGTGGGAGGGCGTTTCTCGCCCAATCAGCTGTGGACTGGGTGTGATAGACCTGCTGCTAACCCAATGAGAGCTCCTAGCCACTACCAGCATTAGCCACAAAGTCACAGAGTGACAGATCTGGGCAACTATATAGGAGATTGCAGCTAATTGTGGTGATAACCAGTGGCGGATTTAGGGGGGGGGGGGGGGGGCACCAAGGCATGTGCCTCCCTGTCGTTTAGGAATTTAATTTATTTTTTGTAATTTTTTACACTGCGCAGTTAGATAATGCCCGCCCATCCTGCCCGACACTGGTATCCCTCCCCTGTCGGCTGCTCCACCTTGCTGCATGATTTCCAGGCCAGTGTCCCTCCTGATTGGCTCCCTGGAGACATGTGACATGCAGTACCGTGCAGTCCAAAGGAGCCGAGCAGGAGCAGCGAAGCGCCAGCCCACCCAGTTACAGCGCACTGCCGCCAAGGGTCTGGACATTCCGCCGCTGAGCGAGAGCGCACCGCTGCCAACAAGGGACAGCGCACAGCCACCGCCAGCCCACCGAGTTACTGTGCACCGCCACTGAGGGTCCAGGACATCGCGCGGGGAGGACAGAGGCCGGGTGCTGCTGGGGAGGGAGAACCGAGGAGCTGAGCTGTCCATTGGAGTGAGAAGTAGCTGGAAGCTAGGCTGCTGCTTAGGAGGGGAGACTGCTGTTGGGGAGGGGTTGAATGGTGGATCAGGTGCCTGCACTGTCCGTGTGTGGAGGGAGGGGGGGGTGCCTGCGCTGTCTGTGTGTGGAGGGATGGGGGGTGCCTGCGCTCTCTGTGTATGGAGGGAGGGTGGGTGCCTGCACTGTCTGTGTGTGAAGGGAGGGGGGGTGTCTGCGCTGTCTGTGTGTGGATGGAGGGGGGTGCCTGCGCTGTCTTTGTGTGGAGGGAAGGGGGTGATCAGGGTTCCTGCAGATACTCACATTGAGCACTTGACCACACCCTCACAGAATTGGTCACACCCACTAAAACTTGGTCACGCCTACTCCACTTCTAATTCCACCCCTCCTTGATAGCCCAACCACTTATTGTGCCCCCCCCTGTAATTTTTTTCTGGATCCACCCCTGGTGATAACAAATCTTTATTTTCAGGTGCTGGCTGCAAATGATAATAAATAGAGCCCAGAGGAGGGGTTTAATAAAAGCTCAGAGAGATATACAATTGTGAGAGATAAAGTACCAGGCAATAAGTTTCTGCCTTACATTTTACAGACTGTGTTTAAAAAATGACAGGAGCGGATTGGTTGGTACTTTATCTCTCATCATTTTATTTCACTCCAAGCTTTGATAAATACCCCCCTTAAATGTTTTATTATAATAATTAGTGCATTTTCTTAAAACCAACTTCTGCTTGCCTTTCTTTCCTCATATAAGACACAGCAACCGAGCTGTAGATCATTGTACACATTTTGATCTGTTATCAGACACATTCCAGACTCTTCAGCTGAAGGGGTCTTCGAAGGAGGTTTCTGAGCTTGGACAGCAGTCAGCAGTGACTGCAGCAAGTCACTATGAAATGAGTTGAGAGTGATCTATCCTAGTTCAGATGCCCCTTCTGTCTTTCTTTCTTTGCGCCACTCTGACAGCTGGAGCCTGGCATCAAATGTCTCCATTGTCTCTGGGAGTTACGCCACTGAATATGGAGACTGACATGAAAGAGCTGTATGCTCCAACAAATATCTAGTAGAAGAAATAGGAAACCTACCTTCCACAGAAGATACGTAAACTCGACAGAACAAAAATGCTCAAAAGGAGTTTTTGCAATTCTGCAACACCAAATTAAGATTCCAAGGCACCACTGGTGACACATAAGGGGTGAACATGTAACAACCCCTGAAGAAATTTTGTGACCTTGAGAATTCGACAACTTCCTGTGAAAGAAAATAGAGCTGAAAACTGTACACTTAACTAAACAAATTTTAAGCCTTTGTACAGTCCATTTAAAAACAAAAAGGGATATAAGGTGTAAATTAAATGCCAAAGTTTTAACCTGCTTCTCTTCGCAACAAGCAATATACTGTATATCTTCCTGTGATAGTTTTTGGTAGTCACCGTTTTCTGGACCTGATCATCGTCTTGATGAGCCTGTCAGAAAACCACTTAGCCTGGAGAATCAGGGCTTCAACAGCCATGATGGGATAGCCAACCGTACTAAGCCTGTATGCAGGATGGGACCTTGTCTGAGCAGATCTCTGAGTAGTTACCACAAAGGTTCTGCTACCAATAGGAGGATGTCGCCATACCAATTCAGAGCCACCAGAATGTTGACAGTCTTTACGGTTTTGTTTTAATTGAGAAACTGGGGATTCAGAGAAATTGGTGGGAAGAGATACGTCAGCTGGAATGGTTAAAGTGATCATCGAATCTCCCTCAGAATCCCAAGATCGAGCGCCATACATGCACTTTGTGCTATATACAAGTAGTCATTAAGTCCACTTCCAGCAGCCCCCATTACTGCACTAGCTGGGTGAATACATCGGGATACAGAGACCATTCTCGCGTGAACAGCATCTCTGCTGAGGCAAGTAATTTCCAAGTTCTCTACTGCTGGGAAGAATGCTACCGAAAATCCTGGAATGCTCCAACAACTCTCTGCAGATACCCTGGTGGTTTAAATATGCCATGGCTGTGGCATTGTCAGATTGAATTCGTAAGCATATGATCCGAAGAGAGCTCTGAGCTGCAAGCAAAGCTTGAGAAATTGCCCAGAGTTCAAGAACAGTTATGGGAAGTCCTGCCTCCCCAACCAGAGAGACTGACTTCTCTGGTTACTATGGTCCATGTCTCTTCTTAGAGGAGTAGCCCCTAACTAAATCATGGCCAGTCACCAAAGTAGGGGCTAATGAGTCACTGGGAACAGTCTGAAGTACTGTTTAGAGACAGAGATTTGACCTGGACTACTGGGTCAGCAACTGAGTCTGAAAAGTCAGAGAATGGAATCGTGCATACTGAACCACCTCAAAACAGGACACCATCCTCTATATCAAGCACTGGGGTACTGACTGTCTGCAAATCAGTATTCTCAACACCTGTGTGTGCATGGCCGAGATTTTGTTTTCCAGCAGTTAGACCCGGAACGACCTGTTGTTGAATAGAAGGTCCAGAAACACCAGGTGCTGCAAAGGAATCAGATGAGATTTGGGATAATTGATTATCCATATGTGAGCCTCCAATGTCTCTGTCAAAAGAAGATATCCATGAAAAAGTTAACTAGATTTAATCCATAGATGGTCCAGGTATGGAATAACCATCAACCCATTTGGCCGCAGGAGGGCTGCAATTTCCTGCCATAATCTTCCTAAAGACCCAGGGCACCGTGACCAACCTAAGGGCAAAGCTTGCAACTGAAAATGGTCCTGCCCTACTGCAAACCTGAGCAGACTATGATGACCTTCCCAAATGGGTACATGCAAATAAGCATCTTCGACATCTATGGACACCAGAAACTCATCCCTCTATTGCAGCAATTACATACCTAAGGGATTCCATGCAGAATGTTGGTACTCACATGTATTGATTCAAAGACTTCAGATTCAGATTAAGCTGAAGAGACAGATCTGGCTTCTGAACCAGGAACATATTTGAATAAAAGGCCCGGCCTCTTTGTTCATCTGGTACTGGAACAATAACACCTGAATGCAGTAACTTATGAATGGCCCCTGCAGAGCACGATGTCTCTCCTTGTCCTTTGGAAGGGGAGTTGCAAAGAAACGACTAGGGGAGGACCTGTGAGGTCTAAAACAAAGCTTCTTTTCACAATACCTCCTTACAATTATCTAAAGGAAGTCATCAGCCACTAGTCCCAGAAACTGAGCAGATAGGCCCCTACAACAGACCGGAATGGATCTGTCTGTCAGTAACCTCAGGCCCTGACTGCCTAACCCCTCGGTAACCTCCACTAGAAAAACCATAATTTGTTCAATAAGGGCCTCCTCTGGATCTACCTGAGGGCCAAAAAGACCAAAACCATGGACTGCGTGGATTGGATGCCCTCACTGGGAGGAAAAGCCTTCTATATGGCATCTAGGTCTGCTAAAATGGAGTCTAACTGTGAACCAAACAACACCTCCAAACAGCAATGACTCAAGTGTCTTTTTAGACTTCATGTCAGCCTCGTCAACTCTTGAGCCAAAGAATACATCTGGCATCTATAGACAAGGATACAGTATGGGAAAGACCAAGGGCCACATGCATTAGTGCATCACCCACATAAGCCAGAACATCCATAAAATGATTGAACAGACACTTCAGAATGGATCGTGCAGCTTTTTCCTGCAATCAGTGATCCAGTTGTGATGTCCATTTTTCAGCTGCCTTGTTAGCTCAAGCAGCCACTAGCACCAGCTGCAAAAAAGCCACAGTAGTCAAGAAAACAGACATAATTGTCCCTTCACACTTGCAATCTGAAGCATCCTTGATCCTGGGACTAGGATAGTTGTTACGTTTGAGTGCCTAGCAATTGATGCATCCACTCTGGAAGTAGTGTCCTTTACATCCAAGTCCTCCTGCGCAGGAGATATGTGGAAACAAATCTCCAGGTAACCTGATAACGCTTGCCACGCTGCAGGCTCGGTGGCGAGACTGAGCCTGCCCCTGAAAGGATACCGAAAGTAGGAGGAGTGGAACACAGACTGCATGACGGGCGGACGGACAGAAGACGCATCGACAGCAAGACCACGTAACTAGAGATGAGCGGGTTCGGTTCCTCGGAATCCGAACCCCCCCGAACTTCAGCCTTTTTACACGGGTCCGAGGCAGACTCGGATCTTCCCGCCTTGCTCGGTTAACCCGAGCGCGCCCGAACGTCATCATCCCGCTGTCGGATTCTCGCGAGGCTCGTATTCTATCGCGAGACTCAGATTCTATATAAGGAGCCGCGCGTCGCCGCCATTTTCACACGTGCATTGAGATTGATAGGGAGAGGACGTGGCTGGCGTCCTCTCCGTTAGAATAGATAGAGACACTTGAGTTGATTTACTACTAACTTAGTAATTTTGGGGAGCATTAGGAGTACTCAGAGTGCAGAGTTTTGCTGATAGTTACTGGTGACCACCACCAGTTTTATTTATTATTTAATATAATCCGTTCTCTGCCTGAAAAAAAACGATACACAGTCACATACCATATCTCTGCTCAGCCTCAGTGTGCTGCATGATAATATCATCTATGTATATCTGACTGTGCTGAGTGCTCACTGCTCACACAGCTGAATTGTGGGGGAGACTGGGGTGCAGTTATAGCAGGAGTACAGTGCACACTTTTGCTGCCAGTGTGACTGACCAGTGACCACCAGTATATTGTCTGCCTGAAAAAGTTAAACACTCCTGTGGTGTTTTTTTTTTTTTATTCTATAAACGCATTCTGCTGACAGTGTCCAGCAGGTCCGTCATTCATTATATTATATAAATATTTACCTGCAGTAGTGTTATATTTTTTTTGTTCATCTCTATCATCTTTATCATCTCTATATTAGCAGACGCAGTACGGTAGTCCACGGCTGTGGCTACCTCTGTGTCGTCAGTGCTCGTCCATAATTGTATACCTACCTGTGGTGGGGTTTTTTTTTCTATCTTCTTCATACTAGTAGTTTAGGAGTCTGCTGACAGTGTCCAGCAGGTCCGTCATTATATTATATATACCTGCAGTAGTGATATATATATATTTTTTATATCATTATCATCTCTATACTAGCAGACGCAGTACGGTAGTCCACGGCTGTAGCTACCTCTGTGTCATCAGTGCTCGTCCATAATTGTATACCTACCTGTGGTGGGGTTTTTTTTTCTATCTGCTTCATACTAGTAGTTTAGGAGTCTGCTGACAGTGTCCAGCAGGTCCGTCATTATATTATATATACCTGCAGTAGTGATATATATATTTTTTTATATCATTATCATCTCTATACTAGCAGACGCAGTACGGTAGTCCACAGCTGTAGCTACCTCTGTGTCGTCAGTGCTCGTCCATAATTGTATACCTACCTGTGGTGGGGTTTTTTTTTCTATCTTCTTCATACTAGTAGTTTAGGAGTCTGCTGACAGTGTCCAGCAGGTCCGTCATTATATTATATATACCTGCAGTAGTGATATATATATATTTTTTATATCATTATCATCTCTATACTAGCAGACGCAGTACGGTAGTCCACGGCTGTAGCTACCTCTGTGTCGTCAGTGCTCGTCCATAATTGTATACCTACCTGTGGTGGGGTTTTTTTTTCTATCTTCTTCATACTAGTAGTTTAGGAGTCTGCTGACAGTGTCCAGCAGGTCCGTCATTATATTATATATACCTGCAGTAGTGATATATATATATTTTTTATATCATTATCATCTCTATACTAGCAGACGCAGTACGGTAGTCTACGGCTGTAGCTACCTCTGTGTCGTCAGTCACTCGTCATCCATAAGTATACTAGTATCCATCCATCTCCATTGTTTACCTGAGGTGCCTTTTAGTTGTGCCTATTAAAATATGGAGAACAAAAATGTTGAGGTTCCAAAAATAGGGAAAGATCAAGATCCACTTCCACCTCGTGCTGAAGCTGCTGCCACTAGTCATGGCCGAGACGATGAAATTCCATCAACGTCGTCTGCCAAGGCCGATGCCCAATGTCATAGTACAGAGCATGTAAAATCCAAAACACAAAATATCAGTAAAAAAAGGACTCAAAAATCTAAAATAAAATCGTCGGAGGAGAAGCGTAAACTTGCCAATATGCCATTTACCACACGGAGTGGCAAGGAACGGCTGAGGCCCTGGCCTATGTTCATGGCTAGTGGTTCAGCTTCACATGAGGATGGAAGCACTCAGCCTCTCGCTAGAAAAATAAAAAGACTTAAGCTGGCAAAAGCACAGCAAAGAACTGTGCGTTCTTCGAAATCACAAATCCACAAGGAGAGTCCAATTGTGTC
This sequence comes from Pseudophryne corroboree, assembly GCF_028390025.1. Classification (NCBI taxonomy): domain Eukaryota; kingdom Metazoa; phylum Chordata; class Amphibia; order Anura; family Myobatrachidae; genus Pseudophryne; species Pseudophryne corroboree. The sequence continues at coordinate 155,754,327 of NC_086453.1, read as the reverse complement.
GGTTGCGATGCCTGACCTTCCCAACACTGGACGTGAAGAGCATGCGCCTTCCACCATTTGCACGCCCCCTGCAAGTGCTGGAAGGAGCACCCGCAGTCCAGTTCCTGATAGTCAGATTGAAGATGTCAGTGTTGAAGTACACCAGGATGAGGAGGATATGGGTGTTGCTGGCGCTGGGGAGGAAATTGACAAGGAGGATTCTGATGGTGAGGTGGTTTGTTTAAGTCAGGCACCCGGGGAGACACCTGTTGTCCGTGGGAGGAATATGGCCATTGACATGCCTGGTGAAAATACCAAAAAAATCAGCTCTTCGGTGTGGAAGTATTTCAACAGAAATGCGGACAACAGGTGTCAAGCCGTGTGTTGCCTTTGTCAAGCTGTAATAAGTAGGGGTAAGGACGTTAACCACCTCAGAACATCCTCCCTTATACGTCACCTGCAGCGCATTCATCATAAGTCAGTGACAAGTTCAAAAACTTTGGGCGACAGCGGAAGCAGTCCACTGACCAGTAAATCCCTTCCTCTTGTAACCAAGCTCACGCAAACCACCCCACCAACTCCCTCAGTGTCAATTTCCTCCTTCCCCAGGAATGCCAATAGTCCTGCAGGCCATGTCACTGGCAATTCTGACGAGTCCTCTCCTGCCTGGTATTCCTCCGATGCATCCTTGAGTGTAACGCCTACTGCTACTGGCGCTGCTGTTGTTGCTGCTGGGAGTCGATGGTCATCCCAGAGGGGAAGTCGTAAGACCACTTTTACTACGCTTTGTATCACCGCTTTCCAGAATACGCACACAGCTGAAAACCTCTTACGGCAACTGAGGAAGATCATCGCAGAATGGCTTACCCCAATTGGACTCTCCTGTGGATTTGTGGCATCGGACAACGCCAGCAATATTGTGTGTGCATTAAATCTGGGCAAATTCCAGCACGTCCCATGTTTTGCACATACCTTGAATTTGGTGGTGCAGAATTATTTAAAAAACGACAGGGGCGTGCAAGAGATGCTGTCGGTGGCCAGAAGAATTGCGGGACACTTTCGGCGTACAGGCACCACGTACAGAAGACTGGAGCAACACCAAAAACGCCTGAACCTGCCCTGCCATCATCTGAAGCAAGAAGTGGTAACGAGGTGGAATTCAACCCTCTATATGCTTCAGAGGTTGGAGTAGCAGCAAAAGGCCATTCAAGCCTATACAACTGACCACGATATAGGAGGTGGAATGCACCTGTCTCAAGCGCAGTGGAGAATGATTTCAACGTTGTGCAAGGTTCTGCAACCTTTTGAACTTGCCACACGTGAAGTCAGTTCAGACACTGCCAGCCTGAGTCAGGTCATTCCCCTCATCAGGCTTTTGCAGAAGAAGCTGGAGACATTGAAGGAGGAGCTAACACTGAGCGATTCCGCTAGGCATGTGGGACTTGTGGATGGAGCTCTTAATTCGCTTAACAAGGATTCACGGGTGGTCAATCTGTTGAAATCAGAGCACTACATTTTGGCCACCATGCTCGATCCTAGATTTAAAACCTACGTTGTATCTCTCTTTCCGGCAGACACAAGTCTGCAGGGGTTCAAAGAACTGCTGGTGAGAAAATTGTCAAGTCAAGCGGAACGCGACCTGTCAACATCTCCTCCTTCACATTCTCCCGCAACTGGGGGTGCGAGGAAAAGGCTCAGAATTCCGAGCCCACCCGCTGGCGGTGATGCAGGGCAGTCTGGAGCGACTGCTGATGCTGACATCTGGTCCGGACTGAAGGACCTGCCAACGATTACGGACATGTCGTCTACTGTCACTGCATATGATTCTCTCCCCATTGAAAGAATGGTGGAGGATTATATGAGTGACCGCATCCAAGTAGGCACGTCAGACAGTCCGTACGTATACTGGCAGGAAAAAGAGGCAATTTGGAGGCCCTTGCACAAACTGGCTTTATTCTACCTAAGTTGCCCTCCCACAAGTGTGTACTCCGAAAGAGTGTTTAGTGCCGCCGCTCACCTTGTCAGCAATCGGCGTACGAGGTTACTTCCAGAAAATGTGGAGAAGATGATGTTCATTAAAATGAATTATAATCAATTCCTCCATGGAGACATTCACCAGCAGCAATTGCCTCCACAAAGTACACAGGGAGCTGTGATGGTGGATTCCAGTGGGGACGAATTGATAATCTGTGAGGAGGGGGATGTACACGGTGATGAATCGGAGGATGATGATGAGGTGGACATCTTGCCTCTGTAGAGCCAGTTTGTGCAAGGAGAGATTAATTGCTTCTTTTTTGGTGGGGGTCCAAACCAACCCGTCATTTCAGTCACAGTCGTGTGGCAGACCCTGTCACTGAAATGAAGGGTTGGTTAAAGTGTGCATGTCCTGTTTATACAACATAAGGGTGGGTGGGAGGGCCCAAGGACAATTCCATCTTGCACCTCTTTTTTCTTTCATTTTTCTTTGCGTCATGTGCTGTTTGGGGAGTGTTTTTTGGAAGGGCCATCCTGCGTGACACTGCAGTGCCACTCCTAGATGGGCCAGGTGTTTGTGTCGGCCACTAGGGTCACTTATCTTAGTCACACAGCTACCTCATTGCGCCTCTTTTTTTTCTTCTTTGCGTCATGTGCTGTTTGGGGAGTATTTTTTGGAAGGGCCATCCGGCCTGACACTGCAGTGCCACTCCTAGATGGGCCAGGTGTTTGTGTCGGCCACTAGGGTCGCTTAACTTACTCACACAGCTACCTCATTGCGCCTCTTTTTTTCTTTGTGTCATGTGCTGTTTGGGGAGTGTTTTTTGGAAGGGCCATCCTGCGTGACACTGCAGTGCCACTCCTAGATGGGCCAGGTGTTTGTGTCGGCCACTTGGGTCGCTGAGCTTAGTCATCCAGCGACCTCGGTGCAAATTTTAGGACTAAAAATAATATTGTGAGGTGTGAGGTGTTCAGAATAGACTGAAAATGAGTGGAAATTATGGTTATTGAGGTTAATAATACTTTGGGATCAAAATGACCCCCAAATTCTATGATTTAAGCTGTTTTTTAGGGTTTTTTGAAAAAAACACCCGAATCCAAAACACACCCGAATCCGACAAAAAAAATTCGGTGAGGTTTTGCCAAAACGCGTTCGAACCCAAAACACGGCCACGGAACCAAACCCAAAACCAAAACACAAAACCCGAAAAATTTCCGGTGCACATCTCTACCGTAACAGGGTGGAAGGGTCGTATGGTGGTACTTACTTTAGGGTGCATATTATACCACAGGCTGTGTGATACAGTTACGTGTGTGGTAATAAGTTGCTGCTCAAGCACCCAGCTGATATATGTAACCTTGTGCTGCCCCCTCTCCTGTACCCTTACTATACTATTTTTCCCATTTTATTTTCTCATTTCTCTTCTTATAAACCATTACTCAAAAGTAGATGATCTAGCAACTCCACTTCTAAAGAGTTGCTTACATCCAAATGAGTATGTATATTGCAATGCATCACTTTGACATGTGTTATGTTACCCATGCTTGCCTACCTGACCCTCTCCATGAGGGAGAAAATGCTCTGTTCCTGGACTTTCCTGGTAATGTATGATTGCCATCACCTGTGGTGAGCTAGTTACTTGATAAGAAAGGTGTTTCACCACAGGTGATGGCAATCATACATTACCAGGAAAGTCCAGGAACAGAGCATTTTCTATCTCATGGAGAGGATCAGGTAGGCAAGTATGATGTTTCCACATATATAAGTGTAGGGTTAGCATACTGCAACAGAGGATTTCAGCAACACAAAGCACCCCATGTGCAGCTGGTGTATTATTGTATGCTGTCCTCAGTAACTAAACCTATTCAGGAAAGTTACATTTCACACAGTAATTCAATAGAAACCAATACAGGGCCGCCATCAATATTATAAACCTAAATATTATTAAAGAAAACAATGGCATAAAACAACATATGGTATAAAACCATACCTCCCAATAGTTATCGAAGGGGACTCGGGAATATTGCGCAGCACAGCTGCGCTCGATCTCGAAAGGGGGTGTGACCTATTGGAAAGTGGGCATGGCTTTGTGGGATTGCCATGATCCCAAGTCACGCCCCCATTTCCATCACTGTGGGGGCATGCCCAGCGCTCTGTGAGCTGCTGGCATACCCCCCTCCCTCTGTCTCCACTGAACAGAAGTTGGTATGTAAACTAGGTAAATCACTTAAACTCGGGGTGAGATGTGCAGTCCCTCGGTGAGGATACATTAATACTAGAGATGAGCGCCTGAAATTTTTCGGGTTTTGTGTTTTGGTTTTGGGTTCGGTTCCGCGGCCGTGTTTTGGGTTCGAACGCGTTTTGGCAAAACCTCACCTAATTTTTTTTGTCGGATTCGGGTGTGTTTTGGATTCGGGTGTTTTTTTCAAAAAACACTAAAAAACAGCTTAAATCATAGAATTTGGGGGTCATTTTGATCCCAAAGTATTATTAACCTCAAAAACCATAATTTACACTCATTTTCAGTCTATTCTGAATACCTCACACCTCACAATATTATTTTTAGTCCTAAAATTTGCACCGAGGTCGCTGTGTGAGTAAGATAAGCGACCCTAGTGGCACTGCAGTGTCACGCAGGATGTCCCTTCCAAAAAACCCTCCCCAAACAGCACATGACGCAAAGAAAAAAAGAGGCGCAATGAGGTAGCTGTGTGAGTAAGATTAGCGACCCTAGTGGCCGACACAAACACCGGGCCCATCTAGGAGTGGCACTGCAGTGTCACGCAGGATGGCCCTTCCAAAAAACCCTCCCCAAACAGCACATGACGCAAAGAAAAAAAGAGGCGCAATGAGGTAGCTGACTGTGTGAGTAAGATTAGCGACCCTAGTGGCCGACACAAACACCGGGCCCATCTAGGAGTGGCACTGCAGTGTCACGCAGGATGTCCCTTCCAAAAAAACCCTCCCCAATCAGCACATGATGCAAAGAAAAAGAAAAGAAAAAAGAGGTGCAAGATGGAATTGTCCTTGGGCCCTCCCACCCACCCTTATGTTGTATAAACAAAACAGGACATGCACACTTTAACCAACCCATCATTTCAGTGACAGGGTGCCACACGACTGTGACTGATATGACGGGTTGGTTTGGACCCCCCCCAAAAAAGAAGCAATTAATCTCTCCTTGCACAAACTGGCTCTACAGAGGCAAGATGTCCACCTCATCTTCACCCTCCGATATATCACCGTGTACATCCCCCTCCTCACAGATTATCAATTCGTCCCCACTGGAATCCACCATCTCAGCTCCCTGTGTACTTTGTGGAGGCAATTGCTGCTGGTCAATGTCTCCGCGGAGGAATTGATTATAATTCATTTTAATGAACATCATCTTCTCCACATTTTCTGGATGTAACCTCGTACGCCGATTGCTGACAAGGTGAGCGGCGGCACTAAACACTCTTTCGGAGTACACACTTGTGGGAGGGCAACTTAGGTAGAATAAAGCCAGTTTGTGCAAGGGCCTCCAAATTGCCTCTTTTTCCTGCCAGTATAAGTACGGACTGTGTGACGTGCCTACTTGGATGCGGTCACTCATATAATCCTCCACCATTCTATCAATGTTGAGAGAATCATATGCAGTGACAGTAGACGACATGTCCGTAATCGTTGTCAGGTCCTTCAGTCCGGACCAGATGTCAGCATCAGCAGTCGCTCCAGACTGCCCTGCATCACCGCCAGCGGGTGGGCTCGGAATTCTGAGCCTTTTCCTCGCACCCCCAGTTGCGGGAGAATGTGAAGGAGGAGATGTTGACAGGTCGCGTTCCGCTTGACTTGACAATTTTGTCACCAGCAGGTCTTTCAACCCCAGCAGACCTGTGTCTGCCGGAAAGAGAGATCCAAGGTAGGCTTTAAATCTAGGATCGAGCACGGTGGCCAAAATGTAGTGCTCTGATTTCAACAGATTGACCACCCGTGAATCCTTGTTAAGCGAATTAAGGGCTGCATCCACAAGTCCCACATGCCTAGCGGAATCGCTCCCTTTTAGCTCCTTCTTCAATGCCTCCAGCTTCTTCTGCAAAAGCCTGATGAGGGGAATGACCTGACTCAGGCTGGCAGTGTCTGAACTGACTTCACGTGTGGCAAGTTCAAAGGGCATCAGAACCTTGCACAACGTTGAAATCATTCTCCACTGCGCTTGAGACAGGTGCATTCCATCTCCTATATCGTGCTCAATTGTATAGGCTTGAATGGCCTTTTGCTGCTCCTCCAACCTCTGAAGCATATAGAGGGTTGAATTCCACCTCGTTACCACTTCTTGCTTCAGATGATGGCAGGGCAGGTTCAGTAGTTTTTGGTGGTGCTCCAGTCTTCTGTACGTGGTGCCTGTACGCCGAAAGTGTCCCGCAATTTTTCTGGCCACCGACAGCATCTCTTGCACGCCCCTGTCGTTTTTTAAAAAATTCTGCACCACCAAATTCAAGGTATGTGCAAAACATGGGACGTGCTGGAATTTGCCCATATTTAATGCACACACAATATTGCTGGCGTTGTCCGATGCCACAAATCCACAGGAGAGTCCAATTGGGGTAAGCCATTCCGCGATGATCTTCCTCAGTTGCCGTAAGAGGTTTTCAGCTGTGTGCGTATTCTGGAAAGCGGTGATACAAAGCGTAGCCTGCCTAGGAAAGAGTTGGCGTTTGCGAGATGCTGCTACTGGTGCCGCCGCTGCTGTTCTTGCGGCGGGAGTCCATACATCTACCCAGTGGGCTGTCACAGTCATATAGTCCTGACCCTGCCCTGCTCCACTTGTCCACATGTCCGTGGTTAAGTGGACATTGGGTACAACTGCATTTTTTAGGAGACTGGTGAGTCTTTTTCTGACGTCCGTGTACATTCTCGGTATCGCCTGCCTAGAGAAGTGGAACCTAGATGGTATTTGGTAACGGGGGCACACTGCCTCAATAAATTGTCTAGTTCCCTGTGAACTAACGGCGGATACCGGACGCACGTCTAACACCAACATAGTTGTCAAGGACTCAGTTATCCGCTTTGCAGTAGGATGACTGCTGTGATATTTCATCTTCCTCGCAAAGGACTGTTGAACAGTCAATTGCTTACTGGAAGTAGTACAAGTGGGCTTACGACTTCCCCTCTGGGATGACCATCGACTCCCAGCGGCAACAACAGCAGCGCCAGCAGCAGTAGGCGTTACACGCAAGGATGCATCGGAGGAATCCCAGGCAGGAGAGGACTCGTCAGACTTGCCAGTGACATGGCCTGCAGGACTATTGGCATTCCTGGGGAAGGAGGAAATTGACACTGAGGGAGTTGGTGGGGTGGTTTGCGTGAGCTTGGCTACAAGAGGAAGGGATTTACTGGTCAGTGGACTGCTTCCGCTGTCACCCAAAGTTTTTGAACTTGTCACTGACTTATTATGAATGCGCTGCAGGTGACGTATAAGGGAGGATGTTCCGAGGTGGTTAACGTCCTTACCCCTACTTATTACAGCTTGACAAAGGGAACACACGGCTTGACACCTGTTGTCCGCATTTCTGGTGAAATACCTCCACACCGAAGAGCTGATTTTTTTGGTATTTTCACCTGGCATGTCAACGGCCATATTCCTCCCACGGACAACAGGTGTCTCCCCGGGTGCCTGACTTAAACAAACCACCTCACCATCAGAATCCTCCTGGTCAATTTCCTCCCCAGCGCCAGCAACACCCATATCCTCCTCATCCTGGTGTACTTCAACACTGACATCTTCAATCTGACTATCAGGAACTGGACTGCGGGTGCTCCTTCCAGCACTTGCAGGGGGCGTGCAAATGGTGGAAGGCGCATGCTCTTCACGTCCAGTGTTGGGAAGGTCAGGCATCGCAACCGACACAATTGGACTCTCCTTGTGGATTTGGGATTTCAAAGAACGCACAGTTCTTTGCGGTGCTTTTGCCAGCTTGAGTCTTTTCAGTTTTCTAGCGAGAGGCTGAGTGCTTCCATCCTCATGTGAAGCTGAACCACTAGCCATGAACATAGGCCAGGGCCTCAGCCGTTCCTTGCCACTCCGTGTGGTAAATGGCATATTGGCAAGTTTACGCTTCTCCTCCGACAATTTTATTTTAGGTTTTGGAGTCCTTTTTTTACTGATATTTGGTGTTTTGGTTTTGACATGCTCTGTACTATGCCATTGGGCATCGGCCTTGGCAGACGACGTTGCTGGCATTTCATCGTCTCGGCCATGACTAGTGGCAGCAGCTTCAGCACGAGGTGGAAGTGGATCTTGATCTTTCCCTAATTTTGGAACCTCAACATTTTTGTTCTCCATATTTTAATAGGCACAACTAAAAGGCACCTCAGGTAAACAATGGAGATGGATGGATTGGATACTAGTATACAATTATGGACGGGCTGCCGAGTGCCGACACAGAGGTAGCCACAGCCGTGAACTACCGCACTGTACTGTGTCTGCTGCTAATATATAGACTGGTTGATAAAGAGATAGTATACTCGTAACTAGTATGTATGTATAAAGAAAGAAAAAAAAAACACGGTTAGGTGGTATATACAATTATGGACGGGCTGCCGAGTGCCGACACAGAGGTAGCCACAGCCGTGAACTACCGCACTGTACTGTGTCTGCTGCTAATATATAGACTGGTTGATAAAGAGATAGTATACTCGTAACTAGTATGTATGTATAAAGAAAGAAAAAAAAACCACGGTTAGGTGGTATATACAATTATGGACGGGCTGCCGAGTGCCGACACAGAGGTAGCCACAGCCGTGAACTACCGCACTGTACTGTGTCTGCTGCTAATATATAGACTGGTTGATAAAGAGATAGTATACTCGTAACTAGTATGTATGTATAAAGAAAGAAAAAAAAACCACGGTTAGGTGGTATATACAATTATGGACGGGCTGCCGAGTGCCGACACAGAGGTAGCCACAGCCGTGAACTACCGCACTGTACTGTGTCTGCTGCTAATATATAGACTGGTTGATAAAGAGATAGTATACTCGTAACTAGTATGTATGTATAAAGAAAGAAAAAAAAACCACGGTTAGGTGGTATATACAATTATGGACGGGCTGCCGAGTGCCGACACAGAGGTAGCCACAGCCGTGAACTACCGCACTGTACTGTGTCTGCTGCTAATATATAGACTGGTTGATAAAGAGATAGTATACTCGTAACTAGTATGTATGTATAAAGAAAGAAAAAAAAACCACGGTTAGGTGGTATATACAATTATGGACGGGCTGCCGAGTGCCGACACAGAGGTAGCCACAGCCGTGAACTACCGCACTGTACTGTGTCTGCTGCTAATATATAGACTGGTTGATAAAGAGATAGTATACTCGTAACTAGTATGTATGTATAAAGAAAGAAAAAAAAACCACGGTTAGGTGGTATATACAATTATGGACGGGCTGCCGAGTGCCGACACAGAGGTAGCCACAGCCGTGAACTACCGCACTGTACTGTGTCTGCTGCTAATATATAGACTGGTTGATAAAGAGATAGTATACTCGTAACTAGTATGTATGTATAAAGAAAGAAAAAAAAACCACGGTTAGGTGGTATATACAATTATGGACGGGCTGCCGAGTGCCGACACAGAGGTAGCCACAGCCGTGAACTACCGCACTGTACTGTGTCTGCTGCTAATATATAGACTGGTTGATAAAGAGATAGTATACTCGTAACTAGTATGTATGTATAAAGAAAGAAAAAAAAACCACGGTTAGGTGGTATATACAATTATGGACGGGCTGCCGAGTGCCGACACAGAGGTAGCCACAGCCGTGAACTACCGCACTGTACTGTGTCTGCTGCTAATATAGACTGGTTGATAAAGAGATAGTATACTACTAATATTATATATACTGGTGGTCAGGTCACTGGTCACTAGTCACACTGGCAGTGGCACTCCTGCAGCAAAAGTGTGCACTTTTTAATTTTAATATAATATTATGTACTCCTGGCTCCTGCTATAACCTATAACTGGCACTGCAGTAGTGCTCCCCAGTCTCCCCCACAATTATAAGCTGTGTGAGCTGAGCAGTCAGACAGATATATAATATATATAGATGATGCAGCACACTGGCCTGAGCCTGAGCAGTGCACACAGATATGGTATGTGACTGACTGAGTCACTGTGTGTATCGCTTTTTTCAGGCAGAGAACGGATATATTAAATAAACTGCACTGTGTGTCTGGTGGTCACTCACTATATAATATATTATGTACTCCTGGCTCCTGCTATAACCTATAACTGGCACTGCAGTAGTGCTCCCCAGTCTCCCCCACAATTATAAGCTGTGTGAGCTGAGCAGTCAGACAGATATATAATATTATATATAGATAATAGATGATGCAGCACACTGGCCTGAGCCTGAGCAGTGCACACAGATATGGTATGTGACTGAGTCACTGTGTGCTGTGTATCGCTTTTTTCAGGCAGAGAACGGATTATAAATAAAAGTGGTGGTCACTGGTCACTATCAGCAAAACTCTGCACTGTACACTACTGAGTACTCCTAATGCTCCCCAAAATTAGTAAATCAAGTGTCTAAACGGAGAGGACGCCAGCCACGTCCTCTCCCTATCAATCTCAATGCACGTGTGAAAATGGCGGCGACGCGCGGCTCCTTATATAGAATCCGAGTCTCGCGATAGAATCCGAGCCTCGCGAGAATCCGACAGCGTCATGATGACGTTCGGGCGCGCTCGGGTTAACCGAGCAAGGCGGGAAGATCCGAGTCGCTCGGACCCGTGAAAAAAAAAAAGGAAGTTCTGGCGGGTTCGGATTCAGAGAAACCGAACCCGCTCATCTCTAATTAATACTAATATTAAACAGTCTCTACAGGGTGGCACATCATTCAAAAAGCTTTGTCTTAGCTTATAATTGATAGCTAGATCACAATAGCAGGTGACAAGAAATGCGTCTGATGGCAGGGGCATAACTGAGGGGGCTCTGTATGGTTTCAGGGGAATTACTGTGGGGGCATAATATGGTATCAGGGGCATTACTATGTGGGGCATAATATGGTGATGGGCATAACTGTGGGGGCGTAATATGGTGTCAGGGGCATAACTGTGGGGACTTAATATGGTGTCAGGGGAAAACCTGTGGGGGCTTATTATGGTGCAAGGGGCATTACTTTGTAAAGCATAATATAGTGTTGCTCAGAGTATGTGCACAGGAATAGCAGTGAAATATATATATATATATATATATATACTGCTCAAAAAAATAAAGGGAACACTTAAACAACACAATGTAACTCCAAGTCAACCACACTTCTGTGAAATCAAACTGACCACTTAGGAAGCAACACTGATTGACAATCAATTTCACATGCTGTTGTGCAAATGGAATAGACAACAGGTGGGAATTATAGGCAATTAGCAAGACACCCCCAATAAAGGAGTTGTTCTGCAGGTGGTGACCACAGACCACTTCTCAGCTCCTATGCTTTCTGGCTGATGTTTTGGTCAAATGTATTAACCCATGGAGGTCTGGATTTGGAGTCACATGCTTTCACTCTAGTGGTAGCATGAGACGGAGTCTACAACCCACACAAGTGGCTCAGGTAGTGCAGCTCATCCAGGATGGCACATCAATGCGAGCTGTGGCAAGAAGGTTTGCTGTGTCTGTCAGCGCAGTGTCCAGAGCATGGAGGCGCTACCAGGAGACAGGCCAGTACATCAGGAGACGTGGAGGAGGCCGGAGGAGGGCAACAAGCCAGCATCAGGACCGCTTCCTCCGCCTTTGTGCAAGGAGGAACAGGAGGAGCATTGCCAGAGCCCTGCAAAATGACCTCCAGTGAGCCACAAATGTGCATGTGTCTACTCAAACGATCAGAAACAGACTCCATGAGGGTGGTATGAGGGCCCGACCCTCCTAATGCAAGACAATGCTAGACCTCATGTGGCTGGAGTGTGTCAGCAGTGTCACAACTGAGGGCCTGAGCTGACGGGAGGCAGCCTCAGTTATAGGGGCTGAGATGTAACGGAACCTGGGAGGTTGTATCAGACCCCTAGACATGTAAGTAACATGTAGAATAACTGCCCGAAGGCGTGACCACGACAACCAGGATAAAAGTCAATGATGTTTATTATGACAAACTCCGTAACACAGCAGCAGTAAAAGGAAACATAAAAGTCAACAGAGGATAAATACAATTCCTGGGTACTACAGGGTGGCAAGGGCCACAGGCACTGGTAGTGTGAGACAGTTCTTATAATCTTCTAGTTGGAAGGTCCTTACCAGGCCTGACTGTAGCAATGGAGAGAACCCAGGATCGTACCAGCTGATGTTCCAGGAAAGGCTGGGCTGCTGAAGGTAAAACGGCTGCTGTGGATACTGGCTGGAACCAGACTGTTGTTGGTACGGAGTGGATACTGGCTGGAACCAGTTAAATAATAAACGAACTTGAGAGCGATGAAATAATAATGAAGTTTGGAGTTTGAGAGCGGTAAAATAATAATACCGGTGGAGAGTGGTAAACTGCAGAAAAGGACACCGGCCCTTTAAGAGAAGCTATACACTGCTGGAAGCTGGGCTGGAAGCAGGTGATTGTTTGAGAGCGGTGAAATAATAATACCGGTGGAGAGTGGTAAACTGCAGAAAGGACACCGGCCCTTTAAGAGAAGCTGTACACTGCTGGAAGCTGGGCTGGAAGCAGGTGATTGTTGTAGCTGGAAACAGGTGAGTCCAGAATGGATCGGAGAGTCAGGCTACACCGCAGATGGAATGCTGGTGCGGGTCTCTATAGCAGAAGTCTGGAGACAGGAGCTGGAACCTGGAAGACAACCACAGGAGAGAGACAAACTGGAACTAGGTTAGACAACCAAAGCACTGACGCCTTCCTTGCTCAGGCACAGCATACTTATACCTGCAGCAAGGAAGGGGTTGGCTAGGCAATTATGCAAATCAACAATACAGACAGCAGATTGGTGGAAATAATCAGATGACAAAATCCAAGATGGCTGCGCCCATGCAGACACTTGGAGGGAAGTTTGGTTTGTAATCCATGTGAGAATTGAAACAGTAATGGCGACGCCGGCCACAGGAGACAGGAGACGCCAGACTGACAAGCGCACATTTAACCACGCGGGCACAGCGGAGGCCGCGGCTGATGAAATCACCACTCTGACATTCTGCATGTGGAAACTCAGGAACAGCGGGATCCGGTCCTGGAACGCTGAGCCAGCCTTAGGAGGCATCTGAAGGGTAAGTAATGGCGTCCAGATACCCGGATCGTGACAGCACCCCCCCCCCCCCCTTTAGGAGTGGCCCCAGGACACTTCTTAGGCTTTAAAGGAAACTTTGCGTGGAAATTTCGGACCAAGGCAGGAGCATGGACGTCTGAGGCATTGGTCCAAGAGCGTTCTTCAGGACCATAGCCCTTCCAGTCAATGAGGTATTGTAACTGACCGTAACGAAAACGTGAGTCCAAAATCTTGGCCACCTCGTACTCGACTCCCCGTTGAGTCTGAACTTTGGGAGCTGGAGGAAGTGCGGAATGAAACCGATTCAGGATCAGCGGTTTCAACAAAGAAACATGAAATGTCCTGGGTATTTTCAAGAAGGATGGTAACTGTAACCTGTAGGCAACAGGATTGATGACTTGTTCAATCTTGAAGGGTCCGATGTAGCGAGGTGCAAATTTCATGCTGGGAACTCTCAACCTCAAATTCTTCGTGGACAGCCACACACGATCACCCACCTTGAGAGCAGGAACCGCTCTACGCTTCCTATCGGCAAACTTCTTATACCTGAATGAGGCTTTAAGCAGGGCTGCGCGGACGTTCCTCCAGTTATTTGAAAACTGACGCAAGGTGACATCCACTGCTGGAACAGAAGTTGCGGGAAGCGGTTGGAATTCTGGGACTTTAGGGTGGAATCCATAATTAATGAAGAATGGTGTAGAAGAAGATGAGGAATGGTATTGATTGTTGTGGCTGAACTCGGCCCAAGGAAGGAGTTGAACCCAGTCATCTTGAGAGGAAGACACATATATACGGAGGAAGGCCTCCAAGTCCTGATTCACCCTCTCGGTTTGACCATTGGTCTGAGGATGGTAAGCCGTGGAAAACTTTAACTTGACTTGGAGGGCTTGACACAAACTTCGCCAAAATTTGGCTACAAATTGTACTCCACGATCCGAGATGATCTCTTCAGGAAGACCGTGAAGTCGGAAGATCTCTTGTATAAACACTTGAGCCAACTTGGAAGCTGACGGAAGACCGGTGAGAGGGATGAAATGTGCCATCTTGGTGAACCGGTCAACTACCACCCAGATGGTATTAAACTTGTTGCAGATAGGTAGATCGGAAACAAAGTCCATCGACAAATGGGTCCAAGGTCGACGGGGAACAGATAATGGAACCAGTTGCCCCGCAGGCGACTGGCGGGAGACTTTGTGTTGGGCACACTTTGGGCAGGAGGCAATAAATTCCATAACGTCCTTCTTCAGAGTTGGCCACCAGTAGGACCTAGAAATAAATTCAAGGGTTTTCTGAATGCCTGTATGTCCAGCAAAACGGGAAGCATGGGCCCAATGCATGAGCTTCTTCCTTAGAACTGGCTTAACAAAACTTTTCCCTGGTGGAGGCGTAGAGTCCATCCCTACCGTGGAGAATGCCAACGGATTAATAATAGGATGCTTGTCTGCAGACTCGGACTCATTTTCTTGCTCCCATGAGCGGGAAAGGGCATCGGCCTTACGATTCTGAGAACCCGGACAGAACTGGAGTTTAAAGTCAAACCTAGAGAAGAAAAGTGCCCATCTGGCCTGACGAGGATTCAGACATTGTGCGCCTTTGAGATATAAAAGATTTTTGTGGTCGGTAAGTATGGTGATTGAGTGGGAAGCTCCCTCCAACAGGTATCTCCACTCCTCCAGAGCGAGCTTGATGGCTAGCAACTCCTGATCGCCAATGGCATAGTTGCGCTCAGCTGGGGAGAACTTCCGGGAGAAGAAACTGCAAGGATGTAGATGTCCATCTTTGGCCCTCTGGGATAACACTGCTCCTACTCCAACGGAGGAGGCATCTACCTCTAAGATAAAAGGAGAGTCGGTGTCGGGCTGTTTCAGAACTGGTGCAGAGATGAACCGTTGCTTCAGAAGGTGAAAGGCCTGTGTAGCTTCCTCGGACCACTTGGACGGATTAGCACCTTTCTTGGTTAATGCAGTGATAGGCGCCACGATGGTGGAAAAGTCTCGTATACATTTTCTATAATAATTGGCGAACCCTAAGAACCTCTGGACCCCTTTGAGGCTTAAGGGTATAGGCCAATTCTGGATTGCTTGGAGTTTCTCAGGATCCATCTCTAGTCCGGAACCGGACACAATGTAACCTAGAAACGGAATGGTTTTAACTTCAAACACACACTTCTCCAATTTACAATAGAGGTGATTGACACGGAGACGGGAAAGAACCTCTTTTACCCAGAAACGATGATCTTCGAGATGATTAGCAAAGATGAGGATGTCGTCTAGATAAACCACGACATGGCGGTACAAGATGTCCCTGAAAATCTCATTCACGAAGTGCTGGAAGACTGCTGGAGCGTTGCTCAATCCGAAGGGCATGACGAGGTACTCATAATGTCCGTCACGGGTGTTAAAGGCGGTCTTCCACTCGTCACCCTCACGGATTCGGATGAGATTGTAGGCACCCCTCAAGTCCAGCTTTGTAAAAATAGTTGCACCACTAACTCTATCAAAGAGCTCGGTAATCAGGGGTAAAGGGTATCGGTTCTTGACGGTAATGTCGTTCAGACCTCTGTAGTCGATGCACGGACGCAGACCACCGTCTTTCTTCTTAACGAAGAAGAAGCCTGCGCCGGCTGGAGAAGAAGATGGTCGGATGAAACCCTTCGCCAGGTTCTCTTTGATGTACTCTTCCATGGAGTGTGTCTCAGGCAGAGACAACGGATAAGTTCGGCCTCGCGGTGGAACCTTCCCTGGAATGAGGTCGATTGGGCAGTCCCATTCTCTATGAGGAGGAAGGATATCAGCAGAGGCTTTACTGAACACGTCCGTGAAGTCTTGATATGGAGGAGGCGGAACATCAGATGACCTGGGGAAGGAAGAACAAACAGGAAGAACTTTGGCTAAACAAGTCTCAGCACAGGAGGGACCCCATGCCAGTATTTGCGTAGTCGTCCAGTCAATTGATGGGTTGTGGAGACGGAGCCATGGAAGGCCTAAAACCACTGGATGTGTGGCTCTTGGAATCACTAAAAAAGAAATATACTCAGAATGAAGAACTCCCACTCTCAGACGAACTGGAAGAGTCCTTAAGGAAATGACTGCGTCAAAAATCTTGCTGCCATCCACGGCAGTCAAAGAGATGGACGAGGACAGTCTCTCGGTGGGTAGGGACCACCGTTTAACATAAGCTTCGGTTATGAAATTCCCAGCTGCTCCGGAATCAAGGAGGGCAATGACGTTCCTGTAACGTTGAGCAATTTGGAGCGACACTGGGAGGTTACAGTCATGAGGAGATGGAGAGGAGATCATTACTCCTAGCCGGCCCTCTCCTTGGCGAGCTAGGATCTGGAGTCTCCCGGACGTTTGGGACAGGCATTGATAGTGTGCGACGGAGCTGCACAGTAGAGACAGAGAGACTCAGAGAGACGTCTTCGGCGCTCAGCGGGAGATAGACGGGAACGACTAATTTGCATAGGCTCATCCTTGGATGGAGATGGTTGACGAGGAGGAGGAGCAGAAGATTTAGGAGTAGATGATCTTCCTCGCTCGGTTGCTCTCTCTCTGAAACGTAGATCAACCTTCGTGCAAAGAGAAATTAGCTCATCCAACTTAGAGGGCAAGTCTCTGGTAGCTAACTCATCCTTGATGCGTTCTGATAAGCCATGCCAGAATGCAGCATACAGGGCCTCGTCGTTCCATGCCAGTTCGGATGCCAGGATTTTAAACTGTATAAGATACTGTCCCACAGTACGTGTTCCCTGGCGTAAACGGAGAATCTCAGATGAAGCAGATGTTATCCGGCCTGGCTCGTCGAAGATGCGCCTGAATGTAGCTACAAAGTCAGTATAGGAGGATAGCAGGGGATCAGACTTCTCCCATAAAGGTGATGCCCAGTCAAGGGCTGAGCCACTGAGAAGGGAGATGATATAGGCAATTTTGGTACGGTCACTGAAGAAATTGCCAGGTAGAAGCTCAAAGTGGATTTCACATTGATTGAGAAATCCCCTGCAGAACCTTGGAGATCCATCAAATTTTGCTGGCGTTGGAAGATGAAGATGTGGACTGGAAATGGGTAAGGTGGGTGGGGTTACAGCTGGTGTTACTGTAGTGGACGCACCGGACGTGCCAGGTCCACGGAGGGTCGTTTGAATCCCATCCAGCCGTGTAGAGAGATCCTGGAGACAGCGGATGATGTGGCCCTGTGCAGCCTCCTGATGTTCAAGTCGGGCTGCCAGTTCTTGCATCGGCCTGGCCGCTTGATCCTGGTCTCCGGCAGGATTCATTAGGTCAGTGCTTACTGGTCAGTGCTTACTGTCACAACTGAGGGCCTGAGCTGACGGGAGGCAGCCTCAGTTATAGGGGCTGAGATGTAACGGAACCTGGGAGGTTGTATCAGACCCCTAGACATGTAAGTAACATGTAGAATAACTGCCCGAAGGCGTGACCACGACAACCAGGATAAAAGTCAATGATGTTTATTATGACAAACTCCGTAACACAGCAGCAGTAAAAGGAAACATAAAAGTCAACAGAGGATAAATACAATTCCTGAGTACTACAGGGTGGCAAGGGCCACAGGCACTGGTAGTGTGAGACAGTTCTTATAATCTTCTAGTTGGAAGGTCCTTACCAGGCCTGACTGTAGCAATGGAGAGAACCCAGGATCGTACCAGCTGATGTTCCAGGAAAGGCTGGGCTGCTGAAGGTAAAACGGCTGCTGTGGATACTGGCTGGAACCAGACTGTTGTTGGTACGGAGTGGATACTGGCTGGAACCAGTTAAATAATAAACGAACTTGAGAGCGATGAAATAATAATGAAGTTTGGAGTTTGAGAGCGGTGAAATAATAATACCGGTGGAGAGTGGTAAACTGCAGAAAGGACACCGGCCCTTTAAGAGAAGCTGTACACTGCTGGAAGCTGGGCTGGAAGCAGGTGATTGTTGTAGCTGGAAACAGGTGAGTCCAGAATGGATCGGAGAGTCAGGCTACACCGCAGATGGAATGCTGGTGCGGGTCTCTATAGCAGAAGTCTGGAGACAGGAGCTGGAACCTGGAAGACAACCACAGGAGAGAGACAAACTGGAACTAGGTTAGACAACCAAAGCACTGACGCCTTCCTTGCTCAGGCACAGCATACTTATACCTGCAGCAAGGAAGGGGTTGGCTAGGCAATTATGCAAATCAACAATACAGACAGCAGATTGGTGGAAATAATCAGATGACAAAATCCAAGATGGCTGCGCCCATGCAGACACTTGGAGGGAAGTTTGGTTTGTAATCCATGTGAGAATTGAAACAGTAATGGCGACGCCGGCCACAGGAGACAGGAGACGCCAGACTGACAAGCGCACATTTAACCACGCGGGCACAGCGGAGGCCGCGGCTGATGAAATCACCACTCTGACATTCTGCATGTGGAAACTCAGGAACAGCGGGATCCGGTCCTGGAACGCTGAGCCAGCCTTAGGAGGCATCTGAAGGGTAAGTAATGGCGCCCAGATACCCGGATCGTGACAAGCAGTGCCTGCAAGACGAAGGCATTGATGCTACGGACTGGCCCGCCCGTTCCCCAGACCTGAATCCCATTGAGCACATCATGTCTCGCTCCATCCACAGACTGTCCAGGAGTTGGCGGATGCTTTAGTCCAGGTCTGGGAGGAGATCCCTCAGGAGACCATCCGCCACCTCATCAGGAGCATGCCCAGGCGTTGTAGGGAGGTCATACAGGCACGTGGAGGCCACACACACTACTGAGCCTCATTTTGACTTGTTTTAAGGACATTACATCAAAGTTGGATCAGCCTGTAGTGTGTTTTTTCACTTTAATTTTGAGTGTGACTCCAAATCCAGACCTCCATGGGTTAATAAATTTGATTTCCATTGATAAGTTTTGTGTGATTTTGTTGTCAGCACATTCAACTATGTAAAGAACAAAGTATTTAATTAGAATATTTCATTTATTCAGATCTAGGATGTATTATTTTAGTGTTCCCTTTATTTTTTTGAGCAGTTTATGTATATGTACATATAGCACACATATCCTGATTACCGGCAGAACAACTTAGCCTAATAACATTTTTTCAGACATACTGTAATGAAAAAAGAAGAAAAAACAGATTCACCAAAATTCTGTTGTACACAATCAAACACAAAGAGAGTGTAACAGCAGACCCCAAATTTCCTACTGGCTAATACAGAATTTAAGAAAACAAAAACCACCTTAAACTGACAGGGCAGGTAGTGGTAGAGGCTTCAGCCAGAGAGAAAAAAAATACTGTGATCAATCATAGACAGGAGAACCATACTTGCCTACCTGACCCTCTCCATGAGGGAGAAAATGCTCTGTTCCTGGACTTTCCTGGTAATGTATGATTGCCATCACCTGTGGTGAGCTGGCTAATTGATAAGAAAGGTGTTTCACCACAGGTGATGGCAATCATACATTACCAGGAAAGTCCAGGAACAGAGCATTTTCTCCCTCATGGAGAGGGTCAGTAGGCAAGTATGAGGAGAACATCAATACACCAAAAAACATTATTAAAGGGCTCGTGGGCCTGGGAGGAAAGCTGTGGCAAATTTAGATTTTGTGAGTTAGAGTGCTTTGTCTCTGTCTTGTCTGGCTGCAGCTGCACTACCCTCAGAGCCCTGAGCGGCACAGATCAGTGGCTAAAGAGATTGCCAGGGATGCTGCTGTGGCGTGTAACTCCCCCCAGCAGCTCCCAAGAGCCTTTGAGTGACAGTGAGTGACTCACTGCACTCCATGCCATGGAGCCAGGGCTGGATTTTCCACAATGCAACATAGGCATTTGCCTAGGGCCCTATAGGTCTTAGGGGGCCCGCCAAAATGAAAAATTCTTATAAAAAAAGCCCTGAGGGCTACAGTGCCTCGGGATGGGGTAGGCTACCGTGCCTCGATTAGAGTTTTGCCAGGCCAGCTATATGTAGTTTTAAGCTTTTTTTTTATTATATCATCATGCCACATACCCCATCCACTTCATCCGAGACATGGTTGCGGCCAGCGTGTTTTGGCAGAGTTGTCCACTTTACCGAGCACCGGGAAACTATCAAACTTCAGGCATTACTAATACGTAAAGTACAGTGTGGTGGTAGGGCCGGCTTGAAGCGGTAAGTGAGGGAATGCATTGCAGGATGGCACAGGGCTGGTAAGGTGCCATCCCTACTCCTCTGTACTTACCTTTTTTACTTTTATTATTTTAAAGGGCCCATGGGACTGGGAGTGAAGCCACAGCAATTTTTTATTTTGTGAGACCGAGTGCTATATTTCTGTCTCATCTGGCTGCTGCTGCTGCTACTACCCTCAGAGCTGCGAAAAAAGCAGATTGGTAGCCACAGAGCTGTTGCAGCGTGATATGCAGTGGAGTGAGGCAGAGCCTTTCCTGTTATACTAACGTTTGCGCCAGAGATTTGACTGTATTAAGTATATGAAAAATACAAAGAATATGTTAGAAATATCTTCTTTGTATTATTCTAATCATTTTTATAGTAAAAACTCTGGATTAAAAGTGTATGGCCTCATCTGCATACCTTTTCCGCACTTCTCTGGTCAAATTTCACCACCAGGAGTTTATATCTCTGAACTTTTGCATAATGCCCACATGAACCCTTTGGCTCATGTATTGTGTTTAAGTCTGGCTCTGGTACTAGCCAGTGCCTCCACAGCCATTTACCTCACTGCACGTCATTGGCATGTACCTTCTCTCAGCAACTTCCAAGAGCCTTTGAGTAACAGTGAGTGATTGGAGTATAGGAGAAGGAGATGGTTCTCTGACTGTGGACATGATCCGGCCCTGCGTTCTCATTTGTCAGCGCCGTGCTGCTGCTGTGCAAGGTGTGCGGTGAGTTTTTTGGGTGGCAGGATTGCTCTTGCTGGGTGTGCAGAGGGGAATCTCTGATATTTAGTTACTGGATGTTGCTGTCACTTATTATCATCCACAAATGTTTAATGCAGTCATGCTTCTCACAGTTTGTATTCATATTCCAATACCTCCTAACTTCTCCATCTTCTAAGGAGGAACATCTTTGCGCACCTTAGGTGCATGCCCCAAAATAGGGGCGTGGTTTCATTTTCAGCACTATGAGCAGTGCCAGATTAACGTCCACATGGGCCTGGAGCTGAAATTTATGAAAGGCCTATTGTGTACCGCTGCAGCAGATCGGATTAAGGAGGGGGGAGCGGGGTATATGTTATCCTGGGGCCCCCTCTCTCAGGGCCCAACCGTGTCTGCCATCAACCACTAGCCGATTGCTTGTATTTCAATTTTTTTTATGAAGTTCAGCTGTGGGAGAGCCCTTCCCTATGTGTTCAGTGGTTTCCTCTAATACTCCCACCATGCACCTTGAAGCTGAGTACCCAACATGGTCAGCTCACATCAGCGGTGGGTGCTGATTTACATTTGATATTAGAGGAGGCATCACATAGAAGGAGCAGTGAAGAATGACTTTACTCTCCTGCTGCGTAAGCGAGCACAACCGTCACATAACAGGAGACTCATTACAGCCCCAGCGTATATTACAGAGAGCGCATCAGTGACCACTATATATTACAGAGAGCATCAGTGACCACCATATATTACAGAGAGCATCAGTGACCACCATATATTACATACAGCATCAGTGACTCTGTTTACTACACAGAGCATCAGTGACCACCATATATAACAGAGAGCATCAGTGACCACCATATATTACAGAGAGCATCAGTGACCACCATATATTACATACAGCATCAGTGACTCTGTTTACTACACAGAGCATCAGTGACCACCATATATTAGAGAACATCAGTGACCACTGCATATTACAGAGAGTATCAGTGACCACCATATATTAGAGAACATCAGTGACCACTGCATATTACAGAGAGTATCAGTGACCACCATGTATTACAGAGAGCACCAGTGAACACTGTATACTAAAGAGAGCATCAGTGACCACCATATATTACATAGAGCATCAGTGACCCTGTTTACTACACAGAGCATCAGTGACCACCATATATTAGAGAACATCAGTGACCACTGTATATTACAGAGAGCATCAGTGACCACCATGTATTACAGAGAGCATCAGTGACCACTATATATTACAGAGAGCATCAGTGACCACTATATATTACAGAGAGCATCAGTGACCACTATATATTACAGAGAGCATCAGTGACCACCATATATTACATAGAGCATCAGTGACTCTGTTTACTACACAGAGCATCAGTGACCACCATATATAACAGAGAGCATCAGTGACCACTATATATTACATACAGCATGAGTGACTCTGTTTACTACACAGAGCATCAGTGACCACCATATATTAGATAACATCAGTGACCACTGCATATTACAGAGTATCAGTGACCACCATGTATTACAGAGAGCATCAGTGAACACTGTATACTAAAGAGAGCATCAGTGACCCCCGTATACTACAGAGAGCATTAGTGACCACCATATACTACAGAGAACATCAGTGACCACTGTATATTACAGAGAGCATCAGTAACCACCGTATATTACAGAGCATCAGTGAACACTATATATTACAGAGAGTATCAGTGACCACTGTATACTACAGAGAGCATCAGTGACCACCATATATATTACAGAAAAAATCAGTGACCACCATATATTACAGAGAGCATCAGTGACCCCTGTTTACTACAGAGAGCACCAGTTACCACCATATATTAGAGAACATCAGTGACCACTGTATATTACAGAGAGCATTGGTGACCACCATATATTACAGAGAGCATCAGTGACCCCTGTATACTACAGGGAGCATCAGTGGCCCCAGTATACTATAGAGAGCATCAGTGACCACTAGAGCCATAACTAGACATTTTGGTGCGTCCATTGGTGCCACCCTCAATATTTTATAAAGGGCACAACAGCATCCGTTAGTCACATTACACCACATGGTAACGTCCATTAGTCACACTACATTGCACAACAGCGTCCGTTAGTCACATTATACCGCTCAACAGCATCCGTTAGTCACATTACACCACACGGTAACGTCCATTAGTCACACTACACTGCACAACAGCGTCCGTTAGTCACATAACACCGCACGGCAGCATCCGTTCGTCAATTACACCGCAAGACAGCGTCCGTTAGTCACATTACACTGCATGGCAGTGTCCATTAGTCACAATACATCACACGATAGTGTCTGACAGTCACATTACTCCATGCGGTAGTGTGTAGTGTCCGTTAGTCACATTACACAGCTAGCAGTGTCCGTTAGTTACATTACACTGCACGGTAGTATCCGAGTCACACTACACCGCGCAATAGTGTGTAGTGTCCGTTAGTCACATTAAACCGCACAGCAGCAACCGTTAGTCATATTACACCACATGGTAGCATCCATTAGTCACATTATGATGCTTGGTAGCGTCCGTTAGTCACATTACACTGCACAGCAGCATCCGTTAGTCACTATTCACATTACACCACACGCCAGCTTCCGTTACACCGCATGATAGTGTCTGAGTCACATTACACCACATGGCAGCGTCCAATAGTCACATTACGCAGCACGGTAGCGTCCGTTAGTCCCATTACACCGCACAGCAGCATCAGTTAGTCACATTACACCGCACAGCAGAATCCGTTTGTTATATTACACCGCATGGTAGTGTACGTAATACACACTGGCCAGAATTCAAATGATTATCACACACAATAGATGGATAATATTATATATATATATATACATATATATATATCTGAGCAATATTTAAAACAGTGTGTCATTAAGGTCACAGAACATGCAGACATAACTTTCAATGTTGGGATTTCAGGAACACAAAGGCTCAGTGAGAGAAACTCAGGACTGCTTAGTGTGCTGTCCTGGGCATAGGGATACACAGCATATTCTCCTTTGTACCTCAAACAGCAGCTGCACGGAACACCTCACAGATGACCCGGGCGGGGAGCACTGTGTAATGTCCAGTGGGCGGAGCTTAGAACGGCCCGGGGGCGATGCTTCAGGCATCAGGGCTCAGCAGTGGAAGAACCAGGGGGCAGGGCTTATAATGGCCCAGAGCTTCAAAGGGATGGCATGTGAAAGGACCTTTTGCCAATCGTGGGCACTGCTGTAGATGGACAAGGAGGCGGAGCCTATCGCGATCTGGGGGAGGAGCCTATATCGAACATGGCCTGGGTCTGAGCTTCGCTGACGAGGGGAGAGCGCATGTGGACAAGGAGGCGGAGCTTATCGCAGTCTGGGGGAGGAGCCTATATCGACCTGGCTGGCCTGGGTATGAGCTTCAGCTGACGTGGGGAGAGCGTTTGTGCACAGCTGATGGCAACTTGGAAGGGGATAGGCAGAGCTTTGGCTCTCTGAGACAGGAGTCGAGTGAGGGAATACTATTGGTGATGACAGGAGAAAAGTTTTTTTTTTCCTGTCAACACTATCTGAACTGCAGAGGATCTCTGGGCCTATTTTCAGTGGGGGGCCTGGAGCTGCAGCTCCATCCGCCCCATTGTTAATCCGGCCCTGACTATGAGGGCATGAACATCGCTCAGCGAGCTGCTGGCCATGCCCCCTGTACCTCTCTGCTAGGGAATAGATGTTGTGCGCATGCACACAGCATCTATTTACTGCTACTCTTCTCAGAGCAGTGAGTGACATGGGGATCTCCCAACTGCCCCCCTACCACGGGACACTGCGACCTGCGTGTGGGACAGCAGGGCAGACCATGAAAAACTGGACTGTCCCACCAAAATCAGGACAGTTGGGAGGTATGTATGCCACCCTGTGCCATCTCTCCAGTCATAGGAATAAATAGGTGCTGTTGTCACTTACTAATCTGGCTCCCACTTGTCACTGTGTGAAAAACATTACTTGCTGGATACTTGAAGCTTGGGGGTGTAGTATGGTTTTCCGGCGGTCGGGGTCCCGGCGACCAGCATACCGACAGCTGGGCGAGGGCAAAAGAGCCCCTTGCGGGCTCGCTGCGCTTGCTACGCGCACCACACTATCTATTCTCCCTCCGGGGGGGGTCTTTGTCCCCCAAGAGTGAGAAAAGATGACGGTATGCCGGCGGTCAAGATTCCGGCGCCGGTATGGTGGTCGCCGGGAGCCCTGAAGACCACCCGAAGCTTGGTGCTGTGTAGTGTATATATGAGTGTTACCCTCCCGTGTGCAGAAAGTACATGTTCTTAGTACAAGGCGCACTGTAACATTCCTTTGCATTCACTGGCTGCTACTCTCAGGTGCAGGCTGGTTTTATATGTGGGGGGAAAGCCCCTTGCCATCATTACAGAAGTGTTCCCCTGAGCACCTCTTTCCTTCAATGTTTTATTTCTTTCTGTCTTTTTAACTTTGTATTCTGATTAGGTTCTGGTATAGGAACCTCCTTCTTCTAGAAGAATAGGGAAGGGTGATGCTATGGGGGTACACAGTGGATGCTAAAACTACTGATGCTGTTAAAGGGGGAGAAAATTGAATTAGACAGGTGAAGGGAATTAGAGAGGTAAATAAGATGGTGATGGGAATGGGGGGTGGGGGGAGTTGTAGAGTCAGGTAAAATTGGACTAGAAAGGGAAAGAGGTAGCAAAAGAGGGAGGAAGTAAAAATAGGATTTTAATATACCTACCAGTAAATCCTTTTCTCGTAGTCCGTAGAGGATGCTGGGGTCCATTTAGTACCATGGGGTATAGACGGGTCCGCAGGAGCCTTTGCCACTTTAAGACTTTTTTACAGTGTGAACTGGCTCCTCCCTCTATGCCCCTCCTCCAGACCACAGTATAAGAACTGTGCCCGAGGAGACAGACAAACTTCGAGAGAAGGATTTACTTTAAGCTAGTGGCGAGATTCACACCAGCTCACACCGTTCAACCATGCAGCACAACATGGCATACAACTCAAAACATGCCAACGAGCATGACTAACTTTACAGCAACTGCTGAATAACAAATTAACACGTGATAACTTGTGTAAGACTAAGAAGAAAAAATATAATGCAGGTAAAAGGAGCACAGGGAGGTCGCCCAGCATCCTCTACGGACTACGAGAAAAGGATTTACCGGTAGGTATATTAAAATCCTATTTTCTCTAACGTCCTAGAGGATGCTGGGTCCATTTTGTACCATGGGGATGTGCCAAAGCTCCCAGTACGTGCGGGAGAGTGAGGATGTTCCTGCAGAACTGACTGACCAAATTTAAAGTCGTCAGCAGCCAAGGTGTCAAACTTGTAAAACTTAGCAAACGTGTTTGCCCCTGACCAAGTAGCTGCTCGGCAAAGCTGTAAAACCGAGACACCCCTGGCAGCCGCCCAGGAAGAACCCACTTTCCTCGTAGAGTGGGCCTTTACCGAACTCAGTATCGGCAATCCTGCCGTGGAATGAGCACGCTGAATCGTACATCTGATCCAGCGTGCAATCGTCTGCTTAGAAGCAGGACACCCAATCTTGTTGGGATCATACAGGATAAATAATGCTTCTGTTTTCCTTATACAAGCTGTTCTCGTGACATAAGTCTACAAAGCTTTGACCACATCCAAGGACTTTGAAACAGCTGAGGTGTCAGTAGCCACTGGCACCACAATAGGTTGGTTTATATGGACAGGAGACACAACCTTTGGAAGAAATTGCTGACGCATTCTTAGTTCAGCCCTATCTTCATGAAAGATCAAATAAGGGCTCTTGTGAGACAAGGCCCCTAATTCAGACACCCGCCTTGCGGATGCCAAGGCCAACAGCATGACCAATTTCCAAGTGAGAAACGTTAACTCAACCTCTTGCAGAGGCTCAAACCAATCTGATTGAAGGAACTGCAACACCACGTTAAGATCCTATGGTGCCGTAGGAGGCACAAATGGTTGTTGGATGCGCAGAACCCCCTTCACGAACGTTTTAACCTCAGGAAGGGAAGCCAACTGTTTCAGAAAGAAAATGTACAAGGCCGAAATTTGGACCTTGATAGATCCCAAACTTAAGCCTGCATCCACACCAGCCTGTAGAAGTAGGAGAAGACGTCCTAATTGAAACTCCACCGTTGGAGAATTCTGGGATTCACACTAAGCTACATATTTCCTCCAAATACAATGGTAATGTCTGGACGTTACTCCTTTCCTGGCCTGAATAAGTGTGGGAATGACTTTATTGGGAATACCCTTTCGGGCTAGGATCTGGCGCTCAACAGCCATGCCGTCAAACGTAGCCGCGGTAAGTCTTGATAAACAAACGGCCCCTGCTGAAGCAGGTCCTCGCAAAGAGGAAGAGGCCGAGGATCTTCTATCAGTAACTCCTGAAGATCTGGATACCAAGCCCTCCTTGGCCAGTCTGGGAGAGTGAGGATCGTCAAACTTTTGCTCTTCTTATGATCTTGAGAATTTTTGGTATTAGTGGAAGTGGAGGGAACACATACACCGACTGGAACTCCCACTGGGTCACCAGTGCATCCACTGCTATTGCTTGTGGGTATCTTGACTTGGAACAGTATTTCTGAAGCTTCTTGTTGAGACGAGATGCCATCATGTCTACTTGAGGAACGCCCCAACAACTTGCTACCTCTGCAAAGACTTCTTGGTGGAGGCCCCATTCTCCTGGATGGAGATCGTGTCAGCTGAGGAAGTCCGCTTCCCAGTTGTCCAATCCCGGAATGAAGATTGCTGACAGAACTCTTGCATGTCTTTCTGCCCAGAGGAGTATTTTTGTCACCTCTGTCATTGCCGCTCTGCTTTTCGTTCCGCCCTGACGGTTTATGTGAGCCACTGCTGTTACATTGTCTGACTGGATCTGTATGGGACGATCTTGAAGAAGATGCGCCGCTTGTAGAAGGCTGTTGTAAACAGCTCTCAACTCCAGAATGTTTATGTGAAGAAGTGTTTCTTGACTTGACCATCTTCCTTGGAAGCTTTCCCCTTGCGTGACTGCTCCCCAACCTCGGAGACTTGCATCCGTGGTCACTAGGATCCAGGCTTGAATCCCGAACCTGCGCCCCTCTAGGAGGTGACAACTGCGTAACCACCACAAGAGCGAGATTCTGGCTTTTGTCGACAGGAGTATCCTCTGGTGGATATGTAGATGCGATCCAGTAGATCCCAATGGAACACCCTGGCATGGAATCGGCCATACTGTAGAGCCTCGTAGGCTGCTACCATCTTCCCCACACGTGCTGGTTTTAAAATTTGTTTGACCATCTTCTGGATTTCCAGAGCCTTTTCCACCGGTAGAAATACTTTCTGTACCTCGGTGTCCAGTATCATTCCCAGAAATGATAATCTCATCGTCGGTGTCAACTGTGATTTTGGAAAGTTTATGATCCAACCGTGCTGTTGAAGCACCGTCAGGGATAGTGCAATGTTCTGCACTAACGTCTCCCTGGATCTCGCTTTTATCAGGAGATCGTCCAGTTAAGGAATTATGTTGACTCCTTTCTTGCGAAGGAGAACCATCATCTCTGCCATCACCTTGGTGAATACTCGCGGTGCTGTGGAGAGCCCGAATGGCAATGTCTGGAACTGATAGTGGCAGTCCTGAAACGCAAACCTCAGGTATGCTTGATGTGGGGGGTAAATGGGAACATGTGTCCACCGACACCATAAATTCCTTCTCCTCCAAGCTGGAGATTACTGCTCTCAGGGACTCCATCTTGAATTTGAACCTTTTTAGGTAAAGATTCAACAATTTTAGGTTTAAATTCGGTCTGACTGAGCCGTCCGGCTTCGGTACCGCAAACAGGCTTGAATAAAATCCTTTTTTCTGTTGTAGCCAAGGGACTAAGGTAATTACCTCGTCCTGACATAATTTCTGTATTGCTTCCGTTATATTTCTTCTGTCTTGAACAGAAACTGGTAAGGCTGATTTGAAAAATCGGCATGGGGGAGATCTTGAAACTTTAACTTGTAACCTTGGGATACTATTTGTAGTATCCAAGGATCCAGATCTGATTGTACCCAGATGTGACTGAAGAGTTTTAGACGCGCCCCCACCTGTGCGGACTCCCACAGGGGAGCCCCATCGTCATGCTGTGGTTTTAGCAGAAGCAGCGGCTGACTTCTGCTCCTGCGATCCTGATGCTGTTGTGTATGTTTCCTACCTCTTCCCTGCCCTCTTCCTGCGAAGAAGGGGGTACCTTTGGCTTTTTTGTGTTTGTTGGGCCGAAAGGACTGCATCGGATGCGAATGATATGTTTTCTTTGCAGGTGCCGCTGCATAAGGAAGAAATGCTGATTTACCTGAGGTAGTCGTTGAAATCATGGCATCCAGCTGATCCCCAAATAGTGCCTCACCCTTGTAGGGGAGCGCTTCAATATTCCTTTTTGATTCTGCATCTGCATTCCATTGGCGAATCCACAGTGCTCTGCGAGCTGAAATCGCCATAGCTGAGGATTTTTATCCTAATAAACCAATATCCTTCATAGCTTCCACCAAGTAGAGATGTGCACTTGAAATTTTTCGGGTTTTGTGTTTTGGTTTTGGGTTCGGTTCCGCGGCTGTGTTTTGGGTTCGACCGCGTTTTGACAAAACCTCACCGAATTTTTTTTGTCGGATTCGGGTGTGTTTTGGATTCGGTTGTTTTTTTCAAAAAACACTAAAAAACAGCTTAAATCATAGAATTTGGGGGTCATTTTGATCCCAAAGTATTATTAACCTCAAAAACCATAATTTCCACTCATTTTCAGTCTATTCTGAATACCTCACACCTCACAATATTATTTTTAGTCCTAAAATTTGCACCGAGGTCGCTGGATGACTAAGCTAAGCGACCCTAGTGGCCGACACAAACACCGGGCCCATCTAGGAGTGGCACTGCAGTGTCACGCAGGATGGCCCTTCCAAAAAACACTCCCCAAACAGCACATGACGCAAAGAAAAAAAGAGGCGCAATGAGGTAGCTGTGTGAGTAAGCTAAGCGACCCTAGTGGCCGACACAAACACCTGGCCCATCTAGGAGTGGCACTGCAGTGTCACGCAGGATGGCCCTTCCAAAAAACACTCCCCAAACAGCACATGACGCAAAGAAAAAAAGAGGCGCAATGAGGTAGCTGTGTGAGTAAGATAAGCGACCCTAGTGGCCGACACAAACACCGGGCCCATCTAGGAGTGGCACTGCAGTGTCACGCAGGATGGCCCTTCCAAAAAACACTCCCCAAACAGCACATGACGCAAAGAAAAAAGGAGGCGCAATGAGGTAGCTGTGTGAGTAAGATAAGCGACCCTAGTGGCCGACACAAACACCTGGCCCATCTAGGAGTGGCACTGCAGTGTCACGCAGGATGGCCCTTCCAAAAAACACTCCCCAAACAGCACATGACGCAAAGAAAAAAAGAGGCGCAATGAGGTAGCTGTGTGAGTAAGATAAGCGACCCTAGTGGCCGACACAAACACCGGGCCCATCTAGGAGTGGCACTGCAGTGTCACACAGGATGGCCCTTCCAAAAAACACTCCCCAAACAGCACATGACGCAAAGAAAAAAAGAGGCGCAATGAGGTAGCTGTGTGAGTAAGATAAGCGACCCTAGTGGCCGACACAAACACCGGGCCCATCTAGGAGTGGCACTGCAGTGTCACGCAGGATGGCCCTTCCAAAAAACACTCCCCAAACAGCACATGACGCAAAGAAAAATTAAAGAAAAAAGAGGTGAAAGATGGAATTGTCCTTGGGCCCTCCCACCCACCCTTATGTTGTATAAACAGGACATGCACACTTTAACCAACCCATCATTTCAGTGACAGGGTCTGCCACACGACTGTGACTGAAATGACGGGTTGGTTTGGACCCCCACCAAAAAAGAAGCAATTAATCTCTCCTTGCACAAACTGGCTCTACAGAGGCAAGATGTCCACCTCATCATCATCCTCCGATATATCACCGTGTACATCCCCCTCCTCACAGATTATCAATTCGTCCCCACTGGAATCCACCATCTCATCTCCCTGTGTACTTTGTGGAGGCAATTGCTGCTGGTCAATGTCTCCACGGAGGAATTGATTATAATTCATTTTAATGAACATCATCTTCTCCACATTTTCTGGAAGTAACCTCGTACGCCGATTGCTGACAAGGTGAGCGGCGGCACTAAACACTCTTTCGGAGTACACACTTGTGGGAGGGCAACTTAGGTAGAATAAAGCCAGTTTGTGCAAGGGCCTCCAAATTGCCTCTTTTTCCTGCCAGTATAAGTACGGACTGTGTGACGTGCCTACTTGGATGCGGTCACTCATATAATCCTCCACCATTCTTTCAATGGGGAGAGAATCATATGCAGTGACAGTAGACGACATGTCCGTAATCGTTGACAGGTCCTTCAGTCCGGACCAGATGTCAGCATCAGCAGTCGCTCCAGACTGCCCTGCATCACCGCCAGCGGGTGGGCTCGGAATTCTGAGCCTTTTCCTCGCACCCCCAGTTGCGGGAGAATGTGAAGGAGGAGATGTTGACAGGTCGCGTTCCGCTTGACTTGTCAATTTTCTCACCAGCAGGTCTTTGAACCCCAGCAGACTTGTGTCTGCCGGAAAGAGAGATCCAAGGTAGGTTTTAAATCTAGGATCGAGCACGGTGGCCAAAATGTAGTGCTCTGATTTCAACAGATTGACCACCCGTGAATCCTTGTTAAGCGAATTAAGGGCTCCATCCACAAGTCCCACATGCCTAGCGGAATCGCTCCGTGTTAGCTCCTCCTTCAATGTCTCCAGCTTCTTCTGCAAAAGCCTGAGGAGGGGAATGACCTGACTCAGGCTGGCAGTGTCTGAACTGACTTCACGTGTGGCAAGTTCAAAGGGCAGCAGAACCTTGCACAACGTTGAAATCATTCTCCACTGCGCTTGAGACAGGTGCATTCCACCTCCTATATCGTGCTGAATTGTATAGGCTTGAATGGCCTTTTGCTGTTCCTCCAACCTCTGAAGCATATATAGGGTTGAATTCCACCTCGTTACCACTTCTTGCTTCAGATGATGGCAGGGCAGGTTCAGGCGTTTTTGGTGTTGCTCCAGTCTTCTGTACGTGGTGCCTGTACGCCGAAAGTGTCCCGCAATTCTTCTGGCCACCGACAGCATCTCTTGCACGCCCCTGTTGTTTTTTTTAAAATTCTGCACCACCAAATTCAAGGTATGTGCAAAACATGGGACGTGCTGGAATTTGCCCAGATTTAATGCACACACAATATTGCTGGCGTTGTCCGATGCCACAAATCCACAGGAGAGTCCAATTGGGGTAAGCCATTCCGCGATGATCTTCCTCAGTTGCCGTAAGAGGTTTTCAGCTGTGTACGTATTCTGGAAACCGGTGATACAAAGCGTAGCCTGCCTAGGAAAGAGTTGGCGTTTGCGAGATGCTGCTACTGGTGCCGCCGCTGCTGTTCTTGCGGCGGGAGTCCATACATCTACCCAGTGGGCTGTCACAGTCATATAGTCCTGACCCTGCCCTGCTCCACTTGTCCACATGTCCGTGGTTAAGTGGACATTGGGCACAGCTGCATTTTTTAGGACACTGGTGACTCTTTTTCTGAGGTCTGTGTACATTTTCGGTATCGCCTGCCTAGAGAAATGGAACCTAGATGGTATTTGGTACCGGGGACACAGTACCTCCAACAAGTCTCTAGTTGGCTCTGCAGTAATGATGGATACCGGAACCACGTTTCTCACCACCCAGGATGCCAAGGCCTCAGTTATCCGCTTTGCAGCAGGATGACTGCTGTGATATTTCATCTTCCTCGCAAAGGACTGTTGGACAGTCAATTGCTTGGTGGAAGTAGTAAAAGTGGTCTTACGATTTCCCCTCTGGGATGACCATCGACTCCCAGCAGCAACAACAGCAGCGCCAGCAGCAGTAGGCGTTACACGCAAGGATGCATCGGAGGAATCCCAGGCAGGAGAGGAATCGTCAGAATTGCCAGTGACATGGCCTGCAGGACTATTGGCATTCCTGGGGAAGGAGGAAATTGACACTGAGGGAGTTGGTGGGGTGGTTTGCGTGAGCTTGGTTACAAGAGGAAGGGATTTACTGGTCAGTGGACTGCTTCCGCTGTCGCCCAAAGTTTTTGAACTTGTCACTGACTTATTATGAATGCGCTGCAGGTGACGTATAAGGGAGGATGTTCCGAGGTGGTTAACGTCCTTACCCCTACTTATTACAGCTTGACAAAGGCAACACACGGCTTGACAAATGTTGTCCGCATTTCTGTTGAAATACTTCCACACCGAAGAGCTGATTTTTTTTGGTATTTTCACCAGGCATGTCAACGGCCATATTCCTCCCACGGACAACAGGTGTCTCCCCGGGTGCCTGACTTAAACAAACCACCTCACCATCAGAATCCTCCTGGTCAATTTCCTCCCCAGCGCCAGCAACACCCATATCCTCCTCATCCTGGTGTACTTCAACACTGACATCTTCAATCTGACTATCAGGAACTGGACTGCGGGTGCTCCTTCCAGCACTTGCAGGGGGCGTGCAAATGGTGGAAGGCGCATGCTCTTCACGTCCAGTGTTGGGAAGGTCAGGCATCGCAACCGACACAATTGGACTCTCCTTGTGGATTTGGGATTTCGAAGAACGCACAGTTCTTTGCGGTGCTTTTGCCAGCTTGAGTCTTTTCATTTTTCTAGCGAGAGGCTGAGTGCTTCCATCCTCATGTGAAGCTGAACCACTAGCCATGAACATAGGCCAGGGCCTCAGCCGTTCCTTGCCACTCCGTGTGGTAAATGGCATATTGGCAAGTTTACGCTTCTCCTCCGACAATTTTATTTTAGATTTTGGAGTCCTTTTTTTACTGATATTTGGTGTTTTGGATTTTACATGCTCTGTACTATGACATTGGGCACGGCCTTGGCAGACGACGTTGCTGGCATTTCATCGTCTCGGCCATGACTAGTGGCAGCAGCTTCAGCACGAGGTGGAAGTGGATCTTGATCTTTCCCTAATTTTGGAACCTCAACATTTTTGTTCTCCATATTTTAATAGGCACAACTAAAAGGCACCTCAGGTAAACAATGGAGATGGATGGATACTAGTATACTTATGGATGGACGAGCGACTGCCGACACAGAGGTAGCTACAGCCGTGGACTACCGTACTGTGTCTGCTGCTAATATAGACTGGATGATATTGAGATGAAATCAATATATATATATATATATATATATATAATATCACTAGTACTGCAGCCGGACAGGTATATATATTTATTATGTAATGACTGATGACGGACCTGCTGGACACTGTCAGCTCAGCAGCACCGCAGACTGCTACAGTAAGCTACTATAGTAGTATGTATAAAGAAGAAAGAAAAAAAAAAACCACGGGTAGGTGGTATACAATTATGGATGGACGAGCGACTGCCGACACAGAGGTAGCTACAGCCGTGGACTACCGTACTGTGTCTGCTGCTAATATAGACTGGATGATAATGAGATGAAATCAATATATATATATATATATATAATATCACACTAGTACTGCAGCCGGACAGGTAGATATATTTATTATGTAATGACTGATGACGGACCTGCTGGACACTGTCAGCTCAGCAGCACCGCAGACTGCTACAGTAAGCTACTATAGTAGTATGTATAAAGAAGAAAGAAAAAAAAAAAAAAACACGGGTAGGTGGTATACAATTATGGATGGACGAGCGACTGCCGACACAGAGGTAGCTACAGCCGTGGACTACCGTACTGTGTCTGCTGCTAATATAGACTGGATGATAATGAGATGAAATCAATATATATATATATAATATCACTAGTACTGCAGCCGGACAGGTATATATATTTATTATGTAATGACTGATGACGGACCTGCTGGACACTGTCAGCTCAGCAGCACCGCAGACTGCTACAGTAAGCTACTATAGTAGTATGTATAAAGAAGAAGAAAGAAAAAAAAAACGGGTAGGTGGTATACAATATTATATATATATTATATACAATTATATATATATATATATATTAAACTGGTGGTGATTATTAAACTGGTGGTCAGGTCACTGGTCACACTATCAGCAACTTGCAAGTAGTACTCCTAAGCAGACAATCACAATATATATTATACTGGTGGTCAGTGTAGTCACAATGGCAGTGTGGCACTCTGGCAGCAAAAGTGTGCACTGTACGTTATATGTTCTCCTGAGTCCTGCTCTCAGACTCTAACTGCTCCCCACTGTCAGTGTCTCCCCCACAAGTCAGATATACATTATACAGTCACACTATCTATCACTTCAGCAAGTAGTAGTACTCCTCCAAATGCTCCCCAAAATTACTACTGTGTCTCTCTCTACTCTAGTCTCACTCTCTTCTCTATAAACGGAGAGGACGCCAGCCACGTCCTCTCCCTATGAATCTCAATGCACGTGTGAAAATGGCGGCGACGAATCCGAGCCTCGCGAGAATCCGACAGCGGGATGATGACGTTCGGGCGCGCTCGGGTTAACCGAGCAAGGCGGGAAGATCCGAGTCGCTCGGCCCCGTGTAAAAAAAAATGAAGTTCGGGCGGGTTCGGATTCCGAGGAACCGAACCCGCTCATCTCTACCAAGTATCCTGTAGAATCCTTTATGTGACCGAGAGTTAAGACCATATCATCCTCATCAGCTGTGTCTATATTTGCTAGCAAGTTGTCTGACCATTTTTCAATAGCGTTACCTACCCATGCACAAGCAATGGTGGGCCTGAGTAACGTGCCGGTAGCCATATAAAGGGATTTTAAGGTTGTCTCTAACTTATGGTCAGCAGGCTCCTTTAATGAAGCCGACCCTGGGGCAGGTAAAATGATTTTCTTACACAACCTAGAAACTGAGGTGTCTACCATGGGGGGTGACTCCCATCTTTTCTTGTCTTCTTCAGGAAAGGGGTATTCTTCTAGGAATATGAAATTTCTTTTCTGGGTTAGACCAGGATTTTTCAAAGAATGTATTCAATTCCTTTGAAGGAGAAAAAGTTATCACCGGTTTCTTATTTAAATTAAAATAAGCCTTTTCCTCAGGTTCAGATGTTGTTTCTGTAATCTCTAACACCTCCCTAATAGCAATTATCATACATTGAATGCTTTTTGCTAACTTGGGGTCCACCCCTCTCAAATCCCTAGTGTCGACACCTGTGTCGGAATCTGTGTCTGTGTCACCTTGCATAATCTGTGCAAGTGACCTCTTTTGGGAACTTGAGGGGTCCTGTGTAGATGACGTGGAGGGATCAGCAAATAGTACATCCTCCACTGACTTTCTCCAGTATTTTGTCTGTTGTTCAGACTCAGAGAATTTTCTAGAAAGCTTTGACATATTACTTTGTAATTTTCTCACCCACTCTGGCTCCTTCTGTGAGGGAAGGGCCACCACATTACGCTCCTGCGTATCTAAAATGGCTCTCTCAGGGGAAGAGCCCTCTCCATTGTCTGACATGTCACAAACGTGCACTTTCACACCACAATCACACAGGGGAGCTATCGGTGACAGACCCACACTAAAATCTGTCAGAGAAACGCAGAGAGATTTGCCAGTTCATACACAGCGTCCTATATGAAGAGAATTGTTTATGTATATTTATTATACAAAACCTTCAGTGCTTTATTTCAATATTGGGCACGCTCACCTAATGTAATAAACACTCCCCCCCCCCTCTCTATAACGCCTTGGTACTTGTTTCAGCATTGTTATGAGGAGGAAACAGCATCTGTCAGCTTCTCTCTGTGATCTGCAGGAGAAAATGGCGCTGAGTGAGTGTCTGGCAAGTCTGAGAAGCCCAGCCCCCTTTAATGGCACGATCCTGCCTCAGAAACAATTATTTTTATACTGGCTGGGGATTGTAAATCAGAGGCTATACATGTTTGGCTGTGTTAGGGGGTGGCGGCAGTGCTGTGGGAGTGAGCGCTAGCCAGGCTTGGGCTATGTTCAGTACCCCTCAGGAGCTAATGGTGTCCTGTCAACGGAAGCAGAGCCATGAAACTTAATGAGAAGTTGGTTCCTACTTCCTCCCCTAAGTCCCATGAAGCAGGGAAGCTGTTGTTTTCCATGCAGCTCATGGCATTTCCAGTAGAACTCTGTAGATCTCCACTAGCGTGCGTCCAGTCTCACTGGGCACATTTTCTAAACTGAGGTCTGGAGGAGGGGCATAGAGGGAGGAGCCAGTTCACACTGTAAAAAAGTCTTAAAATGCCGAAGCTCCTGCGGACCCGTCTATACCCCATGGTACTAAATGGACCCCAGCATCCTCTAGGACGTTAGAGAAAATATAGAGGCTGGTGTGGAGGGAGTAGAAAGCAATATAGGCACATAATGAGAGTGGTGAATGAAATACGGTGGCCGCAGAAGGAGCAGTGAAGGGAATCGATGGGTAACAAGTATGAGTTGTGGGGTTATGGAGTTAAAAATATTGAGATTAGTGAAGAAGTACTGTAGTTGAGGAAATCAGGCAGAAAAAGAACATAAAAGAAAGAGGACCCCTACAGCGGCTCCCTCTATGGGTGACAGATGGAAAAGTCATCCAATGGGAGAGGACAGGCGTATCAGCTAGAATAGTGATGCAGGGCGAGATGGAGCAGACTGTTACTCGGGGTGATCCTGACCATATCTCGTTATTCGTCATATGACAAGACTGTTATACTAGAATAATGGAACAGCGGACAGAGATATTCAGAGACCACGGTGTGGACATAATCGTTGAGGGAGAGTACTGTCGAACTCCAGCCTGTAGCCCTGAGAAACGAGATCTCTGACCTAGGCATCCTGGCAGGAGGTCTCCCAGATGCGGCTGAAGTGGCGCAGTTGAGCTCCCACCTCAAGAACCCCTCGAGGTGGGTGGGCACAGTCATGCTGAGGCCTTAGTGGAAGCAGAAACGGTGTACTGTTCCTGAGAACTATTGCTTGCAGGTTTTCTGGACTTACCTATGGTGCCTCTAGCCACATTGGAGGCACCTCTGACCTTAGATCAAAATCTGTATGACCGAAAGGACTGGACAGACGGCCCCGGATAGGAATGTCTCACCGGCAAGGCCCCAGAGGGGAGAAACGTAGATTTCCCAGCCGCAACTTTGGAAATCCAGGTATCCAATTCGACCCCAAAAAGCCATTCCCCCAAAAAGGGGAGGGATTCCACACTACATTTGGATTCTGTGTCCGCAATCCACTGACGCAACCACAAGGCCCTGCGTGCCGACACTGCCATGGCAGAAGTCCGAGCATTAATGTTCCGCATCTCCTTGAGCGAATCACAGAGGACACGGGTAGTGTCCTGAATGTGCTTCAGGAGGATTACCATAGTAACTAAGGGCATATCCCCTGAGAGGCCCCCCTGAATTTGAGTGTCCCAAGAATAAATAGCATGGGTCATCCAGCAACGGCAATGACCGGTCTTTGTGATATACCGGCTGCTGTGTATATAGATTTTAGGGTAGTCTCTATCTTCCCACCCCCACGATCCTTCATTGGATAGGAGTCCAGGGCGGGCAGCACTGCCTTTTTAGACAGGCAAGAGACTGAGACATCCACCCAAGGGGGTTCTTCCCAAAATGTTCTACCTTCAGGAGCAAATGGGAAAGTGCGCAAAAACTTTTTGGACACTTTGAATTTTTGTCTGGATTTTTCCATGCCTGATTGAATAAGTCATCTAACTCTGTAGAATCAGGGAAAGTGACATTAGGCTTGTTTTGTATAAATAAAAACGACTGCTGTGATGCAGCGTCCTCTAGAGGGAGCTTTAACACATCCCTTTTAGCCAAAATGAGGGGTTCAATATCCTGAGCAGTATTGGGATCCCCACTAATGGGGTCCAGGTCATCCCCATTATCCTGTATATCATTACTGTATCAGATAGAATAGCAGGTAAACCACACTTCTGAGGACCAGCATAAGAGAGGGGGGGGGGGGGGCTGTGCATCTGCCCAAGCAGCTAAATCTGCAACAGCTTGTTGTAGTAGCTGAGTTTTCTGCACATTAGCATTGAGCTGGGATGACATATCAGACATCATAGTCTTAAGAGACCCTAACCAGTGGGGCTCTGGACCCTCTTCTCCCCCAGCCACTTCACTGATTTGTAAAGATTGACTGCATTGTTCACAGGAAACCGAGTCATTAGATAATAAGAATTTACTCACCGGTAATTCTATTTCTCGTAGTCCGTAGTGGATGCTGGGTACTCCGTAAGGACCATGGGGAATAGATGGGCTCCGCAGGAGACTGGGCACTCTTAAAAGAAAATTAGGTACTATATCTGGTGTGCACTGGCTCCTCCCTCTATGCCCCTCCTCCAGACCTCAGTTAGGGAAACTGTGCCCGGAAGAGCTGACATTACTAAGAAAGGATTTGGAATCCAGGGTAAGACTCATACCAGCCACACCAATCACACCCAGTTAACAGTATGAACAACAACTGAGCCTCATTCAACAGATGGCTCATAACAATAACCCTATAGTTAAGCAATAACTATATACATGTATTGCAGAAAGTCCGCACTTGGGACGGGCTCCCAGCATCCAC
This sequence comes from Pseudophryne corroboree, assembly GCF_028390025.1. Classification (NCBI taxonomy): domain Eukaryota; kingdom Metazoa; phylum Chordata; class Amphibia; order Anura; family Myobatrachidae; genus Pseudophryne; species Pseudophryne corroboree. The sequence goes on along the minus strand of NC_086453.1, from coordinate 155,714,697 downwards.
TACGGACTACGAGAAATAGAATTACCGGTGAGTAAATTCTTATTTTCTCTGACGTCCTAGTGGATGCTGGGTACTCCGTAAGGACCATGGGGATTATACCAAAGCTCCCAAACGGGCGGGAGAGTGCGGATGACTCTGCAGCACCGAATGAGCAAACTCAAGGTCCTCCTCAGCCAGGGTATCAATCTTGTAGAATTTTGCAAAAGTGTTTGATCCCGACCAAGTAGCAGCTCGGCAAAGTTGTAAAGCTGAGACCCCTCGGGCAGCCGCCCAAGAAGAGCCCACCTTCCTCGTGGAATGGGCTTTTACTGATTTAGGATGCGGCAGTCCAGCCGCAGAATGTGCAAGTTGAATCGTGCTACAGATCCAGCGAGCAATAGTCTGCTTTGAAGCAGGAGCACCCAGCTTGTTGGGTCCATGCAGTATAAACAGCGAGTCAGTTTTTCTGACACTAGCCGTCCTGGAAACATAGATTTTCAGGGCCCGGACTACGTCCAGCAACTTGGAGTCCTCCAAGTCCCGAGTAGCCGCAGGCACCACAATAGGTTGGTTCAAATGAAACGCTGATGCCACCTTTGGGAGAAATTGGGGACGAGTCCTCAATTCTGCCCTGTCCATATGGAAAATCAGATATGGGCTTTTACAGGACAAAGCCGCCAATTCTGACACACGCCTAGCTGAGGCCAAGGCCAACAGCATGACTACCTTCCACGTGAGATACTTCAACTCCACGGTCTGAAGTGGCTCAAACCAATGTGATTTTAGGAAATCCAACACAACGTTGAGATCCCAAGGTGCCACTGGAGGCACAAAAGGGGGCTGAAAACGCAGCACTCCCTTAACAAACGTCTGAACTTCAGGCAGTGAAGCCAGTTCTTTTTGAAAGAAAATAGACAGGGCCGAAATCTGGACTTTAATGGATCCCAATTTTAGGCCCATAGTCACTCCTGACTGTAGGAAGTGCAGAAATCGACCCAGCTGAAATTCCTCTGTTGGGGCCTTCCTGGCCTCACACCAAGCAACATATTTTCGCCATATGCGGTGATAATGTTTTGCTGTCACATCTTTCCTAGCTTTAATCAGCGTAGGAATGACTTCATCCGGAATGCCCTTTTCCATTAGGATCCGGCGTTCAACCGCCATGCCGTCAAACGCAGCCGCGGTAAGTCTTGGAACAGACAGGGCCCCTGCTGTAGCAGGTCCTGTCGGAGCGGCAGAGGCCAAGGGTCCTCTGAGATCATTTCTTGTAGTTCCGGGTACCAAGTTCTTCTTGGCCAATCCGGAATGATGAGTATAGTTCTTACTCCTCTCTTTCTTATTATCCTCAGTACCTTTGGTATGAGAGGAAGAGGAGGGAACACATAAACCGACTGGTACACCCAACGATTTACAATCAGCTTGAAGACTTCTGGATGAAGTCCCCACTCTCCCGGGTGGAGGTCGTGCCTGCTGAGGAAGTCTGCTTCCCAGTTGTCCACTCCCGGAATGAACACTGCTGACAGTGCTAGCACGTGATTCTCCGCCCATCGAAGAATCCTTGTGGCTTCTGCCATCGCCATCCTGCTTCTTGTGCCACCCTGTCGGCTTACATGGGCGACCACCGTGATGTTGTCTGGCTGAATCAGCACCGGCTGGTTTTGAAGCAGGGTTACTGCTTGACTCAGGGCATTGCAAATGGCCCTTAGTTCCAGCATATTTATGTGTAGGGAAGTCTCCTGACTCGACCACTGTCCTTGGAAGTTTCTTCCCTGAGTGACTGCCCCCCAACCTCGGAGGCTTGCATCCGTGGTCACCAGGACCCAGTCCTGAATGCCGAATCTGCGGCCCTCGAGAAGATGAGCACTCTGCAGCCACCACAGCAGAGACACCCTGGCCCTCGGGGACAGGGTGATCAACCGATGCATCTGAAGATACGATAAGGACCACTTGTCTAACAGATCCCACTGAAAGATCCTTGCATGGAACCTGCCGAAGGGAATTGCTTCGTAAGAAGCTACCATCTTTCCCAGGACTCGCGTGCAGTGATGCACCGACACCTGTTTTGGTTTCAGGAGGTCCCTGACCAGAGATGACAATTCCTGGGCCTTCTCCTCCGGGAGAAACACCTTCTTCTGTTCTGTGTCCAGAATCATGCCCAAGAACAGCAGACGCGTCGTAGGAATCAGCTGCGACTTTGGGATATTCAGAATCCAGCCGTGCTGTTGTAGCACTTCCCGAGATAGTGCTACTCCGACTAACAACTGCTCCTTGGACCTCGCCTTTATAAGGAGATCGTCCAAGTACGGGATAATTATAACTCCCTTCTTTCAAAGGAGTATCATCATTTCGGCCATTACCTTGGTAAATACCCTCGGTGCCGTGGACAGACCAAACGGCAAAGTCTGGAATTGGTAATGACAGTCCTGTACCACAAACCTGAGGTACTCCTGGTGAGGGGGGTAAATGGGGACATGTAGGTAAGCATCCTTGATGTCCAGTGACACCATAAAATCCCCCTCTTCCAGGCTTGCAATAACCGCCCTGAGCGATTCCATTTTGAACTTGAACTTCCTTATATAAGTGTTCAAGGATTTCAAATTTAGAATGGGTCTCACCGAACCGTCTGGTTTCGGTACCACAAACATTGTGGAAAAGTAACCCCGTCCCTGTTGAAGGAGGGGAACTTTGATTATCACCTGCTGAAGGTACAGCTTGTGAATTGCCGCCAGTACTACCTCCCTTTCCTTGGGAGCAGCTGGCAAGGCTGATTTGAGGTAATGGCGAGGGGGAGACGCTTCGAACTCCAGCTTGTATCCCTGAGATACCACTTGTAGAACCCAAAGATCCACCTGTGAGCGAACCCACTGGTCGCTGAAGTTCCGGAGACGCGCCCCCACCGCACCTGGCTCCACCTGTGGAGCCCCAGCGTCATGCGGTGGACTTAATGGAAGCAGGGGAGGATTTTTGTTCCTGGGAACTGGCTGTCTGGTGCAGCTTTTTCCCTCTACCCCTGCCTCTGGGCAGAAAGGACGGGCCTCTGACCCGCTTGCCTTTCTGAGGCCGAAAGGACTGTACTTGATAATTAGAGATGAGCGCCTGAAATTTTTCGGGTTTTGTGTTTTGGTTTTGGGTTCGGTTCCGCGGCCGTGTTTTGGGTTCGAACGCGTTTTGGCAAAACCTCACCGAATTTTTTTTGTCGGATTCGGGTGTGTTTTGGATTCGGGTGTTTTTTTCCAAAAACACTAAAAAACAGCTTAAATCATAGAATTTGGGGGTCATTTTGATCCCAAAGTATTATTAACCTCAATAACCATAATTTACACTCATTTTCAGTCTATTCTGAATACCTCACACCTCACAATATTATTTTTAGTCCTAAAATTTGCACCGAGGTCGCTGTGTGAGTAAGATAAGCGACCCTAGTGGCCGACACAAACACCGGGCCCATCTAGGAGTGGCACTGCAGTGTCACGCAGGATGTCCCTTCCAAAAAACCCTCCCCAAACAGCACATGACGCAAAGAAAAAAAGAGGCGCAATGAGGTAGCTGTGTGAGTAAGATTAGCGATCCTAGTGGCCGACACAAACACCGGGCCCATCTAGGAGTGGCACTGCAGTGTCACGCAGGATGGCCCTTCCAAAAAACCCTCCCCAAACAGCACATGACGCAAAGAAAAAAAGAGGCGCAATGAGGTAGCTGTGTGAGTAAGATTAGCGACCCTAGTGGCCGACACAAACACCGGGCCCATCTAGGAGTGGCACTGCAGTGTCACGCAGGATGGCCCTTCCAAAAAACCCTCCCCAAACAGCACATGACGCAAAGAAAAAAAGAGGCGCAATGAGGTAGCTGACTGTGTGAGTAAGATTAGCGACCCTAGTGGCCGACACAAACACCGGGCCCATCTAGGAGTGGCACTGCAGTGTCAGGCAGGATGTCCCTTCCAAAAAACCCTCCCCAAACAGCACATGACGCAAAGAAAAAAAGAGGCGCAATGAGGTAGCTGTGTGAGTAAGATTAGCGACCCTAGTGGCCGACACAAACACCGGGCCCATCTAGGAGTGGCACTGCAGTGTCACGCAGGATGTCCCTTCCAAAAAACCCTCCCCAAACAGCACATGACGCAAAGAAAAAAAGAGGCGCAATGAGGTAGCTGACTGTGTGAGTAAGATTAGCGACCCTAGTGGCCGACACAAACACCGGGCCCATCTAGGAGTGGCACTGCAGTGTCACGCAGGATGTCCCTTCCAAAAAACCCTCCCCAAACAGCACATGACGCAAAGAAAAAAAGAGGCGCAATGAGGTAGCTGACTGTGTGAGTAAGATTAGCGACCCTAGTGGCCGACACAAACACCGGGCCCATCTAGGAGTGGCACTGCAGTGTCACGCAGGATGTCCCTTCCAAAAAACCCTCCCCAATCAGCACATGATGCAAAGAAAAAGAAAAGAAAAAAGAGGTGCAAGATGGAATTGTCCTTGGGCCCTCCCACCCACCCTTATGTTGTATAAACAAAACAGGACATGCACACTTTAACCAACCCATCATTTCAGTGACAGGGTCTGCCACACGACTGTGACTGATATGACGGGTTGGTTTGGACCCCCAAAAAGAAGCAATTAATCTCTCCTTGCACAAACTGGCTCTACAGAGGCAAGATGTCCACCTCATCTTCACCCTCCGATATATCACCGTGTACATCCCCCTCCTCACAGATTATCAATTCGTCCCCACTGGAATCCACCATCTCAGCTCCCTGTGTACTTTGTGGAGGCAATTGCTGCTGGTCAATGTCTCCGCGGAGGAATTGATTATAATTCATTTTAATGAACATCATCTTCTCCACATTTTCTGGATGTAACCTCGTACGCCGATTGCTGACAAGGTGAGCGGTGGCACTAAACACTCTTTCGGAGTACACACTTGTGGGAGGGCAACTTAGGTAGAATAAAGCCAGTTTGTGCAAGGGCCTCCAAATTGCCTCTTTTTCCTGCCAGTATAAGTACGGACTGTGTGACGTGCCTACTTGGATGCGGTCACTCATATAATCCTCCACCATTCTATCAATGTTGAGAGAATCATATGCAGTGACAGTAGACGACATGTCCGTAATCGTTGTCAGGTCCTTCAGTCCGGACCAGATGTCAGCATCAGCAGTCGCTCCAGACTGCCCTGCATCACCGCCAGCGGGTGGGCTCGGAATTCTGAGCCTTTTCCTCGCACCCCCAGTTGCGGGAGAATGTGAAGGAGGAGATGTTGACAGGTCGCGTTCCGCTTGACTTGACAATTTTGTCACCAGCAGGTCTTTCAACCCCAGCAGACCTGTGTCTGCCGGAAAGAGAGATCCAAGGTAGGCTTTAAATCTAGGATCGAGCACGGTGGCCAAAATGTAGTGCTCTGATTTCAACAGATTGACCACCCGTGAATCCTTGTTAAGCGAATTAAGGGCTGCATCCACAAGTCCCACATGCCTAGCGGAATCGCTCCGTGTTAGCTCCTCCTTCAATGCCTCCAGCTTCTTCTGCAAAAGCCTGATGAGGGGAATGACCTGACTCAGGCTGGCAGTGTCTGAACTGACTTCACGTGTGGCAAGTTCAAAGGGCATCAGAACCTTGCACAACGTTGAAATCATTCTCCACTGCACTTGAGACAGGTGCATTCCACCTACTATATCGTGCTCAATTGTATAGGCTTGAATGGCCTTTTGCTGCTCCTCCAACCTCTGAAGCATATAGAGGGTTGAATTCCACCTCGTTACCACTTCTTGCTTCAGATGATGGCAGGGCAGGTTCAGTAGTTTTTGGTGGTGCTCCAGTTTTCTGTACGTGGTGCCTGTACGCCGAAAGTGTCCCGCAATTCTTCTGGCCACCGACAGCATCTCTTGCACGCCCCTGTCGTTTTTTAAAAAATTCTGCACCACCAAATTCAAGGTATGTGCAAAACATGGGACGTGCTGGAATTGGCCCAGATTTAATGCACACACAATATTGCTGGCGTTGTCCGATGCCACAAATCCACAGGAGAGTCCAATTGGGGTAAGCCATTCCGCGATGATCTTCCTCAGTTGCCGTAAGAGGTTTTCAGCTGTGTGCGTATTCTGGAAAGCGGTGATACAAAGCGTAGCCTGCCTAGGAAAGAGTTGGCGTTTGCGAGATGCTGCTACTGGTGCCGCCGCTGCTGTTCTTGCGGCGGGAGTCCATACATCTACCCAGTGGGCTGTCACAGTCATATAGTCCTGACCCTGCCCTGCTCCACTTGTCCACATGTCCGTGGTTAAGTGGACATTGGGTACAGCTGCATTTTTTAGGACACTGGTGACTCTTTTTCTGAGGTCTGTGTACATTTTCGGTATCGCCTGCCTAGAGAAATGGAACCTAGATGGTATTTGGTACCGGGGACACAGTACCTCCAACAAGTCTCTAGTTGGCTCTGCAGTAATGATGGATACCGGAACCACGTTTCTCACCACCCAGGATGCCAAGGCCTCAGTTATCCGCTTTGCAGTAGGATGACTGCTGTGATATTTCATCTTCCTCGCAAAGGACTGTTGAACAGTCAATTGCTTACTGGAAGTAGTACAAGTGGGCTTACGACTTCCCCTCTGGGATGACCATCGACTCCCAGCGGCAACAACAGCAGCGCCAGCAGCAGTAGGCGTTACACGCAAGGATGCATCGGAGGAATCCCAGGCAGGAGAGGACTCGTCAGAATTGCCAGTGACATGGCCTGCAGGACTATTGGCATTCCTGGGGAAGGAGGAAATTGACACTGAGGGAGTTGGTGGGGTGGTTTGCGTGAGCTTGGTTACAAGAGGAAGGGATTTACTGGTCAGTGGACTGCTTCCGCTGTCACCCAAAGTTTTTGAACTTGTCACTGACTTATTATGAATGCGCTGCAGGTGACGTATAAGGGAGGATGTTCCGAGGTGGTTAACGTCCTTACCCCTACTTATTACAGCTTGACAAAGGGAACACACGGCTTGACACCTGTTGTCCGCATTTCTGGTGAAATACCTCCACACCGAAGAGCTGATTTTTTTGGTATTTTCACCTGGCATGTCAACGGCCATATTCCTCCCACGGACAACAGGTGTCTTCCCCGGGTGCCTGACTTAAACAAACCACCTCACCATCAGAATCCTCCTGGTCAATTTCCTCCCCAGCGCCAGCAACACCCATATCCTCCTCATCCTGGTGTACTTCAACACTGACATCTTCAATCTGACTATCAGGAACTGGACTGCGGGTGCTCCTTCCAGCACTTGCAGGGGGCGTGCAAATGGTGGAAGGCGCATGCTCTTCACGTCCAGTGTTGGGAAGGTCAGGCATCGCAACCGACACAATTGGACTCTCCTTGTGGATTTGGGATTTCGAAGAATGCACAGTTCTTTGCTGTGCTGCTTTTGCCAGCTTGAGTCTTTTCATTTTTCTAGCGAGAGGCTGAGTGCTTCCATCCTCATGTGAAGCTGAACCACTAGCCATGAACATAGGCCAGGGCCTCAGCCGTTCCTTGCCACTCCGTGTGGTAAATGGCATATTGGCAAGTTTACGCTTCTCCTCCGACAATTTTATTTTAGGTTTTGGAGTCCTTTTTTTACTGATATTTGGTGTTTTGGATTTGACATGCTCTGTACTATGACATTGGGCATCGGCCTTGGCAGACGACGTTGCTGGCATTTCATCGTCTCGGCCATGACTAGTGGCAGCAGCTTCAGCACGAGGTGGAAGTGGATCTTGATCTTTCCCTAATTTTGGAACCTCAACATTTTTGTTCTCCATATTTTAATAGGCACAACTAAAAGGCACCTCAGGTAAACAATGGAGATGGATGGATTGGATACTAGTATACAATTATGGACGGGCTGCCGAGTGCCGACACAGAGGTAGCCACAGCCGTGAACTACCGCACTGTACTGTGTCTGCTGCTAATATATAGACTGGTTGATAAAGAGATAGTATACTCGTAACTAGTATGTATGTATAAAGAAAGAAAAAAAAACCACGGTTAGGTGGTGACAATGCTAAATTCCCTTGTCGTATAAACAACCCTTTATGAAGTCTAAGAACACTGTACGCTGTTTACTTAAGAAGTACCGTAATGGTACGCTAGTTGCGTAACGATCGCTCAGCCGTAGGCGAGACGCTCAAGCGTCACGTTCGCTCACGGCCCAGCGATCACAGGACACGTTATTGGTTATGACTAGAGTAATGATTCGCTATGGCGTAGCTTACGCTCGAGACCACGAGGAGGTCACCAGCGGCGCAGACGCTCACAATGCTATACCTTTATGTCTAAACCTTATACCAATGAAATACACAGAATACCTTAATGTGAGTACAGGGTGTAAGTGCAACCTTGCGTAACTTGACTAACTACAAAGCTGCTTGAGCGTCACCGACGCTCAAGTGAACACTTAACACTATAGAAAATACACAGATACTGGTTTAGGTTCCAAAGCCTATTAACTGTATTATATCTAATATACTTGTAAAAGGGGATAACAGTACAAATGATACACTACAATATAACAGAGACTTCCTAACCACAGAACTAAACAATACTATCTAATACAATACAATACTAGTCTAGGGGAGATACGAGAGAAAGAGAAGGGAAAGAGAGAGAGAGAGAGAGACGGAGAGAGATGAGAGAAATTGGCTCACAGAAAGACAATGATTACGGAGAGAAACTTACGCACAGGGTAAACGATCGCATGCGCCTGGACATCCAGCACCCGATTTTCAGCAATGAGAACCGTTGAAGAGTGAGAGCTGGATGTGGTCGGCCTGCCTATTTATGCCCCACACACAATGCAATCTCATAGTCCCTACAATCCCATTGTCCATTGGATGAAGGAATTCAACCCTGTATCACAACAAAAGGTCATAGGTTGATTCATACAGGTGGGCTGTGACGATTTCAAACAGCTCAGGTGGGTGGGGAACTAAGTTTCCCGCCGCATACCTGAGTATGAGTAAATAGTAGAAATGGACATAAACTTCTTATGTCCATAACTATTCGCACGAGCGATTAATACGCTCCAAACCAACACCGGAATATTGCTAATTAAATACTCTTCCGATGGGTACCAAACACTGCTGTATGATTCCTGTTAGACCCTTCGTACGATACAAAGAGGGATTACTTTAAACAGGGACCTTCTATATTAACCAAACTTTCAGAAACTATCAAAGGGACCATGATCTATAAACTACATTAATTGTGAAAATATGTAACGAATGAGTCGCACGCTACGACTACATAAACTCTACCGTAAATACGCATACCGCGCCTGCGAGTGCACGCTATTGCGGGTATGCGCCTTCACGGGAGAGCGTACGCATGCGCAGCGCGGACCAGTGTGCGGTGCAAATATGGCAACGTGCATAGAGACATTTTTCTGACTTTGACAGTCCACCCTTTGGCAGTCAATAATAACTGCCACAAAACATTTAAGGAGAAAAATGTATGTCAGGGGTTAATTCATTTCCATGGTTGGGTGAGGGAGGAGAGAGGAGTAGGTGTGAAGAGGGTATGACCTAGTGTGATAGCAGAAGCATGTGTGTATGAGTCCATGTTTGGAGGGTCATGTATCATCGTGCCGTACGTGTTGTAAATCAAGCTTCGAGGTATTGCGAAGTATACATTTGAATTCCTTCTTATCCTGTGGTACAGGTCTGTGGATGGGCTGTCAAACTTTACCGAGCTCTTTTCGGATTTTGAACAAAATGGGGAGCACATTTTAGTTGATGATACATGAATGGGGGAGGTATGTGGTTGCTGATATCTGTGCCTGTATTCCCTATCGTCTATGTGTGTCATTACCTGAGGGTTGTAGAGATGAAGATAAAGAACACTTATGGAAAATGCAATGATATTCTATGTCAGGGAAATGTACATCTGTCGTCGAAGTTGTGTTCGGTATCTGTTGAGAGTCGTCTTCTTTGCGCTGTATTGCTCCTTGGGCATGAGCAAATAGCTTTGTCTGAGCCATCGGATTTACAAAAAAATGTTGGGCTAGCGTGAGTTTAAATGTACTAGGGAAACTGGGGATCCATGGCAAAGTTCATCAAGTGTCCATTTCTCAAGTGGTCAAAACTTCATCTTTGGTGCTTGTCTGTTGTCTGTATAGCGTCTCGTCAACTTCCTCGTCCAAGGGGGTCTTTGTATCTTGGAGAAAAGCAGAAAAACAGGTGAAAGAAACGGACCGTATAATCGCATTTTCATCACATTCGGGTTTCTATTATTGGGTCATAAATCAAATCCAGGTTAATTACAGTTTCCTCGCTCCTCAAGCTCATCACTCTTGTACTTTGTTTGCACCTCATTAAAGCCTGCCCGCATCTAAATATCAATCCAATCGATATAATGACACCCAAGATACATAGTAGAAACTTTCCAACATCCATTATGACTCCTTGAGCCCAGTCTCCCAAACCGGAGAACCAATTTCGCGGGTTCAACCATGACACCCAACCAGTCAGCTCATTTCCTACAGCAGCAAGGGTGAGATTGTGTTTCCGACGAAATTCCCACTTCAATTGGAGAATATCATCCATCTTTTGGTCTATGACCTCTACCGGATCCTCGGTGCTATTTGTGATATACGTGCAACACTTTATGCCGTACTGTGTTGCCAATGTAACACAATATCCGCCTGTTACTGCTGTAAGATAATTAAGAAGCATCCTATGCTGAACTAGTTCCGTTTTGTAAGCTTGAAGTTCTCTTCCAGTGTATCTAAACGTGTCATCATACATTTCAGTGATATTATCTAACAAATTGGCGAGTGCGGAAATGTATCTATAATTCATCACTCCCCGAGCGGTACGAGTGAAATCTAACGCTACCAGAACCTGAATCCCGGTGGATTCATGGATAAGATCGGAGGCCGGATGCTCTAACCTTTCTGACAGTTGTCTTTTAACTCGGTGCTCGTAATGAGTGTGAGTATAAGGAGCTTGGGCACCACGGTGTATGTCCTTCATTTTGTCATGTGTAACAGTCATCACTTCAGGCAATACTTTTCCAATATAACACAATCCTTCAGAGTTTGGGGCAAGCCACTTGTACGCCTTTCTCCCGCATATGAAATATGCATCATCGGGGAGAACATATGGGACGGAGAAGGACATGACCATGTTACAAACCTTCCAGGTGAAATCTCCTGACCCTAATTCTTCCATCTGCTTAATGCACGTATCAGTTTGTACGATATGTGCACAGTATCCTGGTGATACCTCTCCAACTCTAGTAATCCTATTTCCTAAGGTATATCGATACCGAAAAGATTTTCCTCTACTGGCTATGTGGCGTACCAGCTCTGTATCTGTAGGCATTCTATCTGCTCTGTGTGAAAAGGTCATGGTAAGGTTGCTCCATGACACTTCCCAATTTCCCGGCTTACGGGGGTTGGAGATATTAAAACATAAGAGGGACCTATCCACATGGTATTGGTGGAGCTTCAAACTAGGAGGGCTGGAGATATTAAACCTCCGGTCCACCGGTCTCCCACCACTTAGCTCAAGTACCTCCCCTAACGTTAAAGGAAATGGTACTAGCCCTGATTTGCTGTGACCCTGAGGTACTTGAGAGCATACCCAACAATCTGTTTGGTTTAACACGTTACCCACTAAGGAGTGATAGTCACTCAATGGATGCCGGTCCATATGGATATTAAAACTAGATTGGCATTTCTTTATGCATCCATCTTCAACCAGATTATCACAGAGCCTACAGATACAATTTTCTTCAGCTAACAATCCATCACAATTTCTTCTATCGGATCGTTTTCTGATACTCGCCTTTGCTTGTTGGTTTGGTTGATCTTGGAAAACTACGCCTCCATCATCATAATCGGAACCCATTCCAGATCCTCTCTCGACCTCTATGGTACTCTCGCCGGAACAGACTGCTCTGGTCAACATCACGGTTAACATCAAAATCCGGATCACAGTCTCTTGGGGCAAGTCCATCTTTGAGGAGGAAATAGAGAAGAATGAGAAGGGGGAAAAAGAAATTTCAAGGAAGAGGGGATGGGAAGTGGAAGAAAACAATAAAAGGGGGAAGGGAGTCGACAACTGCTTTCGATCTTCAAGGCTCAGGTGCCGCCTCAGTCCTCCTGGAACAGACACTCCAGTGATACAACCTCTACCGTCTGTTCCTTATCACGGGACTTCTCTGGATCAGCAACCTTCTTGCAGTGGGATGAATGAACCCAAGTCTCTCTCTCAGCAACCCTCAATGCTGTGGTGCTAGTCAATAAGACCTGGTATGGTCCTTCCCATCTATCAATAAGACAACCTGAGCGTAGAAAATTTCGTATCATTACATAATCCCCAGGTTCAATGTCATGACAATTACTATCTGGTAAATCAGGAATCACCAACTTCAGATTATCATTTTGATTCCTCAACTGCTTACTCATGTTAATCAAGTACTTTACAGTTACTTCATTGTTACATTTCAAATCATCCTGAGGGTTAATCATGACATGCGGTTGTCGACCAAACAAGATTTCAAAAGGAGACAGATTAAGAGGGGACCTGGGAGTGGTTCTGATGCTATACAAAACAATGGGTAAAGCTTCTGGCCACGTCAATCCTGTCTCTGCCATTACTTTACTCAATTTATTTTTAATAGTGCTGTTCACTCTTTCGACCTTCGCGCTCGCCTGTGGACGGTACGGAGTGTGCAGCTTGCTATCAATTCCCATCAACTTACATATTCCTTGAAAGACATCACCTGTAAAATGGGTACCCCTATCACTTTCAATGATTCTAGGGATACCATATCTACATACAAATTCCTGCACAATTTTCTTAGCTGTAAACATAGCGGTATTTGTAGCTGCTGGGAAAGCTTCGACCCAATTCGAGAAAACATCTATACAGACAAGTACATATTTCAAATTTCTACATGGGGGTAATTGAATGAAGTCAATTTGTATTACCTGGAAAGGGCCGCCGGCAGGTGGGATATGGGATGGTTCTGTAGGTATTGCTTTTCCAATATTCTTTCTCAGGCAGGTAAGGCATGACATTGCTCTCTTACTCGCATGAGAGGAGAATCCTGGGGCGCACCAGTATGCTCTTACCAATTTGCACATCCCCTCCTTGCCTAGATGAGTCAGCCCGTGAGCTGCTTCAGCCAGACATGGAAGGTATGCCCTGGGGGCCACTGGTTTACCATGTCCATCCGTCCAGAGCCCTGAGGACTCCTGGCCATATCCCTTTGCCTTCCAGACTGCTCTTTCCTGTGTGGAACACAAATTCTGCATCTCACACAACTTTTGTGTGTTGATGGTATTAAATACCATCAGTTGTGTGGTGTCTGTCTGTATGGGGGTAGCAGCTGCAAGCTTTGCGGCTTCGTCTGCTCGGCCGTTACCAAGGGATACTGGGTCTCGGCTATATGTATGTGCTTTACATTTGATAACAGCCACTCTGTCGGGTTCCTGTATCGCTGTTAGAAGCCTTTTTATATATGCTGCATGCGCTATCGGTGTACCAGCTGCCGTCATGAAATTTCTGAGCCGCCATAGGGCTCCGAAATCATGGACTACCCCGAAGGCGTATCTAGAATCGGTGTAGATATTGGCTGACTTACCCTTAGCCAATTCACATGCTCTGGTTAGGGCGACCAGTTCAGCAACCTGGGCTGAGTGAGGTGGGCCTAGCGGTTCCGCTTCTATGGTGTCTTGGTCATCTACGACTGCGTATCCAGTACACAAGTCTCCCGAGTCTGACTGTCTATGACAACTACCGTCCGTGTAGAACGTGAGTTCTGCATCTTCCAGTGGGTTGTCACTGATGTCAGGCCTTGCGGTAAAATTTTGGGTCAAATATTCCATACAATCATGTGTATCTCCCTTTGCATTAAATCCTCCTTCCCCATCACTCTCACCTTCCACCCTTTGTGTCTGACCAGGCACACCTGGGAGAAATGTTGCAGGATTTAATGCGCTGCATCTCCTTATGGTGATGTTTACTGGGGCCATTAATGCCAATTCCCATCTTGTAAACCTTGCTGATGAGACGTGTCTGGTTTGGGCAGAATTCAATAAGGCAGATACCGCATGCGGTGTATGGATTGTGAGGTTGTGGCCTAGCACGACATCTTCGCTTTTCGTCACTAGCAATGCTATCGCCGCAACGCTACGCAAGCATGTGGGGAGGGATCGCGCTACCGTGTCTAGCTGGGCGCTGTAGTATGCGACTGGCCTGCTGGCGTCACCGTGTTTTTGGGTTAGTACACCTGCTGCGCACCCAGCACTTTCTGTTCCGTATAGTTCAAAGGGTTTCCCATAGTCTGGCATACCTAGTGCTGGTGCCTGCGTTAGGCACTGTTTGAGTCTCTCAAATGCTGTTTCGGATTCGTCTGTATGCGAAATCCGGTCAGGTTTGTTTGAAGAGACCATTTCCTGCAAAGGTAACGCCAATATGGAAAACCCTGGGATCCAATTACGGCAATACCCACACATTCCTAAAAACGTCCTGATCTGTTGCTGGGTTTGTGGCAGTGTCATGTCTCTAATGGCTTGGATTCTATCAGCGGTCAGGTGTCTCAGTCCTTGTGTTAGACAGTGTCCCAAATATTTTACAATAGTTTGGCATAATTGTAACTTGTCTTTGGAAACCTTGTGACCTGTGTCTGAAAGATGAAACAGGAGCTGTTTCGTATCCTTCAGAGATGCTTCCAGTGAATCTGAACACAGTAATAAATCGTCCACATATTGTATCAATACTGATCCACTCTCTGGTTGGAAAGACTGTAAACAATCATGCAAAGCCTGAGAAAATATACTTGGACTATCTATGAAACCTTGGGGTAACCGAGTCCACGTGTATTGGACTCCTCTGTATGTGAATGCAAACAAATATTGGCTGTCAGGGTGCAGAGGTACCGAAAAGAAAGCGGAGCAGAGGTCAATAACAGTGAAAAATTTGGCAGTGGGAGGAATTTGCATTAGGATGACAGCTGGATTAGGCACTACGGGGAACTGACTCTCAACTATTTTGTTAATCCCCCTTAGATCCTGCACTAGCCTGTAACCCCTCCCCCCACTCTTTTTAACAGGGAAGATGGGACTATTTGCTGTGCTGGACGTTCTTACTAGAATGCCCTGTTGTAGCAAGCGTTCTATTACTGGGAAAACTCCTAACTCCACCTCTGGCTTCAGAGGATACTGTGGGATTTTTGGAGCTATCCTACCATCTTTTACTTGTACAACTACTGGAGCTACGTTTGCCATTAATCCAGTGTCCTGTCCTTCTTTTGTCCAAAGTGACTCTGGTATCTGAGATGTCATCTCTTCTACTTGGGATGGATTCCTATTTGTCATAATGGAATGTGACATTAATTTTGATGGGGAGTCTAACATGTCTCGTACCTCCTGAGCGTGATTCTCAGGAATGTCCAAGAATACACCTTCAGGAGTACAATAAATGACGCAACCCATTTTACATAGTAAGTCTCTCCCCAGGAGATTAGTTGGTGCCGATGTAGCCAGCAAAAAGGAATGCTTGGTATGCAAAGGCCCTATTGTAATCTCGGCTGGTTTGCTAACAGGGTAGTGCTGGACTACTCCTGTTACTCCCATGGCTGGAATTGTCCTACCAGTGGTTCTCATGCCCACTGTCGAATTTATCACTGACTTGGCCGCCCCTGTGTCTACAAGAAAGTTTAAAGTTTTACCAGCTACATTGATTGCAATCTCTGGTTCGCTTCCAAGACTGGCAATCAATTTAACTGGCTGCAGATTACAGGTGTGGCCACACCCCTATTGGGTATGCTGACCTCCCTGAATCCCATTGGCAGCAACTACTTGTGGGGGAGTTAGCTGGGAACTACCAGAGGCCTGCCAGTCTCTGTTCGGGGGATATCTTTTTGTTTCCCCTGTATGTGGCTCAAAACTCCGCCTCTGTGGACCCTGCTCCCAATGTCGTGTGTTGTGTTGTTGTCTAGGGGGTTGAAAAGATCTTTGTACATTCTTTGTTCTACATTCTCGTGCAAAGTGTCCCGGTCTGTTACAAGAAAAACATGTTATTACACTTGCCTTACCCACAGGATTCGGTGGTACATACGCAGGCTGCCTTGTGGTCAGCGCCTGTATACTTACGGACATCAACTTATCACTTTGCGACTCCCTGTGCCTAGTGATGTTTCGGTCGTGATCAATAGCAGCCTCTCTCAAGGTGGACACTGACAGACCTCGCCAACATGGTTGTGTGGTCTGTACCCTAGCCTTTAATGTTTCTTTCAAACCATCCATCAGTACAGATACTGCTACTTCTCGATGGTTTGGGTTGGTCTTAATGTCTTCTATACCAGTGTATTTTGCCATTTCTGATAGTGCCCGGTGGAAATATTCTGCTGCCGTTTCGGACTCCTTTTGCTTAATGGAAAATATTTTATTCCATTTAACAACGGCTGGGAAATACTCCTTTAGCTGTAAATTTATCCTTTTTACATTATCCTGGTCGTATACATCTGTAAGCGGTACATCTTTATCTAGTCCACAATCAGCCAAGAATTTAACTGAGTCGACATTGGAAGGTAAGCAAGCTCTTAGCACTATCTGCCAATCCTTATTATTGGGCTCTAAAGTGTTTCCTAGATCCCTGATGTATTTTTGGCTTGCCACTAAATCTTTTCTGGGGTCTGGGAATTCAGACACTATGGTCCTCAATTCCATTCTAGTGAACGGGCAATACATGGCAATGTTCCTGACGGGTGTGGCTCCTGATGCATCTGTTTTCCCATTGGGAACTACTATCACCTTTACAGGAGCAATTCTAACAGCCTCTTCTTGTATAGATTCTACAGCTTGTTGTGGTACAATTGTTTCAGTGTAATGCATGGTGCCGTACTTACCCGTTGACACAACCTCACCTATCCCTCCGCTAGGGGCCTTCACTAATCTCGTGGGTGGTGCAGTTCCTACTGTGGTTTCTGATATGGTGGCCGCTAGAGAGAGCGCTGAAATTGTTGCCGAATCTTTTTCTTGATCACACTCCTGAGGAAGGTTCAAAACAGGGTACATCTTGCACGGGTTAATACTTGCATGAGTTATTTGGTTAACATCATTAACATTTACAGGGTTACTAAGAGTTTGTGTTTTACAACCCAGTGCGTTTCTCTCCGTAATCAACTTCTCTCCTGCAATGTATGGTGGAGGTGGAGCTGTGGCTATCAGCTTACTGACTGCCCCAGATCCTGCCGCCAGAGCCAAACCTCTCTGTATCTCACCTTCCTGGTGCCATAACTGTAAATAATCATGATGCTGAATTCGTCTCTTTGATGATTTTACGAGACATATCCTCCTCCTTAAATTTTGTAACACTTCTGGACTAAAGCTACCTATTCTTGGGAATTTGTCCCTGTCTTGTACAGTCATTCTTTCCCATTCATCACATAAAGATTCGGTGTGACTTCCATATTTTTCACACATTACATATCGTGCCGACCCAACTGGTCGGTTCACAGAATCAACCTGAACCAGGGTTGATCGCCCCCTACCTGAGCAACTGGCCCCCATAGTCTGCAGGTGTTGCTTAGTCCTCCTTGGATTTCTGTATCAAGGTTTTCAGCAAGCCTTTACAGACAACCAAATTACTCCACAGTAGGCCGGCGGTGGCGGTTTACAGAGTACCCCACTCACTCGCCCACCTCGACCAATACGACCTGATCACACCGATATGGTGCTGGCGTACTCGATACAGGGCCCCTATGGAACCTTCTGTTTACTGGAACATATGAGGGTTACCCGCAGGACACTTACTCTTTCCAGTAAAGTTGGGGTTGTTAGATAGTTCCTGAGTGACCAGCGAACTTCCCTTCCAAAAATAAAAAATTACACAAATCACGTCAGAATGTACAGATAGCGTTTGTGACCACTTTACTCTAATGGTATTAGGTCAGATTACTAACTACTGCACACAATTACGTGCGGTCCAATCGTTCAGTACATAAGCACTACTTGTCATGTACTGAAAGATCAATGGAATCGATGTTTCCGGCCGCGATTCCTTCAGCAAGAGCTTATGGCCTATATGGGTTCTGCACCAACACCCCAGGCGTTGTGCCACTGGACTTTTATAGCGGACCTTTTAGTACCTTACGACCTCCTGGTCTTGTTACCTTCTGTTAATGACCTCCTGGTCTGTTACCTTATGGTCCGCTATACTCTAATGCTCAAATATTATTTAACCAGGGATGCCTCCCTAGCCACCGTATATGTCACTTACACGTATGTCCCTTGACGAGTACCCGACTTTCCTTTTGGTTCCACCTTAAAGTTATATAAACTTTTGTATACAAAACCACATTCACTCAACACATGTACACTTTTGTTTCTATATCTATTTCTGCGCAGAAATTGTCTTCAGTCCAACTGTGTTACCAATTAGGAGCAGGATCTGTTAAACTAAATTTCAGATTTTCCAAAAATAGATTTGCGTTATTTACCGCGTTGCGTTATCTACCGCTGTGCGTTAATTATCGCCTTTGCGTTAATTATCGCTTTGCGCTAATTCAACTTTTCGTGACTTGAGCTACGTGGGCGTAACCAGACGCTACGTTGCGTAATGTACGCTGCGTGCGTCTGCCGTTTGGATTGCGTACGCAAGTCTTTTGTTAGGGACACGTGTACGCAAAACAAAGATCCACCGTAACACAATTTCTACCTTTATCAATGTAGATGATCCCTGATCATCTACCGCACCCCACACTGACTGCCTTATCTCCCAGGCAAACCGTGTGTTGGTCTATACTTTAACTATTACCTCTACTATGAAATAACAGCAAATCTCTTTTTGCACTTTCTAATCAACTATAAAACTTGGCAAACAGGAATAGTGATATACGAAATTTGAAAAAGAAATGCAGATAAATGTATGCGTGCGTGTATACGCAAGACAGAAGAGAAATAAAACAGTTTTAAAAGACACAAGCGTTTTGTTCTTACTTCCGGTTCCCGGATTCCTTCAGCACTCTTTATCTAAGCGAAGCAGACGCTTATCCCGTCAGCACTGCGAGACAACCTCCCACCCTTTGCTGGGGGGATAATGTCTGATGATCTACCTAGTGCAGATATGAGAAGGATAGGACGAGTCCCCAATTGACAATGCTAAATTCCCTTGTCGTATAAACAACCCTTTATGAAGTCTAAGAACACTGTACGCTGTTTACTTAAGAAGTACCGTAATGGTACGCTAGTTGCGTAACGATCGCTCAGCCGTAGGCGAGACGCTCAAGCGTCACGTTCGCTCACGGCCCAGCGATCACAGGACACGTTATTGGTTATGACTAGAGTAATGATTCGCTATGGCGTAGCTTACGCTCGAGACCACGAGGAGGTCACCAGCGGCGCAGACGCTCACAATGCTATACCTTTATGTCTAAACCTTATACCAATGAAATACACAGAATACCTTAATGTGAGTACAGGGTGTAAGTGCAACCTTGCGTAACTTGACTAACTACAAAGCTGCTTGAGCGTCACCGACGCTCAAGTGAACACTTAACACTATAGAAAATACACAGATACTGGTTTAGGTTCCAAAGCCTATTAACTGTATTATATCTAATATACTTGTAAAAGGGGATAACAGTACAAATGATACACTACAATATAACAGAGACTTCCTAACCACAGAACTAAACAATACTATCTAATACAATACAATACTAGTCTAGGGGAGATACGAGAGAAAGAGAAGGGAAAGAGAGAGAGAGAGAGAGAGACGGAGAGAGATGAGAGAAATTGGCTCACAGAAAGACAATGATTACGGAGAGAAACTTACGCACAGGGTAAACGATCGCATGCGCCTGGACATCCAGCACCCGATTTTCAGCAATGAGAACCGTTGAAGAGTGAGAGCTGGATGTGGTCGGCCTGCCTATTTATGCCCCACACACAATGCAATCTCATAGTCCCTACAATCCCATTGTCCATTGGATGAAGGAATTCAACCCTGTATCACAACAAAAGGTCATAGGTTGATTCATACAGGTGGGCTGTGACGATTTCAAACAGCTCAGGTGGGTGGGGAACTAAGTTTCCCGCCGCATACCTGAGTATGAGTAAATAGTAGAAATGGACATAAACTTCTTATGTCCATAACTATTCGCACGAGCGATTAATACGCTCCAAACCAACACCGGAATATTGCTAATTAAATACTCTTCCGATGGGTACCAAACACTGCTGTATGATTCCTGTTAGACCATTCGTACGATACAAAGAGGGATTACTTTAAACAGGGACCTTCTATATTAACCAAACTTTCAGAAACTATCAAAGGGACCATGATCTATAAACTACATTAATTGTGAAAATATGTAACGAATGAGTCGCACGCTACGACTACATAAACTCTACCGTAAATACGCATACCGCGCCTGCGAGTGCACGCTATTGCGGGTATGCGCCTTCACGGGAGAGCGTACGCATGCGCAGCGCGGACCAGTGTGCGGTGCAAATATGGCAACGTGCATAGAGACATTTTTCTGACTTTGACAGTGGTATATACAATTATGGACGGGCTGCCGAGTGCCGACACAGAGGTAGCCACAGCCGTGAACTACCGCACTGTACTGTGTCTGCTGCTAATATAGACTGGTTGATAAAGAGATAGTATACTCGTAACTAGTATGTATGTATAAAGAAAGAAAAAAAAACCACGGTTAGGTGGTATATACAATTATGGACGGGCTGCCGAGTGCCGACACAGAGGTAGCCACAGCCGTGAACTACCGCACTGTACTGTGTCTGCTGCTAATATATAGACTGGTTGATAAAGAGATAGTATACTCGTAACTAGTATGTATGTATAAAGAAAGAAAAAAAAACCACGGTTAGGTGGTATATACAATTATGGACGGGCTGCCGAGTGCCGACACAGAGGTAGCCACAGCCGTGAACTACCGCACTGTACTGTGTCTGCTGCTAATATATAGACTGGTTGATAAAGAGATAGTATACTCGTAACTAGTATGTATGTATAAAGAAAGAAAAAAAAACCACGGTTAGGTGGTATATACAATTATGGACGGGCTGCCGAGTGCCGACACAGAGGTAGCCACAGCCGTGAACTACCGCACTGTACTGTGTCTGCTGCTAATATATAGACTGGTTGATAAAGAGATAGTATACTCGTAACTAGTATGTATGTATAAAGAAAGAAAAAAAAACCACGGTTAGGTGGTATATACAATTATGGACGGGCTGCCGAGTGCCGACACAGAGGTAGCCACAGCCGTGAACTACCGCACTGTACTGTGTCTGCTGCTAATATATAGACTGGTTGATAAAGAGATAGTATACTCGTAACTAGTATGTATGTATAAAGAAAGAAAAAAAAAACACGGTTAGGTGGTATATACAATTATGGACGGGCTGCCGAGTGCCGACACAGAGGTAGCCACAGCCGTGAACTACCGCACTGTACTGTGTCTGCTGCTAATATAGACTGGTTGATAAAGAGATAGTATACTCGTAACTAGTATGTATGTATAAAGAAAGAAAAAAAAACCACGGTTAGGTGGTATATACAATTATGGACGGGCTGCCGAGTGCCGACACAGAGGTAGCCACAGCCGTGAACTACCGCACTGTACTGTGTCTGCTGCTAATATATAGACTGGTTGATAAAGAGATAGTATACTCGTAACTAGTATGTATGTATAAAGAAAGAAAAAAAAACCACGGTTAGGTGGTATATACAATTATGGACGGGCTGCCGAGTGCCGACACAGAGGTAGCCACAGCCGTGAACTACCGCACTGTACTGTGTCTGCTGCTAATATATAGACTGGTTGATAAAGAGATAGTATACTCGTAACTAGTATGTATGTATAAAGAAAGAAAAAAAAACCACGGTTAGGTGGTATATACAATTATGGACGGGCTGCCGAGTGCCGACACAGAGGTAGCCACAGCCGTGAACTACCGCACTGTACTGTGTCTGCTGCTAATATAGACTGGTTGATAAAGAGATAGTATACTACTAATATTATATACTGGTGGTCAGGTCACTGGTCACTAGTCACACTGGCAGTGGCACTCCTGCAGCAAAAGTGTGCACTGTTTAATTTTAATATAATATTATGTACTCCTGGCTCCTGCTATAACCTATAACTGGCACTGCAGTAGTGCTCCCCAGTCTCCCCCACAATTATAAGCTGTGTGAGCTGAGCAGTCAGACAGATATATATAATATTATATATAGATAATAGATGATGCAGCACACTGGCCTGAGCCTGAGCAGTGCACACAGATATGGTATGTGACTGAGTCACTGTGTGCTGTGTATCGCTTTTTTCAGGCAGAGAACGGATTATATTATGTACTCCTGGCTCCTGCTATAACCTATAACTGGCACTGCAGTAGTGCTCCCCAGTCTCCCCCACAATTATAAGCTGTGTGAGCTGAGCAGTCAGACAGATATATATAATATTATATATAGATAATAGATGATGCAGCACACTGGCCTGAGCCTGAGCAGTGCACACAGATATGGTATGTGACTGAGTCACTGTGTGCTGTGTATCGCTTTTTTCAGGCAGAGAACGGATTATAAATAAAAGTGGTGGTCACTGGTCACTATCAGCAAAACTCTGCACTGTACACTACTGAGTACTCCTAATGCTCCCCAAAATTAGTAAATCAAGTGTCTCTCTAATCTATTCTAATTCTAAACGGAGAGGACGCCAGCCACGTCCTCTCCCTATCAATCTCAATGCACGTGTGAAAATGGCGGCGACGCGCGGCTCCTTATATAGAATCCGAGTCTCGCGATAGAATCCGAGCCTCGCGAGAATCCGACAGCGTCATGATGACGTTCGGGCGCGCTCGGGTTAACCGAGCAAGGCGGGAAGATCCGAGTCGCTCGGACCCGTGAAAAAAAACATGAAGTTCTGGCGGGTTCGGATTCAGAGAAACCGAACCCGCTCATCTCTATTGATAATACGGTGCTTTCTTAGGCTGTGAGGGAACCTGAGGTAAAAAAGTCGACTTCCCAGCTGTTGCTGTGGATACGAGGTCCGAGAGACCGTCCCCAAACAATTCCTCACCCTTATAAGGCAAAACTTCCATGTGCCTTTTAGAATCAGCATCACCTGTCCACTGCCGAGTCCATAATACTCTCCTGGCAGAAATGGACATTGCATTAATTCTAGATGCCAGCCGGCAAATGTCCCTCTGTGCATCCCTCATATATAAGACGACGTCTTTAATATGCTCTATGGTTAGCAAAATAGTATCCCTGTCAAGGGAATCAATGTTATCTGACAGGGAATCAGACCAAGCAGCTGCAGCACTACACATCCATGCTGAAGCAATTGCAGGTCTCAGTATAGTACCTGAGTGTGTATATACAGACTTCAGGATAGCCTCCTGCTTTCTATCTGCAGGCTCCTTTAAGGCGGCCGTATCCTGAGACGGCAGTGCCACCTTCTTTGATAAGCGTGTGAGCGCTTTGTCCACCCTAGGGGATGTTTCCCAACGTAACCTGTCCGTTGGCGGGAAAGGGTACGCCATTAGTAACCTCTTAGAAATCACTAATTTCTTATCTGGGGAACACCACGCTTCTTCACACAATTCATTTAACTCATCAGATGGGGGAAAAGTCACTGGCTGCTTTTTCTCCCCAAACATAATACCCTTTTTAGCGGTAACCGGGTTAATGTCAGAAATGTGCAACACATTTTTCATTGCCGTAATCATGCATCGGATGGCCCTTGTGGACTGTACATTTGTCTCATCCTCGTCTACACTGGAGTCAGACTCCGTGTCGACATCTGTGTCTGCCATCTGAGGTAGCGGGCGTTTTTGAGCCCCTGATGGCCTCTGAGACGCCTGGGCAGGCGCGGGCTGAGATGCCGGCTGTCCCAAAGCTGTTACGTCATCGAACCTTTTATGCAAGGAGTTGACACTGTCGGTTAATACCTTCCACATATCCATCCACTCAGGTGTCGGCCCCGCAGGGGGCGACATCACACTTATCGGCTCCTGCTCCGCCTCAGGACACAGCCGTACCGACACACCGCACACACACACACACACACACACACACACACACACACACACAGGGAATGCACTGACTGAGGACAGGACCCCACAAAGTTCTTTGGGGAGACAGAGAGAGAGTATGCCAGCACACACCAGAGCGCTATATAACAGAGGGATTTACACTAAGACAAAGTTAATTTTCCCCCAATAGCTGCTTATATCACCTTTTGCGCCTAAATTTATGTGCCCCCCCTCTCTTTTTTACCCTTTTTGTAGAGTATACTGCAGGGGAGAGCCTGGGGAGCGTCCTTCCAGCGGAGCTGTGAAGAGAAAATGGCGCCGGTGTGCTGAGGAAGATAGCCCCGCCCCTTCAGCGGCGGGCTTCTCCCGATTTTTATAATGTTAATGGCGGGGGTTTCTGCACATATACAGTGTTATACACTGTATTATGTGCTTTTTGTGCCAAAAGGTATACTTATTGCAGCCCAGGGCGCCCCCCCCCCCAGCGCCCTGCACCCACCAGTGACCGGAGCGTGTGGTGTGCTGTGGGAGCAATGGCGCACAGCTGCAGTGCTGTGCGCTACCTTATTGAACACCGGAGTCTTCAGCCGCCGATTTTCTCCTGGTTCTTCCATCT
Source organism: Pseudophryne corroboree (assembly GCF_028390025.1). Classification (NCBI taxonomy): domain Eukaryota; kingdom Metazoa; phylum Chordata; class Amphibia; order Anura; family Myobatrachidae; genus Pseudophryne; species Pseudophryne corroboree. Next base: position 155,690,073 of record NC_086453.1, on the reverse strand, counting down.
TCTGGCTCTGCAAGGGGGACGGCGGCGTGGTCCGGGAACGGACGATTGAGGTCGGGCCCTGTGTTCGATCCCTCTGGAGCTAATGGTATCCAGTAGCCTTAGAAGCACAAGCTAGCTGCAAGCAGGTAGGTTTGCTTCTCTCCCCTCAGTCCCTCGTAGCAGTGAGTCTGTTGCCAGCAGATCTCACTGAAAATAAAAAACCTAACAAATACTTTCTTTTCTAGTAAGCTCAGGAGAGCCCACTAGGTGCATCCAGCTCTGGCCGGGCACAGATTCTAACTGAGGTCTGGAGGAGGGGCGTAGAGGGAGGAGCCAGTGCACACCAGATATAGTACCTAATCTTTCTTTTAAGAGTGCCCAATCTCCTGCGGAGCCCATCTATTCCCCATGGTCCTTACGGAGTACCCAGCATCCACTAGGACGTCAGAGAAAATGGAGATAATCTAGTGTGACATACACTGCACAGCTTGTTTACCCATAATCACAGTAAGCACAATAACATACACATACACACAGACAGTTATTAATGCAAGCCGGCCCTACTGTATGTTAGAGATGAGCGGGTTCGGTTCCTCGGAATCCGAACCCCCCCGAACTTCAGCCTTTTTACACGGGTCCGAGGCAGACTCGGATCTTCCCGCCTTGCTCGGCTAACCCGAGCGCGCCCGAACGTCATCATCCCGCTGTCGGATTCTCGCGAGGCTCGGATTCTATCGCGAGACTCGGATTCTATATAAGGAGCCGCGCGTCGCCGCCATTTTCACACGTGCATTGAGATTGATAGGGAGAGGACGTGGCTGGCGTCCTCTCCGTTAGAATAGATAGAGACACTTGAGTTGATTACTTAGTAATTTTGGGGAGCATTATGAGTACTCAGAGTGCAGAGTTTTGCTGATAGTTAGTTACTAGTGACTGACCACCACCAGTTTTATTTATTATTTAATATAATCCGTTCTCTGCCTGAAAAAAAACGATACACAGTCACATACCATATCTGTGCTCAGCCTCAGTGTGCTGCATGATAATATCATCTATGTATATCTGACTGTGCTGAGTGCTCACTGCTCACACAGCTGAATTGTGGGGGAGACTGGGGTGCAGTTATAGCAGGAGTACAGTGCACACTTTTGCTGCCAGTGTGACTGACCAGTGACCACCAGTATATTGTCTGCCTGAAAAAGTTAAACACTCCTGTGGTGTTTTTTTTTTTAATTCTATAAACGCATTCTGCTGACAGTGTCCAGCAGGTCTGTCATTCATTATATTATATAAATATTTACCTGCAGTAGTGTTATATTTTTTTTGTTCATCTCTATCATCTTTATCATCTCTATACTAGCAGACGCAGTACGGTAGTCCACGGCTGTGGCTACCTCTGTGTCGTCAGTGCTCGTCCATAATTGTATACCTACCTGTGGTGGGTTTTTTTTTTCTATCTTCTTCATACTAGTAGATTAGGAGTCTGCTGACAGTGTCCAGCAGGTCCGTCATTATATTATATATACCTGCAGTAGTGATATATATATATTTTTTATATCATTATCATCTCTATACTAGCAGACGCAGTACGGTAGTCCACGGCTGTAGCGACCTCTGTGTCGTCAGTGCTCGTCCATAATTGTATACCTACCTGTGGTGGGGTTTTTTTTCTATCTTCTTCATACTAGTAGTTTAGGAGTCTGCTGACAGTGTCCAGCAGGTCCGTCATTATATTATATATACCTGCAGTAGTGATATAAAATATATATATATATATATATATCTATCATTACCATCTCTATACTAGCAGACGCAGTACGGTAGTCCACGGCTGTGGCTACCTCTGTGTCGTCAGTGCTCGTCCATAATTGTATACCTACCTGTGGTGGTTTTTTTTTTTCTATCTTCTTCATACTAGTAGTTTAGGAGTCTGCTGACAGTGTCCAGCAGGTCCGTCACTATATTATATATACCTGCAGTAGTGATATATATATATTTTTTATATCATTATCATCTCTATACTAGCATACGCAGTACGGTAGTCCACGGCTGTAGCTACCTCTGTGTCGTCAGTGCTCGTCCATAATTGTATACCTACCTGTGGTGGGGTTTTTTTTTCTATCTTCTTCATACTAGTAGTTTAGGAGTCTGCTGACAGTGTCCAGCAGGTCCGTCATTATATTATATATACCTGCAGTAGTGATATATATATATTTTTTATATCATTATCTTCTCTATACTAGCAGACGCAGTACGGTAGTCCACGGCTGTAGCTACCACTGTGTCGTCAGTCACTCGTCATCAATAAGTATACTAGTATCCATCCATCTCCATTGTTTACCTGAGGTGCCTTTTAGTTGTGCCTATTAAAATATGGAGAACAAAAATGTTGAGGTTCCAAAAATAGGGAAAGATCAAGATCCACTTCCACCTCGTGCTGAAGCTGCTGCCACTAGTCATGGCCGAGACGATGAAATTCCATCAACGTCGTCTGCCAAGGCCGATGCCCAATGTCATAGTTCAGAGCATGTAAAATCCAAAACACAAAATATCAGTAAAAAAAGGACTCAAAAATCTAAAATAAAATCGTCAGAGGAGAAGCGTAAACTTGCCAATATGCCATTTACCACACGGAGTGGCAAGGAACGGCTGAGGCCCTGGCCTATGTTCATGGCTAGTGGTTCAGCTTCACATGAGGATGGAAGCACTCAGCCTCTCGCTAGAAAAATGAAAAGACTTAAGCTGGCAAAAGCACAGCAAAGAACTGTGCGTTCTTCGAAATCACAAATCCACAAGGAGAGTCCAATTGTGTCGGTTGCGATGCCTGACCTTCCCAACACTGGACGTGAAGAGCATGCGCCTTCCACCATTTGCACGCCCCCTGCAAGTGCTGGAAGGAGCACCCGCAGTCCAGTTCCTGATAGTCAGATTGAAGATGTCAGTGTTGAAGTACACCAGGATGAGGAGGATATGGGTGTTGCTGGCGCTGGGGAGGAAATTGACAAGGAGGATTCTGATGGTGAGGTGGTTTGTTTAAGTCAGGCACCCGGGGAGACACCTGTTGTCCGTGGGAGGAATATGGCCATTGACATGCCTGGTGAAAATACCAAAAAAATCAGCTCTTCGGTGTGGAAGTATTTCAACAGAAATGCGGACAACAGGTGTCAAGCCGTGTGTTGCCTTTGTCAAGCTGTAATAAGTAGGGGTAAGGACGTTAACCACCTCGGAACATCCTCCCTTATACGTCACCTGCAGCGCATTCATCATAAGTCAGTGACAAGTTCAAAAACTTTGGGCGACAGCGGAAGCAGTCCACTGACCAGTAAATCCCTTCCTCTTGTAACCAAGCTCACGCAAACCACCCCACCAACTCCCTCAGTGTCAATTTCCTACTTCCCCAGGAATGCCAATAGTCCTGCAGGCCATGTCACTGGCAATTCTGGTGAGTCCTCTCCTGCCTGGTATTCCTCCGATGCATCCTTGAGTGTAACACCTACTGCTGCTGGCGCTGCTGTTGTTGCTGCTGGGAGTCGATGGTCATCCCAGAGGGGAAGTCGTAAGACGACTTTTACTACTTCCACCAAGCAATTTACTGTCCAACAGTCCTTTGCGAGGAAGATGAAATATCACAGCAGTCATCCTGCTGCAAAGCGGATAACTGAGGCCTTGGCATCCTGGGCGGTGAGAAACGTGGTTCCGGTATCCATCATTACTGCAGAGCCAACTATAGACTTGATTGAGGTACTGTGTCCCCGGTACCAAATACCATCTAGGTTCCATTTCTCTAGGCAGGCGATACCGAAAATGTACACAGACCTCAGAAAAAGAGTCACCAGTGTCCTAAAAAATGCAGTTGTACCCAATGTCCACTTAACCACGGACATGTGGACAAGTGGAGCAGGGCAGACTCAGGACTATATGACTGTGACAGCCCACTGGGTAGATGTATTGACTCCCGCCGCAAGAACAGCAGCGGCGGCACCAGTAGCAGCATCTCGCAAACGCCAACTCTTTCCTAGGCAGGCTACGCTTTGTATCACCGCTTTCCAGAATACGCACACAGCTAAAAACCTCTTACGGCAACTGAGGAAGATCATCGCAGAATGGCTTACCCCAATTGGACTCTCCTGTGGATTTGTGGCATCGGACAACGCCAGCAATATTGTGTGTGCATTAAATATGGGCAAATTCCAGCACGTCCCATGTTTTGCACATACCTTGAATTTGGTGGTGCAGAATTATTTAAAAAACGAGAGGGGCGTGCAAGAGATGCTGTCGGTGGCCAGAAGAATTGCGGGACACTTTCGGCGTACAGGCACCACGTACAGAAGACTGGAGCAACACCAAAAACGCCTGAACCTGCCCTGCCATCATCTGAAGCAAGAAGTGGTAACGAGGTGGAATTCAACCCTCTATATGCTTCAGAGGTTGGAGGAGCAGCAAAAGGCCATTCAAGCCTATACAACTGACCACGATATAGGAGGTGGAATGCACCTGTCTCAAGCGCAGTGGAGAATGATTTCAACGTTGTGCAAGGTTCTGCAACCTTTTGAACTTGCCACACGTGAAATCAGTTCAGACACTGCCAGCCTGAGTCAGGTCATTCCCCTCATCAGGCTTTTGCAGAAGAAGCTGGAGACATTGAAGGAGGAGCTAACACTAAGCGATTCCGCTAGGCATGTGGGACTTGTGGATGGAGCCCTTAATTCGCTTAACAAGGATTCACGGGTGGTCAATCTGTTGAAATCAGAGCACTACATTTTGGCCACCGTGCTCGATCCTAGATTTAAAACCTATGTTGTATCTCTCTTTCCGGCAGACACAAGTCTGCAGGGGTTCAAAGAACTGCTGGTGAGAAAATTGTCAAGTCAAGCGGAACGCGACCTGTCAACATCTCCTCCTTCACATTCTCCCGCAACTGGGGGTGCGAGGAAAAGGCTCAGAATTCCGAGCCCACCCGCTGGCGGTGATGCAGGGCAGTCTGGAGCGACTGCTGATGCTGACATCTGGTCCGGACTGATGGACCTGACAACGATTACGAACATGTCGTCTACTGTCACTGCATATGATTCTCTCACCATTGAAAGAATGGTGGAGGATTATATGAGTGACCGCATCCAAGTAGGCACGTCAGACAGTCCGTACGTATACTGGCAGGAAAAAGAGGCAATAAGGAGGCCCTTGCACAAACTGGCTTTATTCTACCTAAGTTGCCCTCCCACAAGTGTGTACTCCGAAAGAGTGTTTAGTGCCGCCGCTCACCTTGTCAGCAATCGGCGTACGAGGTTACTTCCAGAAAATGTGGAGAAGATGATGTTCATTAAAATGAATTATAATCAATTCCTCCATAGAGACATTCACCAACAGCAATTGCCTCCACAAAGTACACAGGGAGCTGTGATGGTGGATTCCAGTGGGGACGAATTGATAATCTGTGAGGAGGGGGATGTACACGGTGATGAATCGGAGGATGATGATGAGGTGGACATCTTGCCTCTGTAAAGCCAGTTTGTGCAAGGAGAGATTAATTGCTTCTTTTTTGGTGGGAGTCCAAACCAACCCGTCATTTCAGTCACAGTCGTGTGGCAGACCCTGTCACTGAAATGATGGGTTGGTTAAAGTGTGCATGTCCTGTTTATACAACATAAGGGTGGGTGGGAGGGCCCAAGGACAATTCCATCTTGCACCTCTTTTTTCTTTCATTTTTCTTTGCGTCATGTGCTGTTTGGGGAGTGTTTTTTGGAAGGGCCATCCTGCGTGACACTGCAGTGCCACTCCTAGATGGGCCAGGTGTTTGTGTCGGCCACTTGGGTCGCTGAGCTTAGTCATCCAGCGACCTCGGTGCAAATTTTAGGACTAAAAATAATATTGTGAGGTGTGAGGTGTTCAGAATAGACTGAAAATTAGTGGAAATTATGGTTATTGAGGTTAATAATACTTTGGGATCAAAATGACCCCCAAATTCTATGATTTAAGCTGTTTTTTATGGTTTTTTGAAAAAAACACCCAAATCCAAAACACACCCGAATCCGACAAAAAAAATTCGGTGAGGTTTTGCCAAAACGCGTTCGAACCCAAAACACGGCCATGGAACCGAACCCAAAACCAAAACACAAAACCCGAAAAATTTCCGGTGCACATCTCTACTGTATGTGAGAGGAGAGAGAGAGAGAGGACACCAGCATACCCTGAGCTGCACAGCCCCAGTGAGGCTGTCTGCTCCCTACAATACAGTAAACACTATCAATTATTGTCCTAGATAGGATCAGGATAGTGTACACAAGCGGCTCTCCCCCTTTGCTACACCCTGTACCAGATATCCAGCGTGTCTGAGGATCAGGAAGCGCTGTGTGTGCTGTCTGTGCTGCAGTAAGCAGAGGAAGGCGCCAAAACACCTCAGTTCCTGCTCTGAGGTAGGTCCGCCCCCTCCTATGGCGCCGGAGTTACATACATTATACTGGCAAAAGTCTCTTTTTAAGTTTAAAACATCACACAAGTGCTAGTCAAGCCCTTTTGTGCCAGTTCTACATGGGGGATCTTAGTGGGACCCCCCGGGAGGGTCCCATATGCCGCGCCCGTGGTCAGCCACACTTTGGACCGGGGGACCCCCCTAGTGTGGCCCCCCGGTTTGTACTCATCACCAATATCACCTTCAGGCAGCATTAGGGGTGTGCGGCATGCTGCGGCTGTGACAGCCAAGGTGCAATGCCCCGCTGAACAACAACCAATCAGGATGGTGGTCCTGCAGCTGGGAAGCGGCTCTGCACCTCGTAAGTCTGGTGATCGCCCCCTAACACCCACGTTGCAGGTATGCTGATGCCCAGACAGCATACCAAAAATAATAAAAGATTTTTTTAAAAATGTAAGAAAACTCTCTGGAGCTGCAGAGTGTGCATCCTCTCCTGAGGACACTTTTTTCTAAACTGCCTGTGGGAGGGGGCATAGAGGGGAGGAGCCAGCACACCCAACTGAAGAAATTTAAAGTGCACTGGCTCCTTTGGACCCCGTCTATACCCCCATTGTACTAGTTTCCCCCAATATCCCTTATGGATGCTAGAGAGAAATACAGTACCAGCAGCCAGACAGCCAGCAAGTGCCAGAGTAGTTAGCAGCTTGTCATATATGGGTACATACACACACACAAACAGGACAATATAGCATGCCATGGATGTATATACTGTATATCATCTATAATGTTAACTAGGGGCGGTATGTGGAATTATATAAACTGATGTAGCATATTATTTACTGGGAACACTACAGTTTGGCATAATGGATACTGAGGGCACTATGATGATAAACTGTGATAATACCGCACCAACGCCAACCGTGGATGCATCCACTTCAAGATCAAATGGTTGTTGACATCTGGTTGCTGTAGCACAGGAGCTGAAACAAAAGCCTGCTTGATTTTCTGGAATGCAGTAAGTGCCTCTTCGGACCACTGTGTAGAATCTGACCCTTTACTTGTGAGACTTGTAATAGGAGCTATCAGTGTAGAAAATCCTCTGATGAACTTTTTATAATAATTGGCGAATCTGAGGAAGCGCTGAACAGACTTCAGCGTAGTGTGACCAGTTCTCTTTTGCTTCCAATTTAGCTGGATACATACAAAGGTCTGAACCAGAGATTATATAATGGGCATAGAAGAGGCTTCAAAAGTACATTTGGACAATTTTCAGTTAAGCTGATTCTGTAGATGTCAAATAACCTCTTTTACCTGTGGACGATGGAAAGCTGTATCTCGAGAGATCAGTATATCATCGAGGTAGACTACCACATACTTCTTAGAATATTTGGTTTACAAAGTTCTGTAACACTGCTGGATCATTACTTAATCTGAAGGGCATCACCAGATCGCAGGTGTTGAAAGCGGTCTTCCACTCATCACCACTTTGGATTCTTATGAGATTGTATGTACCTCCGACATCCAGTTTGGTAAAGATACTGGCACTTTTGACTCTGTCAAACAGTTCCGTGAATCACGGCAAGGGGTAGCTGTTCTTAATCATGATGACATTTAATCCCTGATAATTAATACAGGTGCATAACCTGCTGTCTTTTTTCTTAACGAAGTTAAACCCTGCCCCAGCTGGAGATAACGAAGGACAGATGAACCCCTTTTGAAAGTTCTCTTTAATGTAGTCACTCATAGCCTGAGTTTCTGGAACGGAAAGAGGGTAAGTGCGTCCTCTAGATGTCTTTTTCCCAAGAATGAGATCGATGGGACAATCCCACTCCCGATGGGGAGGCAGAATGTCAGCTACCTGTTCGCTAAAGTTGTCAGAGGAGCCTATAGGCCTCAGGAAGATCAGACTGGGGCATCAATCCCGAAGACCTTACAGGATGTACTTGGGCTAGGCAGTAATGGAAACATGAAGAACTCCACGCATTAAGTTGTAAAGTAGACCAGTCAATATATAGATTGTGTAACTGAAGCCAGGGCATTCCCAGCATGATCGTGTGAGTAGACTTAGGGATGACCAGGAATTCTATGAGCTCAGAATGGAGAAAGCCCACTCCTAGGACTACCAGCTTAGTTTGCTTGGAGATGGAGTCCTCAACAATTCAACTGCCGTCTACGGCAGTAAGATAGACTGGGTGAGACATTTTCAAAACAGGAAGATGAATCTTATCTACTGCAGCCTGCGTGATGAAGTTTCCTGCAGCACCACAGTTAAGTAGAGATGAAAAGGACTGTAGACCAAACTGTGTTCCAGGGTGACAGGCAAGATGAGATCTCGGGAAGAAGGTGCTTTGATTGAAGATCCTAACTTGACTCCTCCTTTACAAGTCAGGACTGGGCATTTCCTGAATGAGAATTGATCGGCAGCAGCTCAATATAGAGACAGTCTTTTCCGTAATCTTCTAGACCACTCCTCAGGGGTTAAGTGGGACCTATTAACTTGCATAGGCTCATTAGAAGAGGAATACTGTGGTTGTACTTGAGGTATAACTCAAGACTTGCGAGGGTCACTTCGAGTATGTTCACTGGTACGTTCGCATAAACTCAGATCCAATTTACCACATAATGAAATCAAATTATTTTTTCTTCTTTTTCCGCCCTGCCTGAAGGGGACGTTGGTCACTGGTTGGTCTGCACACTGACCTTCGAGGGCCCTGCCCAGTGGGATCTTGTTCCTGGGCAGGGGTAGGGGATGGTCCAGGTGTTGATGCCTCCCTGACACTGTGGGCACGGAGGCCAGTGATGGTCTGTATTCCTTGTCCAATTGTGGTGTTTAGTTGTTGGATGGCACGCATCTTCTGATTGAGCATGTCCATCTGAACAGCCACTGGATCAGTCACTGGATCCTGCTCCATGATGCCGATAGCATGTGCGTATGAATCTGTGGTGTGGTTTTATACCTGCGTATGCAAGGTGTTGCGCGAACCCGCACAGGTGATGCATACACAATTGGTACACGTGGTTTGATTGCTTACACTATTTAAGCCTGTTCTATGCAGCCTGTGTTTGAGGTGTATGAAGGAGTTGATGTGCGTTATGCAGACATGTGTAATTCTGTATAATTGTGTTGTGTTGTATGGTGATGTGTATGCTGCACGTACCAACATGTTGCGGCGCTGTTATTTGTTGTTGTGCGAACGCACAGCATTTATTTTATTCCCTTTTTTTTTTTAGAATTTTCTTTTGTTTGGTATATATTGTCTGAAGTTTGTAGTGGTGATGTACTTCATTATTTTTTTTCTCCTTTATTTAAATTGGCCCAACAGTATACAGTATCTCTATCCTGGTAAGTACTGTATATGCATGTTCCTAGGTGTGTTTTGGGTGTTGTGGTGTTGGTATCTCTTTGTGTGCTTATTATGCTTTTTGTTGTCATTTCCTTCTCCAGGAAGATTATATTTGCTTAAGTTTTTTGGGACGGTGTTCCTAGTTTTTTTTTCCTACGGCCTGTTTAGTTTCATCAAGTTCATCTGTTGGTAAGTATATGCATGTTCCTAGGTTTGTGTGGTTTGTAGGGATGTGGATATGTTTAATTGTGTGCTTATGTGTTTTTTTTTTTCATTTGTTTCCTTCTTAAGGAAGATTCTATTTGTTTTGGTTTTTTGGGGAGGTTCCCCCTTTTTTTCCTTTACCCCCTTGGCCTTTTGCCACTTTTTGATGCCCTACTTTCATCTGCTGGTAGGTATATGCCTGCTCCTAGGTGTGTGTGTGTGTGTGTGTGTGTGTGTGTGTGTGGTATGTTGTGGTGTTGGTTGTGCTTAATGTTTTGTTTTGTAATATTTGTCTACGTAAGTATATTTGTTTGTTATTTGAATGTTTAAGGTAAGTATATGCATGCTAATTGTGTTGTAGTGGTTTAATTTGTGGTGTACTATTGGTTGTTTAAATTGTGTTAAATATTACCATATTTATTCCCTTTTTACTTTGCTCCTGGTGTTCATCATTTAGCTATGGATTATGATGCCGAAGTAAGTTGTTGCTTGTTTGTATGTTGGGTTTTTTTTTTTGGGGGGGGGGGGGGGGGTTGATTTGCTTGGAAAAAAAACATTGGATGTATTTGTAACGCAATTTGTTATCCTTTTTAAGATCTTAAGATGCTGGTAAGCCTCATATCTAGGGTCCGAAGCCGTCCAACACAACCTGCCCCTCATCCTCGAAGGCAATGGAGGCATGCAAGGCCTAGTATTTTCCGTACCTGTGTCAGCATTTTTGGTATGCCAGATGATGAGGTTGTGTGGTGCTACAGGCTGCCCCCTCATGTCATCCTAGAAACTCTCTCAATAATAGAGAGTGATCTAGATATATCAATTCGGTATCCTACAGCAATACCAGCATTGACCCAATTCCTTGCTGTGTTACATTTCTGCACCACAGGTTCCTACCAGCACGTGGTTTGGGTGCTGGTAGGAATCTCACAGTCAGCGTTTTCAAAAATACTGAAGCGTTTAATCGCTGCTTTTTTCAGTAGAATTAAGCAGTTCCTATCAATGCCATTGGATGTGGGGGCCGTAGCTATGTTGAAGCAGCAATTCCAGGAAGATGGTAGTCACTTCCCACACGTTATTGGGGTTGTGGATGGGACACATGTCCCACTTGTGGTGCCTAAACATAATGAGGAAATCTATAGGAACCGGAAAATGTTCCACTCTCTGAATGTGATGGTTGTTTGTGGCCCATCCCTCCAGATCCTGTCCCTAAATGCCAAGCACCCCGGAAGTGCGCATGATGCCCACGTCATTCGGCAATCAGGGATCTGGAAAAAATGAAGACTGATGATAGGCCAAGACATGTGGCTATTGGGTGAGTTGTATTGGCATCATGTTTTTTGTTTTTTTTAGCTTATGTTATGCTGGACATATTTGTTACTTAGGATTGTATTGTGTTTTTACAGGAGATCGTGGATACCCTTGCACCCCCTGGCTCATGAATCCTTACAGCACACCCACACCAGGGCCACAAACGGCATTTTTTAGCTTATGTTATGCTGGACATATTTGTTACTTAGGATTGTATTGTGTTTTTACAGGAGATCGTGGATACCCTTGCACCTCCTGGCTCATGAATCCTTACAGCACACCCACACCAGGGCCACAAACGGCATTTAATTCCACGCTTAGGCAGCTGGTGGAGCGCACAATTGGCGTCCTGAAAGGACACTTCCGAGTGCTCCACCGCACTGGTGGCGACCTTATGTATTTGCCGGAAATGGTAAGTAAAGTTGTGGTCCTGTGTGCAATACTGCACAATCTTGCTGTAAGGAGGTGTGTGGAGCTACCTGAGAATGAGGTATTGTCCAGAGAGGATGAGGAGCCAGGGGTTGGCCGGACAAGGATAAGGGGCATGGAGGCCCAGCGGGGACATGTCCTTAGGTAGGGAATAGTGAGAGAATATTTCAGGTATGCTTATGTACTGAAAACATTACATAACTGTTTAGGGTCGTATTTAAAGTGATATTTGTATAAGGTACAACATATGACGCTCCAGATTTGAGTGTACAAATAATGCACCAAAAAGGTTTAACCTATTAATATTATATTTATATGTGTTTTGAGTAGGTAATTCATTGACTGTGAATTTGATATGTATGAAAATGGCTAATGAACAAAAGTATTGTTGGGTGGCTAACATATATATTAGTTATTTTTTAATATTTCTTCGTTTTTTAAATGACTAGTTTTGAATGTTGCCATTTTAAATGTGCGTTTATATTTTGAAAATAATAATTTGTCATGCAATCCTCTTATTTATTTTTTGGTCTACTTCACATATACACATGGCCACACTAACAAAACAATCCTGGATTGTTTAGCTGAATGGTGGTGGCAAATTAGGTGAGTTATTATTTTGTAAACATTGAGGTTTTTAGCAATGCCATTCGCAAATAGTTGCATATGCGTACGCAAGAGGAACACACATTGTTAATATACTGTAATATTAATAAAGTTTATTAATGAAGATGACACCATCACAGGTTTTGGCCAATCAACAGTTAGCACACAGTATAAATATTAGCCCATATGAGAAAAATGCCATTGGCACCATGCGAGCTGCCACGTTCTCAATAAGCTGCGGCTCCTAACAGCCATCATGGACCACTGCGTAGGCCGTGCGGAGCCCTATATCCCCAATTCAAGGAAGTGTGCGGCCTGCACAGAGGTCCGCAGAGTACTGCAGGCGAGGGTGCGCACCCGGCGGACCATAGTCCAATTTGAGCGGCGGTGGTCAGATCTCCGCTGCCATCAGCCTAACTTGCTGGCGCAACTACGCCAGCAAATACGCACATGTGAGTAATCCACACTAACACCTGTGTTTGCATGAGTGTGTATTTTAGCCTTTAAATACTTAACAATATTAGCAAACATCATGACACATAAGACCTGTACTGTATGCATATAGACTGTGTGGAGGTAGGCCTTGCCACTGGGGAATGCAGTGATAGGGGCCCATGTGTAGTGGTGTGGCCAGTCTCCAGAAAGGCTGTAGACAGACACCACTTTGGTTTGACATACAAGTTTAGAGTGCATGGACTGTGGTCCTTCATAAATATATACAGTAAACATTACTAATGCAAGCATGATAATCACAATGCGTGCCATAAAAATGGCCATAGTCCTGCGTAGTCTAAGTTTACATATGTGTTATGTATAATTAAAGTGCACAAGCTGAAGCAGGATCCCTAGAGATGCAGATGGTAGGCCAAGGCACAGTGGTCCACCGGAGAACTCCCGTGTAACTCCTGTGGACCAGTAAATTCCTGTATGTCTGTGGATTTTTATATTATAATAAATAAATAAATAAATATTTATAAAATGTATAAAAACCACAATCTAAATTTTAACATACAAATACCACAATAGTACCTTATGAGAATAAACACAAACATCAAAAAAGTAAAAAAATTAGTAAAATCATTTAACAAAAGATTATTTTTATCAAAACATAATTACATATTTGTGTGTTTCTATCTCTTTAGGCACAGCACAAAGGCAGGTCTCAGGAGAGGAACCTCACCAATCCTCCCCAACTCAACCACCCTACCCCCATCAATCCTCCTCCTCCTCTCAACCACCCTCCCCCTCAATCTGACACCCCCTCTCAATCATCCACCACCACTTAACCTGACCTTTCCTCTCAATCTTCCTCCATCACTCAATCTGAACCCCCTCTCAATCTGCCTCCCCCCACTCAATATGGCCACCACTCTAAATCTTCCTCCCCCCATCAATATGCCCACCACTCACAATCTTCCTCCCCCCATCATTCTGACCCCCCCTCTCAACCACCCTCCCCCTCTCAATCTCAGCCACCCTCTCAACCACCCTCCCCCTCTCAATCTGACCCCCCTCTCAACCACCCTCCCCATCTCAATCTCGGCCACCCTCTCAACCACCCTCCCCCTCTCAATCTGACCCCCTCTCACCCTCCTCCTCATCCCTCACTCAAAATCTAACCACCCCTGACACCTCACAAACTGATCCTCCTTCCCCGTCCAACCTCCCACCCCCTTCCCCCATCCAAAATCGAAACCCCTCTTTCCTCGAAGAAGATGAGGAGGGCGAGTGGGCCACGATGGCCCCATCAGAAGTGGATGATGAGGGTGCCAATTTGGTGGCCTGTAAGTAAATGTTTTTTAAAACATCATATTTTTAACATATTAATTATTCCCAACCTGTGTCCCTGCAACTGCTGTGTAAAAACACAACCCACCAATCACTGAAGGCCATGCTTGGATGTGTAGTTCCACAGCAGCTGGAGGCACACAGGCTGAAAAAAAGAGCACAACATATAGGATGTTGTTTGATTGGTCTAATTTACATTTTAATTACATTTTAATGTACACATTCTTTCTAAATTGATACAGATCCTGAGGTTGGAGATCGAGACCAGGCCATCAGGGACCAACTCATGGCCATGCAAGCCAATCTCTAGGCTCTGCTGGACAATGTGGGCCAATTGTTAACTTTATTTTAATTTTTGTTAATATGTTATTTTTGTTTTCCAAATTAAAAAAAAAACAAGTAAAAATATAACACTATGCTATTGTGTTGCGTTTTTATTATACAGACTTTTATGCTTTTATATCTGTCTTTTACAATTTCAGCTATCCTTTTAATGTTCAATATGTGTCTATTTATGTTTCGACAACTTATCGCAATTTTATAAAATTTATTTGGGGGAGGGGGGAGGGGGGAGGGGATCTAATTTTTTTCCAAACAAATACACATTTTAAAATGTAGCCTAACAAAATAGTATAGTGTATGGTGCAAATAGGACACCAAACTGTTTTTGGGTAAATATGTTTGTTGTCTTAATTGCTTAATGTTATTGGCCAATTAAGTTTAATAACAATTCAGTTTGCAGTGTTTGAACACTTAATTTGCCAATTACATTACAATCTCTTAGGGTAATTGTATAAGTCTGCTTTACAAAGAGGTGAAGGGGGAAAAAAAATTACCAGCGTGCGTAACTTCGCTAGCTAGCGAATGCAATGTACATATACAAATGATTACGTGCTGCTAGCGGTGCTATTTGTAGACTACATTGGTTCTAGCTGCTAGCGGTGCTATTTGCAGACTACATCAATTTACATCGCTCCTATGCACATTGTATTTGTAGCCACCTATTTTTTGCGTTGCTACACATTTGTGCCCACTGGTGCATGTTGGGCGTGTATTTGCAATTGCGCAATGCATTCGCTAGCCTGCGAACACTGCTTGCGTGCGAAAAAAATTGCGTTCAACTCGGAATGAGGGCTATAGCTAGCTACTTACACTGCTAGCTGAACGCAATTTAGGCCTGCAGCTAAAAGGAAAATTGATTACACGTTTAAATGTAGTTTAAAGATATGTCTGACACAAAGATATTACTGTTATCGTTGTCAATATGGAAAATTTCACCATGCCTAGCAGACATGTAAAGATATGCTACCCAAAATGTGTATCTGAAAGATGCGTATGAGTGAGAATCAAATCGCACTGTAATGAATTTATAAGGGATCTGCTGTGATCCACTTCCTCTAGCATAAGGGCCACAATTATAGAAATCATTCAAATAAAAATGTGGATGGAGTTTATGTGCAACATGAGAAATGTTATGCTAGTATCATTTACATGACACAATTTAACGTTAAAAAAAGGCCCTATATGTATACTGTCTAAAAAGTATATAAAGATAGATAGATAGATAGATAGATAGATAGATAAAAACAGTAGAGGTATGGCGCCCAAATGTGATACAAGGTAAATGTTCTATATGACTGTTTAGAAATGGAACCTAAAAGCCAGTATTAATAAGAATATATTTAATATCACAAAGGAGCTGAACAAAATTACAAATATAAAAATAAAAACAAGAACAATAAATAGCTGAGTCTGAAGGATAAAAAACTTATCTCAATGCACAGAAAAAACAGAAAACACCTGCGCTCTGTTGTTATTGGGGGTATATCCCTCTATTCTCTATAATAATAATAATCGAACACTTAAAAAATAAAAATATAAAAATAGAAAAGGACGGTAGGTTTTAGGTTGAATTAATATATAATAAATTTAATATGATTATTATCTAAAAACATATAAGATGTCTGACATATAGAATCAACTTAAAAAGCTCAATTCATGGGTCATAAGACATTCACTAGTCCCCTTAGGAGAAATAGGTCATACCCCAGGCTAGGATTCTCTCCAGATTATGGTCCACAGATGTAGTTGTAGGTGAGTAGCAGCTTTGGTAAGTCCCTTTTTTAAGCACACCGTGCAAGCTTTTTCATGCAGATAGGGATTTCTCCAGTCTCACCATAGGAAGTAGGGTCCAAAGTGGAGAGTCCAATTTATGCCGTCCGGGCAAATTGTGAAGAAAAGTTCTCCAATTTTGAAGGGGGGATATTAGTGAAAATGTCCAACAGTGTCGTCTCAACGCGTTTCGCTGGTGTTAGCTACCAGCTTCCTCAGGATTGAATGATAGAGCCTGACCCAGGGCTCTTTATATACCCTATACAATTAGTAAAACTGCAGACATCTGTGAATTGATTAATTCAACTACCTCACCGTCCCAAAGAAATATAAAGATAAATATCATATTAGCCTATACTCTGGTCTCACATATGGATGTTTACATATTTGATCAAAAAACGAGATCTGAGAAATGATAAAAACTGCTATATTTATTCTGGTAAAAATAATCCTTGTCCGGTCATGTGATTTCTATTTATCACATGACCGAATTCCAGCAGCTCATTGGATCGGATAGGTCAGATGACCGGTCCGATCTGGAGTCTGGGGAAGTAGGGCGGAAGCGCCGGCGCCAGCACCAGGCAATGACGGCGTCATATGCATGCGTCCAAGGTCGCGCCCCTTCACTTTCACATATAGTCAGGAACACGTTGATTTTCTGGATGTGACCCTCAGAGCAGCGGAGGACAAAATAATTACCTCAAATTATGTTAAATCAGTTAATACAAATTCTTATTTACATTATAAAAGTGCCCATTATGCCCCCTGGAAAAGGAACATACCCAAGGGACAACTAATGAGGCTACGACGCAACTGCACAGAGATAGAGACCTTTCGTGCACAAGCAACCGACATGATTGATTCATTCAGATCTAGAGAGTACCCTGATAATATTCTAGAACAAGCTCTAGAAGAAGTACTAAATATGGATAGAAAAGATCTTTTGGAAAAAAATATCCATCTTAAAGCCTCCAAAAACTCTGTTCAAAAAATAGAAGAAAGACAATGTGCCTTTATCAGTAAATACAACAAATGCTCGGGTCAAATTAAAACAATCATTTCCCGTAACTATAAAGTATTGAAACAAGATACAATTCTTGGAAAACTACTACCTAATAAAATACAAGTAATTTACAAGAAAAATAAGACTCTCAAAACTATTCTAGCACCTAGCCACCTTAGAGCGAATAAAGTAAATACCAAACCCACTGACCAGGGTTGGTTAGTACAAAGACCATGTGGCTTTTTCAGATGTGGTAAGACAAGATGTACTATGTGTTCCTATATACCTAGAAAAACAACATCAATACAATTACCTCCGAACAATGAAGAGTATATTTTGAAATCCTTTATGAATTGTGACTCTAAATTTGTCATATATCTCTTGAGCTGTGGGTGTGGTCTACGTTACGTTGGTAGGACTACGAGATCCCTCCATACCCGATTTATGGAACACCGACGAAATATTATAAAAAACTGTACCACACACAGTGTATCACGTCATTTTAATGAAACACATTCTAATGATCCAAGTAGTTTAACTATAGTCTCATTAGAATTGATTGCTCCCACAGCCAGGGGTGGTGATCGTTATAATAAATTATGTACGAGAGAGGTATACTGGATGCTAAAATGTAACTCACTATACCCTGATGGCCTCAATGAGACGATGGAATTGAATTCAGTGATCTAGATGAAATTTACTCTATCTAATTATATGCCTTGTTTCTTTTAATTTCCCTTCTTCCATTCCCCTTCCCTTCCCTTTCCTTTATTCCTATCCCCTCTCCATCCCTGCGGATGATCTTCCAAATATTATTCTTCCAAGATATTCTTTCTTTTTTTATATGGTTCTTACTCTTTCCATGTCTTACTCACTTCCAAACAAAATAAAATAAAATATCTCCTCTTAATACAGAATATACCATTATCAACACATTTAAGAAAGAAAAATATTTTTGTATTAATCTGTTCTTTAATATCTTCTTTTTGTACACTAACTTTGACTGGAAAGTACCTTTGTGAAAATACATTATGACCAATGATACACCGATTAGACATAGTACTGCATTTTATCACTTAGGTGATCTCTTTTGTCATGGGCTCTGGGACTGGGGCGCACGCGCCGACCGGAGCTCAACTGCGCCGTTGCCATGCCCCAAGCCGCGTTGCCATGGTGTGACGTCCACGGGCCGATCACGTGATACACTTGTATCGGCGCCGTGGGTGGATTGGTGACGTCGCATCAGGACGCCGGTCATGCGTCGAGTGACGCTGATCGACGCCTTTGACCATGTGTCAAGGGGCGCGACCTTTGACGCATGCATATGACGCCGTCATTGCCTGGTGCTGGCGCCGGCGCTTCCGCCCTACTTCCCCAGACTCCAGATCGGACCGGTCATCTGACCTATCCGATCCAATGAGCTGCTGGAATTCGGTCATGTGATAAATAGAAATCACATGACCGGACAAGGATTATTTTTACCAGAATAAATATAGCAGTTTTTATCATTTCTCAGATCTCGTTTTTTGATAAAATATGTAAACATCCATATGTGAGACCAGAGTATAGGCTAATATGATATTTATCTTTATATTTCTTTGGGACGGTGAGGTAGTTGAATTAATCAATTCACAGATGTCTGCAGTTTTACTAATTGTATAGGGTATATAAAGAGCCCTGGGTCAGGCTCTATCATTCACTCCTGAGGAAGCTGGTAGCTAACACCAGCGAAACGCGTTGAGACGACACTGTTGGACATTTTCACTAATATCCCCCCTTCAAAATTGGAGAACTTTTCTTCACAATTTGCCCGGACGGCATAAATTGGACTCTCCACTTTGGACCCTACTGCCTATGGTGAGACTGGAGAAATCCCTATCTGCATGAAAAAGCTTGCACGGTGTGCTTAAAAAAGGGACTTACCAAAGCTGCTACTCACCTACAACTACATCTGTGGACCATAATCTGGAGAGAATCTTAGCCTGGGGTATGACCTATTTCTCCTAAGGGGACTAGTGAATGTCTTATGACCCATGAATTGAGCTTTTTAAGTTGATTCTATGTGTCAGACATCTTATATGTTTTTAGATAATAATCATATTAAATTTATTATATATTAATTTAACCTAAAACCTACCGTCCTTTTCTATTTTTATATTTTTATTTTTTAAGTGTTCGATTATTATTATAGAGAATAGAGGGATATACAGCCAATAACAACAGAGCGCAGGTGTTTTCTGTTTTTTTCTGTGACCACATTCATTGGGGATTACCACCCCCTACACCAGCGGCTATTGACAGCGCCCTTCATCTGTATTTCTTATCTCAATGCACGGTGGAGGTCAATATAGGGGAGCCCAGCGCGTTTCGTCCTATCTGGACTTCATCAAGGGGTGATATGAGGCTGGGACTGGGCTAGGTTTTATACCCCACCTAACAGGAACTAATTCTGACACATCCTGTTACATTAATCAGATGACTAAGGAAGAATCTATTACATAAGATATATATATATATAATATGTATTAGGAGGCAGCGATCTGGGCTTTCAGGTGTCAACTCTAACCTAAAACCGAGTGTCCAAGAATAAAAAATAGTTTTAATAATGTTTAGTAGTGGCAGCGGTGATTCCCGCCCCACCTCTGGTAATCCCGGTGAACTTCCGCCCCACTTACGGTAATCGCGGTGAACTTCTGCCCCACTTCCAGCTCGTCATTTTTATGCAACCCACTATTAAACAGTGACGTTGTCCATTTTCCTACAGCACCTGATATTCCCTGGTGGTCTCCCTCCCTGGTACTGATCGGGCCCAACACTGCTTAGCTTCCAAGATCAGATGAGAATGGGTGTCGCCAGTGTGGTTTAGCTGTACATACTATTAGTCGACATCATGACACGGAAACCTGATTAAAAGTTCTTTATTTATATGGAAATAAAAGTAATAATAATATTACTAATAAATACAGGTGTAGATGGTTATATATAAGGAAAAGAGTGAGTCTAAAAAAAGTGAGTAATAAGGGAACCCAAGAGCAAAGAAACAGTCTTAGGGGTAAGTAAAGGATGGATACTGCACCTCATAGAAAAGCTGCAATCTCGTATCCTTCATTGAGATCGAAAGGGTGTAGTGTTTGTAGTTGGAATATCCAACACCTGTATTTATTAGTAATATTATTATTACTTTTATTTCCATATAAATAAAGAACTTTTAATCAGGTCACCGTGTCATGATGTCGACTAATAGTATGTACAGCCAAACCACAATGGCGACGCTTAATCTCGTCTGATCTTGGAAGCTAAGCAGTGTTGGGCCCGATCAGTACCAGGGAGGGAGACCACCTGGGAACATCAGGTGCTGTAGGAAAATGGACAACGTCGGCCACTGGTTTATATAATTGTGCAATATTCTAGACACTGTTTAATAGTGGGTTACATGCACATGTAAATCATAAATAAACACTAATTTCTATACTGTTAACTACACCCTAGGGTGTGTCATCTATTCCTCACGTTTACTAGTTATAATCTCACATCTATTTAAGTATAATTGTCAAAACTGAGGGCTGAGGCTGACTTGGGGAAGCCTCAGATGTAGGGGCTGACGTGTAAGTGAACCGGGGAGGTAGTATCAGGTTCTTTGACATACAGTAGCACTATTCCCAGTTGCCCGAAGGTGTGACCATGACAACGAAGTTGTAAAAGGTAAAGTCAGTTTTATTGAACACACAGCTTAAAGACACCTTTGATATGCAAAACGTCACAGGAGATGTGCAATGGTAAGTTACAGTTCAGTTCCCAGAAGCACAGGGTAATTAGTGCTGTGGCTTGCAGAACATATATTACAGAGTCCTTGCTAGAACTGGATATGGTAAGTCCGTATGCCACAGCTAACCGCTGAGGAGAGGTATGAACCGGTATTGCCCAGCAGATGGTGCACAGAGGCTGGAGCAACACACATGCACAGACGTAGATGGTACTTGGTAATTTGCAGAGAGTGCCGGATGGAACCGGTATGAATGAAAAGGTGTGCAGAACTCACCACTGTAGATTTAGAGTTCGATGGTGAGCATCAATGGACGCTGTGGTTCAATGGTAGGATGGTCACTGATGCAGGCGATATAGGAATAACGCTGATGAAGTTGAAGAAAACTGAAGATACTGTGGAGCACCGCTTAGCAGAATACCAGCGACTCAGAAGCACCGTGGAAAGCTGGTAGACCGTGGTAAGTACACTGTGGAGTATGGAGAGCAGTGCTGCAGAAAGGCAAAGTTGTCAATGATACCAGGACACTGCTGGAGGCTGGAAGCGAAGCAGCACCAATGCTGGAAGCAGGAAGCCGGTGTCTGATCATGGAGAGTGATCAGGAGCAATGCTGGAACACTGCAGAAGTCAGGCTACACCGCAGGATGGAAACAGGTGCGGGTCTCTTAGTGGAGCTGGATCACAGGAGCTGGAATACCTGGAGATACAAGCAGTAGAATCAACATGCAGGAGAGACATGTGTGCAGGTTGTCATGATCCGTGCCATATATCCTTTCTGCCTCTAGGTGTCACTCTCTGCCTCCTGGTCTGTCTAGCAGTTCCCACTCTGTGACCTGGCAGCATTGATTATCTAGTTATGTGCAGCTGTGGTTTGCACCTGGGAAGCTGCTATTTATCCTCTGTTCACAAGCACTCCTGTGCCAGTTCATCAAGTCTTCTTTGAGGCTGCAATAGCTCAGCCCATTGTTAATGGATTGCTGAGCAGCTGACCGGCATTCTTCCAGTACTCAGGTAACCCGTATTCCCTCAGCTTGTTGTTAAAGAACTGAGTAGCTGGCCTGCATTCTCCCAGTACTCAGGTAACCTGTATTCCCTCAGCTTGTTGTTAAAGAACTGAGTAGCTGGCCAGCATTCTCCCAGTGCTCAGGTAACCTGTATTCCCTCAGCTTGTTGTTAAAGAACTGAGTAGCTGGCCTGCATTCTCCCAGTACTCAGGTAACCTGTATTCCCTCAGCTTGTTGTTAAAGAACTGAGTAGCTGGCCTGCATTCTCCCAGTACTCAGGTAACCTGTATTCCCTCAGCTTGTTGTTAAAGAACTGAGTAGCTGGCCTGCATTCTCCCAGTACTCAGGTAATCTGTATTCTCTCCGCCTATGGTTAAAGAACTGAGTAGCTGGCCTGCATTCTCCCAGTACTCAGGTAATCTGTATTCTCTCAGCCTGTGGTTAAAGAACTGAGTATCTGGCCTGCATTCTCCCAGTACTCAGGTAATCTGTATTCTCTCAGCCTATGGTTAAAGAACTGAGTAGCTGGCCTGCATTCTCCTAGTACTCAGGTAACCTGTATTCCCTCAGCTTGTTGTTAAAGAACTGAGTAGCTGGCCTGCATTCTCCCAGTACTCAGGTAACCTGTATTCCCTCAGCTTGCTGTTAAAGAACTGGGGGGCAGATTTATTAAGCTTGGTGAAGGGATAAAGTGGAAGATGATAAAGCACCAGCCAGTCAGCTCCTATCTGTCATTTTTCAAACCCAGCCTGTGACATGGAAGTTAGGAGCTGATTGGCTGGTACTTTATCACCATGCAATTTATCACTTTACCAAGCTTAATAAATCTGCCCCTGAGTAGCTGGCCTGCATTCTCCCAGTACTCAGGTAATCTGTATTCTCTCAGCCTATGGTTAAAGAACTGAGTATCTGGCCTGCATTCTCCCAGTACTCAGGTAATCTGTATTCTCTCAGCCTATGGTTAAAGAACTGAGTAGCTGGCCTGCATTCTCCCAGTACTCAGGTAACCTGTATTCCCTCAGCTTGTTGTTCAAGAACTGAGTAGCTGGCCTGCATTCTCCCAGTACTCAGGTAACCTGTATTCCCTCAGCTTGTTGTTGAAGAACTGAGTAGCTGGCCTGCATTCTCCCAGTACTCAGGTAATCTGTATTCTCTCAGCCTATGGTTAAAGAACTGAGTATCTGGCCTGCATTCTCCCAGTACTCAGGTAATCTGTATTCTCTCAGCCTATGGTTAAAGAACTGAGTAGCTGGCCTGCATTCTCCCAGTACTCAGGTAACCTGTATTTCCTCAGCTTGTTGCTATCCTGTGATCCAACTACCACTGTGCAATCCTGGCATCCCGTGTATTCAAAGTTTCCTGGTATCCTATGTCCCCTCAGTTTTCCCTTTCTTTTTGAGTTCTCTAGTTACTCTTGGTTTATATTTATTGTTTACAGTTGTACAGTGCTTAATAAACTTGCTATTATACCATGAACATCAGTCCCTGCTAAACATGTTCTCACAATGGGAGATCCAAACGGATCCTGACAGTATGAACTGGCCCAAAACAAACAGCAGGGGAGATAATTGCAGTCTGCCTGAGGGAGTTTTCTCACAGCTCGTTAACCCCTCAGCTCCCAGGACATCACCTTCTTTAGATTTCTTACAACTGGGGATTTTAAAGGTAAAGTTAGACCAGCTACAGACTGTAGTATCCAGTATTCAATGCATTCTACCTGAATTCCTGGGGAGACTGGTGGACCCCAGTAAAATAGCTCCAGAAAAGGGGTGTTCTTCTGACCCATGGACTAGGCATGCTAGGGGCACCTCTCCTCCACAGACAAGAGGCAGGTTCCAAAGTTTCCCTCGATCTAGCCTCTCAGAAACAGAACGCCAGTATCGTAGAGAAAATAAACTTTGCCTGTATTGTGGGGGTCAAGGACATTTTATTCTAACTTGTCCCATTCGAAAACCAAGGAATGGGGGCAGAGTGCATCTCCAATCTTTGAATACCATCTGTCACAAAACTGGTCTTCCACCTAAAGTTTCCAAGCCTGTCGCC
This sequence comes from Pseudophryne corroboree, assembly GCF_028390025.1. NCBI lineage: Eukaryota > Metazoa > Chordata > Amphibia > Anura > Myobatrachidae > Pseudophryne > Pseudophryne corroboree. The sequence continues at coordinate 155,666,084 of NC_086453.1, read as the reverse complement.
CCAGGAGGGGGTTCTTCAGAATGTACAGCCCCAGGAGGGGGTTTAGAGCATCCAGCCCCAGTGAGGGGTTCAGAGCGTCCAGCCCCAGTGAGGGGTTCAGAGCGTCCAGCCCCAGTGAGGGGTTCAGAGCATCCAGCCCCAGTGAGGGGTTCAGAGCATCCAGCCCCAGTGAGGGGTTCAGAACGTCCAGCCCCAGGGAGGGGTTCCGAGGGTCCAGCCCCAGGAAGGGGTTCCGAGGGTCCAGCCCCAGGAAGGGGTTCGGAGAGTGCTGCCCAGCCAGAGAGTCTTCAGAGTGCTGCCCAGCCCCGTGAAGAGGGTGCTCTTTCCTCAGCCCAGCCTCGTGAAGAGGGGGCTCTTTCCTCAGCCCAGCCCCGTGAAGAGGGGGCTCTTTCCTCAGCCCAGCCCCGTGAAGAGGGGGCTCTTTCCTCAGCCCAGCCCCGTGAAGAGGGGGCTCTTTCCTCAGCCCAGCCCCGTGAAGAGGGGGCTCTTTCCTCAGCCCAGCCCCGTGAAGAGGGGGCTCTTTCCTCAGCCCAGCCCCGTGAAGAGGGGGCTCTTTCCTCAGCCCAGCCCCGTGAAGAGGTTCCAGCCAAAATCTGCCTCCTTCGGTACAAATTGATTCTAATTTCTCTGGACTCAATCCGGTTCCGTCCGTAGGTCCAGGGATTCCTCCGGTCCCAGCCGGTACAAGTTCGTCCAGACTCAATCTGGTCCCGTCCATATGTCCGGTTCAGTCTCCTCCGGTCCCAGCCGGTTCAAGTTCGTCCGGACTCAATCTGGTCCCGTCCATATGTCCTGTTCAGTTCGTCCCGGTTCCAGCCGGTCCAGCAGTATTCCAGGTCCAGTCTGGTCAGTCCGTTCCGGTTCCAGCCGATCCAGCAATACTCCAGGCCCTGCCTGGTCAGTCTTCTTCAGTTCCAGTTGAAACCAAAACCTCAGGACCTAATCTGGTTCGGTCAGTAGGTCTAAAACCTTCATCAGTTTCAGCCTCTAAGCTTTCATCCGATGCTTCTGCATCTGTTTATTTTGATGGAGATTTATTGCAATATGTTGCTCTAGTTGATCAATTTCGCTCTCTGATGGAATCAGATCCTTCAGGTATAGTAACTCCTTCCAACGTTACTCGATGTCTGTTCCTGGCATTCAGAGGAAGAGCTTTGGAGTGGGCTAACACGCTTTTCGAGAATAATGATCCTGTGTTCCATGATTTACAGACTTTCAGTAATGCAGTCTTTAAAGAATTTTCTCCTAAACCCTCGGAATCTGACTCCGTTAAAAAATCTTGCTCCGAAAAGAATTCCAGTTCGTCAACATTCAAACTACAACAGTCTGATTCAAGAGTACGTTTGTGCAGTCCTGCCAAGGATAATCCAAGTATCTCCTTCCGTAAGAATCCGACCATTAGAATTGGTCATGTAGGAGTTTCTCCTAGCCCAATACCAAGTTCTTCACCAAAGAATTTAAAACTACAGTGCACTTCTTTGTCATCTGGAAACTGTGTATCTAAGGGAGATTCGTATCTTCCATTAGACTTGGATTCAGACTCCGAATTTGATCCAGTTCATGATGCTACTCCTTTCCTGGGAGGTCCTGTTCCTTCCTGTTATGCTTTCATGTATGAAGAGGTTCCAGAAGTACCAAAAAGCTCTACAGGTCTCTGTATAAAAAGTCCTGGTTATAGAACAAGATTTAATTTAAGCCTCAGTGGAGTGCTAGCTTCGAAAGCACAATCTTCTCGCATTACAAATCCAGGAAAGGAACCTTCTACAGTTTCCCCAGTCCTTTCAGATGATGAAAATTCCAGTCTTGTCAATGATGGATGGTCTACCTGTTCTGAAGATGAAGATCAGGAAGACTTCTAAAAGAATCCAGTTTAGTTTTGTTTCTGGACCCTCTGGTTTCCACTTTTCTGAAGCTTTGTGCACAAGTTGTTCATCAAGTTCCTCTAGTTTTCAAGTTGGGCATCTGGAATTCGCCCTTGAGGAGGGGGGTACTGTCATGATCCGTGCCATATATCCTTTCTGCCTCTAGGTGTCACTCTCTGCCTCCTGGTCTGTCTAGTAGTTCCCACTCTGTGACCTGGCAGCATTGATTATCTAGTTATGTGCAACTGTGGTTTGCACCTGGGAAGCTGCTATTTATCCTCTGTTCACAAGCACTCCTGTGCCAGTTCATCAAGTCTTCTTTGAGGCTGCAATATCTCAGCCCATTGTTAATGGATTACTGAGCAGCCGACCGGCATTCTTCCAGTACTCAGGTAACCCGTATTCCCTCAGCTTGTTGTTAAAGAACTGAGTAGCTGGCCTGCATTCTCCCAGTACTCAGGTAACCTGTATTCTCTCAGCTTGTTGTTAAAGAACTGAGTAGCTGGCCTGCATTCTCCCAGTACTCAGGTAACCTGTATTCCCTCAGCTTGTTGTTAAAGAACTGAGTAGCTGGACTGCATTCTCCCAGTACTCAGGTAACTTGTATTCCCTCAGCTTGTTGTTAAAGAACTGAGTAGCTGGCCTGCATTCTCCCAGTACTCAGGTAATCTGTATTCTCTCAGCCTATGGTTAAAGAACTGAGTAGCTGGCCTGCATTCTCCCAGTACTCAGGTAACCTGTATTTCCTCAGCTTGTTGCTATCCTGTGATCCAACTACCACTGTGCAATCCTGGCATCCCTTGTATTCAAAGTTTCCTGGTATCTTATGTCCCCTCAGTTTTCACTTTCTTTTTGAGTTCTCTAGTTACTCTTGGTTTATATTTATTGTTTACAGTTGTACAGTGCTTAATAAACTTGCTATTATACCATGAACATCAGTCCCTGCTAAACATGTTCTCACAATGGGAGATCCAAACGGATCCTGACACAGGTTAGACAACCAAAGCACTGACGATTAGGCATCCTTGATGCAGGATATTTATACCAGCTGGGAAGCAGGTATTGGATGGGTAATCAGGCAGAGTCCAGAGTGCAGCTGCTGGGTAATCAGGCAGAGTCCAGAGTGCAGCTGATAGGCTGTAAAGCAACATATGATGAATCCAAATATGGCTGCGCCCATGTTTGAATCTGGAGGGAAAATCTGTTTGAACTTTAACATGTGAGAGACTGAGGCCATGTTACACAGCGTGCTGCACGCAGACAGCGCAGGTGGAATCCAGGATTGGAGCCCTGGGCCAGTCTGGCCTGCATTCTCCCAGTACTCAGGTAATCTGTATTCTCTCAGCCTATGGTTAAAGAACTGAGTATCTGGCCTGCATTCTCCCAGTACTCAGGTAATCTGTATTCTCTCAGCCTATGGTTAAAGAACTGAGTAGCTGGCCTGCATTCTCCCAGTACTCAGGTAACCTGTATTCCCTCAGCTTGTTGTTCAAGAACTGAGTAGCTGGCCTGCATTCTCCCAGTACTCAGGTAACCTGTATTCCCTCAGCTTGTTGTTGAAGAACTGAGTAGCTGGCCTGCATTCTCCCAGTACTCAGGTAATCTGTATTCTCTCAGCCTATGGTTAAAGAACTGAGTATCTGGCCTGCATTCTCCTAGTACTCAGGTAACCTGTATTCCCTCAGCTTGTTGTTAAAGAACTGAGTAGCTGGCCTGCATTCTCCCAGTACTCAGGTAACCTGTATTCCCTCAGCTTGTTGTTAAAGAACTGAGTAGCTGGCCTGCATTCTCCCAGTACTCAGGTAATCTGTATTCTCTCAGCCTATGGTTAAAGAACTGAGTATCTGGCCTGCATTCTCCCAGTACTCAGGTAATCTGTATTCTCTCAGCCTATGGTTAAAGAACTGAGTATCTGGCCTGCATTCTCCCAGTACTCAGGTAATCTGTATTCTCTCAGCCTATGGTTAAAGAACTGAGTAGCTGGCCTGCATTCTCCCAGTACTCAGGTAACCTGTATTTCCTCAGCTTGTTGCTATCCTGTGATCCAACTACCACTGTGCAATCCTGGCATCCCGTGTATTCAAAGTTTCCTGGTATCCTATGTCCCCTCAGTTTTCCCTTTCTTTTTGAGTTCTCTAGTTACTCTTGGTTTATATTTATTGTTTACAGTTGTACAGTGCTTAATAAACTTGCTATTATACCATGAACATCAGTCCCTGCTAAACATGTTCTCACAATGGGAGATCCAAACGGATCCTGACAGTATGAACTGGCCCAAAACAAACAGCAGGGGAGATAATTGCAGTCTGCCTGAGGGAGTTTTCTCACAGCTCGTTAACCCCTCAGCTCCCAGGACATCACCTTCTTTAGATTTCTTACAACTGGGGATTTTAAAGGTAAAGTTAGACCAGCTACAGACTGTAGTATCCAGTATTCAATGCATTCTACCTGAATTCCTGGGGAGACTGGTGGACCCCAGTAAAATAGCTCCAGAAAAGGGGTGTTCTTCTGACCCATGGACTAGGCATGCTAGGGGCACCTCTCCTCCACAGACAAGAGGCAGGTTCCAAAGTTTCCCTCGATCTAGCCTCTCAGAAACAGAATGCCAGTATCGTAGAGAAAATAAACTTTGCCTGTATTGTGGGGGTCAAGGACATTTTATTCTAACTTGTCCCATTCGAAAACCAAGGAATGGGGGCAGAGTGCATCTCCAATCTTTGAATACCATCTGTCACAAAACTGGTCTTCCACCTAAAGTTTCCAAGCCTGTCGCCCCAGGAGGGGGTTCTTCAGAATGTACAGCCCCAGGAGGGGGTTTAGAGCGTCCAGCCCCAGTGAGGGGTTCAGAGCGTCCAGCCCCAGTGAGGGGTTCAGAGCATCCAGCCCCAGTGAGGGGTTCAGAGCATCCAGCCCCAGTGAGGGGTTCAGAGCATCCAGCCCCAGTGAGGGGTTCAGAGCATCCAGCCCCAGTGAGGGGTTCAGAGCATCCAGCCCCAGTGAGGGGGTTCAGAGCGTCCAGCCCCAGGGAGGGGTTCCGAGGGTCCAGCCCCAGGGAGGGGTTCCGAGGGTCCAGCCCCAGGAAGGGGTTCCGAGGGTCCAGCCCCAGGAAGGGGTTCGGAGAGTGCTGCCCAGCCAGAGAGTCTTCAGAGTGCTGCCCAGCCCCGTGAAGAGGGTGCTCTTTCCTCAGCCCAGCCTCGTGAAGAGGGGGCTCTTTCCTCAGCCCAGCCCCGTGAAGAGGGGGCTCTTTCCTCAGCCCAGCCCCGTGAAGAGGGGGCTCTTTCCTCAGCCCAGCCCCGTGAAGAGGGGGCTCTTTCCTCAGCCCAGCCCCGTGAAGAGGTTCCAGCCAAAATCTGCCTCCTTCGGTACAAATTGATTCTAATTTCTCTGGACTCAATCCGGTTCCGTCCGTAGGTCCAGGGATTCCTCCGGTCCCAGCCGGTACAAGTTCGTCCAGACTCAATCTGGTCCCGTCCATATGTCCGGTTCAGTCTCCTCCGGTCCCAGCCGGTTCAAGTTCGTTCGGACTCAATCTGGTCCCGTCCATATGTCCAGTTCAGTTCGTCCCGGTTCCAGCCGGTCCAGCAGTATTCCAGGTCCAGTCTGGTCAGTCCGTTCCGGTTCCAGCCGATCCAGCAATACTCCAGGCCCTGCCTGGTCAGTCTTCTTCAGTTCCAGTTGAAACCAAAACCTCAGGACCTAATCTGGTTCGGTCAGTAGGTCTAAAACCTTCATCAGTTTCAGCCTCTAAGCTTTCATCCGATGCTTCTGCATCTGTTTATTTTGATGGAGATTTATTGCAATATGTTGCTCTAGTTGATCAATTTCGCTCTCTGATGGAATCAGATCCTTCAGGTATAGTAACTCCTTCCAACGTTACTCGATGTCTGTTCCTGGCATTCAGAGGAAGAGCTTTGGAGTGGGCTAACACGCTTTTTGAGAATAATGATCCTGTGTTCCATGATTTACAGACTTTCAGTAATGCAGTCTTTAAAGAATTTTCTCCTAAACCCTCGGAATCTGACTCCGTTAAAAAATCTTGCTCCGAAAAGAATTCCAGTTCGTCAACATTCAAACTACAACAGTCTGATTCAAGAGTACGTTTGTGCAGTCCTGCCAAGGATAATCCAAGTATCTCCTTCCGTAAGAATCCGACCATTAGAATTGGTCATGTAGGAGTTTCTCCTAGCCCAATACCAAGTTCTTCACCAAAGAATTTAAAACTACAGTGCACTTCTTTGTCATCTGGAAACTGTGTATCTAAGGGAGATTCGTATCTTCCATTAGACTTGGATTCAGACTCCGAATTTGATCCAGTTCATGATGCTACTCCTTTCCTGGGAGGTCCTGTTCCTTCCTGTTATGCTTTCATGTATGAAGAGGTTCCAGAAGTACCAAAAAGCTCTACAGGTCTCTGTATAAAAAGTCCTGGTTATAGAACAAGATTTAATTTAAGCCTCAGTGGAGTGCTAGCTTCGAAAGCACAATCTTCTCGCATTACAAATCCAGGAAAGGAACCTTCTACAGTTTCCCCAGTCCTTTCAGATGATGAAAATTCCAGTCTTGTCAATGATGGATGGTCTACCTGTTCTGAAGATGAAGATCAGGAAGACTTCTAAAAGAATCCAGTTTAGTTTTGTTTCTGGACCCTCTGGTTTCCACTTTTCTGAAGCTTTGTGCACAAGTTGTTCATCAAGTTCCTCTAGTTTTCAAGTTGGGCATCTGGAATTCGCCCTTGAGGAGGGGGGTACTGTCATGATCCGTGCCATATATCCTTTCTGCCTCTAGGTGTCACTCTCTGCCTCCTGGTCTGTCTAGTAGTTCCCACTCTGTGACCTGGCAGCATTGATTATCTAGTTATGTGCAACTGTGGTTTGCACCTGGGAAGCTGCTATTTATCCTCTGTTCACAAGCACTCCTGTGCCAGTTCATCAAGTCTTCTTTGAGGCTGCAATATCTCAGCCCATTGTTAATGGATTACTGAGCAGCTGACCGGCATTCTTCCAGTACTCAGGTAACCCGTATTCCCTCAGCTTGTTGTTAAAGAACTGAGTAGCTGGCCTGCATTCTCCCAGTACTCAGGTAACCTGTATTCTCTCAGCTTGTTGTTAAAGAACTGAGTAGCTGGCCTGCATTCTCCCAGTACTCAGGTAACCTGTATTCCCTCAGCTTGTTGTTAAAGAACTGAGTAGCTGGCCTGCATTCTCCCAGTACTCAGGTAACCTGTATTCCCTCAGCTTGTTGTTAAAGAACTGAGTAGCTGGCCTGCATTCTCCCAGTACTCAGGTAATCTGTATTCTCTCAGCCTATGGTTAAAGAACTGAGTAGCTGGCCTGCATTCTCCCAGTACTCAGGTAACCTGTATTTCCTCAGCTTGTTGCTATCCTGTGATCCAACTACCACTGTGCAATCCTGGCATCCCTTGTATTCAAAGTTTCCTGGTATCTTATGTCCCCTCAGTTTTCACTTTCTTTTTGAGTTCTCTAGTTACTCTTGGTTTATATTTATTGTTTACAGTTGTACAGTGCTTAATAAACTTGCTATTATACCATGAACATCAGTCCCTGCTAAACATGTTCTCACAATGGGAGATCCAAACGGATCCTGACACAGGTTAGACAACCAAAGCACTGACGATTAGGCATCCTTGATGCAGGATATTTATACCAGCTGGGAAGCAGGTATTGGATGGGTAATCAGGCAGAGTCCAGAGTGCAGCTGCTGGGTAATCAGGCAGAGTCCAGAGTGCAGCTGATAGGCTGTAAAGCAACATATGATGAATCCAAACATGGCTGCGCCCATGTTTGAATCTGGAGGGAAAATCTGTTTGAACTTTAACATGTGAGAGACTGAGGCCATGTTACACAGCGTGCTGCACGCAGACAGCGCAGGTGGAATCCAGGATTGGAGCCCTGGGCCAGTCTCAGGATACACTTGGAAGGTAAGAAATGGTGATGAATTACCCGGATCGTGACAGTACCTCCCCTCTAGGGGTGGGCCAAGGACACCTCTTAGGCTTGCGAGGAAATTTGGCATGGAAAGCCTGGACCACTTGGGAACATGGACATCTGATACATCTGTCCAGGAGCGTTCCTCAGGGCCATAGCCCTTCCAATCAATCAAGTATTGGAGGTGGCCATACCGGAAACGTGAGTCCAGAATCTTAGCGACCTCATACTCAATGCCTCGTTGAGTCTGGACCTTGGGTGCAGTAGGGAGCGCTGAGTGGAAATGATTCAGAATCACTGGCTTGAGGAGAGAAATATGAAAAGTTCTCAGTATTTTCAGAAACGGAGGCAACTTGAGTTTATAAGCGACAAGATTAACAACTTGTTCAATCTGGAAGGGCCCGATATACCGAGGAGCAAACTTCATACTAGGAACCTTCAATCTCAGATTTTTGGTGGACAGCCAAACACGATCTCCTGGTTTGAGGGCAGGGAAAGCCCTACGTTTCTTGTCCGCGAACCTCTTGTACCTTAAAGCTTTTAGCAGACCTGCCCGAACATTCTTCCAGTTTTGGGAAAACTGATGAAGGGCGATGTCAGCTGCAGGTACTGATGTTGCTGGAAGTGGTTGAAACTCAGGGACCTTGGGATAGAACCCGTAGTTGGTAAAGAATGGCGTGGAAGAAGATGAAGAATGGTATTTATTGTTATGGCAAAATTCGTCCCATGGAAGAAGATGAACCCAGTTGTCTTGAGAAGAAAAGATGTAAATGCATAGGAAGGCCTCCAAGTCCTGATTCACCCTCTCGGTTTGCCCATTAGTTTAGGGATGATAAGCCGTAGAAAACTTTAGCTTGACTTGAAGTGCCGAACACAGACTTCTCCAGAATTTGGCTACGGACTGGACACCTCTATCAGAGATAATCTCTACAGGAAGACCATGTAGACTGAATATCTCTTGGATGAAGACTTGAGCCAACTTGGAAGCTGCCGGAAGACCGGTGAGCGAAATGAAGTGAGCCATCTTGGTGAACCGGTCAACTACCACCCAGATGGTATTGTACTTGTTACACTCTGGAAGATCCATAATAAAGTCCATTGATAACTGGGTCCACGGATGATGAGGGACAGACAGAGGTACCAGTTGTCCAGTGGGTGACTGGCGTGGTACCTTGTGCTGGGCACACTTAGGGCAGGATGCAATGAACTCTGCTATGTCCTTCTTCAGGGTCGGCCACCAGTATGATCTGGAAACGAATTCAAAGGTTTTCTGAATAACTGCGTGTCCGGCAAAGCGAGAGGAATGTGCCCATTGCAAGAGCTTCCTTCTGAGAGCCTGTTTTACGAGGCTTTTACCTGGCAGGGCATAGAGTCCATCCTCACAGCAGAGAATGCCACTGGATCAATAATGGGATGCTTGCCAGTAGATTCAGACTCATTTTCTTGCTCCCAGGAGTGGGAAAGGGCATCAGCCTTGCGATTCTGTGACCCTGGACAAAACAGAAGTTTAAAGTCAAACCTGGAGAAGAAGTGTGTCCACCTGGCTTGATGAGGATTGAGGCATTGGGCGGCTTTCAAATACAGGAGGTTCTTGTGGTCTGTCAGAATGGTGATAGTATGAGAAGCTCCCTCCAGTAGATATCTCCACTCTTCTAGAGCAAGTTTGATAGCTAGAAGTTCCTGATCACCAATGGTGTAATTGCGCTCAGCAGGGGAGAACTTCTGTGAGAAGAAGCTACAAGGATGTAAGTAGCCATCATCAGCAATTTGAGACAGGATTGCGCCCACTCCAACGGAAGAGGCATCCACCTCCAGGGTGAAGGGCAAGCTGGTATCTGGATGTTTCAGAACTGGAGCAGAGACAAACTATTGTTTCAGTAGATAGAAATCTTGAGTAGCTTCTTCCGACCACTTGGAAGGATTGGCACCTTTCTTGGTAAGGGCAGTGACAGGTGCCACAATAGTAGAAAAGTCCAGAATGAACTTCCTGTAATAATTGGCAAACCCCAGGAATCTCTGAACACCCTTGAGTGTCGTGGGTATCGGCCAATCACGAATAGCATGGAGTTTCTCAGGATCCATCTCTAGTCCGGACACAATGTAATCTAGAAATGGAATAGATTTGACTATGAAGACATTTCTCCAACTTACAATAAAGATGGTTGGCACGGAGATGAAACAGGACCTCCTTGACCCAGAAGCGATGTTCCTCTAGCTTATTAGCAAAGATGAGATTATCATTGAGGTAGACCAGAACATGTCGGTAGAGGATATCTCGGAAAATTTCATTCACAAAGTGTTGAAATACCGCTGGAGCATTGCTGAGTCCGAAAGGCATGACGAGGTACTCATAATTTCCATCACGGGTGTTAAACGCGGTCTTCCACTCGTCACCCTTCCGGATCCGGATGAGGTTGTACGCACCCCTTAGGTCTAACTTAGAAAAGATGGTGGCTCCACTGACATGGTAAAACAGCTCGTGATAATAAGAATTTACTTACCGATAATTCTATTTCTCGTAGTCCGTAGTGGATGCTGGGGACTCCGTCAGGACCATGGGGAATAGCGGCTCCGCAGGAGACAGGGCACAAAAATAAAGCTTTAGGATTAGGTGGTGTGTACTGGCTCCTCCCCCTATGACCCTCCTCCAAGCCTCAGTTAGGATACTGTGCCCGGACGAGCGTACACAATAAGGAAGGATATTGAATCCCGGGTAAGACTCATACCAGCCACACCAATCACACCGTATAACTTGTGATCTGAACCCAGTTAACAGTATGACAAACGTAGGAGCCTCTGAACAGACGGCTCACAACAATAACAACCCGAATTTGTTTGTAACAATAACTATGTACAAGTATTGCAGACAATCCGCACTTGGGATGGGCGCCCAGCATCCACTACGGACTACGAGAAATAGAATTATCGGTAAGTAAATTCTTATTTTCTCTAACGTCCTAAGTGGATGCTGGGGACTCCGTCAGGACCATGGGGATTATACCAAAGCTCCCAAACGGGCGGGAGAGTGCGGATGACTCTGCAGCACCGAATGAGAGAACTCAAGGTCCTCCTCAGCCAGGGTATCAAATTTGTAGAATTTTGCAAACGTGTTTGCCCCTGACCAAGTAGCAGCTCGGCAGAGTTGTAATGCCGAGACCCCCCGGGCAGCCGCCCAGGATGAGCCCACTTTCCTTGTGGAATGGGCCTTGACAGATTTAGGTTGTGGCAAGCCTGCCACAGAATGTGCAAGTTGAATTGTGCTACAAATCCAACGAGCAATCGTCTGCTTAGAAGCAGGAGCACCCATCTTGTTGGGTGCATACAATATAAACAGTGAGTCAGACTTTCTGACTCCCGCCGTTCTTGAAATATATTTTTTCAATGCCCGGACCACGTCCAACAACTTGGAATCCTCCAAATCGTTAGTAGCCGCAGGCACCACAATAGGCTGGTTCAGGTGAAACGCTGACACCACCTTAGGCAGAAAATGAGGACGCGTCCGCAGTTCTGCCCTGTCCGTATGGAAAATCAGATATGGGCTCTTATATGATAAAGCCGCCAATTCTGATACTCTCCTGGCTGAAGCCAGGGCCAGTAGCATGGTTACTTTCCATGTAAGATACTTCAACTCCACCGATTTGAGCGGCTCAAACCAATGGGATTTGAGAAAATCCAAGACTACATTAAGATCCCACGGTGCCACTGGGGGCACAACCGGGGGCTGTATATGTAGTACTCCTTTTACAAAAGTCTGGACTTCAGGAACTGAAGCCAATTCTTTCTGGAAGAAAATCGACAGGGCCGAAATTTGAACCTTAATGGACCCCAATTTGAGGCCCATAGACAATCCTGTTTGCAGGAAATGTAGGAATCGACCCAGTTGAAATTCCTCCGTGGGGGCCTTCCTGGCCTCACACCACGCAACATATTTTCTCCAAATGCGGTGATAATGTTGTGCAGTCACCTCCTTCCTGGCTTTTACCAGTGTAGGAATGACCTCTTCCGGAATGCCTTTTTCCCTTAGAATTCGGCGTTCAACCGCCATGCCGTCAAACGCAGCCGCGGTAAGTCTTGGAATAGACACGGTCCCTGCTGAAGCAGGTCCCGTCTTAGAGGTAGAGGCCATGGATCCTCCGTGAGCATCTCTTGAAGTTCCGGGTACCAAGTTCTTCTTGGCCAATCCGGAGCCACTAGTATCGTTCTTACTCCCTTTTGCCGTATAATTCTCAGTACTTTTGGTATGAGAGGCAGAGGAGGGAACACATACACTGACTGGAACACCCACGGTGTTACCAGAGCGTCCACAGCTATTGCCTGAGGGTCTCTTGACCTGGCGCAATACCTGTCCAGTTTTTTGTTGAGGCGGGACGCCATCATATCCACCATTGGTTTTTCCCAACGGTTCACAATCATGTGGAAGACTTCTGGATGAAGTCCCCACTCTCCCGGGTGTAGATCGTGTCTGCTGAGGAAGTCTGCTTCCCAGTTGTCCACTCCCGGAATAAATACTGCTGACAGTGCTATCACATGATCTTCCGCCCAGCGAAGAATCCTTGCAGCTTCTGCCATTGCTGTCCTGCTTCTTGTGCCGCCCTGTCTGTTTACGTGGGCGACTGCCGTGATGTTGTCCGACTGGATCAACACCGGCTGACCCTGAAGCAGGGGTTTTGCCAGACTTAGAGCATTGTAAATCGCTCTTAGCTCCAGTATATTTATGTGAAGAGACATCTCCAGGCTTTACCATACTCCCTGGAAGTTTCTTCCCTGTGTGACCGCTCCCCAGCCTCTCAGACTGGCATCCGTGGTCACCAGGACCCAGTCCTGTATGCCGAATCTGCGGCCCTCTAACAGATGAGCACTCTGCAACCACCACAGAAGAGACACCCTTGTCCGTGGCGATAAGGTTATCCGCTGATGCATCTGCAGATGTGATCCGGACCATTTGTCCAGCAGATCCCACTGAAAAGTTCGTGCGTGGAATCTGCCGAATGGAATCGCTTCGTAAGAAGCCACCATCTTTCCCAGGACTCTTGTGCATTGATGCACAGACACTTTCCCTGGTTTTAGGAGGTTCCTGACAAGTTCGGATAACTCCCTGGCTTTCTCCTCCGGAAGAAACACCTTTTTCTGAACCGTGTCCAGAATCATTCCCAGGAACAGCAGACGTGTCGTCGGGGTCAACTGAGATTTTGGAAAATTCAGAATCCACCCGTGTTGTTGCAGCACTAGTCGGGTTAGTGCTACTCCGTCCTCCAGCTGTTCTCTGGACCTTGCCCTTATCAGGAGATCATCCAAGTAAGGGATAATTAATACGCCTCTTCTTCGCAGAAGAATCATCATTTCGGCCATTACCTTGGTAAAGACCCGAGGTGCCGTGGACAATCCAAACGGCAGCGTCTGAAACTGATAATGACAGTTTTGCACCACGAATCTGAGGTACCCTTGATGTGAAGGGCAAATTGGGACATGCAGGTAAGCATCCTTTATGTCCAGGGACACCATAAAGTCCCCTTCTTCCAGATTCGCTATCACTGCTCTGAGTGACTCCATCTTGAACTTGAATTTTTGTATGTACAGGTTCAAAGATTTCAGATTTAGAATAGGTCTTACCGAGCCGTCCGGCTTCGGTACCACAAATAGCGTGGAGTAATACCCCTTTCCCTGTTGTAGGAGGGGTACCTTGACTATCACCTGCTGAGAAAACAGCTTGTGAATGGCTTCCAATACCGTCGCCCTGTCTGAGGGAGACGTTGGCAAAGCAGACTTTAGGAACCTGCGAGGGGGAGACTTCTCGAATTCCAACCTGTAACCCTGAGATACTACCTGCAGGATCCAGGGGTCCACCTGTGAGCAAGCCCACTGTGCGCTGAAATTCTTGAGTCGACCCCCCACCGCTCCTGAGTCCGCTTGTAAGGCCCCAGCGTCATGCTGAGGGCTTTACAGAACCCTGAGAGGGCTTCTGTTCCTGGGCAGGGGCTGCTTGCTGCCCTCTCTTACCCCTTCCTCTGCCCCGAGGCAGATATGACTGTCCTTTTGTCCGCTTGTTCTTATAGGACCGAAAGGACTGCGGCTGAAAAGACGGTGTCTTTTTCTGTTGGGAGGGGGTCTGAGGTAAAAAGGTGGATTTTCCGGCAGTTGCCGTGGCCACCAGATCCGATAGACCGACGCCAAATAATTCCTCCCCTTTATACGGCAATACTTCCATATGTCGTTTGGAATCCGCATCACCTGACCACTGTCGCGTCCATAAACTCCTTCTGGCAGATATGGACATCGCATTTACTCTCGATGCCAGAGTGCAAATATCTCTCTGAGCATCTCGCATATAAAGGAAAGCATCCTTTAATTGCTCTATAGTCAATAAACTACTGTCCCTATCCAGGGTATCAATATTTTCAGTCAGGGAATCCAACCAGACGACCCCAGCACTGCACATCCAGGCTGAGGCGATGGCTGGTCGCAGTATAACACCAGTATGTGTGTATATACTTTTTAGGGTAGTTTCCAGTCTCCTATCAGCTGGATCCCTGAGGGCGGCCGTATCAGGAGACGGTAACGCCACTTGTTTTGATAAGCGTGTGAGCGCCTTATCCACCCTAGGGGGTGTTTCCCAGCGCGCCCTAACCTCTGGCGGGAAAGGGTATAATGCTAATAACTTTTTTGAAATTAGCACTTTTCTATCTGGGTTAACCCACGCTTCATCACATACATCATTTAATTCCTCTGATTCAGGAAAAACTACAGGTAGTTTTTTCACCCCCCACATAATACCCCTTTTTGTGGTACTTGCAGTATCAGAGATATGCAAAGCCTCCTTCATTGCCGTGATCATATAACGTGTGGCCCTACTTGAAAATACGTTTGTTTCATCACCGTCGACACTAGATTCAGTGTCTGTGTCTGGGTCTGTGTCGACCGACTGAGGTAAAGGGCGCTTTACAGCCCCTGACGGTGTCTGAGACGCCTGGGCAGGTACTAACTGGTTTGCCGGCCGTCTCATGTCGTCAACTGATTTTTGTAATGTGCTGACATTATCACGTAATTCCATAAACAAAGCCATCCATTCCGGTGTCGACTCCCTGGGGGGTGACATCACCATTATCGGCAATTGCTCTGCCTCCACACCAACATCGTCCTCATACATGTCGACACACACGTACCGACACACAGCAGACACACAGGGAATGCTCTTATCGAAGACAGGACCCCACTAGCCCTTTGGGGAGACAGAGGGAGAGTTTGCCAGCACACAGCCAAGCGCTATAATATATATGGGAACAACCTTATATAAGTGTTGTTCCTTATAGCAGCTTAAATATATCAAAATATCGCCAAAAAATGCCCCCCCCCTCTCTGTTTTACCCTGTTTCTGTAGTGCAGTGCAGGGGAGAGTCCTGGGAGCCTTCCTCACAGCGGAGCTGAGCAGGAAAATGGCGCTGTGTGCTGAGGAGAATAAGCCCCGCCCCCTATTTCGGTGGGCTTTTCTCCCGGAGTTTTAGATATCTGGCATGGGTTAAATACATACATATAGCCTCAATGGCTATATGTGATGTATTCTTTTGCCATAAAGGTATTAAATATTGCTGCCCAGGGCACCCCCAGCAGCGCCCTGCACCCTCCGTGACCGCTTGGTGTGAAGTGTGTGACAACAATGGCGCACAGCTGCAGTGCTGTGCGCTACCTTCATGAAGACTGAAGAGCCTTCTGCCGCCTGTTTCCGGACCTTCAATCTTCAGCATCTGTAAGGGGGGTCGGCGGCGCGGCTCCGGGACGAACCCCAGGGTGAGACCTGTGTTCCGACTCCCTCTGGAGCTAATGGTGTCCAGTAGCCTAAGAATCCAATCCATCCTGCACGCAAGTGAGTTGAAATTCTCTCCCCTAAGTCCCTCGATGCAGTGAGCCTGTTGCCAGCAGGACTCACTGAAAATAAAAAACCTAAAAACTTTTTCTAAGCAGCTTTTTAGGAGAGCCACCTAGATTGCACCCTGCTCGGACGGGCACAAAAACCTAACTGAGGCTTGGGGGAGGGTCATAGGGGGAGGAGCCAGTACACACCACCTAATCCTAAAGCTTTATTTTTGTGCCCTGTCTCCTGCGGAGCCGCTATTCCCCATGGTCCTGACGGAGTCCCCAGCATCCACTTAGGACGTTAGAGAAAAGGGGCAGAGGGTACCGATTTTTCACAGTGATGTTGTTCAACCCACGGTAGTCAATACAGAGTCGCAGGCTACCGTCTTTCTTCTTTACGAAGAAGAAGCCTGCACCAGCTGGAGAGGAGGAAGGCTGGATAAACCCTTTGGCAAGGTTCTCTTTGATGTATTCCTTCATTGAGTGGGTCTCTGGAAGCAACAACGGATACATGCGTCCCAGAGGTGGAGTCTTCCCTGGAATGAGATCAATAGGACAATCCCACTCCCTGTGAGGGGGAAGAATATCTGCAAAGGACTTACTAAAAACATCTGTGAAATCTCGGTATGGAGGAGGCGGAACATCTGAAGACTTGGAAGAAGATGTGCAAACTGGAAGTACCTTTTGAAGACAGGTCTCTGAGCAGGAAGGACTCCATGCCAGGATATGCGTAGTTCTCCAATCAATTTGGGGATCATGGAGACGAAGCCATGGAAGGCCTAGAACCACAGGATGAGTGGCTTTTGGAATAACCAGGAATTAAATCAGTTAGGAGTGAAGAGCTCCTACCTTCAGATGGATAGGCAGGGTCTTGGAGACAATGACAGCATCGGAAATCCTGCTGCCATCCACGGCAGTCAAGGATATGGAAGACGAAAGTCTCTCGGTGGGTAGGGACCACCGTTTAACGTATTCCTCAGTCATGAAGTTCCCAGCTGCTCCAGAGTCTAGCAGAGCAATGAGGTTCCTGAAGCGCTAAGAAACTTGAAGCGAAACTGGAAGATTGCAATCACATGAAGATGGAGAGGAGTTCATTACTCCTAGCCGGCCCACTCCTTGACTGCCTAGGATTTGGACAAGCGTTGATGACATGAGAAGGAGCAGCACAATACAGACATAGATGTTCGGATAGATGTCTCCTACGCTCTACAGGCGACAGACGAGAGTGATTAATCTGCATGGGCTCATCTTTAGGTGGAGATGGCTGACGAGGAGGAGTAGCAGTAGAATTCTTATGAAGTGTGGATCTTCCTCGTTCAATCGCCCTTTCACGGAATCGGAGATCGACTTTGGGGGTCATTCCGAGTTGTTCGCTCGTTATTTTTTTTCCGCAACGGAGCGATTAGTCGCGTATGCGCATACGCAATGTCCGCAGTGCGACTGCGCCAAGTAAATTTGCTATGCAGTTAGGAATTTTACTCACGGTTTTTTCTTCGTTCTGGTGATCGTAATGTGATTGACAGGAAGTGGGTGTTTCTGGGCGGAAACTGGCCGTTTTATGGGTGTGTGCGAAAAAACGCTACCGTTTCTGGGAAAAACGCGGGAGTGGCTGGAGAAACGGAGGAGTGTCTGGGCGAACGCTGGGTGTGTTTGTGACGTCAAACCAGGAACGACAAGCACTGAACTGATCGCAGATGCCGAGTAAGTTTGAAGCTACTCAGAAACTGCTAAGAGGTGTGTAATCGCAATTTTGAGAATCTTTCGTTCGCAATTTTACTATGCTAAGATTCACTCCCAGTAGGCGGCGGCTTAGCGTGTGCAAAGCTGCTAAAAGCAGCTTGCAAGCGAAATACTCGGAATGACCCCCTTGGTGCAGAGAGATGAGCTCATATCGTTTTGGAGGTAAGTCTCTAGTAGCGAGCTCATCCTTGATTCATTCGGATAACCCATACCAGAAGGCTGCATAAAGAGCGTCATCATTCCAGGAAAGTTCAGACGCTAGGATCTGGAATTGTACCAGATATTGACCGACTGTCCGTATCTCCTGACGTAGCCGGAGGAGATCAAAGGAGGCAGATGTCACACGTCCTGGTTCATCTAAGTTGGGCCTGAAGGTTGCCAAAAAATCTGCATATGAAGAGAGCAGGGCATCGGATATTTCCCATAGAGGTGATGGCCAATCCAGGGCGGAGCCACTGAGGAGGGAGATGATGTAGGCAACCTTGGTGCGGCCAGTTGAGAAATTGCCAGGCTGTAACTCAAAGTGTATTTCACACTGATTTCTAAAACCACGACAGGCTTTAGGGGAACCATCGAACTTGGCTGGTGTCGGCAAATGGAGACGAGGAGCAGAAACAGGAATGGCGGGTGGGGTTACCACCAGAGGTACTGCAGTCGGAACACTGAACACCCCTGAACCATGGAGGGTTACTTGGATTCCATCCAGCCGGGTGGAAAGGTCCTGGAGACAGCAAATAACTTGACCAGTGCCAGATTAAGGTCCTCATGGGCCTGGAGCTGAAATTTATGAAGGGCCTATTGTGTGTTGACGCAAAGGGTGTGGCCAGCATGGTGTGTGTGTGGCTACTCGTATGGGTGTTTGACCAGTGCTGTGTGTGTGTGTGTGTGTGTGTGTGTGTGTGTGTGTGAGTTTGAAACAGGAAAAACTCAGTGCTTAAATAATTATATTAAAATAATTATTTTATTAAGAGGGGAGGAAAAAGGGGGGGAAGAACAGTGGAAGATGGGAGGAAGACAGGAGGAAGAACAGGGTCTAGATGGAAGGAAGGCAAGAGAAAGACAGGGAGAAGAATAGGGGCTAGATGGGAGGAAGACAGGAGGGATATAGGGGAAAGAACAGTAGGAGATGAGGGAGACGGGAAGATGACAGGAAGAAAGGAGGGAGCAAAGGCGGAACTTGTGCCGGTGCATTGCACCGAGGCACGCCGCTGTGAAGAGACCCACAGTCGGTAGCAGTATAATGAGACAGACTGACTCATTACATGCTGCTCGCCATTACGCTGCAGTCCCTAACAATGAAGGAAGCCCGAATGCGGTCCCCGGCACCAGCAAAGGAGAAGGGTGATGAGATCATCACCCTGCTTTGAACTCTGCACAGTGCGCACTGCTGGCTGTCACACTCTCCTCCGATCAGCTCCATACCTCCCAACATTTTGAATCCCTAAACAGGTACCTCTCACGAGTCGAATGTGCGTGCTCCCGAAAATGGTGTGTGGTCTATGTAAAAGGAACATGGCTTTGCGGCAATGCCACAATCGTGAGCCACGCCCCACATTTTCTGTCACTCTGGGTGAATGCCCAGCACTCTATGAGCTGCTGGCATGCCCCCAGGCCCTCTGTCACCTGTGAATAGACGCTGAGCTCGTGGGACTGTCCCGCGAAAATCGGGACAGTTGGGAGGTATGCAACTCTGTCTCTGCTGGCCAAGGGCCCACCGCTGTATGCTGGGAGAAGGGGGAGGGAGAGTCTCGGAAGCATGCAGTGTCCAGGAGAAGTCAGCAGTTGCCCTGAAGAGCGTTGCTAGAAAGCTAGCCAGGAGGGGCGCACAATACAGTATGTTGTGGAAAATCCCCCCATAAAAAACAGTAAATAGAGTGTGTACAGTATACATGTGTGTTGCTGTGTGTGTGTTTTGCTATGGGTGTTTTGCTGTGTGTTTGTGTGTGTTTTACTATGTGTGTGTGTTTTACTTTGTGCGTGTGTTTTTTACTATGTGTGTGTGTATATATTTAACTATCTGTCTATAAAAATAGTGCACTCACATACTGTGTGTCATAATGTGTAAAAGGAGTACTACAGTGAGTCGCAACCTATATAAGGCACTCTACTGTGTGGCGTTGTGTATAATGAGCACTACTGTGTGTGGCGTTACATGTATAAAGAGAACTACTGTGAAGCATGTATAATGAGTACTACTGTGTGTGGCGTTACATGTATAAGGCGTACTACTGTGTGGCATTATGTGTATAAGGAGCGCTGCTGTGTGACATTACGTGTATAAGGAGCGCTGCTGTGTGGTGTTACATGTATTATGTGTATAAGGAGCGCTGCTGTGTGGTGTTATGTGTATATGAAGCGCTGCTGTGTGGTGTTACGTGTATAAGAAGCACTGCTGTGTGGCGGGACATGTGTAAGGAGCGCTGCTGTGTGACGTTACGTGTATAAGTAGTGCTGCTGTGTGGGATTACATGTATAAGGAGCGCTGCTGTGTGGTGTAAGGTGTGTAAGGAGCACTACTGTGTGTCGTAAGGTGTGTAAGGAGCGCTGCTGTGTTGCGTAAGGTGTGTAAGGTGTACTGCTGTGTGGCATAAGGTGTATAATGAGGGCTGCTGTGTGGCGTAAGGTGTATAATGAGGGCTGCTGTGTGGCGTAAGGTGTATAATGAGGGCTGCTGTGTGGTGTAAGGTGTATTAGGAGCGCTGCTGTGTAGTGCAATTTAAGGGCACTATTGTGTGGTGATGCCCCTTCTCAGTGAGACCAAACTCCACTCTTTGGGTGGTCCCTATTTTGTATATGGGAGGGGGGGGGGGGGGCAATGCATTTTGAGGCGCCTGGGCCCACCACTCTCTAGTTCCGCCACTGGAAGGGAAACAGGTGGAAGAAAAGGGGGAAGATGGGAGGCACACAGGGGATGGGCTTAAGAATAGGGGCTATATGGGAGGAAGACGGAAGGGAGATATGGGAAGAGCAATGGAAGATAGGGGGAAGAACAGTCAGTTGTTCTGGTGGGCGGGGGAATCAGCCTGGTGATGAGGGAGGAGGGGGATTAGCCTGGTGAAGAGGAGGGGGGGGATAGCCTGGTGACAGGGGGAGGGGGGATTAGCCTGGTGATGGGGGAGGAGGGCAGATTAGTCTGGTGGTGGGGTTAGCCTGGTGACGGGGAGGAGGGGGATTAATTTTGTGAGGGGGAGGGTTAGCCTGGTGACAGGGGGAGGAGGGGGATTATTTTTGTGAGGGGGTTATCCTGGTTATAGGGGGATTTGCCTGGTGACAAGAGGAGAATGGGAGGATTAGCCTGGTGAGTGGGGGCGGGTTAGCCTGGTGACAAGGGTAGGAGGGGGGATTAGTCTGGTGAGGGGGGGTTGGTTAGCCTGATGACAGGGTGAGGAGGGTGGATTAGGCTGGTGAGGAGGGGGGGTAGCCTGGTGACAGGGGGATTAGGCTGGTGATGGGGGTGTGTTAGCCTGGTGAAAGGGTGAATTAGGCTGGTGATGGGGGTGGGTTAGCCTGGTGACAGGGTGAGGAGGGTGGATAAGGCTGGTGAGGAGGGGGGGTAGCCTGGTGACAGGGGGATCAGTCTGGTGAGGGGGGTGGGTTAGCCTGGTGACAGGGGGAGGAGGGGGATTAGCCTGGTGATGGGGGAGGAGGGGGATTAGCCTGATGAGGGAGGAGGGGGCATTAGACTGGTGTAGGGGTTAGCCTAGTGACAGGCGAAGGAGGGGGGGGGGGTTACCCTGATGACAGGGGGAGTAGGGGGATAATTTTTGTGAGGTGGGTTAGCCTGGTTATAGGGGGAGGAGGGGGATTTGCCTGGTGCAGGAGGAGGATGGGAGGATTAGCCTGGTGAGTGGGGGCGGGTTAGCCTGGTGACGGGGTGAGGAGGGGGGATTAGTCTGGTGAGGGGGTGACGGTTAGTTAGCCTGGTGACAGGGTGAGGAGGGTGGATTAGGCTGGTGAAGGAAGGGGGGGGGGGGGGGGTTAGCCTGGTGACAGGGGAAGGAGGGTGGATTAGGCTGGTGAGAGGAGGGGGGGTTAGCCTGGTGACAGGGGAAGGAGGGGGGTTAGGCTGGTGAGGGGGGTTAGCCTGGTGACAGGGGAAGGGGGGGGGTTAGGCTGGTGAGGAGGGGGGTAGTCTGGTGACAGGGGAAGGAGGGGGATTAGTCTGGCCTTGGGGGGCGGGGGTATTAGCCTGGTGACAGGAGGAGAAGGGATTAGTCTGGTTGGGGGGGGGGGGGGGGGGCATAGGAGGCGCTTACACTTGTGCTGCTGGTGCTACATAATGCAGAGCTTTGGGTTATGTAACATATTCGGTATATTACAGAACCTGTCACTTGCAGATGGCGGCTCCAGTAATGCTATGACAGGGGGCTCCGGGGTTTCTGACCTACTTGCACCGGACACAGTGAGGGGGATACCCGGCCTTCCACGACCACCAATCACTGCACAGTCACGGACGTCTGGCATTTAGAGGGAGCCGCGGGTGAGAAAACAACAGCGCGGGAGCCGCCGAAGCCGGGAATACAGCATGGGTTCCTGGTAGGCTGGGGTCGTGGTCCAGGCTGCCCGTCGCGTACGCGGTATAATGTAAAGGCCTGCTCTGTCCCCTCCCACTCATCCCCTCTGCGGAGATGCCGCCAGCAGCAGAGCAGTGCTGGGTCCTAGTGCCCTGCTGCCGGCAGTAAATAGAGGTGCTGGCGGCGGGGTGGCTCTGCACTGCAGCTGTGCTCACAACACCGCAGCGTCACTGGCAATCTGCTGTAGCAGGATTTTCATTTCCTGTTTACAGCAGTATGCAGTTGCTGTGGGCCTATTTTGAAGGTGGGCCTGGAGCGGCAGCTCCATCAGCCCCATTGTTAATCCGGCCCTGAACTTGACCCTGTGCAGCCTCCTGATGTTCTAAGCGGGCTACAAGTTGTTGCATCGCGTTAATTGTTTGGGCCTGGTCTCTGGCCGGATCCATTAGGTCAGTGCTTACTGTCACAACTGAGGGCTGAGGCTGACCTGGGGAAGCCTCAGATGTAGGGGCTGACGTGTAAGTGAACTGGGGAGGTAGTATCGGGTTCTTTGACATACAGGAGCACTATTACCAGTTGCCCGAAGGTGTGACCACGACAACAAAGTTGTAAAAGGTAAAGTCAGTTTTATTGAACACACAGCTTAAAGACACCTTTGATATGCAAAACGTCACAGGAGATGTGCAATGGTAAGTTACAGTTCAGTTCCCAGAAGCACAGGGTAATTAGTGCTGTGGCTTGCAGAACAGATATTACAGAGTCCTTGCTAGAACTGAAGATGGTAAGTCCATATGCCACAGCTAACCGCTGAGGAGAGGTATGAACTGGTATTGCCCAGCAGATGGTGCACAGAGGCTGGAGCAACACACATGCACAGACGTAGATGGTATTTGGTAATTTGCAGAGAGTGCCGGATGGAACCGGTATGAATGAAAACTTAAAAAGGTGTGCAGAACTCACCACTGTAGATTTAGGGTTCGATGGTGAGCATCGATGGATGCTGTGGTTCAATGGTAGGATGGTCACTGATGCAGGCGATATAGGAATACCGCTGATGAAGTTGAAGAAAACTGAGGATACTGTGGAGCACCGCTTAGCAGAATACCAGCGACTCAGGAGCACAGTGGAAAGCTGGTAGGCCACGGTAAGTACACTGTGGAGTATGGAGAGCGGTGCTGCAGAAAGGTGAAGTTGTCAATGATACCAGGACACCGCTGGAGGCTGGAAGCAAAGCAGCACCAACGCTGGAAGCAGGAAGCCGGTGTCTGATTGTGGAGAGTGATCAGGAGCAATGCTGGAACACTGCAGAAGTCAGGCTACACCGCAGGATGGAAACAGGTGCGGGTCTCTTAGTGGAGCTGGATCACAGGAGCTGGAATACCTGGAGATACAAGCAGTAGAATCCACAAGCTGAAGAGACATGTGTACAGGTTAGAAAACAAAAGCACTGACGATTAGGCAGCCTTGATGCAGGATATTTATACCAGCTGGGAAGCAGGTATTGGCTGGGTAATCAGGCAGAGTCCAGAGTGCAGCTGCTGGGTAATCAGGCAGAGTCCAGAGTGCAGCTGATAGGCTGTAAAGCAACATGTGATGAATCCAAACATGGCTGCGCCCATGTTTGAATCTGGAGGGAAAGTCTGTTTGAACTTTAGCATGTGAGAGACTGAAGCCATGTTACAGACAGACAGCGCAGGTGGAATCCAGGCTTGGAGCGCTGGGCCAGTCTCAGGAGACACTTGGAAGGTAAGAAATGGTGATGAATTACCCGGATTTTGACAATAATAAGATGAGACACCATACTTCACGTAAAAATGATGTAAGTGATACATAGGTCATACTTGCCTACCTGACCCTCTCTATGAGGGAGAAAATGCTCTGTTCCTGTTCTTTCCTGGTAATGTATGATTTCTTTATGACTAGTTTATTTCATCTAAATAATATTTATAATGGAATATCAGATGCATTTGTCTTTGGTAATAATTTTTATTTCATTTTTAGTATTTTTTGATATAAAGTATCTATTTTTCATCATCTGTTATACATTTGGAGCATTACAACTAAAAAATACTGATATATTTCTTTTTTCTAATACATGACTCTGGAGCCCTAAATATATCATGATTTGACATCTTTCTGCACCAATATGAATGATGTGTGCTGATGTAAGAGGAACAGGAAGTGTCCTCTGCGTTCCAGGATGACGTGACGCACATTCAGGACAACAAGGACAACAAGGATGCGCATTGTTGTTCCAGGGTGCGTTCCAGCAGCGCAGTACACCGTGGATTTTGTGACGAAGGCGCTGTGACGAGCTGGAAGTGGGGCGGAAGTTCATCGCGATTACCGTAAGTGGGGCGGAAGTTCACCGCGATTACCAGAAGTGGGGCGGGAATCACCGCTGCCACTACTAAACATTATTAAAACAATTTTTTATTCTTGGACACTCGGTTTTAGGTTAGAGTTGACACCTGAAAGCCCAGATCACTGCCTCCTAATACATATTATATATATCTCTTATGTAATAGATTCTTCCTTAGTCATCTGATTAATGTAACAGGATGTGATGTCAGAATTAGTTCCTGTTAGGTGGGGTATAAAACCTAGCCCAGTCCCAGCCTCATATCACCCCTTGATGAAGTCCAGATAGGACGAAACGCGCTGGGCTCCCCTATATTGACCTCCACCGTGCATTGAGATAAGTTTTTTATCCTTCAGACTCAGCTATTTATTGTTCTTGTTTTTATTTTTTCATTTATTATTTTTATATTTGTAATTTTGTTCAGCTCCTTTGTGATATTAAATATATTCTTATTAATACTGGCTTTTAGGTTCCATTTCTAAACTGTCATATAGAACATTTACCTTGTATCATATTTGGTCACCGTACCTCTACTCTTTTTATCCATTTCTTTGTGAACAGCTCTATACCAGTGCTGTATTTTACTGTGGGGCTGGCAGACACCCATATAGAAAGGGGGTGTGATTTTAGAGGGTTTTTTTTTTAAATTATATTGTGGTGGTAATTGTGTCCCTCAAGTGGCGCCGTATTCCCCTTTTTTCCATATATATATATATATATATATATATATATATATATATATATAAATGGAAAAAAGCTGGCGGCACTCACAGGTCTTAATAAAGCAGTAATATAACGGCACACGAGCCTTATGTGCCGTTATATTACTGCTTTATTAAGACCTGTGAGTGCCGCCAGCTTTTTTCCATTTACATATTCCACTTTCAGTGGTAAGGAAGGCACCCAGGCACTTACTAACCTGTTGGACGGAGTGCCAGCCATTACAGAGACTATATATATATATATATATATATATATATACACACTGTACATGTATATGCAGGTGGGGCAGATGTAATATGTGGAGACAAATTTAGATTTGGGTGGAGTGTGTTCAAACTGAAATCTAAATTGCAGTGTAAACATAAAGCTGTCCAGTATTTGTGGTGTACATGCAACAAGGGTGCGGTATACAAGATCTACAGTTATTAGGTCTAGTCATTAGATTGACCCCATATGGTCGACATACAAAAGGTTGACACTGACAATAGGTCGAGATTGACAATAACTTGACATATGAAAGGTCACCACTGGAAAAGGTCGCCATGTACAAAAGGTCAACATAGAAATCATTGACACAAAAAATGTTGACAGTTTTGGTTTTTTTTTGATGCTAGTTTGATAGTTTTCTCATCTGGGACCACCAATTATAGAAAATGCATTTTGCTTGCCACGCTTCCGGTGCGGTGTCTCGCCATGCTCAACACAAGGTTACTAAAGGGTATGATTTGTGACATGGATAGTCAAGAACGGAAAAAGTAAAAACACATGAAAAAAAAACACGTGTCGACTATATGTGTGTCGACCATTTGAAACTGTCGACCTTTTCCAGTATCAACATTGTGTCAATGTCAACCTTGTGCATGTCGACCTATTGGCTGTCAACCTAGGCATTGTAGAGCTATTGTCTGGATCCCATGCAAAAGCAGCTAGTATTTACCCTGCAATATAAACCATCCAAATATAAATCTCCACCTGCAGTGAAACATGGTTTTGCCAGTTGATTGCTTTTTTGCTTTACTTACAATCATGAATCAGGCCCTATGGGTTGTGTTGCGCCACCTGACCTACCTCTAACAAACATTTGTGTTCTTCCACTAGTCCCTGTAGTTCTTCTAACTCGATAGATTTCTACA
Source organism: Pseudophryne corroboree (assembly GCF_028390025.1). Classification (NCBI taxonomy): domain Eukaryota; kingdom Metazoa; phylum Chordata; class Amphibia; order Anura; family Myobatrachidae; genus Pseudophryne; species Pseudophryne corroboree. The sequence goes on along the minus strand of NC_086453.1, from coordinate 155,639,957 downwards.
GAAATAAACATATAAATTAAACCAATATTCATATATTAAGGATTACAGTAATTATATGTTCACTGTGATTTGCTAATGTAATACATTTTTGTATCATAAGTTGCTGCATTGATAATACGGAAATGAATTTTCTGAAAGCCAAGTTCAATTGCTCAGTAATAATTGCAAGTACATAACACAGACATCATAAGGACAAAAAAAGGTTTCCTCATATTTTTGTGGCATAAAGCATTAGGAAGGAATGCTAGAATTACCATCAATTCTAATGAATAAAGAACACAAAGAGGCCCCACTCCAAAATAGGCTAATAACACTAGAACTCAAAATTAGATGGATACCCCAAAAAAGACAATACCTGCATCAGGCTTAATAGGTATGCTACTGGCATTACATAAGGCTCCCCTGTCACAATGTTTACAAGCTGGAGCCTGTTCAACATGGAGGGAGTAAGGCCTTCCCAAACACTTGGGTGCTTGGTATGGGGTAACAAAAAGTTAATTGATATAATGTATTATTTTCCATGTACACTACTGGCTCTGGCAAGCCCCTATAGTCATAAATTGCTTGGGTATGCAGGCACCTGTAAATCAACAAGCACCAACATGCCCTGTCATCCAGATCTTCCTGGGTCCTCTAGTGCACCTGTAAAAAATTCAGTGAAATAAGCATACACACGTGACAGAGTCCTTTATTAAAAAAATACATTTAGAAAAACTTCCCAACAAATACTGTACTCTCTTTTATCCATCCGTGACCACCTATGTCCATCGGGGGATCCTTTTCTGTCCTCGAGCTTGCAACCATCATTTTGGGTAAAAAAAAAAATGGACATCTAATGTCCTTGTGTAGCTGCTAAGTGAATGGCAAGCTTTGAACCTATAATTACAGAGTGGCTTCGTTCTGAATGGTCAGAGAATGAGAAAGTTACTCTGTATTGTTATTAGTGTTGAGAGTACACCTGGGATATCAGAACTAATAACTATGAGGGAGGGGGGAGAGTTAGGTTATGGTTATACAAAAAGAGGATTAGGGGGCTGGGGGATGTAAGTATACTTACCTTCCCCTTTTGGGATTCTAATTATCGGAATACTGCGGTTGGTATTCTGAACACCGGCATCCCAAACACTGGTATATTATACCCAAACCATTGCTACAGTGTATTTGTTTGTTATATATTGTACATTATTCTGTCAGTGATCTAACCATGGGCGTGATAAGGCTAGTAGGAGCCCCTGGGGCAACTAAGTTGTGGGGTAACCCACCAATTAAACTACCCACCACCAGCATTACTATGCCCCTTAGGGGAGCTGGAGAGAGAATGACAGACAGAGAGGATGTCAGGGAGAGAGAGGGGAAGGAGGGAGCAAGGGAAGAATGAGAGAGACGGTGTCAGGGGGAGAGAGAAACAGAGAGCAGCAAGAGAAAGAGATGGAGAGGGTGTTGGGGAGAGAGAGGGGGGTGACAAAGGGAGGGGCCAGAGAGAGGTGAGCAAGAGAGAAAGAGGGTGTCAAAGAGAGAGAGGGGAAAGAGAGAGACAGAGAGAGGGAGAAAGAGCGAAGGTGTCAGGGAGAGAGATATAGGAAGGGTGTCAGGGAAAAGGAAAAGGTAGAGAGAAAGAGGCAGAAAAAGAGATGGGTAGATGTATTAAGCTTGGAGAATTGATAAAGTGGAAGGTGCTAACTCACAAGTCAGTCAGATGCTGTAATTTTTCAAATGTGTAACTTGACAGTTAGGAGCTGATTGGCTATTGGTTATCACCTTCCACTTTATCACTTCTCCAAGCTTAAAACATTTGCCTCAGAGAGAGAAAGGAGCAAGAGATAAAAAGGGAGCAAAAAGGAGAGAGAAATTAGGTGACAGGGAGAGAGGGGGGATGGAGGAGAGCAAGTGGAAGAAAATAATAGTGAGACAGAGGGAGGGGAAGCGAGTGGGTGTGAGAGAGCAAGAAAGAAAAAGAAGGAGGGAGAGAGAATGGGGCAGCAAGCGAGGGAGAGACACTACCTGTTGCAGCCGAACTGCCGAGGTCTCTGGTGGGGGTGGGAACTTCATTGCATTAGGCCCTGCCCCCTTTCCAATATACCCGCAGATCAACAGCATTATGTCTGCGAGGGGACGGGGCTTTGATAGTCACTCATTGTCTCCATCTCAAAAGATAAATATTCATCACTGGCTACGATACTGTTTGGAGCCGATCAGAGCCACAGTGTGGACCCTGGGTTACCACTCTGTTTATAATCCGGCCCTGAATCTAACATATGTAAATATTTTTAGAACTCAATTTCAAATGTATTCTGTATTCCTGACAAAGCTTAGGTAAGTACGTGTTGTAAATCACAATCCCTATAAGTATAATGAAAAAAATGTATACATTGTATTTTATTGTAGTGTTTAAGCACAATATTGAAAATGTAAGAATTTTGAAGCTTTGGTGACATCTGCTGGCTATTTTTTTTTTAAGTATAGATTTCAGATTTTATACCAAAATTAGGTCGTTAGCTAGATTTTTTTCTTACATTTAGGATGAATGATATTCCAAGAATAAGGTGGCAAAAAGTATTATGATTATTAACCTTTATTATGGTGCCACAAAGTGTCTGTAGCGCCATACAGGGAATGTACAAGAAAAGGAGAGAAGAGTTATGGTAGACTTACCATTGTTAACTCTCTTTCTGTGAGGTACACTGGGTTCCACAGGAAAACATCGGGGGTGTAGAGTGGATCTTGATCCAGAGATACCAACAGGCTAAAGCTTTAGGCTGTCCCAGGATGCATTGGGGCCTCCTCTGTAACCCCACCTCCAGGCACTGTGAGCTCAGTTTCGTTAACCAGCCCAATGTAGGAGCAGGTAAGAGAGAAGGAAGATGTTAGTCACATAGAACCACATTCTCACCACAGGAGAAGGGACCTGCGGCTAATGCCATACAAACCCATAGAAGCTAGGTGCGTCAGGGTGGGTACCCTGTGGAACCCAGTGTACCTCGCAGAAAGAGAGTTAACAATGGTAAGCCTACTATAACTCTCCTTTTCTGCAGTGGCGTACACTGAGTTCCACAGGAAAACATTAGGGATGTCCTGGGAGGCGGAAGTATCAAAGGCATAGAACCTAATGAGCGTGTTCACTGAGGACCACGTAGCCGCCTTGCACAATTGTTCTGCAGACGCGCCACGGCAGGCTGCCCAAGAAGGTCCGACAGACCGAGTAGAATGGGCTTTAACAGCAGCAGGAGCTGGGAGTCCAGCCTGTGCATAAGCGTGTGCAATCACCATTCTAATCCATCTGGCCAAGGTTTGCTTATTCGCAGACCAGCCACGTTTGTGGAAACCAAAATCTACATAAAGGGTATCTGACCTCCTGATAGAGGCAGTCCTCTCCACATATATACAGAGAGCCCTTAAGACATCCAAAGACCGCTCTTTGGGGGACAAATCCGAAGAGATAAATGCCGGGACCACAATCTCCTGGTTAAGGTGAAAAGATGACACCACCTTAAGTAAATAACCTGCGCGAGTTCTAAGAACTGCAAGGTCATGGTCTAATATTAGAAAGAGTGGACGACAGGACAAAGCGCCTTGGTCCGACACCTTTCTAGCAGAGGCAATAGCCAACAGAAACAGGACGATGGCTGTGAGCCATTTAAGGTCCACTGACTCAAGAGGTTCAAATGGAGACTCTTGCAGGGCATTCAGGACAACAGGCAGATCCCATGGAGCCACCGAAAGGACATACGGAGGCTGAATCATTAACACACTCTGAGTGAATGTATAAACGTCAGGTAGAGATGCAATTTTTCTCTGAAACCACACCGACAAGGCAGATATGTGAACCTTGAGGGAGGCCAAACGAAGGCTTAAGTCCAGGCCTTGTTGCAGGAAAGCCAGGATTCTGGATGTTTTGAATGTGTACACATCACAGTTCTTATCAGCACACCAGGTGAAGTAAGAATTCCAAACCCTGTAATAGAGGACATTGTGGGAGTTTGCCAGGATCAGCAAGTCGTCCAGATACGGCAGGATCCTGACTCCCTGGCGAGGGAAAAGTGCCATCATTACGGCAATGACCTTGGTGAAAATCCGAGGAGCCATAGCCAGTCCAAATGGCAGCGCCTGGAACTGATAGTGTTGGTTGCCAATAACAAACCACAGATACTGAAAATCCAGGGATACCATATAGTCTGCTGGTTCCATCGCCAGTACAATTGAGCGCAGCGTCTCCATACGGAACTTGGACACTCTCACAAACTTGTTTAGTGATTTGAGGTTGAGTATAGGCCGGAAGGATCCATTGGGTTTCAGGACTAGAAACAGGGTTGAGTAGTAACCACTGCCCCTTTGGGACAGAGGTACCGGCACTACCACTCCTGTATCCAGGAGAGAATTCACAACCTGCTGCAGAGCAGGTTGTGAATTCTCTGAGAGATTTGTGTATTGTGTATGTGTATTGTGAGGAGGAAGCAGTCCATTTAGATGACCCATCGACACGGGACTGATCGGAGGTAGATTTTTGTCTGACCAAAGAATGAGTCAACTGCTCCAACTGGTTAGACAAGTTTTCCGCACAAGGCGGATTAACCATAGGGACTATTTGAAACTGTAATGGTACAGGTGGTCCCAAAGGGGGTGGTAGGCGTTCCACTAGAGTGCCTAGTAGGCTTGAGAACGTGGCCCAGGGTGGCTCCTGATTGGATACAGGAGTTGCGGACTGACTGTGGGGTGTATGACACATGGTACACAGACCATCATACACAGCTTCCCCCTCTGGTAAATCTTTGGCGCATACTCTGCATGATGCAGGAGCGTCCACAGATTTACTGCACTTCCTGTTAGACATTGTACGTTGAAGCCACACAGTGTATAATCCGATAGTAAGTGATTGAGTCCCCAGTACACAACACCTGCAAATAAATCTGGTATTATGTGATTGAATACACAGTAGAATACACTGAATAGGTAAATACTGTGACGCACTATATAAACGACCCTGACACAGCTAGCCCCATAGGGTACAGAATATAGTGATAGATCTCTGGGAAACACTGAAAGTGAAACCTCTCAGCAGATACAGGCACACACAGTCACATTAGCAATGCAGATAATTATTAGTATGACAATAAAACTGCACTGAACAATATATGTACATATATAACACAGCGCGGTCCTAGACCGGCGGTATATATCAGAATACTTGTACAATATATTCTGTATTTGGTACACTTACTAGACGCAGCCAGTGGCGGATTGGGATGGAAAACCAGCACAGGAAAATTTCAGGAAGCAGCCCTAATGGGGGTGGGGTTTGTGGAAGGGGCGGGGTTTGTAGAGGGAGGTGGAATACTGTCTCCGCATAGAGCCTCATTTTGTGTCAGATACATTTTTTTGCTGCAGACATTGACACAGACAACTACTGACACACAGACAGATGTTGACACGCAGATTCTGACACAATTACATTGACACAGTCTGACACACATATGTTGGGACATGGGGGGTAATTCCAAGTTGATCGCAGCAGGAATTTTGTTAGCAGTTGGGCAAAACCATGTGCACTGCAGGAGGGGCAGATTTAACATGTGCAAAGAGAGTTAGATTTGGATGTGGTGTGTTCAATCTGCAATCTAATTTGCAGTGTAAAAATAAAGCAGCCAGTATTTACCCTGCACAGAAACAAAATAACCCACACAAATCTAACTCTCATGTTATATCTGCCTCCCCTGTAGTGCACATGGTTTTGCCCAACTGCTAACAACACAGCTGCAGGGTGGGAGAGCGCAGTATAAAACACAGCTTCAAGGTGGGATAGTGGTGGGACTCTGGCAGGGAGACAGTGCAAGCCACAGCCACTGGATAGAAGGGGGATGGGTGCCACGGGCCGCCTGATCACTGCCAGCGACAGTGATCAATTCGGGGAAGATAAAAAAAAATCATACATATATATAGTAAAATAATACATTGAAAATATACATTGCCAGGATACATGAGCAATTGCTTGGTACAACAACATGGGTTTCAGAGACTTAACTCACCAAGCCCTGAGCACAGTGGAGATCCCTTGCAGTAGCATGTAGAGGGGGTGGGGAGGGAGAAAACAGAGTGGCTGTTGGTGTGTTATCAGTCACGGGGGGTTTCACGACCCCCCTGCATGCACCTGTGAATACTGTGGCCAAGAAAGAGATCCACAGTGTGACAGGGATGTCACAGCTGTGCAGGGACACTACAAAACAAACTGCCGCCCTCCCTCTCCCTGCAGCATGTTCAGTTCTCACAAGCAGCAGCATGACAACGTCACCTGCTGCGATACTGCCAGGAGAAGCAGAGTACAGGTGCTGCATCTCCCGGCTTTCCGGCACCCGAACTGTCAAGTAGCCGGTCAGATAACAGCTTCCGGGATGCGACCCAGTGGTACGTAAATCCTGGAAGCGCTACAGGCGGCAGAATTGACTTGTGGTGAATGTGATTGTTCGGGCCGGCCAGCAGCATGGCGAGCCGGCCAGACAAGAGGGGGGAGTGGGGCCGGCCAACCGGTGATCTCTCCCGATGTCCCGGTGGACCAATCCGCCCCTGGCCACAGCTATACTCCTAAGATGACACCAGCGTCCAGTCAGGGAGTGCGGGAGAGTGTTAGGAAGCTCCAGGGTGGGAAAATCTGCAGTAGATGTCGCCTCGGCTGGGGAGGGGCTACAGGTCAAACGCTGACTCCCCTCTGCTGGACCTCACCACCGGTACTACGGAGCCTTATCAATAGGGGCGTTAGTACACCCAACCTGTACTCCTATGCCCTGGCGGATATAGTGGGGTCCCTGCTCGCTGACAATGTGCACGCCAGTGTCGCATTCCATCTTTCTAGACTCCGATCAGGAATGCGATTTAGTGGCGGGTCCCGCCTGGGGGATTCTCTTACCTCCTCCTCGTAGCAGCCACGAACCAGGAGAGCGTCTATAACATGTGCCTAAAGCCGTAGCGTCTCCGCCACAAGTACCTGGGAACTGAGCCGCGGGAGTATGCGGCGCCGCTTGGGAGGTGATGGAGCTGCAGCGCTGAAGTGTCAAAATGACATACAGCACTGACAGCCCAGTTTTGAAGAAATTTTCTGTCAGAAAAAAGCTTTTTTAAGGGTGCAGCCCTCCTGTTACAGGCACCAACTGGAAACCGAGCTCACAGTGCCTGGATGCATCCTGGGACAGCCTAAAGCTTTAGCCTGTTGGTGCCCCTGGATCAAGATCCACTCTGCACCCCCAATGTTTTCCTGTGGAACACAGTGTACCCTGCTGCAGAAAACACACCAATAATGCAATCATTTCATACAGTACATGTGGAATAATTAACACAGTGAGATACAGTATCTATACAACTGAGTGTTCAATAATAACAGCAGTGAGCAGTGTAACAGTGGTAGGGGCCCATGCTTAAGGGGTGTGGCCAGCATTCAGAAAGAGGCTTTGCTAACTATAAGAGAGTGGACGGCCTGGGCACCTTTATTAATATAGCAAATACGGATAGTGCATTAATGATCACAACTACTATTTATTGCAGTAAATATATCATAGTCCTGGGAAGGCAGTACAATGAAACATATGTATAATAATTAAGCACATGATGGCAGAGGCATCACTGGGTCTGGTGATACCCACGCATGTGGCTCCAAAAAGGGGTGTGACCTAACATTAAGGGGTATGGCCTTGCGCTAAATCTTGATTGTATCACTTCTGGGAGGTGCCCAGCATCCCCAGATATGCTAAGCTGCCCTCAGAGATTAGTGTCTGCAATGTTGGCTCTATCTTTGTGACAGGAGCCGATTGCTGCAGGAGAATGTCATGCTGCAGCACCCGGCACCTGTCACTGTGGAGAAGCTGGCATTTTGGCGTCACAACCTCCAAGGGTGACACCCACTTGTGGCCCAAACGCCCCGCACCCCCACAGTGACACCACTGCATGATAGTGATCCTCAGTATATATTCCACATGAATGCACTGTGCATGTGATAGAGGACAAGTATATTGACCGTCCAATATCTAAAACTCAATGAGATCTGCACTAATCGCACCCATGATATAGCACCATAGACAGCCTATGAGGCGCAGGCACGATTCTATGCAAATGGACATACACGCACACGCACCCCATGACAAATGGATCGCAAGTGTGCCTAGTTGTGGCCAAGCTCAGCTTGGTTACATCCGCACAATGCCATTCCAGTCACTAGCAGGAAGTGTGTTCTTGATGTTAAATACCACATCCAACCAGAAGAGTGGACAGGGATGTGTTGGGAATGCCCACTTTAGCAAGAGGGTGAATCTTTCTAAAGAAAAGAGCCACAAACCAATTTATAGCCATGGTCTTGCTCCAACTGGTAACTGACAATTTATAATTCAGATGCACAGTCTGGATCTGACCTCTAGAAAAGGAAGTAGGCCCTACAGACAGTGGTGTCCACTGCATTTTCCCTTTGTTCCCCTGTGGGCCAGTCAAACCATGGCAGTAAGTGATGTAGTGCCCTGGGAGGCAGACGGGCAGGATCAGTTATGCTGATTGAGTGTGTATGTGGGGGGGGGGGGGGGCACTGGAGACAAGAATAGTACAGAGTTACAATCAAGTGGGTGGATGGCTCTACCAATGACATCTTACAGTATTGAGGAGTGGTAAACTGGGTGTATAACTGGGAGGGGATAAGCAGGAAGGACAGATAGCAGGGGATAAGATTGTGAGGAGGGCTGGTAACATTTGATGAACAGGTGCATATTCAGGCACATTTGTAACCCAGTAGGCTGGTAGAGAGTTTTACAGAAAAGGGGATAGAGGGTAGTAACTTATGTTGGATGTCTTGGATGGAGGTGTGGTGTAATGACTCCCGGAGACCCCAGGCACAAACCCTGATGCTTAATGTCCATATGATGTTGGGTCTCTACCGGTGGCCAGTCTCTCCTGCTTGTGCTGTGGCTATCAGCATACTGTTTTCCCAATAGCTCCTGCATCCTAATGTGTGGGGTCAATGCTGGCATCCGCCACGCTGGGTTTCCTACCAGCTATGGTACATAGCTGCATGTCACCTTCCTCTTTGTCAGCTGACCTTAGCGCAACCAGTGTGGACCAAATCCTGGAATCTCCAGTGATCTCAGCCAATCTACAGATACCAGCCCCTATAAACGGACTTCCTGTAGTGTTTTCAAACTGCCAGTGCAACAAGTCTCACAGCCTACAGTGTGAGCCGTGTTTCTGTGCTCTTTAGTGTGATAATATTGAGATTTGTCTTTGCCTTACATATAGTACTAATGTTCTCAGCTCCAGCCCAGTGCTTAACCTAAGTCTCACCGGTACCAGCCAAGTGTGCAGCCACAGAACCACTGGTACTAGCCAAGTGATCGCCCCACATCTCACTGTTCTTACCCCAGTGTCAGGCCAAAGAACCACTGGTATCAGCCCGGTGTTCAGCATAAGTCTCACCAGTACCAGCCCAGTGTCTAGACAAAGAACCACAAGTACTCACCTGTTGTCCAGCCAAAGTCTCACTGGTATCAGTCTGGTGTCCTCTTAAGAACAACTAGAACTGTTCCAAAGTCTGGCCACAGTTTTGTTGTCTGCTGCTGTATCCAGTATCCAGTACCATCAGTGTCAGTACCATGCCAGCCATAGTACTACTATAATTAGATCAGCTTCCTGAGCCACCAGTACTCATCTGGAGTTGTGATAAGGAATATAGATTGTAAGCTCCACTGGGGCACTGACTGATGTGAATGGCCAAATATTATCTGTAAAAGCGCTGCGGAATATATGTGTGCGCTATATAAATGACTTGTAATAATCTGGAGTTCAGTCCCAGAGCCGCAGTAGCCAGTCCAGCATCCATTACCACTCATCCCAGCTTAGTGTACAACCCTTGAGTCCTCTGGTCAGTATCCCACTGCATCCTCTCCAGTGTCCTCTTTACCTTGTTGGCCTAAACCAGCTATACTAATTTGGCGCTGCATTCTCCTAGTATACCAGAAGTACTCCTGACTCCTGCTCATGCACAGAAATTTCATCAAGCCACACAGTTTTCTTCATGCACCGTCACCACTAAATCCAAGATCTGACCCTAGTCCAGAAACAAAAGCAAATCAAATTCCGATTGTGACAAGTGGGTGGAATTGATAAGCATAGATAAATGGTCAGTCAGAGGAAGAGCAGAGAGAGATTATGTTTCAAGATGTAGAAGGGGAGGAAAGATTGAGAGCTATGAAAGCGAGGATAAGATTCTTAAAGTAGCTACTGAGGGGAAGAGTCAGAGCAACAAGATAGAAAGATGAGATGGGCAGCAGTATTGAAGATACTGTAGATTTGAGATGGGAAAAGCCAGGACAGAGGAAGACCACCCCTCCGGGGTGAGGAAGGTTCTGATCTTGGAGATGTTACTGAGGTTAAAGCAGCAGGATTTGGAGATAACAAATTTAGGAGATGAAGGAGAGGGAGGACACCAAGGCAGCTGACTTGGGGTAGTGAAGAGAGAATAATATTAGTAACAGAAAGAGAGAGGGTGGGGAGGAAAATAGACCCTTAAGGGAGGAAGACAATGAGCTCATTCTTAGACTTGTTAAGTTCAGGAAAGGGTTGAGACATTGATGAAAAGATAGGAGACAGAAATGTGGCAGAGGGAGAGGTCAGGGAAGAACAAGTAGATTTGTGTATTGCCAGCAAACAAATAGTGGAGACTAAAAGAGCTGATGAGATTACCAAGGGAATAGGTGTACACAGAGAAGAGAAAGTGCCAGAGAGAGAGCCTATGGAAGCCCAACAGGAAGAGAGGGGGAAGTGGAGTTGCGAGTAGCAGAACACTTGGAATGATTAGAAAGGTAGGTGGTCAGGCCATGTAGCAAACAGCATATTTTAATAAACGTAGCCAATGTGACAGGTAATACAGCAGACAAAATAAGGCTCTCTACACCCTGACTGCTGTGGACCATTTTGAATGAGCTCCCTGAGAAGAAATAGTATTGCAGTCATGTAACCACTAGTAATAAGGACAGCAGTGTCAAATTTGCCTATTAACTGGCAGATGGGAAAAAGAAGATGGTTGTGGCTCTTAACACCCTCAATAAAATCTCAAATGATCTCTTTGACAAGTCTAGACACTTCTCCATGCTCATCCGCATTAAACCATTTGTAACTTGGACATAAACGGACCACCTGCTCCTACATATCCTTCATGCCACTGAATTTCATGGTACCATTCCCTGCTGGTTCACTTCCAACCTCTCCTATTGTTTCTATTGCTGGCTCCTCCTTCCTTCCTTTTCATTTCTTCCTCTAGCCATTGAGGTCTGACAAGGCTCTATTCTTGGTCCTCTACACTTCTTGTAGTTCTTTGGTGAGCTAATCGACTCCTCCATTACTACATCTTTGCTGATAACACCTTAATCTTCCTTTCTTTCCTAAATTCATCCCTTCACTGCTAGTGTGTCCACCTCTAAATACTATCATAATGTCGCAACATTACCAAGCTCAACATGTCTAAAACTAAGCTCATCATTTTCCCACTGTCTAGAGTCTCCAAACCTCCACACATCTCTCACTCTGATGAGAACACTATACTGTCCTCTTTTCCTTATATCTGCCTTGATGTTATTGTATACACCCTCCTTCACTCCTGTCACACTTCTGATATATTGGATTAAGTCAGACTTTGGCAGAGTCGAGGAACGGATTATAACAGACCTTCCAGTATTCACCAAGAACCACCACAAGGTGGGATGGACTTTTCGGCCAGGAGTTCATAAGTAACAACCCTCTAACTGCCGCCCCAGAGGTGACGATCTAGAAGAACAGGCATGGCACCCAACTGGCAGGCAGGACAATGGTCAAAATCTCACAAACAGGCAAAAGTAAGGGTGACAGGCACAGTTTCAGAGCTATTAAACAAGCCAAAGGTCAAGGTCACTAGTGGAGGTGCAAAGCAGAAAAACAAACTGAGGGTGGGTCAAAGGCAAAGTTTCAAGATGAAGACTAGTAGGGTTGGGTACCAGTAGTTCAGGCAGAATGCAATAGAGCCCCCAACCTGCCACAGCAATGAGGCCACTCCACGACTCCGAGCCATTTCCAACTTTGAAATATCAGATAATTAGACCCTTCCCCACTTGTGACACTAACAAAACTTTAATTTATTCTCTTTAACTCAACCAACTCATCCTTCTCTTGCCTGACAACCCAGTTATCCATATTTTCCCAATCCAATCCGCCCTCAACACACACAAGACTGATTTTACAGAATAAAAATTTAACTACTCTCCTACAATGACCAAACTTCCCCCCCCCCCCCCCCCTTCATCTCTAAACTCATCTCACTTAATTTTCCCTCCCACCTCTCTACTCTGGCAATGACCAGTGCCTCAACTCTCTACTGATAACGACATCATATTCTCACCTGCAAAACTTTCCCTGTACGACTCCGCATCTTTGGAATTCATTTCCACATCCAATACGATTCTGCCCCAGCCTCAATGTTTTAAATGCTCCTTAGAAACTCACCTGTCAACATCTTACTCACTTTTTTCCTCACTTCCCTCTGACCCCATTCACTTTATCAGTCCCCTCTTGTCTTAGCCTCACTTTTCTCCATTAGATTGTAAGCTCTCGAAAAGCAAGGCCATTTGTTTGTTCCCACTTCATCCACCTGTATCTTTGACCATGCAAAAAGCCTAATACTTTACAACATACTGTATATTTGAAAATACAGTACTTTTCTGTGGGTATGCAAAATACAAGTACAAATTTGTATACTTTAATGCTAAACAACTTTGCTGCCTCGTGGGGAAACATACCGTGAGGCTTTTGTTATCAGCTGGTGACATTCACTAAACAGCGGTAAAGCCAAGTAATTTGCCTCCCCATGCCTACATGCTTGATGCTGAGACCCACACTATGATATTTGTCGAAGTCAAAAATATTACATAGAGAGAACATACAGACTCCACACATTATGAGTCGCTATGCTTGCAAATACGCGCAGCGAGCACAGCAAATATGGTAATATATGCATTTATTCTCTAGGGAGAGACAACAAAGTCCAGAGGACACTGCACAAGTAATCAACAATTCATTAATATAATTGTAGGGAAACCAACCAGTGAAAGATATCAATTGGCCTTTCTTTTATGAAAAGGCCCAAAATTGTATCAGGTTGGAGGTGCGCCACTAAGCTAGAGTTACAGTATATATTTCTAGGGGTGATTAGTGTAGACCACTAGTGGGTACTACACTAAAAAAGAAGCTTAGTGTGTGGTGCACTCTTTTAGTATTAACTAATAAACATTACAAAAGAGTGCGCCACACACTAAGCTTCTTTTTTAGTGTAGTACCCACTAGTGGTCTACACTAATCACCCCTAGAAATATATAATATATGCATTTACACAGACATGCCACAAAGATAGATTCATTACATATTTCATACAGCACATAAATTGAACATATCAAGCGCCAGACATCATAAAGTTTTAAATTATATAATGGAGTAACGTCATGTATGTGTATCATTAGAACGGAGCAAGATGGACATGTCGTGCCTGGTGTCACAGTAACCAGATTAATGTGTAGATTCATTTGATGCCTGTTATTAAGTTGTAGCACATTGCCATGAGTAGTTATGATTAAATGTAGAAATATAAAGGCACAATTCTGATGAGAACAATGAACATTCCATTTAAAGCATGTGATGGACAGGAAACTCAGGCCATCCCTTTTGATGTCTTCAAGGTTTGCATATGAACTGACCAATGACTCATCGTGAATGAGAAAGTTCCCTCCCCTAGACTAGTAACAAGAGATCTGTATACGCCCCCAAGAGACTCAATGTATAGGTGATCACACACACAGCCGGCTGCTTTCTTTGTCCCAGTTGATGGTGGAGAGGCCGACTGTCCAGTGGCTGAATGATTTTACTGAGAGAGAGAGAGAGTGATATGGAGCGTAGTGAGCATTTGAACAAAATATGGTAATTGTATTGCTGGCCATGTATGTATTTGAATTAGTTTGTAATATCTGCTTACTGTGTAAATTGTAACCATGTAACTATATATATATGGGTGTACTATGGTATGCCGGCGGCCGGGCTCCCGGCGACCAGCATACTGGCGCCAGGAGCCCGACCGCCGGCATACCGACAGTGTGGAGAGCGCAAGTGAGCCCCTTGCGGGCTCGCTACGCTCGCCACGCTATTTTATTCTCCATGTTAATAAGATGCGCAGGCGTCCACAGTATATATTAGAGCTGGCATTTTAAATATTTGTTAGAAAGCAATTTGACTTTTACATATTGTATATCAAACATGTATATCACCCTCCAACCAAGTCAAGCAACTTACCTGTGCCAAAATCTTATCCTTGTATAAAAGTGAGTTTTCATATTCACACAGTTGCTGCTGGTGACAGAAATATAAAACAGTAAGAAGCATGTCACAGGATGCAGTGCTCACATTAATTAAGCCATCCACTTACCACAAGCTTGAAAATTTCCACGCTAAGACTATCCAGCGTCTCCTGCACCTTTTCTTTGTCTGTGAGTAGCTTATTATTCTACAAGACATGTCATTATTCAAGATTATTTAAAAATACTTTTTATGAAACACGTGTCATATTTAATTAAATTACATTATCAAATCACATTATTATTACATTATACAAATTTACTTACACGTTATACCAGGGGAATCGAGTCTTAAGCACAGTGGCCTAGGGCATTTATAACACCGATTTTGAAAATCATTTTTAATAGAATGATAGCAACATATTTGTTACATATATATGATCAGGTGACTAAAAATGGAGAAAACAAAGGGGGCGTGGCTTGGCCAAGTATGTGATAGGGAGCTAGGTGTGAAAGCTCCGTCTACCATCCTCTTTCTATCCTTATTCCCCTGCTGATGGACATCAGCTTCCTGACCCTACATACTTACCAGCCTCTGGTGCGTCTTTTGAGCAGCTCGTCTGTCCGAAACTCCCTTCGGAGCCGCTCCTATCTGCTTGTGACCGCTGCTGCCCTGTCTATCCAGGTCTGTCTTCTCAGAAGTGAAGTGCCATTTTGGGAGCCGAACGCTGCTGATGGACCCACGCTGTGCCGGAGCTTCCTGCGCCTGAGGCTCCTGTTATCCCCGCCGCCTTGGCTCATGCTGAACGCCTCCTGAACACTGTTGCCCGACTCCCGCGGCCGGCGGATCGGGCAAACTTGTGTGGGGATTGCAGCTGCCGCTGCTATAAGCCGGACAGGGACCCTGCAGCTCGTGTCTTTACCTGATCACTGGCCCCAGCCTCACTACGTTGCTGGATATCCAGGTACTCATACTCCTGCTCTGCTTCTGGAGGACCCAACTCCCCAAGACACTCTGCAACCATTTGTAAGAGCCTGCATTTCATTTCTAACTAGCTGTGGGGAGACACCTCATGCTGCACTATATTCTCTCCTGACCATCCTGGACACCATTGATATTGGACTTTCCCTCCTCTGTTCATTCTAACTGTGTGCTGACAGCTACGTTAATTTCTATTTACTGTTGATGCTGGATCAAAGGGCCTCCATATGGGGTGCATCATGGTGCGGGGAGGTAGCGCTGCCTCAGCGTCTAAGCTGGAAAAATTTGCTAGGGACTCACAGTCCTCTTCACAACCCTCACACAGTATTAGTCCCCCATCACCTCCTTCACCCTCGGGAGGCCCCCTCCAACCTGATGACGCATCTCAGTCGACACAACAGATTCTCCTCGCCATCTCGGCATCTGAGCAGAGTTACGGACAAAATTGATCAGATCCAGGTTGACATCACCCTGATTCGGCATGGTATGCAGAAGATTCGTGAACGGGTGGGAGAGGCAGAACATCGTATCTCAGATCTGGAAGATTTGACTAACCCTCTTAAAGACACAGTCACTGATTTAACTACTCAGATGTCAGTGGTCAAAGCCCAATTATCTGACATTGAAGGTAGACTTCACCGTAACAATATACGCTTTGTTGGCCTTCCGGAGAGGGCGGGGGCCTCTGCCCCCGAAAAATTCCTGGAACAGTGGCTCCTTCAATTATTCCAACGTGATGATTTTAGTCCTCAATTTTCTGTTGAAAGGGCACATCGTCTACCTGCTAGGGCTCCTCCACCGAGTGCACCTGCTCGTACTTTTATAGCTCGCTTACTGCACTACAAAGACCGTGACACGGTCCTCCGGCTGGCTTGCACTCAGGGTCCTTTCAAATTTGACAACCACATTATTGCAGTTTATACGGATTTTGCTGTGGAAGACAGAAATCCAGTGCACAGTTTCTCCAAGTTAAGAGGAAGCTCCGGGATGGCCAAATGCAGTACTTCATGATTTTCCTGGCTCGTTTGCGGGCTGTGCATGATGGCTCCACACATTTCTTTAATACTCCTCAGGAAGCAGAGGCCTGGCTGGACCGTAAACCTCGGGCTCCTAATTGAGGGCGGTTGCTTAAGTACTTTTTTTTTTTTTTTTGCTATTAGGCTTTTTTTGCTGTTTTTTTCTCAGGTGATATTGTGCCCTCATGGGGTTGCTACTACTGATGGTGATATTTTTCAATGTTCATTGTGCAGGGTTGTTATTTCTTTTGTCTTAGGACAGGCATGTCCAAACTGCGGCCCTCCAGCTGTTGAGAAACTACACATCCCAGCATGCCCTGACACAGCTTTAGCATTCCCTGACAGCCAAACTGTGTCAGGGCATGCTGGGATATGTAGTTTCACAACAGCTGGAGGGCCGCAGTTTGGACATGCCTGTCCTAGGAGCTGAATGCTAGGATAAAGTCTTTAAAGGGGTATTATTTGCCTCTGTACCCCGGGGTTACTATTGGGTTCTTAGTATAGTTTAGTCAGGCTGTTATAGGGATCCAAGTGTATCTAAGTTGTAATGGATATACAGGGTGGGGGGCGTTTGGAATAGTTTGTATTTGTTTTTTTTCTTATATTTGTGTTTATGTCACTTGTTCACTGGAAGTCTGCTGGGGTAGGCTTTTTCTTCTTACCGTTCCCATGCTGCAGGCTCCTCTTTGCTATGTGTCTCCCTTGTATCTTGTGTCTAGCTCATTCTGCCTTTGCGTTCCTTACACTCGCTCTTTCTGTCTTTCTGTCCCTTCTTTGTCTTCTCTATGGCTACGGGAGCTGAGGGGCTCCGCATACTTAGCTGGAATGTGAGGGGCTTAAATAATCACATTAAGCATGCCCTTGTTCTGTCGCAGGCAAAAAATATATAGAGCTGACATAATATGTTTTTCCAAAACCCATCTGATTGGTAGCTCTCAGGTAGCCTTGGGTTGGTCTTGCATATCATTCTACCTTTTCTACTAATTCTAGAGGTGTTTTAGTACTGATTCGGAGATCGGTTAATTTTCATATGTTTTTCTTAGGGCATATGTTAACCGTATACTTCTACATATACTTGCTGTCTGTATTCCTCACCCCTACAATAAAAAGGTGCTTCGCCATGCTATGTCATTTATTGTTACTTCCCCCTCTGCACCAATTCTCTGCATAGGTGATTTTAATAATGTTTTGGACAGGGTTTTGGACAGATGGAATGAGCTTCCTACTCCCGTACCCTCTTTATCTCCTTCCCCTATGCCATTTGCAAAGTTACTTACTGATTTTAAGCTTATAGATATTTGGAGATTGAGATATCCCCTGCAGTTGCAATACTCTTGCCAAAATACTTTTTTCTCAGCATGCCCTTTATTCACAGTCAGATTCGGGAGGCAGTTGTTTAGTTTTTCTTGCACGGGAGGAGAGGGCTGGAGGATTTATTCAAAAGATTTGTGATCCTCAAGGCACACTGTTTTATACCACTCCTGAGATAGCCCATGTTTTCCAGTCCTTCTACTCCTCGTTGTATGTCTCTAAAACCACTTACACCCCAAGTCAATTGGAGCAGTATCTTTCTCATATTAATTTGCCCCAGTTATCACAACAATGTATTGATTATTTAGATGCTAGTATATCCACAGAGGAGGTTGAGGCAGCTATTCCCTAATAAGTAGGCCCCCGGGTAGTGACGGCATATACCAGTTGAAGTCTATAAACAATATTGTGCTTATTTTGTCCCTTATGTTTTTAAATTATTTAACGCCTTGCTGGAAGGTGGTAGTTTTCCCCCCTCTATGTCCAAGGCAGTCATTGTAGTGATCCTTAAACTGGGTAAGGACCCTATGGTCCCAGACTCTTACCATCCAATCTCATTGTTATCCACCGATGTAAAAAAATTTGGCTAAATTATTGGCTATCCGCATCACTAATGTCATTACATCCATCGTCCATGAGGACCAGACAGGGTTTATGCCGGGCAAATCTACTCTCCAAAACCTGAGACCACTGTTTTGCCATTTACAAAGGGGAAAACACTCGGACTCGGAGTCGGGGGCCGTGGTGGATTCCTTGGACGCTGCCAAGGCCTTCGAATCTGTGAAATGGGATTACTTATGGGAAGTCCTTAGAAAATTCGCTTTTGGCCCTAAATTCATAAGTTGGTTACAATTGCTTTACTCCTCCCCTATGGCTCATATATCTGTTAATGGCTATGTTACATCCCCCTTTGCTCTGTATCGTGGTACTAGACAAGGCTGCCCGTTATCTCCAGCTCTATTTGCCCTGGCTATTGAGCCTCTGGCTAGCTTTATTCGGGAGTTTCCCGATATTAAGGGCATTACTATTGATGGACATGAGGATGTTGTCACCCTATATGCTGATGATACAGTATGCTTCTGTTTCTCAATAATGCAGACACTTCACTGACCTCCCTTCTTGGTATTGTTAACACCTTTGGCTTCTATTCAGGCCTGTCCATTAATTGGAATAAATCTCACATTCTTTCCACATCTGGTGGTATCCCTGACCCGTTGCCTATTGTATGCTCATTACAGTGGACTCTTCGCTTCTGGCATCTTGGTGTCTGGGTTACTCCTAATGTTACCACTTTTGTGCAACAAAATATAGACCAGGTCACGGAGGACTTGAAGCATCGGGTCCACGTATGGAAGAAGCTTCCCCTCACTGTCACAGGTCGCATCAATCTTACCAAACTGGTGATGCAACCAATATACCTCTATTTATTGCAACACTCCCCTGTTTATATCCCTAAAAAGGTTTTCACTTGTATTGATAGTGTTCTCTCTTCATTTGTTTGGGGTAATAAAGTACCTAGGGTTGCCCTGAGAGCTCTGGTTAGGTCTAAAACTGATGGAGGATTGAGTTTTCCTAATCTGCGTGCTTATTACCTGGCTGCTCAGCTGGTACATTTGTCTAATTGGATTCTGAAAAGAGATGCTCCCACGCTTGAGAGATTCTTTGCCTAGTGTGTGGGGTCCCACTTCTCCCATGTCCAATTTCTTCTTTCTACTTCCTCTGCTGCTGGTCTTCCTCCTGTATTACTTTAATCACTACTTGTGTGGCGACAGACTCACTCTTACTATGAGTGGACGGGTACGGATACTGATATGCCACTTTGGTTCAACACACAGTACGGGGAACTGGTTCATCTCTCACAGGACAATATATGGATTGGGGCGGGCCTCACAACTATTTCTCAATTATTCATTAATGGTATTTTTAAATCTTTCACGCTGCTAGGAGAGGAGTTTGACATATCCAATAAGTTTTTTTTAACGCTACCTACAACTCCGCCACAGCGGTGCAGGTGCAATTTGGAGTCTCACCCCCATCCATTTTCAGTTCTCCAGTAAAGATGCAGGTCTTGGCACTGGGTACGAGACATCAGATATCTACTGTATATGTTAATCTCAGTACACATATTTGCCCGGATCTTTTTGACCCGCTTAAATTTAAGTGGAAACTGGACATTGGACCATTTGATCATGACCAATGGCTACGAGTGTTGGGCTCTATCAAGTATACTACCCTATGTATCAAGTACCAACAGATCTTTTTTTATATCCTTCATAGGTCATATAAAATCCCAGTTTTTCTGTGTAAAGCGGGATTGAGGTCTGATGCAAATTGTCCGCTCTGTGGTGCCCCTGAAGCTACCTTCTGGCACTTATTGTGGCTGTGTCCAACCGTGTTTGCTTTTTGGGAGGCAGTATGGGTGGACATAGTACTCACTGAACCATTGTTACCCCCCTTCTCTCCTAAACTGTGTATTTTTGCTTTGGACTTTGAGAAAAACTACTCCCCAGCACTTTATAAATATGTTTTGTGTCTGGCCACCTTGGCAAAAGTGATCTTTGTACAGAATTGGTTTGCAGCTTCCTCTCCTAACCTGTACAACTGGAGGGACTTGGCTAACGAGGTATCTGGACATGAGCGGTTTACACATAGGTCTAGAGCAGGGGTGGCCAGACCTTTGGAGTCGGCGATCTACTTTGAAAGCTAAAAAGCTTCTGTGATCTACCTAGGAGGAATAATAGCGCGCGGCGTAGGCGCGTGCAAAAAAGGGGCGTGGCATAACAAAAGTGGGCGTGTTATAACAAAAAAAGGGACGTAGCCTTGCTGCACAGAGTGTAATGACTGCCTCACACGAAATAACACATTGGCCCTCACAGGTAAAAACCTCAAACACATATGCCCCCACAGTGCCATGTGCCCACAGTGCCAGATATTGATAATGTCGATATTATCTTAGACCGAAAAGCTATACATCTAAATGCACTTTTACAATGTAGCCGCTATGGCCGCTAGACTGAATACAAGTGCTACGCACTTTGTACGCTCTTTGCGTACAGAGTCCCGCGTGTGGTACGTACTTGGCGTACACACGCCGCGCTGAGTGTACAGAGTACACATAGCGTGCGCACACACAATTGATAACCTTTAAACATTAGTAAATGATACAATGTAATGATATGATTACACTTTAAACCCTTAGCAGCAAAGTACTGCAACAATGTTATACCTTAAACCTTAAGTAGCGCTGACGGTACAAAGTAACCGCAGTGCGTACACCTTATCAATACTTATACACCTTATACAGATAAATACCCTTTAAAGCCCTTGCAGGAAAGTGAAGACACCACACTGATTTGTAGTTGCAACCACAGGGTTCTAAGGCCACAGTGGATTAATTCCAAAAGGTAAACAGTACAAATCATACACTACAGGCTAACAAGATAAATCTAAACAGAATAATGGCTACAGAGAATGTACATACGTGAGAATGTTCGCAAGCGCAACCCGGCCGGTCCTCCGCTGGTCATACAGATATCGTTCAGAGTCTTCTGACCGGCCAGGCAACAATGGGCTTTTTATACACAACATGCATACACAATACAATGGTCACTGTAATCTCATTGTCCATTGGACACAGGGATGTGTCTTTACATTACAGAAGAGGTCATAGGTTGATTTGAATAGATGGGCGATGTCTTTCCCCAACTGCTCTTGTGGGTGGTATCCTCTGGATTCCCGCCGCATACATAATATACAGTAAATACAGTTAATGTTCATATTCTACTTTTGCACATAACTATATGCAGGAACATGCGATCTTTCTCTAACTAACACCGGAATGTTACCCTCAAAATACCCTACAGCTGGATACTAGACATTACCTTCCAACCTTTATCTGACCCTTCCTATCATGCAAAGGCAAATCCCTTAGTCCTGGAACTGTTTAAACTATTGATACTCGCTGATGCGGTCTAGGGGAACTATATCTAAAATGTACACTATTTGGGTTAAATATGTAATGTTCTAATAACCCTCTATGCTTTCACAAACTCTACCGTAAATACGCATACCACGCGTTAGGGCGCATGACCGTGGAAAGCTACTTTACGCAAATTGCGGATATGTGCACGCACGGCAGACTGAGGGAACGCGCAGCGGGCATGTGCATGGGGTTAGTACGTGGGGCATGCATTACAATATTTTTCGACTTTGACAGTCCACCCTTTGGCAGTCAACAATAACTGCCACTATCTAAAGATTAAACAGAAAAATATACAATACAATATCTACAGATGGTTGGATAAAAATATACAATACATTATCCATAAAATAATTGGATGGTAGGAGGAGAGGAGTAGGCGGGAAATGTATGACCTAGTGGGATAGTAAAAGCATGTATGTATGAAATCCATGTCTGAGGGGCATGTATCATCGTGCCGTACATGTTCTAGATAAGCTTCGAGGTATTGCGAAGTATACATTAAATCCTTCTCATCCCGTATTAAGGGTCTGTAAGTGGGCCAACAAACACTACCGAGCTCTTTTCGGCTTCTTGTTCCAACAAATGGGGTGCACATTTAGTTGATGATACATGGAGGGGGGGAACATATGTGAATGCTGATATATGGGTATTACTTATCGACTATGTGTGACACTACCTGAAGGTTGTAGAGATGAAGATAAGACACGTATCACAAATACATTCACATAACATTTGTGCAATCGTTCTTGGGTATTGGTTGAAGTCTTGTCCGGATGGGTGTATCTTTGCTGAAAGTGTTAATCAAAGTCTTTTCTGGATGGATGTATTGTTCATCAAAAGTCTTTTCCGAATGGATGCATTGTTCATCAAAAGTCTTTTCCGAATGGATGTATTTTTCATCAAAGTCTTTTCTGAATGGATGTATTTTTGCTTGAGGGAAAACAAAGGAGAAACGGGTAAAAGAAACGGACCGTGGAATCACGTCGTATCACAACATTGTCTCTATTGATGGGTCATAAATTAAATCAGTTGTTGTGACAATGCCCCCGCTCCTCAAACTCATCACTTTGGTACTGCGCTTGCGCTGCGTTAAAACTCGAACACACCTAAATATCAAGCCAATCATTATGACAACTCCGAGGATACAAAGGAGAAACTTTCCTACACTCACGATAAAATTTTGAGCCCATTCTCCTAAACCTGAGAACCAATTGCGTGGGTTCAACCATGAGACCCAGCCGGGCAGTTCATTACTCACAGCAGTAAGGGTAAGGTTGTGTCTCCTTCGGAACTCTCACTTCAATTGCAAGATATCGTCTATCTTTTGATCTATGACCTCGGTTGGGTCATCAGTGCTGTTTGTGATGTACATGCAACACTTTACACCATACTGAGTTGCCAAGGTGACACAGTACCCGCCTGTCACCGCTGTGATATAATTTAGAACCATCCAGTTCCGTTTTGTAAGCTTGCAACTCCCTCCCTGTATACCTGAAGGTGTCATCATACATCTCGGTGATATTATCTATCAGATTCGTTAGCGCGTGGATATACCTATAATTTATAATTCCTCTGGCGGTACGGGTGATATCTAACGCGAGTAGGAATTGAATCCCGGTGGATTTGTGGATCAAATCAGAGGCTGCGTGCTCTGTCCTATCTATAAGGTGTCTCTTAACGATGTGTTCATAGTGAGTATGAGTGTAAGGAGCTTGAGCATTGCGGTGAACGTCTCATCTTATTATGGGTTATGGTCATAACTTCTGGCAACACTCTTCCAATGTAACACAATCCCTCTGAGTTTGGGGCAAGCCACTTATACGCCTTCCTCCCGCATATGAAATATGCATCATCGGGGAGAACATATGGGACAGAATATGACATAACCATATTGCAAACCTTCCAAGTGAAAAATCCTATCCCTAACTCTCTCATCTGTTCAGTACACGTATCAGGCTGTATGATATGCGCACAGTACCCTGGTGATACTTCTCCAACCCGCATGGTCCTACTTCCTAGAGTATACCTGTACCGAAAATACCTTCCACCGTCGGCTATTTGGCGTATAAGTTCAGTGTCTACGGGTATTCTGTCGGCTCTGTGTGAAAATGCCATGGTTTGGTTATTCCATGTCACTTCCCAATTTCCCGGCTTTCGGGAATTGGAAATGTTGAAACATACTAAGGATCTATCCACATGATATTGGTGGAGCTTCAAACTAGGGGGCTTAGAAATATTAAATTTCTTGTCCACCGGTCTCCCACCCCGTAATTCAAGTACCTCATCTATTGTTAAAGGATACGGTACTAGTCCTGACTTGCTCTGAACTTGAGGTACTTGTGAGCACACCCAGCATTCTGTTTGGTTTAAAACCTTACCCACTAATGAGTGATAATCACTCAATGGATGACGGTCCATGTTGATATTAAGGCTGGACTGACATCTCTGGATGCACCCGTCCTCAACTATGTTTTCACAGTTTCTACATATACAATTTTCCTCAGCCAATAACCCTTCACAGTGCCTTCTAGTTTCTTGACTACCAGATCGTTTTCTGATACTCGCCTTTGCTCGGTGGATGTGTTGCTCTTGGAATTCTACAAATACGTCCTTGTCATCAGAACCCATTCCAGATCCTTTCTCGACCTCTCTGGTACTCTCACCGAAATAGACTGCTCTGGTCAACAACAGGGTCAACAGGAAAACCCGGAATGCAGTCTCTTGGGGTAAGTCCATCTTGTTAAGGGGAGAGAAAAAGGAGCAAGGAAGGGGGAAAGGAGGGTAATGGGAGATGGAGAAAATAATAAAAAAGGAAAAACTAATTTGGTGCGACAACCGCCTCTGGTCTTGTAGTTCTCTGTGCTCAGGTGCCGTGACAACAGTCCTGCCTCTCAACCTTCCCGGAACAGGCACTCCAGTGATACGATTTCCTCTACACTCTGCTCTTTGTCACGGGCTCTCTCTGGGTCAGGACCTTCTTACAGTGGGACGAGTGGACCCAAGTCTCTCTCTCGGCAACCTTTAATGCTGTTGTGCTGGTTAGTAAGACTTGGTACGGTCCTTCCCACCGGTCAATAAGGCAACCTGAGCGTAGAAAATTTTGAATCATTACATAATCCCCAGGTTCAATGTCATGACAATTACTGTTTGGTAGGTCAGGAATCACCAGCTTTAGATTTCTGTTTTGATTCCTCAGCTGCTGGCTCATCTTAACCATATATTTTACAGTCACCTCATTATTGCATTTCAAATCATCCTGGGGGTCAATCATTACATGGGGTTGTCGACCAAAAAGAATCTCAAAGGGTGATAGGTTAAAGGGGGACCTAGGAGTGGTTCTGATGCTGTACAATACAAGTGGCAAAGCTTCTGGCCATAACAATCCAGTTTCAGCCATCACTTTGCTCAGCTTGTTCTTAATAGTGCTGTTTACTCTTTCCACTTTCGCACTCGCCTGTGGGCGGTACGGAGAATGCAGCTTACTATTAATTCCCATCAGTTTGCACATAACCTGAAAGACTTCACCTGTAAAATGGGTACCCCTATCGCTTTCAATTATCCTAGGGATACCATATCTGCACACAAATTCCTGCACAATTTTCTTTGCAGTGAACGTAGCAGTATTTGTGGCAGCGGGGAACGCTTCTACCCAATTTGAAAACACGTCAATTCAAACTAACACATACTTTAAATTTCTGCAGGGTGGCAACTGTATTAAATCAATTTGTATTACCTGAAAAGGGCCGTCTGTCGGCGGGATATGGGATGGTTCTGTTGGTATTGACTTTCCAATATTCTTCCTCAAGCAGATAAGACATGTCATTGCTCTCTTACCCGCATGAGAAGAGAATCCTGGCGCACACCAGTAGGCTCTCACCAGCTTACACATACCCTCTTTGCCCAGATGAGTCAGACCGTGTGCCGCCTCAGCTAAGCTTGGAAGATATGCTCTGGGGGCTACTGGCTTACCCTGTCCATCTGTCTAGAGTCCTGAGGACTCCTGGCCATATCCTTTTAACCTCCAGACTGCCTTTTCCTGTGGAGAACACAAATTTTGCATTTCACTTAATTTTTGTGTGTTGACGGTATTGAATACCATCAGTTGTGTGATATCTGTCTGTAAGGGGGTGCTGGCTGCTGATTTAGCAGCTTCGTCTGCCCGGCTGTTACCAAGTGACACTGGGTCTTGACTGTAAGTGTGGGCTTTGCACTTGATAACAGCCACTCTGTCAGGTTCCTGTATCGCTGTTAGAAGCCTTTTTATATGGGATGCATGCGCTACAGGTGTGCCAGCTGCTGTCATGAAATTTCTGAGGCGCCATAGGGCCCCGAAATCATGCACTACTCCAAAGGCATACCTAGAATCTGTATATATATTGTCACGATCCGGGTATCTGGACGCCATTTCTTACCCATCAGATGCCTCCTAAGGCTGGCTCAGCGCTCCAGGACCGGATCCCATCTGTTATCCTAATGTTCACATTCCTGCATCCTCTCCTGTCTCTCTGAGACGCTGTCACAGTAACGCCTCCGCCGCCGTCCCTGAGCTTCTGCATGCAGAGTGTCAGAGTGGCGATTACGTCAGCCGCGGCCTCCGCTGTGTCCGCGTGGTTGGATGTGCACTTGTCAGCCTGGCGTCTCCTGTCTCCAGTGGCCGGCGCCGCCATTACTGTTTTCATTACCACATGGATTACAAACCAAACTTCCCTCCAAGTGTCTGCATGGGCGCAGCCATCTTGGATTCTGTCAGCTGATCATTTCCTCCAATCTGTTGTCAGTATTGTTAATCTGCATAATTGCCTAGCCAATCCCTTCCTTGCTGCAGGTATAAATACACTGTGCCTGAGCAAGGAAGGCGTCAGTGCTTTGGTTGTCAAACCTAGTTCCTGTTTGTCTCTCTCCTGTGATTGTCTTCCAGGTTCCAGCTCCTGTCTCAAGACTTCCACCATAGAGACCCGCACCAGCATTCCACCTGCGGTGTAGCCTGACTCTCTAATCCATTGTGGATTCATCTGTTTCCAGCTACAACATCACCTGCTTCCAGCTCAGCTTCCAGCAGAGTACAGCTTCTCTTAAAGGGCCGGTGTCCTTTCTACACTTTACCACTCTCCACCGGTATTATTATTTCTCCGCTCTCAAGTTCTACATTTCAGTTCATATTTCATCGCTCCCAAGTTCATTTATTATTTAACTGGTTCCAGCCAGTATCCACTCCGTGCTAACAACAGTCTGGTTCCAGCCAGTATCCACAGCAGCCGTTTTATCTTCAGCAACCCAGCTTTTCCTGGAACACCAGCTGGTACAATCCTGGGTTATCTCCATTGCTACAGTCGGGCCTGGTAAGGACTTTCCATCTAGAAGATTATAAGAACTATCTCACACTACCAGTGCCCTGTGGCTCCTGCCATCCTGTAGTACCCAGGAACTGTATTTATTCTTTGCTGACTTTTATGTTTTCTTTTACTGCTGCTGTGTTGCGGAGTTGTCATAATAAACATCATTGACTTTTATCCAAGTTGTCGTGGTCACGCCTTCGGGCAGTTATTATTCATGTTACTTACATGTCCAGGGGTCTGATACAACCTCCCAGGTTCCGGTACATCTCAGCCCCTACAACTGAGGCTGCCTCCCGTCAGCTCAGGCCCTCAGTTGTGACAGTAAGCACTGACCTAATGAATCCAGCCGGAGACCAGGATCAAGCGGCCAGGCCGATGCAAGAACTGGCAGCCCGACTAGAACATCAGGAGGCTGCACAGGGCCACATCATCCGCTGTCTCCAGGATTTCTCTACTCGGCTGGATGGGATTCAGACAACTCTCCGTGGATCAGGCGCGTCTGGTGCGTCAACCACAGTGACTCCAGCTATAACCCCACCCACCTTACCCATTTCTGCTCCACGTCTTCATCTTCCAACGCCAGCAAAATTTGACGGATCTCCAAGATTCTGCAGGGGATTTCTCAACCAGTGTGAGATTCAGTTTGAGCTACAACCTGGCAATTTTCCCAGTGACCGTACAAAAATTGCCTACATTATTTCTCTTCTCAGTGGCTCAGCCCTTGATTGGGCATCACCGTTATGGGAGAGGTCCGACACCCTGCTATCTTCCTACACTGCCTTCGTGTCAACATTCAGGCGCATCTTCGACGAGCCAGGCCGGGTAACCTCAGCTTCATCCGAGATTCTCCGTTTACGCCAGGGGTCACGTACTGTAGGACAATATCTGATACAGTTCCAGATCCTGGCATCCGAACTGGCATGGAACGACGAGGCCGTGTATGCTGCATTCTGGCATGGCTTATCTGAGCGTATTAAAGATGAGTTAGCTACCAGAGACTTACCTTCTAAGTTAGATGAGCTAATCTCACTCTGCACGAAAGTTGATTTACGTTTCAGAGAGAGAGCAACTGAGCGTGGAAGATCATCTGCTCCAAAATCTTCTGCTCCTCCTCCTCGTCAACTGTCACCATCTAAAGATGAGCCCATGCAACTTGGCCGTTCCCGTTTAACTCCTGCTGAGCGCCGAAGACGTCTCTCCGAGTCTCTCTGTCTCTATTGTGCAGCTCCGTCTCACACCATTAATGCCTGTCCCAAACGTCCGGGAAACTCCAAATCCTAGCTCGCCAAGGAGAGGGCCGGCTAGGAGTAATGATCTCCTCTCCATCTCCTCAAGATTGTAATCTCCCAGTCTCGCTTCAAGTTGCTCAACGTTATCGGAACGTCATTGCCCTCCTTGATTCCGGAGCAGCTGGGAACTTTATTACCGAAGCCTATGTTAAACGGTGGTCCCTACCCACCGAGAGACTTCCTTCGTCCATTTCTTTAACTGCCGTGGATGGCAGCAAAATTTTTGATGCAGTTATTTCTTTAAGGACTCTACCAGTTCGTCTGAGAGTGGGAGTTCTTCATTCCGAACTTATTTCTTTTTTAGTGATTCCAAGAGCCACACATCCTGTGGTCCTGGGCCTTCCATGGCTCCGTCTTCACAATCCTACAATTGATTGGACGACTACGCAAATCCTGGCATGGGGTTCCTCCTGTGCTGAGACATGTTTGTTTAAAGTATTGCCTGTCTGTTCTTCCTCCCCCAGGTCGTCTGATGTTCCACCTCCTCCATATCAAGATTTCACGGATGTGTTCAGTAAAGCTTCTGCTGATATCCTTCCTCCTCATAGAGAATGGGACTGCCCGATTGATCTCGTTCCAGGGAAGGTTCCACCTCGAGGCCGAACTTATCCGTTGTCTCTGCCTGAGACGCATTCTATGGAGGAATACATTAAAGAGAACCTAGCAAAGGGGTTCATTCGACCTTCTTCTTCCCCAGCCGGCGCAGGCTTCTTTTTTGTAAAAAAGAAAGATGGTGGTCTGCGGCCGTGCATCGACTACAGAGGTTTGAACGACATTACCATCAAGAACCGTTATCCTTTACCCCTGATTACTGAGCTCTTTGACAGAGTTAGCGGAGCTACCATCTTTACAAAGCTGAACTTGAGAGGTGCATACAATCTCATCCGGATCCGTGGGGGTGACGAGTGGAAGACCGCCTTTAACACCCGTGACGGACATTATGAGTACCTCGTCATGCCCTTCGGATTGAGTAATGCTCCAGCTGTCTTCCAGCATTTTGTCAATGAGATCTTCAGAGACATTCTATACCGTCATGTCGTGGTCTATCTAGACGATATCCTCATTTTTGCCAACGATTTAGAGGAACATCGTTTTTGGGTTAAAGAGGTTCTGTCCCGTCTCCGTGTCAATCATCTCTATTGCAAATTAGAGAAATGCGTCTTTGAAGTCAAGTCCATTCCGTTTCTAGGGTACATTGTGTCCGGTTCCGGACTAGAGATGGATCATGAGAAACTACAAGCAATCCAAAATTGGCCGATACCCTTAACCCTCAAAGGGGTCCAGAGGTTCTTGGGGTTTGCCAACTATTACCGAAAGTTTATACGAGACTTTTCCACCATTGTGGCGCCTATTACTGCTTTCACTAAGAAGGGTGCTAACCCGTCCAAGTGGTCTGAAGAAGCCATGCAAGCATTTCATCTTTTAAAACAAAGGTTCATCTCTGCGCCTGTTCTGAAACAGCCTGACATTGACTCTCCTTTCATCTTAGAGGTGGATGCCTCCTCCGTTGGAGTAGGAGCGGTGTTATCTCAGAGGGCTAAAGATGGCCATTTACACCCTTGCAGTTTCTTCTCCCGGAAGTTCTCCCCAGCTGAGCGCAACTATGCCATTGGCGACCAGGAGTTGCTAGCCATCAAGCTCGCTCTAGAAGAGTGGAGGTATCTGTTGGAGGGAGCTTCTCATTCAATCACCATACTTACAGATCACAAGAACCTTTTATATCTGAAAGGCGCACAATGTCTCAACCCTCGTCAGGCCAGATGGGCACTTTTCTTTTCCAGGTTCGACTTTAAACTCCAGTTCTGTCCGGGCTCTCAGAATCGCAAGGCCGATGCCCTTTCCCGCTCATGGGAGCAAGAAAATGAGTCAGAGTCTTCAGACAAGCATCCTATTATAAATCCGTTGGCATTCTCCACGGTAGGGATGGACTCTACGCCCCCATCAGGGAAAAGTTTTGTGAAACCGATGCTAAGGAAGAAGCTCATGCATTGGGCCCATGCTTCCCGTTTTGCCGGACATACAGGTATCCAAAAAACCCTGGAGTTTATCTCTAGGTCCTATTGGTGGCCAACTCTGAAAAAGGACGTCTTGGAGTTTATTGCATCTTGCCCAAAGTGTGCTCAACATAAGGTATCCCGCCAGTCGCCTGCGGGGCAACTGGTTCCACTATCTGTTCCCCGTCGACCTTGGACCCATTTGTCGATGGATTTTATTACAGATTTACCCATGTGCAACAAGTTCAATACCATCTGGGTGGTAGTTGACCGGTTCACCAAGATGGCACACTTCATTCCTCTCACCGGTCTTCCGTCAGCTTCCAAGTTGGCTCAAGTATTCATACAAGAGATCTTCCGACTCCACGGTCTTCCTGAAGAAATTATCTCAGATCGAGGAGTTCAATTCACAGCCAAATTCTGGCGAAGTTTATGTCAAGTCCTTCAAGTCAAGCTAAAGTTTTCCACGGCTTACCATCCTCAGACCAATGGTCAAACCGAGAGGGTGAATCAGGACTTGGAGGCCTTCCTCCGCATCTATGTGTCCTCCTCTCAAGATGACTGGGTTCAATTACTTCCCTGGGCCGAGTTCTGTCATAACAACCAGTATCATTCTTCATCTGCTTCAACACCATTCTTCACTAACTTTGGATTCCACCCTAAAGTCCCTGAGTTCCAACCGCTTCCAGCAACTTCTGTTCCCGCAGTGGATATCACCTTGCATCAGTTTGCCAATATCTGGAAGAGCGTACGATCAGCTCTGCTCAAGGCATCGTTCAGGTACAAGAAGTTTGCGGATAAGAAGCGTCGAGCAGTTCCTGCTCTCAAGGTGGGTGATCGGGTATGGTTATCCACGAAGAATTTGAGGTTAAGAGTTCCCAGTATGAAGTTTGCACCTCGCTATATCGGTCCTTTCAAGATTGAACAAGTCATCAATCCTGTTGCTTACAGACTTCAGTTGCCTCCCTTCTTAAAAATACCCAGGACATTCCATGTTTCCCTGTTGAAACCGCTGATCTTGAATCGGTTTCATTCCTCACTTCCTCCAACTCCGAAAGTCCAAACTCAACGAGGCGTTGAGTATGAAGTGGCAAAGATCCTGGACTCACGTCACCGTTACGGTCAACTACAGTATCTTATTGACTGGAAGGGTTACGGCCCTGAGGAACGTTCATGGACCAATGCTTCTGATGTCCATGCTCCTGCCTTGGTCCGGAGATTCCATTCCAAGTTTCCTCAAAAGCCAAAGAAGTGTCCTGGGGCCACTCCTAAAGGGGGGGGTGCTGTCACGATCCGGGTATCTGGACGCCATTTCTTACCCATCAGATGCCTCCTAAGGCTGGCTCAGCGCTCCAGGACCGGATCCCATCTGTTATCCTAATGTTCACATTCCTGCATCCTCTCCTGTCTCTCTGAGACGCTGTCACAGTAACGCCTTATTACATCTGGCATGGCGTCTCCCGCGGCCTCCGCCGCCGTCCCTGAGCTTCTGCATGCAGAGTGTCAGAGTGGCGATTACGTCAGCCGCGGCCTCCGCTGTGTCCGCGTGGTTGGATGTGCACTTGTCAGCCTGGCGTCTCCTGTCTCCAGTGGCCGGCGCCGCTATTACTGTTTTCATTACCACATGGATTACAAACCAAACTTCCCTCCAAGTGTCTGCATGGGCGCAGCCATCTTGGATTCTGTCAGCTGATCATTTCCTCCAATCTGTTGTCAGTATTGTTAATCTGCATAATTGCCTAGCCAATCCCTTCCTTGCTGCAGGTATAAATACACTGTGCCTGAGCAAGGAAGGCGTCAGTGCTTTGGTTGTCAAACCTAGTTCCTGTTTGTCTCTCTCCTGTGATTGTCTTCCAGGTTCCAGCTCCTGTCTCAAGACTTCCACCATAGAGACCCGCACCAGCATTCCACCTGCGGTGTAGCCTGACTCTCTAATCCATTGTGGATTCATCTGTTTCCAGCTACAACATCACCTGCTTCCAGCTCAGCTTCCAGCAGAGTACAGCTTCTCTTAAAGGGCCGGTGTCCTTTCTACACTTTACCACTCTCCACCGGTATTATTATTTCTCCGCTCTCAAGTTCTACATTTCAGTTCATATTTCATCGCTCCCAAGTTCATTTATTATTTAACTGGTTCCAGCCAGTATCCACTCCGTGCTAACAACAGTCTGGTTCCAGCCAGTATCCACAGCAGCCGTTTTATCTTCAGCAACCCAGCTTTTCCTGGAACACCAGCTGGTACAATCCTGGGTTATCTCCATTGCTACAGTCGGGCCTGGTAAGGACTTTCCATCTAGAAGATTATAAGAACTATCTCACACTACCAGTGCCCTGTGGCTCCTGCCATCCTGTAGTACCCAGGAACTGTATTTATTCTTTGCTGACTTTTATGTTTTCTTTTACTGCTGCTGTGTTGCGGAGTTGTCATAATAAACATCATTGACTTTTATCCAAGTTGTCGTGGTCACGCCTTCGGGCAGTTATTATTCATGTTACTTACATGTCCAGGGGTCTGATACAACCTCCCAGGTTCCGGTACATCTCAGCCCCTACAACTGAGGCTGCCTCCCGTCAGCTCAGGCCCTCAGTTGTGACATATATTGGCTGACTTACCCTTAGCCAATTCACACGCTCTGGTTAGGGCGACCAGCTCAGCAACTTGTGCTGAGTGCGGTGGGCCCAGGGGTTCAGCTTCTATGATACCTTTGTCATCTACGACTGCGTATCCAGTACACAAGTCTCCCGAGTCCGTCTGTCTGTGGCAACTACCATCAGTGTAAAAAGTAAAATCTACGCCTTCCAGTGGGTTGTCACTAATGTCGGGTCTTGCAGTGAAAGTTTGGTTCATATATTCCATAAAATCATGTGTGTCAGTGTCTGTACTAAATCCTCCTTCACCATCACTCTCATCCTCCACCCTTTGTGCCTATCCAGGCACACCTGGGAGATAAGTTGCAGGATTTAGTGCGCTGCATCTCTTTATGGTGATGTTTACAGGGGCCATTGGTGCTAATTCCCACCTTGTAAACCGTGCTGATGAGACATGTCTGGTTTGGGCAGAGATCAGTAAGGCTGATACTGCATGAGGTGTATGGATGGTCAGGTTGTGTCCCAACACTACATCTTCACTTTTACTCCCTAGCAAGGCTATCGCTGCAACATTTCGCAAGCATGTGGGGAGAGACCGTGCTACGGTGTCTAACTGTGCACTGTAGTAAGCTACCGGCCTGCTGGCATCACCATGTCTCTGGGTTAGGACACCTGCCGCACACCCAGCACTTTCCGTACCGTACAACTCAAAAGGTTTCCCATAATCTGGCATGCCTAATGCAGGTGCCTGTGATAGGCATTGTTTAAGTCTCTCAAATGCCAGTTCGGACTCATCTGTGTGAGAGATCCGATCTGGTTTATTCGAGGAGACCATTTCCTGCAAAGGTAAAGCCAGTATGGAGAACCCTGGGATCCAGTTTCGGCAGTACCCACACATTCCAAGGAAAGTGCGGATCTGCTGCTGGGTTTGTGGCAGAGTCATGTCGCGAATCGCCTGTATTCTATCAGCGGTGAGGTGTCTCAGTCCTTGTGTCAAGCAATGTCCCAAATATTTTACCTTGGTCTGGCACAACTGTAACTTATCCTTTGAAACCTTGTGTCCCGTATTAGAAAGGTGAAACAGAAGCTGTTTCGTGTCTTTCAAGGATGCTTCGAGTGAATCTGAACACAGCAGTAAGTCATCTACATACTGTATTAATACTGATCCGCTCTCAGGTTGAAAGGATTGTAAACAGTCATGCAAAGCCTGGGAGAAAATACTTGGGCTGTCAATGAAACCTTGGGGTAGGCGAGTCCAGGTGTACTGTACTCCCCTGTATGTAAATGCAAACAAATATTGGCTGTCAGGGTGCAGAGGGACCGAAAAGAAAGCAGAACAGAGGTCAATGACAGTGAAAAATTTCGCAGTAGGGGGAATTTGCATGAGGATGACAGCTGGATTTGGCACTACGGGGAATTGGCTCTCAACTATCTTGTTTATCCCCCTTAGATCCTGCACTAGCCTGTAACCCCTCCCCCCACTCTTTCACAGGGAAGATGGGACTATTGGCAGTGCTGGATGTCCTAACTAGGATGCCCTGTTTTAGCAAGCGCTCAATGACTGGGTACACTCTTAATTCCACCTCTGGCTTCAGAGGATACTGTTGGATTTTTGGAGCTATCCTACCATCTTTTACTTGCACTACTACAGGAGCTACATTTGCCATCAATCCAGTGTCTTGTCCATCTTTGGTCCAGAGGGATTCCGGTATCTGGGAGATCATTTCCTCTACCTTGGATGGACAACTGTCTATAACAGCAGAGTGTGACATTAACCTTTGTGGGGTGTCTAACATATCCTGCACTTCCTGAACGTGATTCTCGGGTATATCTAAGAAGACACCCTCAGGAGTACAATATATGACACACCTCATCTTGCACAATAAATCTCTCCCAAGTAGATTAGTCGGAGCCGATGCAGCTAGCAAAAAGGAGTGCTTGGTCTGCAAAGGCCCTATCGTAATCTCCGCTGGTCTACTTAAAGGGTAGTGTTGCACTACTCCTGTTACCCCCATTGCTGAAATTGTTTTACCCGTGGTTTTCATACCTACCATTGAATTTAACACTGACCTGGCCGCCCCTGTATCTACAAGGAAAGGTA
This sequence comes from Pseudophryne corroboree, assembly GCF_028390025.1. Taxonomy (NCBI): domain Eukaryota; kingdom Metazoa; phylum Chordata; class Amphibia; order Anura; family Myobatrachidae; genus Pseudophryne; species Pseudophryne corroboree. Next base: position 155,605,030 of record NC_086453.1, on the reverse strand, counting down.
GTGATCTATCAGCTACATCAACTGTAACCTCGGGTTCATTTCCAAGGCTAGCAACCAACTTCACTGGCTGCAAACTATAGGTGTGGCCTAACCCCTATTGTATGTTGTGACCCTCCCGCAGCGCGCTGGCAGCTACAATATGTGGGGGGGGTAGCTGAGAATTTTCAGAGGTCTGCCAGTCCCTCCAAGGTGGGTACCTCCTTGTTTCCCCTGCATGTGGCTCATAATTCCTCCTATGCGGTCCCTGATCCCAATTACATGTGTTATGCTGTGAGTCATGTTCTGGTCTAGGGGGTCGATATACATTGCTTTTATAATTACAGTTCCGTGCGTAATGTCCTTCCCTCTTGCAATTATAACATTTCACTACATACGACTTACCAACAGGGGTCTGGGGTTTTGGCTGATGTGGCTTCGTTGTCAGGGCTTTGATACTTACGGTCATCAGCTTATCCCCCTGTGACTCCCTGTGTTTAATGATGTTCCAATCATGCTCAATAGCGGACTCTCTTAATGCAGCCACCGAAATACCTCTCCAGTTAGGTTGAGTGGTTTGTACCTTTGTTCTCAACGTTTCTTTCAAGCCGTCCATTAATACGGACACAGCTACCTCTCTATGATGTACATTTTCCTTAATGTCGTCGACCCCAGTGTATCTAGCCATTTCCTGCAGTGCTCGATGGAAATATTCAGAAGCAGTTTCACCTTCTTTTTGTCTTATGGACAATATTTTATTCCACTTGACAACAGTAGGGAAATATACCCCTAATTGCAGATTGATCTGTTTTACATTCTCCTGAATGTATTCATCAGTGAGAGGTACTTCTGCGTCTAATTTACAATCAGCAATGAATTTCACAGGGTCAATAATGGAGGGCAAACATGCCCGTAGCACTGTCCGCCAATCTTTGTTTGTAGGTTCGGTGGCGTTACCTAGTTCTCTAATAAACCTCTGACATGCAGCTAGATCCTTTCTGGGATAGGGAAATTCAGACATAATTGTTCTCAATTCTGTCCGGGACCAAGGACAATGCATAGCAATGTTCCTGACGGGAGTGATTCCCTGAGCGTCAGTCTTCCCATTGGGGACTGCGATCACCCTGACAGGATTTAGTTCAATTACATCATTCTGGGTTGCTTCTACAATGTGTGGTGCAATTGTCTCTGCATAATGTACTGTACTTACCTGTGGACACAACCTCACCTGTCCCTCCGCTAGGGGCCTTTGCTACTGTTCTTACTGGTTGGGCCGTGCCCACTTGTGTGTCTTGTATGGTGGCTGCTAGAGAGAGTGCCGATATCATGCTGGGCTCATCTTCTTGGTCGCAGTCCTGAGGGAAGTTTAAGATGGGATACAACTTGCACGGGTTAGCATTAATACATTTATCAAGTTCACTCTTATATATTAGTATGCCATTGTCTGTAGCCACTTTCTCCCATGTAATATACGGTGGTGGTGGTGGTGGTGCATTTGCAATCAGTTTCCTGCTAGGGTTGGAACCGGCTGCGTGAGCTAGTTCCCTTTGCATATCACTCTCTCGTTGCCATAAATGTAAACAGATTGAGTGTCTAATCCTTTCTTTTCAGGATTTTAACAGACATATCCTAATCCTTAAATTCTGCAACACCTCTGGATTAAAACTGCCTACCTTAGGGAATGGTTCCCTATCTTCCGCAGTCATACGTTCCCATTCATTGCATAAAACCTCTGCGTGTGATCCATATTTCTCACACATTATGTACCTCGCCGACCCCTTGGGCCGCGGAATATCAACCTGAACCCTGGTTGATCGTCCCTTACTTGAGCAACTGGCCCCCATCTTTTGCAGGTATTGCCTTCTCAGCTAATTCCTACAAAAAACCAAAATACTCAATTATAAGGCAACGGTGAAAGTTCAACGAGTGCTCTCACCCACTCACGCCCACGTTGGCCAATACACCTAAACACTGTCGTCAGCGCCGGTCGTACCCAACCTAGGGCCCCTGTGTAACCTTTATTTACTGGAAATGTATGGGAGTGACTTACCCTAACCAGTAAATATTCGTCGTTGGAGATTTCCTGAGTGACCAGCGAAACTCCCTTAAAATAAAAAAAAACTGTTACACAAATCACGTTGCGTGTGCTACACTTAGCGCCTATGATCCAGCGATTTTACGCAAATGTCGTAAAAGGGTATCACGTTGAGCTAAATATTGCACCCACTAACGCGCGGTACAATCGCACAGCGTATAGGTAACTGTTACTTATCCGCTGTACGACCAATGGAATCGTTTTTCAGGCTGCGAAACCTCAGCCGGAGCATATCTGAACGGGCCTATATGGGTACTACGCCAACCCCCTGGGCTGCGCTCTCTACACAAAAACCTCGCTGACCTTTTAGGCCACGGTATTCAGAGCTTCGCTTGACTTTGTCAGCTGTTTTCTGACTTCGCTGACCTCTTGGTCTGCTGTTAGCTACTACTTGCTCCTTTGTACCTTAATCAATGTTAACGTGAGCAAGCCACTCTCAGGCCACCAAGTGTCCACTCACCTGGTGTGGTCTCCTACGGGATCCCGAATTCCCTGGGTCCACAAAACCTTTATTGTTTGCACACTCACGCTCGTTCACTCATATACACTTTGTTTTTTCTGTACAGAAAATTAACTTTCATTCAGGTAAAACAGTCTTAGTTCCAGAGGTATTACAGTAAAAAAGGTTTTTAAACTAAATATTGGAAAACTGATCAATTTGTGCTATTATCGCGTGGCTACCGTCTCGCGCCTAAACTAAAACAATGCTATTGTGTGATTTGTACTTAGTGGGCGTACCTTTACGCACGTATACCTTTACGTTGCGTACGCAGTCCCGTACTTTTATGAGAAACGCGTACAAAGGCTGTACGTCCGCAGTACTACAAATCCCACACTTCTATAAATGTAAGCGATATTTAACTATAATCGCTCACTTAACACTACACACAGTTTCCTCTGTATCAACCTTTACAACTAGGCCAGGCTGTGTGTGCGTCTTACACTTACTTCCTTAAATATTACTCTATAGTTTAACTAAATAGCAACAATTTTTTTCAGTACAGGTCAAAATGAATCTAGTAATCAATGCTTACGGCAATAATGCGAGCAGATATGCAAAGTACAAAATACTGGTGTATGTGTGTGTTGCGTGCGCATTTGGCGCCAAACAGAAATTTGCAGATTTTAAAAATAGCTTTTGCGTTCTTACCTTACGGATCCCTCCAGCATCCCTTCAAACCATGCAGGGCAGACGGTTATCTAATCAGCACTAGTGTATCCACTGACCAAGAGAAGGCTTACAGGGGATACCTTTCCGCCCTTTGCGGATAGATAAAGTCTGCGTAAACTTGCTAGGCTGCGGGTATGAGGAAGAACCGGACGAGCTCCCAATTGATAATGTCGATATTATCTTAGACCGAAAAGCTATACCTCTAAATGCACTTTTACCGTGGAGCCGCTATGGCCGCTAGACTGAATACACGTGCTACGCACTTTGTACGCTATTTGCGTACAGAGTCCCGCACGTGGTACGTACTTGGCGTACACACGTCGCGCTGAGTGTACAGAGTACACACAGCGTACTGAAGGGGCATGACCAGCGCTCTGTGAGCTGCTGGCATGCCCTCTCTCCCTCTGTCTTCACTCAATAGACGCTGTACGCATGCGCACAGCATCTATTCTCCGCTGCTCTGCTAAGCAGAGCAGCAGTGAAAGGAGGCTCCCAACTGATTACCCCCCACCCACCCACTGCGGGACACTGCTGCCCGCTGGTGGGACAGCGGGACAGTACCAAAAAATTGGGACAGTTAGGCGGTATGAATGTGGTTCTGTATAAGTTGTCACAGGAAACCATATTTAAAAGTATGTAGCCAAAGGGATCATTATGCCGTATAACCAATGCAGGAAAATGTCACTGATGACCACAATTTAGTGTATATACGAGTAACTCTGATTTCTTTTTTTTGCAGGTACATAACAGCTGCATAATGGGGGTAAGGTGCAACCAGGGAGATTGCTAGACTGGTCAGGGACATTGCTGCTATTTACTTGAGTTACCCGACATTTAGGGAGAGTTGGCAAGTATGATAACCACCCACCCCAATACTTACTTCCACCCCCACTGCCTGGTCCTGAGTGGACGAACAGGAGAGTTATGGTAGACTTACCATTGTTAACTCTCTGCGAGATACACTGGGTTCCACAGGAAAACATCGGTGTGTAGAGTGGATCTTCATACAGAGGCACCAACAGGATAAAGCTTTTGGCTGTCCCAGGATGCATTGGGGCCTCCTCTGTAACCCCCGCTTCCAGGCACTGTGAGCTCAGTTTCGTTAACCAGTCCACTGTAGGAGCAGGTAGGAGAGAAGGCAGATGTTAGTCACATAGAACCACATTCTCACGACAGGAAAAGGGACTAGCGGCTACTGCCATACAAACCCATAGAAGCTGGTGCGTCAGGGTGGGCGCCCTTTGGAACCCAGTGTACCTCGCAGAAAAAGAGTTAACAATGGTAAGTCTACCAAAACTCCCCTTTTCTGCAGCAGGGTACACTGTGTTCCACAGGAAAACATTGGGGATGTCTTAAAGTAGTTCCTCAAGGGAGGGGATGCGCCTTGGCAGGTATGAGAACCCGACGTCCAAAGGAAACATCCTGGGGAGCGGAAGTATCAAAGGCATAGAATCTAATGAACGTGTTCACTGAGGACTACGTAGCTGCCTTGCACAATTGTTCTGTGGATGCGCCACGGCGGGCCGTCCAGTGAAGTCCAACAGAATTAGTAGAATGGGCTTTAATAGCAGCAGGAGCTGGGAGTCCAGCATGCGCATAATCTTAAGCAATCACCATTCTAATCCATCAAGCCAAGGTTTGCTTATTTGCAGGCCAGCCACGTTTGTGGAGACCAAACAGTACAAAAAAGGGTATCTGACCTCCTGATAGAGGCAGTCCTCCCCACATATATACAGAGAGCCCTTACAACATCCAAAAACCGCTCTTTGGGGGGACAAATCTGAAGAGATAAAGGCCGGGACCACAATCTCTTGGTTAAGGTGAAAAGATGACACCACCTTAGGTAAATAACCTGGGTGTGTTTTAAGAACTGCCCGATCATGATGTAATATTAGAAAGGGTGGACGACAGGATAAAGCACCTAGGTCCGACACCCTTCTAGCAGAGGCAATAGCCAACAGAAACAGGACCCTGGCTGTGAGCCATTTAAGTTCCACTGACTCAAGAGGTTCAAATGGAGACTCTTGCAGGGCATTCAGGACAACAGACAGATCCCATGCAACCACCGGAGGGACACAGGGAGGCTGCATCATTAACATACCCTGAGTGAATATATAAACGTCAGGTAGAGATGCAATTTTTCTCTGAAACCACACCGACAAGGCAGATATGTGAACCTTGAGGGAGGTCAGGTGAAGACCTAAGTCCAGGCCTTGTTGCAGGAAAGCCAGTATTCTGGAAGTTTTGAATCTGTACACATCATAGTTCTTATAAGCACACCAGGTGAAGTAAGAATTCCAAACCCTGTAATAGATCCGGGCAGATGCCGGGTTGCGGGCTTTCAAAACAGTTTGGATGACCACCTCAGAGAATCCTTTGGCCCTCAGGAGTGATGCTTCAAGAGCCACGCCGTCAAAGCCAGTCTGGCCAGGTCTGGATAGAGACACGGGCCCTATATAAGGAGGTCTGGTCATTGAGGAAGTAGAAGAGGACGCTCTGTCCATAGACTCTGCAGGCCTGAGAACCAATGCCATCTGGGACACGCAGGAGCGACTAGCAGTAGTATTCCTCCTTCTTGCTGGAACTTCCGCAGGACCTTGGGTAGGATTGACACTGGAGGGAACACGTGAGGCAGCCGAAAGTTCCATGGAATAGATAGGTCATCCATGAATGCTGCTTGAGGATCCCTGGTCCTTGATCTGAATACCGGAACTTTGAGACTGTGTCAAGACGCCATCAGGTCTACAACCGGTAGGCCCCACGTGTCCACTAGGAGTTTAAAGACTTCTGGATGAAGACTCCACTCTCCGGCGTGTACGTCCGAAAGACTGAGAAAGTCTGCTTCCCAGTTCAGGACACCTGGAATGAACACTGTCGATATTGCTGGCAGATGGTGTTCCGCCCATCGAAGGATTTTTGATACTTCCAACATCGTCTAACTGTACTTGAACAGGCCTATTCAGTACCAGATGCAGGGCGAGAGATAACGTATTGAACACCGCCCGCAGCTCCAGATTCCTCTTTGGTCCAACGACCCTGGAAAGAGTGTTGCTCCAACACCGCATCCCATCCCCGCAGACTGGCACCCAATGTCAGCAGAACCAAGTCGGGGATCCAGAATGGACGGCCCTTGCTCAATTGCTGATCCTCTAGCCACCAGACAAAAAAAGGGAAGAAAGAGGGTTCGGAATGCCCTAAAGTGGTGCACACAATCTTATATTAAAATATAACTTTTATTATTATATATAATAAAACCAGCGAATTTTAAGAAAAAAGGTAAGAGAGTGTAAATAAGATAGAAATTGTGATTAAAATTGAAAAAGCTGCGCACTAGATGTCATCCGTATAGTTCCTAAATTCTAATATTGGAACAATGAAGAGTGTCCTAGAGGTATATGCTTTCTCTATAATTGTATATCTGTTATTCTAAACTCCTAGAATAAGTGTCTCTATTTTTCAAGTCCCTCTCGGGATATGTACTGTGAGACCGTTATGGAAACAGGACTCCTATTTTCTTAATATATAATAGTAACAAAATGATAGTAGTGCTCCAATGGTTTGCTGTGTTAAATGATAAACATAATGAAATGATCTTCCAACAATGTGTGTTATGTTTTTATTGTATCACTGGAATGATAACATAATTCTTAGGCTTCAATTGTACCACAGAGGCATCTGTATATTCTCAGTTCATTTGATACTGTTACATCCACTGTGAATGAGTCATGTGTGTAGTGATACAATTGTAACACATGCAGGAGAAACAGCAGGTGTCTGATTCTCAGATTGAACTCTAACAGCCTTATGGTTCTTGGCTGTTTATGTCTGACAATCTAATCTCAGTTTAATTGTGACAATTGTAACACATGCAGGAGAAACAGCAGATGTCTGATTCTCAGATTAAACTCTAACTGTTCTTGGCTGTTTATGCCTGACAATCTAATCTCAGTTTAATTGTGACATGAGGATGGACTTATTTGCAGCTCACGTTGCTGCTTATCACAATGGGTTAAACTTTCCCTGTCACAATGTTGATTGGTGATTAATATTCACCTTAACACAGTATTAATTAGGCACTTTCCCCTCGGAATCACTATAATGTTATACTGTATTCGCTCCTAAATTATTCATAAAGGAGCATTCAAAGTTTATTCTTTTGAATTAGATTGAGACAGAGATAGAGCAGGCTTATTGAATAGCAATTAGGCATTCATTAAGCATGTGAACCATGTCACTGATGCCCCAGTATATATGCAGTCCTTTGAACAGTGCTTTATAGTATAAGTATACTGTTTATGTTAAAACTGAGTACTGCATCTATAAGGACATTAATTAAAGGTATTTACTACATGTCATTAATTCTGCTCAGTAACTTTCAATGCACACAATAGAGTTACATATATTTCTCAATTAAGCTGTTTCCTACTCAAGGAGCACTTGATATATCCTTCACTATGCACACTGAATTTCACAATGCACACTGGAGTCTGGTATCTGACAAGACTGTTTCCTATTTCCCTGCAATTTGCATGGGATGACACTCCTCATATGGTTATATCCTTCCTATTCTAACATGATATGGAGACTGTCTAAAGTGCACAGCTAGCCTGACGCACGCTTCGCTGTTTGCTTCATCAGAGGCAGAACCAGATTGCTTCCAGGTTCTCCCCTAAATACCGGCAATTGCCGCGATCCACCAATCAGAATCCTTTATCCTGATGTCATCATCTGCATCACTAGTCCAGGGAGTCTCAATCAATCACAATGTGGCAGGCTGGATCGTGTGTAGACTCGATTACACGAGTGCCTATTCATGCTGTGATAGATCCGATCAAAGGATATGCTGCTCAAAGTGTCTTTTCCATAAAGCAATACATATCCCTGCAAAAATCTTTTTGTTTAGACATATATGCCTGATTCCCTTGTCCACTGACTGTATTGAACATTTCACATGGTGGATAAGTGGAGTGATTAGGGAAGTTTTAAATAAGTTTTAAATAATAACCAATTCCTTATTCCTTTTTATTAATGAATGATTAATGTACTTCTAGGGATAATAATAAATAATAAAAAATATATAATAATACATAAATTAAAATATAGTATAATGTGAATCCTTTACCAAAAGGGTGTCCGTGTCTATGTATATCTCTCTCAGTCTATAGTTGTATTTTATTAATATAAGGAGAATATATATATGTATATATACATATATATATATATATATATATATATATATCCCCATTCTGAAATAATGACACTAATCTTTGGGATGCTGATAAATATTCATGGGACAATCTATGTATTGTATTATGATTCTACCCACCAAATGGACTGTGATACCAAGGAAGCCCTTAGTTAATGTAAAATAACATAATTTTAAATTATTTAATTCTATTAAATTTTGGACAGTCTCAATTAGAATATCCAAACAGGGGGAGTGAACATAAAAGCAGAAAGAGGGATGTGTGATCTTAGAAGGTAATCAACAGATAATTTCGTCCGTTGAATAGTGTGGGGACCTGCAGGTGTTCAGATGTGTCTCTGAATTGTCACAAAGTGGTATACGGTCTCCTATCCCCAATGTCTTCAATCAGTGCATGTGTAATAGATTCTACATGCGATAAGTGTGAGAAATAAAAATAATTAATAAATAATGTGAAATAAATATTGTATGTAGTGTTAGTGCTCCTCCTCTCGTGAAAATTTATGAGTGATATCTTGCATCTTTGGGGTAGCTGTAGAAACAGTGATTCCAACTTGTGCCTCGATAAAATATAAGGGAATGATATCATAATTCTATAATTAAGAACAAATAAGTGATGAGAACTCAAATGTGACAAAGAATAAAAAAAAAAAAAAAATTTAAAAAACTGTGAACTAACTCGTGCAAAGTGAAGAATTATGTGGTGAATAGGAATAAAAGAAATACATATGTTAGAGTATTCTTATGTACATTTGTGGATATTCCACTCTACTATTGAAATACATAATTCAAATGATCAATAATGGATCCAAAATCGCAAAATCAATGGGCCCCCTTTGGTATGTTCTGATCTAAGGTCTCTTATACCATTCAGTGATATTGGGGAGCACTCCCTAGATAGTGGGGAGGACCTTTCAGGTATGTATGATGTTTATAACCCTACGAGTATGGATATCCAAAATTCATGAATTGTATATGAATTCTAGGGCTTCTCTCTAGATTACAGAAAAGAAATGTATGTATTTTCTTCATTCAAACCCTTAGGTATAAGGGTATCCATCAAGAAGATCAGCCTGGTTTCCTGTTTGAGAAGTTCCCGATCAATATCACCTCCTCTGATATTTAGGGTAATTCTCTTCATACCAAAGGCTACCAGACCCCTGGAATTGCCTTGGTGATGTTTCAGAAAATGTCGCGCTACTGGTGTGAGTGTCTTCATCAGTTCCTTATCTCTCCTGGCGTTTCTTATATTCCCAAGATGCTCGAGTAGTCTTTTCTTCAGAGGCCTCTTAGTTTTCCCTATGTAGCTCTTGTTACATGGGCATCTTAAATTGTATATCACGGCAGGGGTTTCACAGTTGATGTACTCTCCAATGCGCCAAACCCTGTCAAATTTGTCCGTATATTCCATTGTGTGGACCATGATCGAACATGCCTTGCAAGTACCACATTTATTGGATCCTTTTTTGTTGTATAGGGGTTTCTTAACAGTTTCCAAGTGGCTCTGGACTAATATATCTCTGAGGTTTTTAGATCTTCTCCAATTCACTGTGATACCTTCCCCCAGAATTGTTTCCAAATCTGGATCGGTCCTGAGAATTTCATAGTGTTTCTGTAAGATCTCCCGAACATCCTGCCACTCCTGGCAGAAGGTACCTATGAATCTTACTTTCTCCTCCTCCTTCTTTTTCGTCTTAGGCGTGAGTAGTTGGTCTCTTGTGTACGTTCTTGTTTCGTGATAAGCTTGTTTGACTGATCTCTTACTGTATCCACGGGACTCCAATCTATTGCTTAGTTGTTTGGCCCTCAATTGGAAAGTGTCTTTTTCAGAGCAATTCCTCTTCATACGTAAGAACTCCCCTTTTGGCAGTCCTTTTATTACTGACGGGTGGTGGGAGCTTTCATGATGTAATATACTGTTTGTTGCAGTTTTTTTATGAAAAAGATCTGAAGAGATATGTCCATCTGCTTCCAAGGTCAGTGTAACATCTAAAAAATTCACCATTTTCTCATCCATTTCATATGTGAGTTTTAGATTCAGATTGTTTGAATTGAGCTTCTGCATGAATTTCATAAATGTCGGTTTGTCTCCTCCCCAAATTATGAGGAGGTCATCTATATACCTCATCCACATGTGTATGTGGGTGGTATATGGGTCATTCTCCTCGCAGAACACAATGTCCCTCTCCCACCACCCCAGGTACAGGTTAGCGTACGTGGGCGCACACGTAGTCCCCATCGCAGTCCCCTGTACCTGGAGGTAGAAGTCGCCGTCGCAAACGAAATAGTTCTTGGTCAGGACAAAACGTAAGAGGGTGATCAAGAAGTTATTGAAATCACTCTTTTGGTCCATATTCAAAAAGTATTGGACCGCCTGGATCCCAAATTCATGTTTAATGCTCGTGTACAAGCTTTCGACGTCACAAGTTATCAGCCATGTGCCGGAATTGAATACCACATCTTGAATTTTGCTGAGGACGTCAAGAGTGTCCCTTGTATATGATGGTAATCCTATGACGTATTCCCTCAGATGCAGATCTAGGTATTCACTAGCCTTCTCCGTCAAGCTGCCTATTCCCGACACAATGGGTCTGCCCGGTGGATTGACCTCATCCTTGTGAATTTTAGGAAGTAGGTATAGGGTAGGTATCTTGGGATTTTCAGAATATAGGAAGTCAAAATCTTTCTTGGGAATGATGCCACTGTCTTTTGCTCTCTGAATTGTTCTGTTGTAAATCTCTTGATAATCCTGAGTGGGATTAAAAGTAAGTTTTTTATAACAGAGTTTGTCCCCTAATTGCCTCTTAATTTCTTTTGTGTATTTCTCCCGTGGCCAGAGCACAACATTGCCCCCTTTGTCAGAGGGCTTAATAATTGTGTCTTTCCATTGTTGTATCTCATTAAGGGCCTTCCTCTGTTGGATATTAAGATTTTGTGGATATTTTCCCTTTCTTTTGGATATTTCTAGTTTGTCTAGATCCTGGCTCACCAGGTCCACAAAGACTTTCACAGGTGGACAGATATGAAAGTCTGGGGAGAAGGTAGATCTTTTCTTAAGGATAACTCCTGACTTGCTCGGTATGGGTTCTATTTCCAGAGTTTGTTGTACTGATGTCGCTATGTCAGGTTGATTCCCTTCAAGTTCTTCTAGGATGGACAGAGCTTCGGAATCTTCATGGGTTAATTCTTCAGGAAAAATTCCCAGTTCCCTATATTCTGAGTTTTTCAGAAATAATTTTTTTAGGAGTATTTTACGGGCAAAGAGGTTGAGGTCCTTCTCCATATTAAACCTGTCAAATGATTGGGTAGGAGAGAAAGAGAGACCCTTATTGAGTATTTCTATTTGTGGTGAGGTAAGTATTTTATCAGTCAAGTTGATGATCCTAAGGGAATCACCAGTGTCTATCTTCTGTATCTCTTGGAGTCTCTGTAATCTTCCTTCCAGTCCTTTGGTCCCTTCTTTCTTTTTCTTACCGCTTCTGATCCTCTTGAACCCTGTCCTATAGTCTCCCTGATTTCTCTGGGGGTAGCCCCTAAAAAATCCCTTTGTTGTTTACGGGAGAATGATTGATCTTGTGAGGATTCGTTCTCTGATGACTCTACCTCTGATGTTGTGTATCCCGTATTTCTTTCTGTCATGGGTTTTTTCCTCATGTGTGTCCATTTGCAGATGTTCTGCGTGAGGAAATCATTTTTATCTCAGAGATATATTAGTCCAGAGCCACTTGGAAACTGTTAAGAAACCCCTATACAACAAAAAAGGATCCAATAAATGTGGTACTTGCAAGGCATGTTCGATCATGGTCCACACAATGGAATATACGGACAAATTTGACAGGGTTTGGCGCATTGGAGAGTACATCAACTGTGAAACCCCTGCCGTGATATACAATTTAAGATGCCCATGTAACAAGAGCTACATAGGGAAAACTAAGAGGCCTCTGAAGAAAAGACTACTCGAGCATCTTGGGAATATAAGAAACGCCAGGAGAGATAAGGAACTGATGAAGACACTCACACCAGTAGCGCGACATTTTCTGAAACATCACCAAGGCAATTCCAGGGGTCTGGTAGCCTTTGGTATGAAGAGAATTACCCCAAATATCAGAGGAGGTGATATTGATCGGGAACTTCTCAAACAGGAAACCAGGCTGATCTTCTTGATGGATACCCTTATACCTAAGGGTTTGAATGAAGAAAATACATACATTTCTTTTCTGTAATCTAGAGAGAAGCCCTAGAATTCATATACAATTCATGAATTTTGGATATCCATACTCGTAGGGTTATAAACATCATACATACCTGAAAGGTCCTCCCCACTATCTAGGGAGTGCTCCCCAATATCACTGAATGGTATAAGAGACCTTAGATCAGAACATACCAAAGGGGGCCCATTGATTTTGCGATTTTGGATCCATTATTGATCATTTGAATTATGTATTTCAATAGTAGAGTGGAATATCCACAAATGTACATAAGAATACTCTAACATATGTATTTCTTTTATTCCTATTCACCACATAATTCGTCACTTTGCACGAGTTAGTTCACAGTTTTTTAAATTTTTTTTTTTTTTTTATTCTTTGTCACATTTGAGTTCTCATCACTTATTTGTTCTTAATTATAGAATTATGATATCATTCCCTTATATTTTATCGAGGCACAAGTTGGAATCACTGTTTCTACAGCTACCCCAAAGATGCAAGATATCACTCATAAATTTTCACGAGAGGAGGAGCACTAACACTACATACAATATTTATTTCACATTATTTATTAATTATTTTTATTTCTCACACTTATCGCATGTAGAATCTATTACACATGCACTGATTGAAGACATTGGGGATAGGAGACCGTATACCACTTTGTGACAATTCAGAGACACATCTGAACACCTGCAGGTCCCCACACTATTCAACGGACGAAATTATCTGTTGATTACCTTCTAAGATCACACATCCCTCTTTCTGCTTTTATGTTCACTCCCCCTGTTTGGATATTCTAATTGAGACTGTCCAAAATTTAATAGAATTAAATAATTTAAAATTATGTTATTTTACATTAACTAAGGGCTTCCTTGGTATCACAGTCCATTTGGTGGGTAGAATCATAATACAATACATAGATTGTCCCATGAATATTTATCAGCATCCCAAAGATTAGTGTCATTATTTCAGAATGGGGATATATATATATATATATATATATGTATATATACATATATATATATATTCTCCTTATATTAATAAAATACAACTATAGACTGAGAGAGATATACATAGACACGGACACCCTTTTGGTAAAGGATTCACATTATACTATATTTTAATTTATGTATTATTATATATTTTTTATTATTTATTATTATCCCTAGAAGTACATTAATCATTCATTAATAAAAAGGAATAAGGAATTGGTTATTATTTAAAACTTATTTAAAACTTCCCTAATCACTCCACTTATCCACCATGTGAAATGTTCAATACAGTCAGTGGACAAGGGAATCAGGCATATATGTCTAAACAAAAAGATTTTTGCAGGGATATGTATTGCTTTATGGAAAAGACACTTTGAGCAGCATATCCTTTGATCGGATCTATCACAGCATGAATAGGCACTCGTGTAATCGAGTCTACACACGATCCAGCCTGCCACATTGTGATTGATTGAGACTCCCTGGACTAGTGATGCAGATGATGACATCAGGATAAAGGATTCTGATTGGTGGATCGTGGCAATTGCCGGTATTTAGGGGAGAACCTGGAAGCAATCTGGTTCTGCCTCTGATGAAGCAAACAGCGAAGCGTGCGTCAGGCTAGCTGTGCACTTTAGACAGTCTCCATATCATGTTAGAATAGGAAGGATATAACCATATGAGGAGTGTCATCCCATGCAAATTGCAGGGAAATAGGAAACAGTCTTGTCAGATACCAGACTCCAGTGTGCATTGTGAAATTCAGTGTGCATAGTGAAGGATATATCAAGTGCTCCTTGAGTAGGAAACAGCTTAATTGAGAAATATATGTAACTCTATTGTGTGCATTGAAAGTTACTGAGCAGAATTAATGACATGTAGTAAATACCTTTAATTAATGTCCTTATAGATGCAGTACTCAGTTTTAACATAAACAGTATACTTATACTATAAAGCACTGTTCAAAGGACTGCATATATACTGGGGCATCAGTGACATGGTTCACATGCTTAATGAATGCCTAATTGCTATTCAATAAGCCTGCTCTATCTCTGTCTCAATCTAATTCAAAAGAATAAACTTTGAATGCTCCTTTATGAATAATTTAGGAGCGAATACAGTATAACATTATAGTGATTCCGAGGGGAAAGTGCCTAATTAATACTGTGTTAAGGTGAATATTAATCACCAATCAACATTGTGACGGGGAAAGTTTAACCCATTGTGATAAGCAGCAACGTGAGCTGCAAATAAGTCCATCCTCATGTCACAATTAAACTGAGATTAGATTGTCAGGCATAAACAGCCAAGAACAGTTAGAGTTTAATCTGAGAATCAGACATCTGCTGTTTCTCCTGCATGTGTTACAATTGTCACAATTAAACTGAGATTAGATTGTCAGACATAAACAGCCAAGAACCATAAGGCTGTTAGAGTTCAATCTGAGAATCAGACACCTGCTGTTTCTCCTGCATGTGTTACAATTGTATCACTACACACATGACTCATTCACAGTGGATGTAACAGTATCAAATGAACTGAGAATATACAGATGCCTCTGTGGTACAATTGAAGCCTAAGAATTATGTTATCATTCCAGTGATACAATAAAAACATAACACACATTGTTGGAAGATCATTTCATTATGTTTATCATTTAACACAGCAAACCATTGGAGCACTACTATCATTTTGTTACTATTATATATTAAGAAAATAGGAGTCCTGTTTCCATAACGGTCTCACAGTACATATCCCGAGAGGGACTTGAAAAATAGAGACACTTATTCTAGGAGTTTAGAATAACAGATATACAATTATAGAGAAAGCATATACCTCTAGGACACTCTTCATTGTTCCAATATTAGAATTTAGGAACTATACGGATGACATCTAGTGCGCAGCTTTTTCAATTTTAATCACAATTTCTATCTTATTTACACTCTCTTACCTTTTTTCTTAAAATTCGCTGGTTTTATTATATATAATAATAAAAGTTATATTTTAATATAAGATTGTGTGCACCACTTTAGGGCATTCCGAACCCTCTTTCTTCCCTTTTTTTGTGCAGATTTATTTTGCCCGTGGTAGCACCCCCTAAACTGTCATGAATAACACAGATGTGTTTGGGACAAAATAAATAAGGGGTCATTTTCATAGAAGTTATTCAACCTGTGCGACCAGTACTACAGTCACTACCTCTAGCCACCAGATCAGCGATTGACGAACCTCCGGAGTCAAAGTAATCATGTTGAGGTAGGCCGTTCCACTTGGAAAGAATTAACCTCTGCAGAGGGCGGGAATGAAATTGAGCATACTCTACCATGTCAAATGCCAATACCATCAGGCCAAGTACTTGCATCACCGAGTGCATATTCTGGGGCAACATAGGAAGCATATTATCGTGTCCTGAAGCTTCAGGACTTTCTCTGGAGACAGGAACAGACGTTGACTGTGTGTGTCCAGGAGTGCCCCCAGGTACGCCATGCTCTGAGCTGGAACCAGCAAGGATTTCTTCCAATTGATAAGCCACCCGTGGGCTTGTAGGAAGCTTACCGTAAGTTGTAGATGACTGAGGAGGACATCGTGGGAGTTTGCCAGGATCAGCAAGTCGTTCAGATACAGCAGGATCCTGACTCCCTGGCATCGGAGATGTGCCGTTATTACGGTCATGACCTGGGTGAAGATTCGAGGAGCTGTAGCCAGTGCAAATGGCAATGCCTGGAACTGATAGTGTAAGTTGCCAATAACAAACCGCAGATACTGCTGATGTGACTTAACAATAGGTATAAGCAGGTACGCATGCTAAATATCCAGGGACACCATATAGTCTGCGGGTTCCATCGCCAGTAAAATTGAGCGCTGCATCTCCATATGGAATTTGGACACTCTCACAAACTTGTTTAGTGATTTGAGGTTGAGTATAGGCCGGAAGGACCCATCGGGTTTCGGGACTAGAAACAGGGTCGAGTAGTAAACACTGCCTCTTTGGGACAGAGGTACCAGCACTACCACTCCTGAATCCAGGAGATAACTCAAAACCTGCTGCAGAGCTTGCGCCTTTAGTGGATCTGAAGGGATGACCACGGTGCAAAAGTGGTGAAGGGTACATCTCTTGAAAGAGAGTGCATACCCATGAGAGACAACTTCCCATGTGTCTTAAGTGGTCTTCGACCAGACCTGGGTGAACTGCAGAAGTCGGCCTCCCACCCTGGAGCCCCCCAAGGGGAGGCCCACCCCGTCATGTGGCAGGCTTGTCTTGTTTAGAAGCAGGCTGACGGGCCGCCCAGGACGGCTTCGTCTTGGGCTTAGTGGTTTTGGAAGAAGAGATTCTCTCGGGTATGCCTGACCTTTTGCTTTCCCTTGAGGTCGAAAGGAACAAAAAGTGGTACCTTTTGCCTTCTGTTCAGAAGGATTAGTATTTGGGAGAAAGGCAGTTTTGTCAGCCGCCACTTCAGACACCATTTTATTTAGTGTACACAAAATACCCAGAGAAAGTTAGTAGACTCTCCAATGGTGGGGCACTCTAAAGTGTGATCAAAATATACCCATATATAATCGGACAATAGTAAAACCTAACTTTTAATATTAATCACCATAAAATGGAGTATCAGAACTCCTAAAGCTATAAGGCGAAATATTGAGACACTAAACACACATAAAAGACAACATGGTTAAAAAGGTACAGGCTTATGTATTCTCCTCTGGGTATTCTCTCCTGAACGTAGGTGAACATAGATATGCCCAGTTGAAGGGCGGAGATAGCGCTATAAGAAGCGCTTTATGATGGACATGAGTGTGAGCTGTTCCCCACTGTGAGCAAGCCGTCCCGGCAAAACGTACGTTAGGAAGGAACCTTGCGGGGATCCCGCTGATTGCGCACGGCGGGTCACCCACGGTACAGGTCGTATAATACCAGCTTTCATGATTATCATATGTTCTAAAGCGGTTGTTGCCAAAGGCTGTTCGCCACCAGCATTTGTTTGATATGTTTTACATGCTACTCCAGTCACAGGTATACTTAATTGGCCGTGTCTGAGACCAACTATAAAGGCTACAACTAGAATTGAGGAAAGAGAGACCCTGTTAACAACAGGTGGCACTGTTTAATGAAACATATGTCTACAGTAATTTTTGCTTCTGTTTCCTGCACTTTGTTACCCAGGTCATTTTCTCTATGTATAGCCCTGCTTAATTGATATATGCATTGGCAAAAAATAGGAGATAATTATCAGTAGAGTGCAGCAATCATGCATTCTGCATAAAATAATGCCACACGGATTATAAAATTATTGTTTGTGATTTTTTGCCTAAACACATTCTGCAGGAGATATACAATTCTTCACAAGCAACAATATGATTATCTGAGATTCAATCTCTCACTAGAGAATTTTCCTCTTCCTTCAGTTCCAGAGTTGTGGAGTGTTAGTAGTTCTCTCATTGGCTGCGCTGACCTCCGTGTCATCAGCCAAAAACAGAAACAAATAAAACACACCACAGGTACGCTGGTACTATCTATATTTCCTATGGCTGGATTGAGTAAGGGTCTCTCACCCGGTATCCAATGCGGTAGCACATGCGGGGCAGCAGAACCCCGAAATACGCCGCAAGGCCTTGTCTGTCTCGTTTACTTTGACCAAAATTACTGCCTTATACACCTGTGACTTGGGCTGAGGCCCAGAGGAGAATACATAAGCCTGTGCCTTTTTAACCATGTTGTCTTTTATGTGTGTTTAGTGTGTCAATATTTCGCCTTGTAGCTTTAGGAGTTCTGATACTCCATTTTATGGTGATTAATATTAAAAGTTATGTTTTACTATTGTCCGATTAAATATTGGTATATTTTGATCACACTTTAGAGTGCCCCACCATAGGAGAGTCTACTACCTGTCTCTGGGTATTTTGTGTACATTTAATTTCACTCTCAGGGAGCACCACCTACCTGCCCAGCAGATGAGCAATTAGCTACCTGCAGGGGTCAGAATTTGGATTATAAAGTGTATTTGATACAATTCTCAATACGCCTTGGATCAATTTAGAGATCTGTGCGGTCAACACCAAAACCCTACCCGTAAAACCTTCACAATTTTATTTAGGTCTTCCCCAAATAATATGTCTCTCTTAAAAGGGAGTACCTCCAAGGTATTTTTGGAGTCCAGGTCCACCTTCCATGGCCTCAACCACAGAATAAGGCGAGCCAGGACAGACGAAGTCGACGCCTTGGCCGCCAACACACCCGTCCTCAGAGGACGCCTCTTGAATATAATAAGAAGCAGTGGTGATGTGAGACAGGTATTGTCTGGCATTGTCAGATATATCCTCAGGCAGCTCTTCCTCTAATGCCTGAACCCATGTTTCAATACATTTAGCAGCCCAGGAGGCAGCAATAGTGGGTCTATGTACAGCACCTGTCAGGGAGTAAACAGATTTCAGACATCCCTCCACACTAGGCAAGTGACATGAAAATCCACCGGCGGTGAATTTTCCCACTTGTTACATAACTCTGTAGGGAAAGGGTAGCGAGCTAAGGCCCGTTTAGAGAGAGGGAATGTCTTCCCTGGATTAGACCAGGGTTCCTGCCTGATGTCCACCAAATGGTCAGAATGGGGTAACAGAGTTTTAACCACCATCGCCCGATTAAACATGTTTAAACATGTCAGTTTTCTTGGTGATAGTAGTGGGTTCCTCATCATCATCAGAGATTTGTAGGATTTGCTTAATAGCAACCACTAGAGCAGGGATGTCAATTTGCATTGTAGAATCCTCGTCAGAAACGCCCGATTCAATGTCTGACAGGACAGTATGCTCCCCCTCCTCTTCAGATAAAACATCTAAGAGATTTGTGGATTGTGAGGAGGAAGCAGTCCGCTTAGATGACCCAATGACATGGGAATGAGTCAACTGCTGCAACTGGTTAGACAAGTTGTCCGCCCAAGGCGGATTAACCATAGGGACTATTTGAGGCTGTAATGATACAGGCGGTTCTATAGGGGACATTATGCGTTCCACTAGAGTACCCAGTAGGCTTGAGAACGTGGCACAGGGTGGCTCCCGATTGGATACAGGAGTTGCGGACTGACTGGAGAGTGTATGACACATAGTACACAGACCATCATGTACATCCTTCCCCTCTGGTAAATCCTTGGGGCATACTCTGCATGATGCAGGAGCGTCTACAGATTTACTGCCCTTCCTGTTAAACATTGTACACAAATGCAACAGAGATCGGTTTAGTACGACGAAGCCAGAGTATAATTCCTGCAAATAAATCCGATAGTATGTGACTGAGTTCGCCGGAACATAACACCTGCAAATAAATCCGGTATTATGTGACTGAGTAGAATACATTAAATAGGTAAATACTGTGATGCACTATATAAACGAGTCACAGCGCTGTATACTGGTGGCTTTACAAGGGAGACCCAGAGACTAGCCGCAGCTATACTCCTAAGATGGCGCCCAGCTTCTCAGTCAGGGAGTAAGGGAGAGTGTGAGGAAGCTCCAGCATGGGAAAATTTGCAGTAGATGTTGCCCTGGGCCGGGGAGAGGCTGCAGGTCAAGCAACGACTCCCCTATGCTGGACCTCACCACCGGTACTATGGAGCCTTATCAATAAGTGCGTTAGTACACCCGACCTGTACTCCTATACCCTGGCGGATATAGTGGGGTCCCTGCTCAGTGACAGTGTCCACGAGAGCGTCAAAGTCCGTCTCCCTAGACTGCGATCAGGAACGTGATTTAGTGGCGGGTCCCGCCTGGGGGACCCTCTTATCTCCTCCCCATAGCAGCCAAGCGAACCTGGAGAGCGTCTGCGACCGTGTGACTAAAGCCATAGCGTCTCTGCCGCAAGTACCCGGGAACTGAGCCACGGGAGTATGCGGCGCCGCTTGGGAGGTGATGGAGCTGCAGCGCTGAAGTGTCAAAATGACATACAGTACTGACAGCCCAGTTTTGAAGAAATTTTCTGTCAGAAAAAGCTTTTTCAGGGCTGCCCAGTGCAGCCCTCCTGTTAGGTGACCTGCTACTACAGGCACCAACTCGAAACTGAGCTCACAGTGACTGGAGGCAGGGTTACAGAGGAGGCCCCAATGCATCCTGGGACAGCCCAAAGCTTTAGCCTGTTGGTGCCTCTGGATCAAGATCCACTCTACACACCCCGATGTTTTCCTGTGGAACACAGTGTACCCTGCTGCAGAAATAAATAATTTGAATACCGATGTGTCTAGTTGCATCCTTGCTGCTTCCTGCAGCTTTTCCTGGTGCTGCAGAACGTGGCATTAGTAGTACAATACACACCGTGGGGTACATTTACTAAGATTGGAGTTCTATTTAAGATGGGATGTTGCCCATGGCAACCAATCAGATTCCAGGTATTATCTCCTAGAAGGTGCTAGATAAATGAGAAGTAGAATCTGATTGGTTGCTATGGGCAACATCCCATCTAAAATAGAACTCCCATCTTAGTAAATTTACCCCTGTGTGTGTGCGTACGCACGCGCCCACTAACCAGCCAGTTGCAGCACTTATAACTTCGGGTAGCAGAAGTATAGCATCCTGCTGCCAACATTAAATCAGCCCTGCTGCCTCCCCCTTCTGTGTACGGGTAGCGGGAGTTACGGTGTACATCCATTTCTTTAGTGTAGCAGGTACTGTACATGCGTACGTGCATGCCCGTTACAATATGCTGTGCTGCACTTTAAGATGTAAAAGGACACATCTGTAATTTTTATTTGGAATAAAAAAAATAATCGAGGATGGTGGTGCAGTCTGGGTAAGAGGTGTGCTACCCCCAGTGAGCTGCATACAATGAAACCTTCAAACTCCACAGACTACACATTGTCAATAACTGCATTTCATTATTTTTTTAATCACTGTCCTTGTACTTTTTGGTACTGGCGTGGGAACCTGAATTGTTGAGACACAGAATTCACAACTAAACTCACAAATTCATATAGTACATACTACATACAAATTTATAACGTTTGCTAAAACGTCTCTCAAACCATGGGGGTCATTCCGAGTTGTTCGCTCAGTAA
The DNA here is from genome assembly GCF_028390025.1 of Pseudophryne corroboree. Lineage (NCBI taxonomy): Eukaryota > Metazoa > Chordata > Amphibia > Anura > Myobatrachidae > Pseudophryne > Pseudophryne corroboree. Next base: position 155,583,346 of record NC_086453.1, on the reverse strand, counting down.
ATTTCTTCGCATCGCAGCGTTTTTCCGCTTAGTGCGCACTGCGACTGCGCCAAGTAAATTTGCTATGCAGTTAGAAATTTTACTCACGGCTTTTTCATCGTTCTGGTGATCGTAATGTGATTGACAGGAAGTGGGTGTTTCTGGGCGGAAACTGACCGTTTTATGGGAGTGTGCGAAAAAACGCTACCGTTTCTGGGAAAAACGCGGGAGTGGCCGGAGAAACGGAGGAGTGTCTGGGCGAACGCTGGGTGTGTTTGTGACGTCAAACCAGGAACGACAAGCACTGAACTGATCGCAGATGCCGAGTAAGTCTCGAGTTACTCAGAAACTGCACAGAGATATCTTATCGCAATATTGCGAATCTTTCGTTCGCAATTTTAAGATGCTAAGATTCACTCCCAGTAGGCGGCGGCTTAGCGTGTGCAAAGCTGCTAAAAGCAGCTTGCGAGCAAACAACTCGGAATGAGGGCCCATGTATTTCTGTGGTGTTGAAATTTTTTTAATAAAAATAGTATAAAAAATAAATAAACATATATAAAATCTCCACAATAAGCTGGCACTCTGTTCAATATTCCAACGTGCTCTGGTGCAACAATCCAAAAATTCATAATTCCCCAAAGAGATAGGCACTCAGAGACATCAGTATATATATATATATATATATATATATATATATATATAGTATGCATTGCCAAGTATTTACTATTCAAAATTACACATTTATAGAATGATCTCTTAAAATAGATGACTGTATGCATATAAAAGCAGTAAATATTGTTTTACATCACCTCATCCTGTAAAATCTGCTTCTGGCTGAACAACAAAATAGTGTCCTTTTGCTGTAAGAAGTGACATACAGTATAAACAGTTTTAAAACACTTGTGTTTTATGTGGAAATAAGAATTAGTAGATACTGTACATACTGTATGACTGACAACCATGCCTGTCTGGCATCTGTGACAATGAGGGTTATATAGAGTTGTTAGCAAACCAAAAAAAGCACACTAATGGGCAATACCATGTGGCACTGCAGGTGGGGCAGATGTAACGTGCAGAAAAAGTTAGATTTGGGTCGGATGTGTTCAGACTCAATTCTAAAATGCAGTGTAAAAATAAAACAGCCAGTATTTATAGTACCATGTACAAAAACAATATAACCCACTCAAATCAAAATATTTCTGCACATATTACATCTGCCCCACCCGCAGTGCAACATGGTTTTCCCCAATTGCTAACTTTTTTGGTTTGCTAACAGCTATGAAGAACCTCCTTAAGTCACTAATACAAACATACCTCCCAACATGACCCTCTCCAGGAGGGACATAACACTCTGCTCCTGGACTTTTCTCTTAATTTATGATTGCCAGCACCTGTGTTGAACAGGTTAATGGATAAGAAAGGTGTTTCACCACAGGTGATGGAAATCACAAGTTAAGAGGGAAGTCCAGAAGCAGAGCATTCTGTCCCTCCTGGAGACGGTCGTGTTGGGAGGTATGATACAAATTTGCTTTTTATTTATATATATGCTGGAGTGCCGGTTACTGTCTTTCTTTGAGGTCCATAGAATCCACAGGGTTAACCTTAGGGTATGCTTGGTGGAGACCAGGATTCAGGCACCGAACAGTAAAGCTTTTGAGCCTCCCAGGATGGACTGGATCCCTCTCCCCTCATACCCTGCCCACAGCTCAGGCTCTTCAGTTTTAGTTAACAAGCCCAAAGCCGGAGCTGGAGATGAAAGACGGAAGAATGGTACACACAGGAAACACACTATGGGCCACATGCATCATCACCTGGAAAGTGATAAAAAGGAGAGTGAAAAAGTGCCATCCAATCAGCTCCTAACTGCCATTTTTCAAACACAGCCTGTGACATGGCAGTTAGGACCCGATTACCTGGCACTTTTTCTTTCTCCATTTTATCACTCTCCAAGCGATGATGCATCTAGCCCTCTAACCTGTAGTAGAAGGGAACTGGTGACCAAGAAGAATAACCCACTGAAGCTAGGTGCATCATGGTGGGCGCCCTGTGGATCCTATGGACCTCAAAGAAAAAGAATTAACAAAGGTAGGTTTTACCATACCTCTTATTTTCTTCTTCTGGATCCATGTTCTCCCCAGAGTTAACCTTGGGGATTTCCCAAAGCAGCTGTAATAGGGAGGGAATGCGTCTATGCTGAAAGAAGGACATTGTAGCCAAAAGTTGCATCCTGAGAGGCAAATGTATCAAAGGCATAGAACTAAAGAAACGTATGGACAAAAGACCACGTAGCGACCTTGCATAGTTTTTCAGAAGACGTGCCACTGTGGGCTGCCCACAAAGGACCCAAAGAGCGAGTAGAGTGAGCAGAGACTGTACTTGGTACTGGAAAATCAGCCTGCTTGTAAGCCTGTGAGATGGTCATACCGAGCCAACAAACCAATGTTTGTTTATTGGCTGGCCAGCCACGCTTGTGGAATCCATAGAGAACGAAAAAGGAATAAGTTTCCCTAATGGAATTGGTACAGTTCACGTAGATCTTCATAGCACAGACCACATACAACTAAACTTCCTCAGGTGAAAGGCCGGTACCACAATTGCCTTGTTGATATGGACCTTGGATACTACCTTATGTGGTATTCTTGCTTAGTCTGTAGTACAGCCCTGTCATTATGAAAAATAAAATAGTGGGGACTGTAGGAGAATGTCCCCAAGTCAAATACTCTGCGGGCTGAGGCGATGGCCAAGAGGAAGAGAGCTTCGCGGTCAACCATTTGAGGTTAACAGTATCCAATGGTTCAAAGGGTTGCAGTTGCTAGGCCCGAAGAACCAAGGACAAATCCCAAGGAGCCAAAGGAAGGCTGAATCCGGAGTACCCCCTGAAGGAAGGTACGGACATCTGACAAGGGAGAAAGTCTTTTCTGAAACCAGATGGACAGAACTTTGAGAAATGCAAGGCGGAGACCCATGGTAAGACCCATCTGTAGAAATGCCAGAAGTCTAGGAATCCAAAATACCAGAGGTTCATAGTGGTGATGAGTACACCACTGAAAGCAAGAGAGCCAGATACAGTAATATATGCAAACTGATGCTGGTTTTCAAGCATGAAGCATGGTTTGAATAACCACTCTGGAAAACTCTTTATTCCTTAGGATGGATGACTCAAGAGCCACACCTTTCAAAGACAAGCGAGCTAGGTCCGGGGCATAGACAGGGACCATGTGACAAAAGGTCTGGTCGAAGAAGAAGTGGGAAGGTTGCGTCTATGGAGAGACACTGAAAATCATGAACTAATGGCGCCAGAGCCATGCCAGAGCCACTAGGATGGTCATCTTTGAATTTGCGTTGGAGAGATACTTGAGGAAAGAGATAAGGCAGACAAAAGGGACATGGGACTGTTAGAGTGTCCACGATGGTTGCGTGCAGATCCCTTGTCATGGACCCATACATGGGTACTTTGTGGTTGTGCCTGTGCATGAGGCCCATGTCCAGAAGACCCCATTTGTGGTTGTGTCTGGAGGCCATGAGGTCCACGCCTGAAAGAACCCATTTTACATTTGGGTGTAGAGACCATACTCCAGCGTGCACATCCTGTTGACTGAGGAAGTCTGCTTCCCAGTCGAGGACCCCCGAGATGAAGATCGCAGAGATGGCCGGAAGATGGAGTGCTGCCCAGGAAAGAATATGAGCTACATCCTGCATTGCAGCAGCACTGCGAGTGCCACCCTGCCGATTGATAGAAGAAACTTCCATTGTGTTTTCTGACTGTACTTGCATGGGGGAGCCGTGAAGAAGGCCCTGAGCCATCTGACTGGCCCAGTAAACTGCCCAAAGTTCCAGATAGTTGATTGGAAGATCCCTCTCTGTTGGGAACCAGCGGTCCTGAAAGGAGTGACTGCCCTAAACAGCCCCCCACCCATGGAGGCTGGCATCCATGGTGAGAAGAACCCAGTGTGGAATCCAGAACGGGCAACCCTTGTCCAGGCTGTACATTTATAGCCACCAGGAGAGGGACATCCGGAGGCAGTACCATTGTCTACCTGGTGTGTATCAGGTGAACTGGGCATATTCCACCATGTCGAAGGCGAATACCATGGAGTCCAGGGTCTGCATTGCTGAGTGAATAGAGAATCTATGACTGGAGCAGGTTGTGAATGCACAATTGTTGTGCTGCAATCTTGTCCAGAGGAAGAAAGATGTGTTGCATGTGAGCATCCAGCAGAGCCCCAAGATGGAGCATCCTCTGAGATGGGATGAGAGAGATCCTGGCCCAGTTGATCAGCCATCTGTGAAGGAATGACATTGTCACCTGGAGATGATGGTGGAGGACCCCCTGGAGAATGTGCAAGAAGGAGGAGGTCATCCACGTAAGGGAGTTTCCTGTTTCCCTGTCGTAAAAGATGAGCAGCCATCACCGCTATGAATTTGGTGTACACCCTGGGGGCTGTGGAAAGCCCAAAGGGTAGGGCCTGCAAATGGAAATACTGATGGAGGACAGCAAATCGGAGGTATTGTTGATGACAGGGTGCTATAGATACATGGTGGTATGCATCTTGTGTATCCAGGTGTTTATCCTCTGGTTTGGTAGTTGGGAGTCTAGCCGCCCAGGCCTGTTTGGGTTTGAGCTTAGAAGCCTTTGTGGGGTGAGACAGTCTAGGGAAGGTCTGACCTCTGGCCTTGCCCTGAAGACGAAAGGACCGAATGGACAAAGTCCGAGTCCGCGTAGAAGAGGCTGAGGGTAGGCAAGCTGTTTTAGGAGTTGCCAGGTTATTGACAATCTTGTCCAATTCTGGTCCAAAAAGTAATTTGCCTGTGTATGGAAGTGCCTTCCAGGAACAAAGCCAAACAATGCAGCATGCTACCACAGAGGCAGACAAAGCATTAGAGGACAGTAGAACTGTATCCAGAACACCCTCTCCAATGTAATAGGCTTCATCTCTGATGTTGGCAATCAGTGAAAGTTGTTTTCTTGGTAGCCCTAGGTGTGAAACTATTTTCAAGGGCATCAGCCCAGTTTTCAATGGCTTTAGCTACCCAGGCCATAGCCATTGCAGGTCTTGATGTGGCGCCTGTAAATTAATATAAGGATTTCAGACACATGTACAATAGCATATCAGGTATGTCGTTAAGGGAGGACACTGTTGCAATAGGAAGAACTTTTAATCAAACGTGTCACAAGAGAATCCACAGTAGGTGGATTTTCCCATTTTGGCCAATCAGCTGTAGGTAATGGATAAAAGGAGTGTAGATTTTTACGTATAGTACATTTCTTGCTAGGAGTTTTCCATGCCTCGTTCATAGCATAAGAGAAATGGTCAGAGTGTGGAAATTGAGCCACTACTACTTTTTGGCATTTTGGTTTTGGGGCTAGTTCAGTATCTTCTAGCTGGAGTGAGAACTTAACCTCCCTAACTAAAGCAGCCACATTAAATTGGGATTGCACCTCTTCCTCCCCAGAGGGGGAGACTGCATCAGAGAAATCAGCATGATCTGCTGCAGCAGAAGATTCCACAGAATCTGAAAGTGGTGTAGACTGTAACCAGAGAGGGGATTTAGTTCTGCACAAGGTTTATGTTACAGACAGGGCTCCTCTTGGAGTATATTTCTTCTACCGACAATTAGTAAGATATGCTGTGGTACGCAGTGTATTTTTTAATGTCGGTGGTACTCCCTGAGTCAGTGAACAGTATACACAATGAGGGAAAAGAAATACTCTTTTTGGGGCACTTTTATGAAGAAAGGATTAAGTAAAACGTAGCTTTTAATAGTCAATATTATAAAATTGTCTGGCAAAAAGCATTATAGAATAATTTAGAAGTAAATTATATGTCACACATGAACCTTACATTAAAGTGCATACTTGTAGTCAGGGGCATTTCAACTGAGAAGGGGGCCTGTGTGCACCTCCGGGTGGGCCCCCTACTCTGTACGGTGCTGTAGACTCCGGCATTGTACCGGAGTCTATAGCGCACGTCTCAGGAAACATTGCGCCCACCGTGATCCGGAGACCAATTTGGTTACTGCGCAAGCGCAGCGGCCATTTTGGCGGCGATTTCTGCCGCAACCCCAGCGCCCAACGCTGGACTGCAGGAAGGTAAGTATTAAAATGGGTGCAGTGTGTGCAGTGTGGGCCCCCCTGAACTCAGGAGCCCATGTGCACTGCACACATCGCACCTATTATAGAAAAGACAATGCTTATAGTAATAGCTTGAATAAGCCCAGGTAAAATATTGTTAGAAAAAATCAAAATGGTGTAACCTGTCTTTATTTTATTCAATAATTTATAGTTGACAGGTTATTTATTATATTTATTACCATTGGGACACCAATGAGATGTACAGTGCATCTGAAAGTATTCACTTTCTCCACATTTTGTTATGTTACAGCCTTATTCCAAGATGGAATAAATTAATTTTTCCCTCAAAATTCTACACACAATACCTCATAATGACAACGTGAAAATAGGTTTTTTTTAGATTTTTGCAAATTTATTAAAAAAAAAAAAAAAAAATGAGAAATCACATGTACATAAGTATTTACAGCCTTTGCCATGAAGCTCAAAATTGCGCTCAGGTGCATCCTGAATGATCATCCTTGAGATGTTCCTACAGCTTCATTGGAGTCCACCTGTGATAAATTCAGTTGATTGGACATTATTTGGAAAGGCACACACCTATCTTTATAAGGTCCCACACTTGACAGTGTCAAAGGAATTGTCTGTAGACCTCCGAGACAGAATTATCTCGAGGCACAAATCTGGGGAAGGGTACAGAAAAATATCTGCTGCTTTGAAGGTCCCAATGAGCACAGTGGCCTCCATCATCCGTAAATGGAAGAAGTTCGGAACCACCAGGACTCTTCCTAGAGCTGGCCGGCCATCTAAACTGAGCGATCTGAGGAGAGAGGCCCTAGTCAGGGAGGTGACCAAGAACCCGATGGTCACTCTTTCAGAGCTACAGCATTCCTTTGTGGAGAGAGGAAAACCTTCCAGAAGGATAACCATCTCTGCAGTAATCCATCCAGGCCTGTATGGTACAGGGGCTAGATTGAAGCCACTCCTTAGTAAAAAAAAGCACATGGCAGCCCACCTGGAGTTTGCCAAAATACACCTGAAGGACTCTCAGACCATGAGAAACAAAATTCTCTGGTCTGATGAGACAAAGATTGAACTCTTTGGTGTGAATGCCAGGTATCATGTTTGGAGGAAACCAGGCACCGCTCATCACCAGGCCAATACTATCCCTACAGTGAAGTATAGTGGTGGCAGCATCATGCTGTGGGGATGTTTTTCAGTGGCAGGAACATGGAGACTTGTCGGGATAGAGGGAAAGATGAATGCAGCAATGTACAGAGACATTCTGCATGAAAATCTGCTACATAGCGCTGTTGACCTCAGACTGGAGCGACGGTTCATCTTTCAGCAGGACAATGACCCCAACCACACAGCCAATATATCAATGGAGTGGCTTCAGGACAACTCTGTGAATGTCCTTGAGTGGCCCAGTCAGAGCCCAGACTAGTATCCGATTGAACATGTCTGGAGAGATCTGAAAATGGCTGTGCACCGACGCTTCCCATCCAACCTGATGGAGCTTGAGAGGTGCTGCTAAGAGGAATGGGTGAAACTGCCCAAAGATAGATGTGCCAAGCTTGTGGCATCATATTCAAAAAGACTTGAGGCTGTAAATGCTGCCAAAGGTACATCAACAAAGTATTAAGCAAAGGCTGTGAATACTGATGTATATGTGATTTCTTAGTTTTTTCTTTTTAATAAATTTGCAAAAATGTAAAAAAAAAAAAATCATATTGTCATTATGGGGTATTGTGTGTAGAATTTTCAGAGAAAACATGAATTTATGCCATTTTGGAATAAAGCTGTAACATAACAATATGTGGAAAAAGTGAAGCGCTGTGAATACTTTCCCGGTGCTCAGCTGAGTATTAAGAATTTAGGGGTTTACTGCTGTATGTTAGACGGAGGTTCAGTGCATTAGTTAAACCACCAAATCTAGGTAACAGACTTTATCTATGTATATATTACTGTGTTAGTCCGTCACTATACCATCTCTAGGGTTTGAAATGTCCCATATATAAGTAATCAGAGGTATATCAACATCAGAAAATGGCAAAGAACGCACAATACTTGATACAATACAGGCAAAGTTTTGGAGACAAGGTAGTTGTTAAATACTGTAAGGTTATCTGAATAGTCTCTATGGCCTTAATTTGTAATACTGAGAAAGTATGGTAGTAATGATGATGTAGAGATAGGATTTGCAAATAAGCACCTAAGCAGTAGTCTTTGTATGCAGTTTGTTAGTGAAAAACACTTAGAACATCATATAATAATAAATATAAATAGTACAATTAAGTATAAAAATATTAAAGCACAAATGGGAGCCTACGAAACCAGGGTATCCCAGAGGTGGGTACAGGCTGTGCACTGCCCGGTACCCTATCCAAACGGCCGTTTCATCTATAGATAGGCTTGTTCACTGATCACATCATGCCCTAATATATACATAGGTAAAGTCAGTTACCTAGATTTGGTGGTTTAATTAATGCACTGAATCTCTAACTAACATTCAGCAGTGAACCTCTAAATTCTCAATACTCTGTTGAGCACCTATTAGAAAAAAAAGCCAACAAGTCACACTTCTGGTGATTACTTGATCAGACAGTGATTAAAAATTACCAAGGCAACAAAACTTCAAGCCCAGATATCGGGCTACTGATTCTGAATACTCAGAACTTTTTATAAAAATACAGATTTGTTATAATACCCTTAACATACTGCACATCTGATTGGTACCCTCATGGTAAAAAATAACCTGTCAGCTATTAATTATTGAATAAAATTAAGACAGGTTACACCATTTTGATTTTTTCAAACAATATTTTGACCTGGGCTTATCAAGCTATTACTACAAGTATGCACTTTAACGTAAGGTTCATGTGTGACATAGAATTTACTTCTAAATAATTCTATAATGCTTTTTGCCAGACAATTTTATAATATTGACTATTCGTAGAGATGAGCGGATTCGGTTTTACTCGGTTTTACTCGGTTCTCAAAACCGAATCTTATTGGCTATCCAAAACACGTGACATCCGTGAGCCAATAAGATGTCGTTTTGAGAACCGAATAAAACCGAGTAAAACCGAATCCGCTCATCTCTAAAAAAGTGGTGTAGACTGTGATGATGGTCCAGCACGCTTAGTGGCAGTAGGTGTAGGTAGTGTTACTACAAAACTAGAGGTGCACTGACCATCTTGTAATAAATCCTGAGGTAAATCCTCTGTGGAACTTGTCCTACATGACACTAGATTAGGAGCTTCAGCCTGTTTAGTTGCCTTTCCTTTCTTAGACATGATTGCAAGGAGAGTAGACACACAATATGGTAATGTTCAGCATGTAACTGAGAACTGTTTGTGACAATAAGCCTGCACAAATACAAATTTCTTCCAATATGGGCAAAGTAAACCCTATATACACCAGTATCTAAGGATTACTGTAGAAATAGAGGTACAGGGAAAGCAATATAATGTACTGTACAGAGAGAAAAGTCTTACAGACAGCAGAACTAGCATACTGTAAGTAACATACAATGCAGAAAATATACGTTATGGTAAGAACTTACCGTTGATAACGTGATTTCTCTTATGTCCACAGGTATCCACAGGATAACATTGGGATATTGTCGAGCGACAGCGAAAATGGCACCAACACGGTCACGAGATTTCTGGCCTCCCAGGATGCATTGGGGCCTCCACTATATAGTCCCGCCCACTGACTCAGTCAGCTCAGTTCTTTCCACAGCGATTTTAGGCAGGAACATTAGGCAGAGACCTGTTTAGGCGATAAGAACACACATGCACACCCTTCCATACAAGAAGGAAGAGGTTTTAGGGATTGTCTAGATCCTCAAATCAGATGCGTCAGGGTGGGATCCCTGTGGACATAAGAGAAATCACGTTATCAATGGTAAGTTCTTACCATAACGTATATTTCTCTGGCTGGGTCCACAGGATTATCCACAGGATAACATTGGGATTCCCAAAGCCATTTTAGTGGTGAGGACGCTCCTGATTGCACAGGAGGACCTTTCGCCCGAAGTCTGCGTCATGAGAGGGAAAAGTATCCAAGGCATAATGTCTGATGAATGTGTTTATGGAAGACCATGTGGCTGCCTTACATATCTGTTCTGCTGAAGCACCCTGTTGTGCTGCCCAAGAAGGACCTACCTTAGGTGTAGAGTGTGCAGAGACATTAGCCGGAATAGGGAGATCTGCATGAGAATAAGCTTCTGATATTACCATTCGGAGCCATCTCGCCAGCGTCTGTTTACTAGCAGGCCATCCCCTTCTATGGAATCCATAGAGGATGAAGAGAGAATCTGTTTTGCTGATGGCACTAGTACGATCTATGTAGATTCTTAAAGCCCGGACCATGTCCAGCGACGCTTCTCCCGCAGATAGTCCCGATACCTGAAAAGCTGGGACTACAATCTCTTCATTCAGGTGAAACTTTGAAACCACCTTTGGAAAATAACCAGATCTCGTTCTGAGAACTGCTCTGTCTGGAAAAAAAACTTAGGAAAGGAGACTTACATGATAATGCTCCTAAATCTGACACTCTTCTGGCTGACGCCATTGCCAGTAAAAAAAGAACTTTAACCGTTAACCACTTAAGATCTGCTCTCTCAAGTGGTTCAAACAGAGGACCCTGGAGAAAGAACTAAATTCAAATCCCAGGGAGCTGCAGGAGGAACAAATGGAGGTTGAATATGTACTACTCCTTGAAAAAACGTACATACATCCTGTAAATCAGCAATCTTCTGCTGAAACCATACAGTTAACGTTGATACTTGAACCCTCAAGGAAGCAGCTTTCAAACCTTTATCCAATCCTGCTTGAAGGAAATCCAAAATCCTAGCTACTTTAAAAGATCTCGGATTGAAATTTTTTCCAGTACACCAGTGAATATAGGCTTGCCATATTCTATGATACACACGGGCCGAAGAAGGCTTTCTTGCTCCAAGCATAGTTTGGATTACTTGTTTCGAAAATCCTTTAGCCTCTAGGATAGAGGTTTCAACAGCCACGCCGTCAAAGATAGGCAATCCAGATGGCTGTGACAACAAGGACCCTGTATTAGCAGATCTGGACGTTGAGGGAGCAGTATCGGTGCTTCCATGGACATTCTCAACAGATCTGTGTACCAATGCCTTCTTGGCCAAGCTAGAGCTATTAGAATGATTGCTCCTTTTGCCTGTTTTATCTTTCTCACTACTCTGGGTAACAGAGATATTGGAGGGAACAGATATGCCAGCTGAAACCTCCATTCTACTGACAGTGCGTCTACAAGGACCGCTCCTGGGTCAATCGTTCTCGATCCGTACCTGGGAACTTTGTTGTTTAGACGAGACGCCATAAGGTCTATCTCTGGTAGACCCCATCTGTTCACCAGTGTCTGAAACACTTCTGGGTGTAGTGCACATTCGGTTTCCTGAATGGTGTGCCGACTGAGAAAATCCGCTTCCCAACTTAGTACACCCAGGACAAATACTGCTGACAATGCTGGGAGATGGAGTTCTGCTCATTTTAGAATGGGAGTTACTTCCTCCATCAGTCTCTCGCTGTGAGTTCCTCCTTGATGATTGAGGTATGCTACTGCCGTTGCATTGTCTGAGCGGATCTGGACTGGTCTTCCTTGTAGATTGTCCTTTGCCTGAACTAAAGCCAAGTAAATGGCCCTTATCTCCAACAGATTTATCGGCAGGCGACTTTCCCTTGCGGTCCATTTTCCCTGGAACCATAGGCTTCCGAGTACCGCCCCCCAGCCTTGCAGACTGGCATCTGTTGTCAGGACTTGCCACTCTTTTATCCAAAAGGGTCTCCCCTTGTTTAAATGGTCTGTCTGTAGCCACCACGCTAGAGACCTTTTTACATTTACTGGAATCTTTATCATCTGCTTCTTTATCGTCTGATGATTTCTGTTCAATTTGGTCAGAATAAGGTGCTGCAATGGTCTGGAGTGGAATTGCGCATATTGCACCATGTCGAAGGTTGATACCATCAGACCCAACAGTCACATTTCTGCATGGACTGACATTGTCTGGGCTTGCAACGCTTCCTGAGCCATGACCTGCACCTTGACTATCTTTTTCTCCAGTAAGAGAACTTTCTGTAGGTCTGAATCCAATATGGCTCCCAAATGAACCATCCGCTGTGATGGATTCAGGGACGACTTTTCCCAATTTATGAGCCACCCGTGTCTCTGTAAACAAACTATCGTCTGCTGAAGATGGCTCAACAGTAAATCTTGCGACTGTGCCAAGATTAACAGGTCGTCTAGGTATGGGAATATTCTTATCCCTTGTTTGCGCAGACAAGCTGCCATAACCACCATGATCTTGGTAAACACCCTGGGTGCTGTAACTAGCCCGAAAGGCAGAGCTTGGAACTGGAAATGTTCCTGGAGGATGGCAAACCTGAGGTAACACTGATGCGACAGTGCTATAGGCACATGTAGGTAAGCATCCCGTACATCCAGAGATACCATGTAATCTCCCGGTTCCATAGCCAACATTATGGAGCGTAACGTCTCCATGTGGAACTTCGGGATCCATATGTATTGGTTCAACATTTTCAGATTTAGAATTGGTCGATATGACCCATTTGGCTTCTGGATTCGAAATAGATTGGAGTAAAACCCCTGTCCCCTTTGTGATGGAGGTACCGGGACAATCACACCTGACTGCTGTAATTTTTGGACTGCTTCTTGCAGGGCATTGGCCTTCGACTCTATACGAGACGGGCTGGTGCAAAAAAATCTTTGAGGAGGCTGCCTCCTGAATGGGAACCCATACCCCTGAGATACTACCTTCTGCACCCAAGCATCTGCTGTTGACTGTTGCCATATGTGTGCAAAAAGAAGGAGTCGGCCCCTAACCCTGGAATCCTCCAGGCGGAGGCCCGTCTCTTCAGGCTGACGGTCTCTGTTCAGGTTTGGAAGCTGGCTTTTTGCTAGCCCACTGCTTCCTACCCCTGGATTTAAACTGAGGTTGCTTAGGCTCCTCTTTAGCTTTCGCTTTGCTTTGCCAACCAAATGAGCAAAATTTTAAACCCTTGCACTTAGGGTTATAAGCAGCCGGAAATCTGACCTTTTTCGATTCAGCCTCTGATTCTAGGATATCCGATTAAGGTTTTCCAAATAATATATTACCGACAAAAGGCAATGCTTCCAATTCTTTCTTGGACTCCGCATCTGCCTTCCAGGTCCGTAGCCAAACTGCTCTGCGAGTGACTACTGTCAAGGCTGAAGCTTTAGAAGCAACTGTACCTACATCAATTGCTGCTTCTTCCAAATACTGGGCAGATTGTCTTAAACGGCAAAAACGATCCTCTTGCTCCCTAGTAGGAGAAGGGATGTCATTCTCTAGTTCCTCTATCCATTCGCCCATTGCCTTTGCTACCCAGGCCGAAGCCATAGCAGATCTTACCACAGCTCCTACTAGAGAAAAAATATTTTTCAAAAGGCTCTCTACCCTTCTGTCTGTGACATCATTCAATGAGGTAGATGACAGTGGTAAAGCAGATTTATGCACGAGTCGCAGAACATGTGCATCTACTTTTGGAGGAACTTCTCTTTTTCGAACAATCCACAGCAGGAAATGAATAATAAGAATCCCATCTCTTAGGAATCTTATACTTTTTACTGGGCGCTGCCCAAGACTCATCCATCATTTCCGTCAGCTCATCTGACGCTGGGAATTCAGCTTTCACTGATTTTGTTTGTTTAAATACAGGTGCTTTAGCGTTTAACACTGTTCTTGGCTGGCTCTTCCAACGAGAGAACAGCCTTCACAGCATTAAGAAGTTCAGCTACATCTTCTGAACTAAAGCTCTGCGACTGATCATCATATGGAGTTGAGTCTATTGTATCATCATCATCCGATGTATCATCTTGTGTAGTCTGCCACACAGACGTATCTGTCTTAGTCTTACCTGTCCCTTGGTTGCTTGTAGAGGCTACTGGAACCAAACCATAGGAAGGGAGCTGCATCTATGGGTTCATAGTGTAACCTAACCCTTGAGGTGGTGCTACCGGAGCTAACCTGTCTGCAATTGAAGACAGAGTCTTTGCGAACATATTCCATGGTGGCTCTGTTGGTGGTTGAACCAACTCCTGTTTTTTACTTCGCTGAAAAGCGAAACAGTTTGCACACAAACCCTCATAAGTGACCAATTCCCCTGACTTACAAGATAAGCATGTTAGGGCTGTAGGAGTGCTTGATAAATTCTCCTCATCACTTTTGCCGCTGACAGACATGGTATTAACCTGTTATTGACTACACAATTTGTGACTGAAAATCACCCTATATGTTAGTATATAGAGGTGAGATCAATCTGACCACAGTGCACCTGATTTGAGGGTCAGAACAGGACTGACATTACACAGAAAAGTCAGCACACATACTAGCAGTCAGTCACATGTTAAAGCATTAGACATTGCCATATGAGAATACAACCTCCATAACTTATACATAAGTAGAAAAATTGTACTTCTGTTTTAACTGGTTCTTTTTTCAACATAACATGCTGAAAACACAGTAATACACAGGTCTCATATGCAATAGGTACTAAAAATTAACAATGCATACTAAGAAGTAGAGAGAATTTTTAGTACTGTATACCCTGCCTCCGGAGAGCGGGATACAGGGAGACTCACCATGCTTCCATATCCAAGCACATATGCTCGTAAGACGCTGAGTGGATTCAGACGCTACTGGTGTACACTGCCGCTCTTGATAACTGATAACGGACACAGACACTCACCCGGTGTTAGGGTCTCCTGCCCTGTGCTGCCACGTCGTCATGGCAACCGGGAGACAAGTGCTAGCGGAGTGGCCTGAGCGCAGCTGATACTCCGGTTCGGGTCTTTTGCTGTGCAGTGGTTACAGGCTTTGTGCACGGCAGGGGATCCGGTGCTGGTTTTTGTGCTCACAGTCTGTGAGGTCTGAGCGGGGCGTGGACAGCACCTGCTATATAAGGCCTCTTCTCAGGTTAAGCAGATGCTGCTGAATCTTTGTTGGTTAGTCAGTTCCTGAAAGTTAGCCAGTACTGTGTAGCTTTGTATTTGTTGTTGCTTACTGCAAATAGGCCTTGGGGTTTGGTACTACACTCTGCCAATCCAGACCTAGCAGTAAAACTGGAGTCAGTCGTTTAACTTGCTGGGGTTCTTTTGCTACTCTGTGAACTTAGCAAGTTTGCGGCTGTATTCTCAGACTTGCCTGCCTAAATCCTTTCTCACTGTGCAAAGGTGTTCAGGTGTCAGTTTAGTGGCAGTAAACTGAACCTGTGCACTGCAAGTGAGGATTAGGATTGTGGAGACTCTCCTTGTGTCTATCATTCCATCTCTGACCAAGGAGTTTACTGCCACACCCGTTGGTAACCCTTTAGGGTTTTGCTGTTGCCCTTAGCAACAGCATTTCGGGTTCTCTACGTATTAAAACACAACATCTTGCTTTTTCCATCTGAGCATTCCTAATACTAGGGAGGCACCCAGTTTCTTAGCCTCTGGGCTTATCTGTTCACTTTGTGTTTATTTTGTTACCCTATCACCTTCTGTGTACGTAATGTCATATTCCCCAGTCTGTCTGTGAGTTCATTTGTTTTGCATCCCTATCCGTTCAGACACCAGTACATTCCTGCAGGCACTGGTGTGCATAACAGTTCAGACACCAGTACATTCCTGCAGGCACTGGTGTGCATAACAGTTCAGACACCAGTACATTCCTGCAGGCACTGGTGTGCATAACACCCGGACACGGACGCTGAGCGACTTCCCCGTGTATGCAGACGCTAAGGCCTGCGACTCGGTCTGGCGGGTTTATCTCCAGTGTACACAACAGCAGCGTCTAAGCTGCAACCGAGCACCCTCGTGGTAGCGTTTGAGCCGGAAGTGAGGTCATTCAGTTCATGAAACGAGAGACATGCGGGAACTGGCCATGAACTCGGAGGAGGGGCGTCCAGGACAGCGTCTGAATCCCCCTGTTGACCAGGATCGCGGCCTCTACCTAGTCCTGGCACCTATGATCCCAGGAGCATAGCGCTGTCGCACTCTAGATGTTCGGCGCATCAGCACACGGTTTGTAGTCTCCACCAAATCAGTGTAGCTGTGTCCTGACCCCTCTAGTAAGAGGAAGTCCATAGACTCACCGTCTCCCCATGCTCCGGCCACAGCCTGGTTACGTCTGCTGGACCTGCTAGAACATCCGACACAGACGCCCGTCGAGACAGCACTGATACCCGAAGGTAAGCGTTGTTGCGACCCGGTGGGGAGTTGTTGGAGCGACTCTTTCTAGTATGCGTTTAAGACACTGTTAAGAGAAGTCGCTAAAAAAAAAAACAATACAGTAAGTCTATAAAAATAAAAGCTTGAGGCTGCTCTCACAGCAGCCCTGTGACCATACGGCTTCCTGCCGCACCAAGCAAAAAACTGATCTGACTGAGTCAGTGGGCGGGACTATATAGTGGAGGCCCCAATGCATCCTAGGAGGCCAGAAAGCTTGTGACCGTGTTGGTGCCATTTTCGCTGTCGCTCGACAATATCCCAATGTTATCCTGTGGATAATCCTGTGGACCCAGCCAGAGAAATACAATTTAACTGCAGTGGGCACTGATATTAACTATCCTGCTATTACAGCTGGTAGGAAGCAGTGCTGTGTATAATCTGACTCCAAGAGGAGGTATACAGGGAGACTTCAAGGGACTGCCTAGCACTGCTTGCTCAGTTGTAAAATAAAAAATAAATGTTAAAAATGAAAAGCTTGGGCTGCAGCATGAAGCCCCACCGTTAAACGGTGACCACCTCCTGCTGGCACCAAACAAAAACTGAAGAGCCTGAGCTGTGGGCGGGGTATGAGGGGATAGGGATCCAGTGCATCCTGGAATGCTCAAAAGCTTTGCTGTTCGGTGCCTGAATCCTGGCCTCCACCAAGCAAACCCCAGTGTTAAGGGGACATTTACTAAGCAGTGATAAGAGCAGATAAGTGAGACAGTGGAGAACTTGTCCCATCAATCAATCAATCAGCAGCTCTGTATAATTTTTTATTGTATGCAAATTATAGATGTTACTTCAGTGCTGATTGGTTACCATGGGCACTTTTCCACTGGCTCACTTCTCCACTCTAATCACTGCTTAGTAAATGTCCCCCTTAATCCTATGGAGAATATGGACCCTGAAGGTGAAATGCAATGATTTTACCTATTACATAATACATATATAATGTAGAGATAACTACAGCTCTGCCCCTCCCTGGATGCAATAAACTCAGTGGTCAGCTGATGCAGTAGGATGACTAATTTCCAATGCTATGCCTTATTGGGCTACCCATACTACTGTAATATACCTACACATTTTATGCATTCTATATTAAGACTGTGTAAACTAGAAAGAAAATGTAGATTTTATTAAGAAAACATAGGTCTACAAAGCTGGTTCTTACTGGTGCAAACGCATGAAGCACAAAGTATTCCTTGCAAGAATTTACAAATCAAAAAACATTGTTTTTTTTAGGTCACATTTTTATTCAATAATTAAGTCAATATTTTTGGTCCATTCGGGTAGATTAACTTTGCTATTAAAGGAGGCATAAACAAACTAATGGTTTTCTGGAAAATCAATTCTATTGAAAAAACTAGGTTGCCGATATTGATGTTGGAACATGAAGAGCATAGGGTTGAGAAAAGCCTCATCAGTGAAAGAGTCAAACAAATACCCCTTTCTCATACGTCCTAGAGGATGCTGGGGACTCCGTAAGGACCATGGGGTATAGACGGGATCCGCAGGAGACATGGGCACACTATAAGACTTTGAATGGGTGTGAACTGGCTCCTCCCTCTATGCCCCTCCTCCAGACCTCAGTTAGACCTTGTGCCCAGGAGAGACTGGACACACACTAGGGGAGCTCTACAGAGTCTCTCTAAAGACTTTATTGTTAGGTTTTTTATTTTCAGGGAGACCTGCTGGCTACAGGCTCCCTACATCGTGGGACTGAGGGGAGAGAAGTCAGACCTACTTCTTCTTAGTTCAAGGGCTCTGCTTCTTAGGCTGCTGGACACCATTAGCTCCAGAGGGTTCGATCACTTGGTTCGCCTAGCTGCTTGTTCCCGGAGCCACGCCGTCACCCCCCTCACAGAAGCCAGAAGAAAGAAGCCGGGTGAGTATGAGAAGAACAGAAGGTGTCAGACGGCAGAAGACTTCAGTAACGGAGGTAAGCGCAGCGGTAGCGCTGCGCTCCATGCTCCCACACACCAACGGCACTCACAGGGTGCAGGGCGCTGGGGGGGAGCAGTTAGTGAGGTCTCGTTTAGACTGGCAAAAGAGCATTCTCGGGCCCCGGGCACCGCGTACGATATCCCCGCCAGTACACAGCAGCGGTCGCGCTGTGCGCCATTTCTCCCACACACCAATGGTTTTACATGGGTGCAGGGCGCAGAGGGGGGGCGCCCTGGACAGCAATATGGATATTGTTTAAGGATGTATATAGTGTGTAGACACTATATACGGTCCCCTGCCTGCATAAAATACGATAGTATAACGAAGCTGAAGCGCGTCGAAAAGGGGCGGGGCTTAGCCCTCACAGCAGTGTTCAGCGCCATTTTCTCTCTGTCCCCACCAAAAAATGTGTAAAGCGCAAACAAGGGGGGGCACAGTCTTTTAGTGTTATGTTGAGGGGAATATAACAGTATTTGCTTTTAGAAATGGGCATGAAATCATTGTTGTGCATATTTCTCTGTGTGCTCCCTGTCAGATATACCCACTATAGTTCACATGTGTTGACATGCGTGAGGGTTCTGTCACAAACACCTATGGGGTTCACTGTCGGCATCGCCGACAACTGTTCAGTTGATGCAGAGTCAACAGGTCGGTAGTAGTATGCTTGTAAAAAGTAAACACTGTATGGGAGACACAGTAGTGTGTGGGTGACCATGTCAGCAGCACCTGTTATTACCGGGTGTAAATTAACTAGTGATGAGCGGGTTCGGTTCCTCGGAATCCAAACCCGCCCGAACTTCACCTTTTTTTACACGGGTCCGAGCGACTCGGATCCTCCCGCCTTGCTCGGTTAACCCGAGCGCGCCCGAACGTCATCATCCCACTGTCGGATTCTCGCGAGACTCGGATTCTATATAAGGAGCCGCGCGGCGCCGCCATTTTCACACGTGCATTGAGATTGATAGGGAGAGGACGTGGCTGGCGTCCTCTCCGTAATAGAAAAGACTAAGAGTGACATTGTTATAATTGTGGGGAGGATTGGGGACGGGGAGCAGCTGTTAGGGAGTACAGTGCAGGGTTTTGATTATACCACCAGTGAGTTTAATCCTTTGTTTCTCTGCCTGAAAAAAACTCTCCGACCACCATATCTGTGCTCACTCAGTGTGCTGCACTGCTGCATGATATATCTGTGCTGAGTGCACTGCTCACACTGCCTAATTGTGGGGACTGGGGAGCAGTTATAGCAGGAGTACAGTGCACAGTTTTGCTGACAGGGACCACCAGTCCAGTATACGTTTGTCTGCCTGAAAAACACTCCTGTGTATTTTTTTTCCTTCATACTAGTTTGTTTAGCAGTCTGCTGACAGTGTCCACCAGGTCAGTTATACAGTATATTATATAAGCAGCAGTACGGTAGGCCACGGCTGTACCTACCTCTGTGTCGTCAGTGCACTCGTCGTCCATAAGTAATATAATACTATACTATCCATTCATCTACATTGTATACCTGTGGTGGTTTTTTTTTCTTTCTTCATACTAGTTTAGCAGTCTGCTGACAGTGTCCACCAGGTCCGTTGTACAGTATATTATATAAGCAGCAGTACGGTAGGCCACGGCTGTACCTACCTCTGTGTCGTCAGTGCACTCGTCGTCCATAAGTAATATAATACTATACTATCCATCCATCTACATTGTATACCTGTGGTGTTTTTTTTTTCTTTCTTCATACTAGTTTAGCAGTCTGCTGACAGTGTCCACCAGGTCCGTTATACAGTATAATATATATATATATATATATATATATATATATATATATAAGCAGCAGTACGGTAGGCCACGGCTGTACCTACCTCTGTGTCGTCAGTGCACTCGTCCTCCATAAGTAATATAATACTATACTATCCATCCATCTACATTGTATACCTGTGGTGTTTTTTTTTTTCTTTCTTCATACTAGTTTAGCAGTCTGCTGACAGTGTCCACCAGGTCCGTTATACAGTATATTATATAAGCAGCAGTACGGTAGGCCACGGTTGTACCTACCTCTGTGTCGTCACTCGTCGTCTATAAGTATAAGTAATACTATACTATCCATCCATCTACATTGTATACCTGTGGTGTTTTTTCTTTCTTCATACTAGTTTAGCAGTCTGCTGACAGTGTCCACCAGGTCCGTTATACAGTATATTATTTAAGCAGCAGTACGGTAGGCCACGGCTGTACCTACCTCTGTGTCGTCAGTGCACTCGTCGTCCATAAGTAATATAATACTATACTATCCATCCATCTACATTGTATACCTGTGGTGTTTTTTTTTTCTTTCTTCATACTAGTTTAGCAGTCTGCTGACAGTGTCCACCAGGTCCGCTATACAGTATATTATATATATATATAAGCAGTACGGTAGGCCACGGCTGTACCTACCTCTGTGTCGTCAGTGCACTCGTCGTCCATAAGTAATATAATACTATACTATCCATCCATCTACATTGTATACCTGTGGTGTTTTTTTTTTTTTTCTTTCTTCATACTAGTTTAGCAGTCTGCTGACAGTGTCCACCAGGTCAGTTTTACAGTATATTATATAAGCAGCAGTACGGTAGGCCACGGCTGTACCTACCTCTGTGTCGTCTCTCGTCGTCCATAAGTATAAGTAATACTATACTATCCATCCATCTACATTGTATACCTGTGGTGTTTTTTCTTTCTTCATACTAGTTTAGCAGTCTGCTGACAGTGTCCACCAGGTCCGTTATACAGTATATTATATATATATATAAGCAGCAGTACGGTAGGCCACGGCTGTACCTGTTATGATTCCCGTACTCCAGACCAGAGGTGATCTTATGGCAGAGGTCTGAGTACTGGGAAGATATGCTGGTTGTGGGAGCAGGAGAGCCTAGTAACCCCTGGCGCCCTAACTCCGTTGTCTCGCCCGTGTTATCAGAAATCCCCTGCGAGACTATGGTTGCTTGAGCCCATGGCAGCCGCGTTCGAAGGGCGGATTATGTCTGCCCAACCCCGATGCCCCCGCAGGTCTTAATGGGAGACAAAGGGAAATCCGAGACCGGGTGATAACAAGGGGCCCTCTGACTAAGCAACCAGGCCAGGGGTTACAAGCTAACTAACTTAAACCAAAGGTATGTGCGGACTAGCCGCCAGGGAAAAGGACAACCAAAGATCCACTGATCCGTTACTCCTATCCAGCACCGCTGGATACCAGAGTGGATCTGTGGGAGCGGAATCCTCCGCAAAAGCTCCAGAACACAAATAAACTAAATAATAAACAGTAAGCGGACAAGCCGCAACACACGGCTGCGCCGCGACTCACGAACACCACAGGATGTTAAAGGTGCTCGGTCAGACTCCAGGAATAGATGACAAACTTCCGAG
The DNA here is from genome assembly GCF_028390025.1 of Pseudophryne corroboree. NCBI lineage: Eukaryota > Metazoa > Chordata > Amphibia > Anura > Myobatrachidae > Pseudophryne > Pseudophryne corroboree. Next base: position 155,561,691 of record NC_086453.1, on the reverse strand, counting down.
TACAGGATCACTGAGGACAGGAACAACCGGATTGAGCAGGACTGGAAACTCTCTGTAGCTGACACAGGCAAACAGGAAGCTATCACCGGCGTCTGTAAGAAGTCCTGAGAGTGCCTTTATTCAGGAACCCTCCAATCAGGATCCAGACAAGGTAATCTCAGGTAATGCCGTGCAGCTTGCATGCTGCACGGCCAGCACACCAAAATATAATTAGAACAGACCCAGCAACGGGGAACGCGGCCGAACGTGGCGTCCCCGTTGCTAAGGTCAGAGCGGCTCCGTGCGCCCGGCGTCTAGCGTTGCCAGGGAGCCGGCGGCTGTACGCGCACGGCGTCCCTGGTTGCTAGGCGCCGGGCCGCACCGACGAGCGGACCCCGGCGCCTAACAGTACCCCCCCCTTGAGGAGGGGTCAAGGAACCCCTAAAGCCAGGTTTCTGAGGAAATTCTCGAAAAAATGCCCTTTTGAGCCTCGGGGCATGAAGATCCTCATCCAGGACCCAAGACCTTTCCTCTGGCCCATAACCTCTCCAATGTACCAAAAAATAAAGCCGACCCCGGGACAACTTGGAATCGAGAACCTTCTCCACCAAGAACTCCTGCTGACCCTGTACATTTATTGGTGATCTGCCCTGAGATATTTTACGAGGAAATCTACTAGACGAAACATATGGTTTCAGCAATGAGCAATGGAAGGTATTTCCGATCCGCAAAGTTTTTGGTAAACGTAACCGGAAAGCAACTGGATTGACTTTTTTGATAATGTGAAATGGTCCAATAAATCTAGGACCCAATCTGGCTGAGGTTTGTCGAAGTTTAATGTTGCGAGTCGACAACCACACCCTGTCTCCTACTTTAAAAGTGCACGGCCGCCGGAGCCTGTCAGAAATTTTTTTTTCCCGGAATGCTGCTTTTCTGAGAGCCAGGTGCACTTTTCTCCAAATAAGTTTAAGATGAGAGGTCAGGGCCAGAGAGGAGACAGAGGAATGTTGAAAAAATGAATTAGCTCTGGGGTGAAAACCAAAAACTGCAAAAAATGGAGACACATTGGTGGAGGAATGACAGGCATTATTATAAGCAAACTCCGCCAATGGAAGAAACTCAGACCAGTCATTTTGGAGTTTGGCCGAGTACAAACGCAAATATTGTTTTAGAGATTGGTTAACTCGCTCAGTCTGCCCATTGGATTGGGGATGATAGCCGGACGTTAAAGATAATTTCATCTTTAACGAAGCACAAAAAGACTTCCAAAATTGTGCAATGAATTGTGGACCCCGATCCGAAACAATATCAGTGGGTAAGCCATGGAGTCTGAAAACATGGCGGAGGAACAAGACTGCCAATCCCTGGGCAGATGGCAATCGGGGAAGAGCAATGAAATGGGCCATTTTGCTAAAACGGTCCACTACCACCCATATGACTCGGCATCCGGCTGACAGAGGGAGGTCCACCACAAAATCCATGGAGATATGCGACCATGGCCTAAGAGGAACATTCAAGGGCATAAGTTGACCTATAGGCAAAGAACGGGGAACTTTATGCTGTGCACAGACCTGACACGAAAAAACAAACTCTTTAATGTCTTTGGAAAGACCAGGCCACCATACTGAGCGGGAGACTAATTCCAAAGTCTCAGCGATTCCCGGATGCCCGGCAACTTTGCTATCATGAAACTCCGTCAAAACAGTTGCTCTCAAAAACTCAGGGACAAAAAGACGACCAGCAGGAGTATTTCCAGGAGCTTGATGTTGAAGCAGCTTTAACTGGGTAAATACATCCTGTGTGAGGCCTGCCCGAATGACTGAAGACGGAAGTATGGGAGTAACAGGACTGTTGTCTTGAACTGGAAGAAAACTGCGTGACAGGGCATCTGCCTTAGTATTCTTGGAACCTGGCCTGAAGGTGATAATGAATTTGAAACGAGTAAAAAATAAAGCCCAACGAGCCTGCCGGGCATTCAGTCGTTTAGCTGATTCAATGTACTGAAGATTTTTGTGATCAGTCAAAACTGAAATGGTATGAGTCGCTCCTTCAAGCCAATGCCTCCACTCCTCGAAAGCCCATTTAATAGCCAGCAATTCCCGGTTACCAACATCGTAGTTGGATTCTGCAGATGAGAATTTCCTGGACATAAAGGCACAAGGATGTAATTCAAGGGAATCCGGATCCTTCTGAGAAAGGATAGCCCCTACTCCAACCTCCGAGGCATCAACCTCAACAATGAAAGGCAATTCTGGGTTGGGATGTCTAAGGACAGGGGCTGAGACAAAGGCTTGTTTCAAGGCCTGAAAAGATAACTCAGCTTCACGTGACCAATTGGTAGGATCTGCTCCCTTCTTAGTCAGTGCCACAATGGGAGCAACTAGGTCAGAGAAAGAGTGAATAAATCTTCTATAGTAGTTCGCAAACCCTAAAAAGCGCTGAATTGCTTTTAAGTTGGTGGGTTGCGCCCAACTAAGGATGGCTTGGAGCTTTTTTGGTTCCATACGGAATCCCCGAGGGGAAATAATGTACCCTAAAAAGGATACCTCCGTGACATGAAATTCACACTTCTCCAGCTTGGCATATAGGTGATTTTCACGTAATTTCTTTAGAACCTGACGCACCTGGGTAACATGTTGTTCTACAGAGTCAGAATATATCAAAATATCGTCTAAGTAGACTACAACGAATCTTCCAAGAAATTCACGGAGCACATCGTTAATGAGATCCTGGAAAACTGCCGGAGCGTTAGACAGGCCAAATGGCATAACCAGATACTCATAGTGGCCTGACTGAGTACTGAATGCCGTTTTCCACTCATCCCCTGACTTGATTCTGATGAGGTTATATGCTCCTCTCAGGTCAATCTTAGAAAAAATCACAGCCGAACGTAGCTGATCAAAGAGGACAGAGATCAGCGGCAGAGGGTAAGTATTCTTTACTGAGATTTTATTCAAAGCTCTAAAGTCAATGCAGGGTCTGAGTGAACCATCCTTCTTCTCTACGAAGAAGAAACCTGCACTTAAAGGGGATTTAGATGGCCTGATAAATCCTTTCCCAAGGCTTTCTTTCACATACTCATTCATGGCCACAGTTTCAGGACCAGACAATGCATATAACCTTCCTTTAGGCAACGTGGCACCAGGAATTAGCTCAATGGCACAATCATAAGGCCTATGGGGAGGCAGAATATCCGCATTGCCCTTGGAAAATACATCAACAAAATCCTGGTATTCCCCAGGAATGGGTGCGGGAACGGCGGCAGCTACTCGGATAGGAAGCGTAATACATTCTTTATTACAGATGGTACCCCATTGTAAGATCTCCCCCGACTGCCAATCAATGATGGGATTATGAAAGGCCAGCCAAGGGTGACCCAGAACCACAGGAACTGCTGGACAATGGGTAAGGAAAAACTCAATCTTTTCAGAATGCAGAGCTCCTACCGAGAGTAAAACAGGAGGTGTGCATAGAGAAATAACCCCATTGGACAAGGGACTCCCATCTAAACCATGCATGGTGACACACCTACCCAAGGTTAACTGAGGAATACCTAAGGCCTTGGCCCATGTTAAATCCATAAAGTTCCCTGCAGCTCCACTGTCCACAAAAGCAGAGACCGAGGAACAGAGGCTGCCAAAGGAAACTTTAGCAGGAACTAACAGTGAATTATTTGAGGAGATAAGCTGCAGACCAAAGTGAACCCCCTCACAACTCACTTGGTCAGGAAGTTTCCCGACTTGTTCGGACAACTACGGGCAAAATGTCCCTTACCTCCACAGTATAAACAAAGACCAGAATTTTGCCTCCTGGTTCTTTCTTCAGGAGACAATTTGGAAAGACCTATCTGCATAGGCTCCTCCATGTCTACAAGAATGGAAAGAACACAAGGAGTAGACCCGACAGATGCCCCTTTTTCAGCCCTCCGCTCTCTGAGCCGACGATCTATCTTAATAGAGAGCTCCATGAGTTTATCGAGAGTCTCAGGAGCGGGATACTGAAGGAGACTGTCTTTTATAGATTCAGATAAGCCGAGGCGAAACTGACTGCGTAGGGCTGGGTCATTCCATCCACAGTCGTTCGACCAACGGCGAAACTCCGTACAATAACTCTCTGCGGGATTCCTACCCTGTCTAAGAGCACGCAACTGACTCTCAGCGGACGCCTCTCTATCAGGGTCGTCATACAATAGCCCTAAAGATTTTAAAAAGGCGTCTACAGACGATAAGGCCGGATCGTCTGTCTTTAAACCAAAAGCCCAGGTCTGAGGATCCCCCTGAAGCAGAGAAATAATAATTCCAACCCGCTGAGCCTCCGTACCTGAGGAGACTGGTCTTAAACGAAAATAAAGTTTACAAGACTCTTTAAAATTAAAAAACTGTTTTCTATCCCCAGAAAAACGGTCAGCCAGATGCATTTTTGGTTCAGGGATGACCCTCGGGGAAGTCCGTAACAGATCTTCCTGTGACCTCACCCGGAGGGACAGATCCTGAACCATCTGAGTAAGTTCTTGAATCTGACTAACTAGAAGCTGGCCAGGATTTGGCCCAACACCGGCGGGATTCATGAGGCCGACAAAATCTCCCAACTGAATAAGTGAAAAAAAAGATTAACTCCTGTTAATTTAAATTTATTTTATTTTTTTTGTCTGGCCGGTGATAATGTTATGATTCCCGTACTCCAGACCAGAGGTGATCTTATGGCAGAGGTCTGAGTACTGGGAAGATATGCTGGTTGTGGGAGCAGGAGAGCCTAGTAACCCCTGGCGCCCTAACTCCGTTGTCTCGCCCGTGTTATCAGAAATCCCCTGCGAGACTATGGTTGCTTGAGCCCATGGCAGCCGCGTTCGAAGGGCGGATTATGTCTGCCCAACCCCGATGCCCCCGCAGGTCTTAATGGGAGACAAAGGGAAATCCGAGACCGGGTGATAACAAGGGGCCCTCTGACTAAGCAACCAGGCCAGGGGTTACAAGCTAACTAACTTAAACCAAAGGTATGTGCGGACTAGCCGCCAGGGAAAAGGACAACCAAAGATCCACTGATCCGTTACTCCTATCCAGCACCGCTGGATACCAGAGTGGATCTGTGGGAGCGGAATCCTCCGCAAAAGCTCCAGAACACAAATAAACTAAATAATAAACAGTAAGCGGACAAGCCGCAACACACGGCTGCGCCGCGACTCACGAACACCACAGGATGTTAAAGGTGCTCGGTCAGACTCCAGGAATAGATGACAAACTTCCGAGTACAGGATCACTGAGGACAGGAACAACCGGATTGAGCAGGACTGGAAACTCTCTGTAGCTGACACAGGCAAACAGGAAGCTATCACCGGCGTCTGTAAGAAGTCCTGAGAGTGCCTTTATTCAGGAACCCTCCAATCAGGATCCAGACAAGGTAATCTCAGGTAATGCCGTGCAGCTTGCATGCTGCACGGCCAGCACACCAAAATATAATTAGAACAGACCCAGCAACGGGGAACGCGGCCGAACGTGGCGTCCCCGTTGCTAAGGTCAGAGCGGCTCCGTGCGCCCGGCGTCTAGCGTTGCCAGGGAGCCGGCGGCTGTACGCGCACGGCGTCCCTGGTTGCTAGGCGCCGGGCCGCACCGACGAGCGGACCCCGGCGCCTAACAGTACCTACCTCTGTGTCGTCACTCGTCGTCCATAAGTATAAGTAATACTATACTAGCCATCCATCTACATTGTATACCTGTGGTGTTTTTTCTTTCTTCATACTAGTTTAGCAGTCTGCTGACAGTGTCCACCAGGTCCGTTATACAGTATATTATATATATATAAGCAGCAGTACGGTAGGCCACGGCTGTACCTACCTCTGTGTCGTCAGTGCACTCGTCGTCCATATGTAATATAATACTATACTATCCATCCATCTACATTGTATACCTGTGGTGTTTTTTCTTTCTTCATACTAGTTTAGCAGTCTGCTGACAGTGTCCACCAGGTCCGTTATACAGTATATTATATATATATAAGCAGCAGTACGGTAGGCCACGGCTGTACCTACCTCTGTGTCATCACTCGTCGTCCATAAGTATAAGTAATAATAGTATACTATCCACCCATCTACATTGTATACCTGTGGTGTTTTTTTTTTCTTTCTTCATACTAGTTTAGCAGTCTGCTGACAGTGTCCACCAGGTCCGTTATACAGTATATTATATAAGCAGCAGTACGGTAGGCCACGGCTGTACCTACCTCTGTGTCGTCACTCGTCGTCCGTAAGTATAAGTAATAATAGTATACTATCCACCCATCTACATTGTATACCTGTGGTGTTTTTTTTTTCTTTCTTCATACTAGTTTAGCAGTCTGCTGACAGTGTCCACCAGGTCCGTTATACAGTATATTATATAAGCAGCAGTACGGTAGGCCACGGCTGTACCTACCTCTGTGTCGTCACTCGTCGTCCATAAGTATAAGTAATAATAGTATACTATCCATGCGCTTTTAGTTGTGCGCAAAATATGGAGAACAAAAATGTGGAGGTTAAAAAAATAGGGAAAGATCAAGATCCACTTCCACCTCGTGCTGAAGCTGCTGCCACTAGTCATGGCCGAGACGATGAAATGCCATCAACGTCGTCTGCCAAGGCCGATACCCAATGTCATAGTACAGAGCATGTAAAATCCAAAACACAAAAGATCAGTAAAAAAATGACCCAAAAATCAAAATTAAAAGCGTCTGAGGAGAAGCGTAAACTTGCCAATATGCCATTTACGACACGGAGTGACAAGGAACGGCTGAGGCCCTGGCCTATGTTCATGGCTCGTTAATTACTGAAACGTTAACAGCAAAGACGGAGTGTCTGTCTCGTTATTTGGTTGTGAAAGTCCTCACCGAGTGCCGCCGTTTTCCGATCACTACATATGCTGTATCAGCTGGATGGCACCGGAGGCATCATTTAAGTAGGTGGAGAGCCGGTAATTGCTTGTTCTATGCGACCAAGAGGGCCTAGCTGACACCGTGAGTGAGAGCTGCTCATTTGGAACCTACAGGACATCACCATTATTTAAGAGACTTCTCATCAGTATTTCTCTTGCACTTTATTATATTGTGGGGATTATGTCTCTCACTAATGACATCATGGACTCCAGTGGACTCAGACATATTGATGTAGCTGCTTGTGATGTTTGGTCTTTTTAGGATGCTGACGCTGAGAATATTAGATTTAAGGAAGATTTGGCGACTTCCGGGGGAGCTGAAAGCAATGACCAGTTATTCATGAAATTATTACGTCTGCAGAAAAAACAGATTGACTTCTTCATGCATGGGGTCACACTGTCGGATTACCACCTAGAGGCTTTAGAGTCCGTAATATGCCGACGATCGGCAAGTAAATTGTAGAATTTTGCCGCAAATGGATCGGCATTTTAAATAAATGTTCTCTAGATCTGATCCTTTTAGTAATTGAAGAAGCATCAAGAGAGATGAATATCATTAAGGAGATGATCATTGCGTTTGAGAGCCAACAACTTGCCAAAATGCAAGCTGACAAGGACAATAAATGGATGGAGAAGCTTGCACTGCAGGTGGAGACGTACAGACAAGATCTGGTCAAATTTAAAAGGCAAAAATTGACCACCGTACAGAAGGATTATCAGGAGGGCAGAGTTTATACTTGGGCCAATAATCCAGATGGGAAGCAACAATTTAGACGTAAAAAACGACAAAGGACACGATGGGCGCCTGACCAGGAATCCTCTAGTGGTGACTATACCTCCCGGAGTGAAAGTGATGCATCAGCAAGCACTAGCAGTGGCAAACCCCCTTTAGGGGTCAATACACGAGCCATGCGTGGCGTGAAAAAAGACAGCGCACGAGGCGCGGGGGCCAGTGCCAAAGAATCGAAAAAAGGCACAAAGGGCAAGAAAACAACATAGTCTTTAATCTGTCTAAGAAAGTTTTGACCACGGATGAGTTATCCCTCCTCAATAAAGGACTTTCGTTCATTCCAGTCCAGAGGTTTGATGAATTCCAGTGGAAGGTGGATTCTCACAAGGTCAATAGACGATTATGACTTAAGGAATTCTTTGCCAATCAACCAGCGACAACACCAAATCCAGATGTCCCAAAAAATTTAAAGAAGATCTCTCATTTTGACCCCAATACTAACAGTACTTCCCTAAAATGTTTTGAGAGAGTTTTGGACTCACAAGTGATGGGACTGTCCAAACTAGTCCCACAGTCTAGGGACAATTTAACTCACGGGGAAAGAAAAGCCTTAGCAACATTGAGTAAGGATCCCAGCATCGTCATTCGCACAGCGGATAAGGGGGGTGGGATCATTGTTCAGGATTTAAGTGACTACAAGGAGGAGGCGTACAGACAGTTGCTCGATGAGGAGGTCTACAGGCAATTGTCGGGGGATCCTACAGATAAATATAATCATGAACTTAGGAATTTTCTGGATGTGGCAGTTCTAGAAAATATCATCACGGAAGATGTGAGAGAGGCCTTAATACAGGACTATCCGGTAGCACCGGTTTTTTACACGATACCCAAGGTCCACAAAGATCCCCTGAACCCACCGGGATGCCCATCATAGCGGCACGGGACTCTGTCTTCTACAAAGTTTCTCAGTATCTTGATTGGTATTTTCAAACTGTCATTCAGGTGCAGGAAACTTACCTTAAAGACACAACTAGTCTAATGAAAAAATTGAATGTGTTATCGACAGTACCTATTGGCAGTTTGTTGTGCACACTTGATGTGGTAAGCCTCTACACCAATATCCCTCATGGGAGAGGTGTAGTGGCTGCTAGGAGACTCTTATCCAATTCTCCTCAATATAATGGGCCGGATTTAGTTTTTTTTATTGAATTACTGAAACTGACACTGTTTAGAAACTATTTCCTGTTTGATGGGAGGTGGTTCGAACAGTGCCAGGGCTGTGCCATGGGCAGTTGTGTTTCCCCAGCATTTGCCAACTGTTTCATGTTTGAGGTTGAAAAAGATATGTTTTTTTCTGACAGCAGGATAGTAGATAACATTATTTTTTTTGTCAGATACATAGATTATTTATTTTTAATTTTGCGGGGTTCAGAGGAGTCATTTGATCTGTTTTTGAAGCACATTAACAGTGTGGATGCCAATATAAAATTTACGGCTACAGTTGGTGATACTAGTGTAAATTATTTAGATGTAGAGATCACAGTCGTCGAGGGTATGTATCCATACCAACTTGGATAAAAAACCTACTGATAAGAATACTGTGTTGCATGCTTCAAGTTTCCATCCTCCTACTACTAAATATAGTTTACCGTATTCTCAATTTTTGAGAATACATCGTATTTCTGATGACCTTGTACAAACTGAGAGGGAGATTACCAAAATGGCCCTGGATTTTAAATTGAGAGGCTATGATTGGTCAAAGTTGATGGAAACCAAGGACAAGGTTTTGAACATGAAGAGGGAGGATGCCCTTCAGTGTGCTCAGTCCAAAGTAGATTCCCTTAAGAATAAGATTCCTTTTGTGCAAAAGTATGGCCATCTGAGCAAGGACATCAATAAGGTTACCCGCCAGAGTTGGTCTATTATCACCTCGGATAAGGACCTACTGATGTTTAAAAACAATTCTTTATTACCCTCTTATACCCGTAACAAGAATTTAAAAGACCTATTGGTCCATAATGACATCTCTGGATATAAACCGGCACCAGTGGTAACATTTCTAACAAGAAAACCAGGGTGCTATAAGTGTGTGGGCTGCACAACCTGCAGCTATATGGAGATTGGCCCAGGATTTTCCCATCCCCATACAGGTAAATTCATTAAAATCGATAAAGTCCTCACCTGTACTAGCACCCATGTCATTTACTTTATACGATGCCCATGTGGGCTGTATTACATTGGCAAGACCTCCAGGCAGTTCCGTGAAAGGATGGCAATGCATAGATCGGCCATCAGGGCTGCCTTGGAGGGTGACCATCAAGCACAACCGGTAGCTAGGCACTTTAAGAATTACAAGCATAATTTAGCATCCTTAAAATACAAAATTTTAGACCAGCAACCAGCCAGCATCACGGGTGGTGATCGAAACCGAGCGCTCCTTCGTAGGGAGGCGAGGTGGATACATCGCCTGAATACTCTAGTACCAGCAGGTTTAAATGAGCAATTGGGATTGCATTGTTTTTTATAGAATCATAATCATGTGATTTGATAAGTGAATGTGAACGATTTATGAGTAGTTTTATATATATATTACCGGTAAGAGTACACTACTGGGCATCAGGGGTCTATTAGATGTTGTTTTCTGCACTATGTTACTGTGTTTTAATAGCATGTATTATTTGTGTACACGTTGCCTAAGTGACCGGCGCCCTGACGAGGAAAGGAGCGCGCCGCACATGTGGGTGGTGACATCATCCGGACCAGCCGGGTAGTCGCGCCAAAGGAACAGAGGGTGATGCGGTGAGGGTATAAAGGTATGTTTTTTGTAACACACCTGTTGTTCTGACGAAAGTTTAATTACTGAAACGTTAAAAGCATAGACGGAGTGTCTGTCTCGTTATTTGGTTGTGAAAGTCCTCACCGAGTGCCGCCGTTTTCCGATATATATATATATATATATATATATATATATATATATAGGATGTGTGTAATTGTGTATTACATTATGTATTTCATGTTATGATTTATAATGAATGCTGAAGTAAAAGTATTCCTTCTCATGTGCTGGTTCCTCTGTTGATAAAGCTCTAGGTCGGCCGTGACGAGTTGGTCTCAGATCCTTTCAAGGAGTCCGAATGTTTATTCTTTTCCCGCCGCGGATAGAATACTGTGAAAGTCAACTCCTGGTCGACACGGGGCCCTGTCGCAAAGGATCGTATACAGGAAGCTAAGTGATATTTTATTTCTATGCTTTGGGCTTATTTGCATTACATGCACATGAGGCAGTATTTAGATTCGGAAAGGCATCCGATAGAATTACCCTAAAGAGAGGGGATTTTCCTTATGTTGGTTCTTCTCTATAACATTGCGGCAGGCTGCCGTGCGTATACTGAGGCTGATTCCGAGAGATACTGGAGTTTTTTCCTGGGACGGTGTACCGCTGTTTGGGGATGCCTCAGTTCAGTCAATCTCGGCGGATACTGCTAGTAAATCTAACTTCATTAGTCTCCTTCACAACGGTTGGTGATGCATTCTTTTGTGGGATGCGGTCGTTTTAACCGGTTCAATACAGTTCTTTTTTCCTTTTCTGTACAGACAGTGGAAGGTGAAAAGGTAAGAGTTCTGCAGCCTTGTTAGGTTCGCAGAAGCGGATATCGTTTTCTGATTCTACCACATCCACCACATGTCGCTGAGTCTATCTGGCTGGAGCCCACTCATGTGGGAACTCGTCTACTACTTTTCAGTCAGTCCGGGGATAGACTAGGACCTGTGAGTTAATTATAGAATCCAAAGGGGGACATTCTGGCATTACAGATGTTTCCCCTCACTGATTTTTCTAATAGATCTTGCCGTTTCCCCTCTGGAAGGGGAGGTAGTATGCAACGCCATACCAGAGGTGCGTCAGGTTCAGGGCAGTGTCCTGCTGTCCCTGTTAAAAAACTAAGAGGTTTAACTGCGTGGTTCTCCGCATTCAGATTTCCTGGGTGGATATCCAGGGTTGTCTTTGCCATTTCACCGGAGTGATGGCAGTGGGATGGTGTTCTTTCAATAGTAAGAGCCATTGTTGTCCTGTACTGGGACACTCTCCTGATTAAGGCGAGGTCAAGACACAAGTGGTGCAAATCGTTGTTTTCTCTCTGACTGTTCTTCAACACAGGGGAAGGCTGTTATTCCCAATGACGCAGGCGTCGGAGGAGGGTATCAGAGTAGATACGGAATGGTTGAAGTTCTGTTTGTTCCTGTGGAAAGAGATCTGAGGATCCGGAGTCGGATCAGATTTGCAGTGACAATACATAAATATGTTCCGTTGATGAAGAAGATCGGTGTGGCCTAAGAGGCTTTTTCGGAGAGCAGGTCAAATGCCAGAGTGGTTTTCATGGGGCCAGTTGGAAATGTGGTCCGGGTCTCACCTGCGCATGCGCTGGAATATAATACTAATGGCCAGGTTTTCGGTCCTGTGGTGTCGGCTCAGTTCTCACCTCCTAGAGGGAAGAAGGTTCGGATTCCAGGATGAGATCCTGGTGTCCATACTTGCAGATCTCCGAGACTGGGGAGCGGTCTGTGCAAGGGAAGGAATTCCAGAGGAAAAGGTCAAGCTGGGAAGCTTGTCTGCAATAAGCTTTCTTGAATTAAGAGCTATTTTCAATGTACATATGCTTCGTGATCTGCCCGTGTTCATTCTGTCGGACGACTTGACAGCAGTGGTGTAAGTAAGCCACTAGGGCGGAACAAGGAGCAAAGTGGTAATGGCAGAAGCCGACAGAGGTTTCCGCTGGGTGAAAAGACTGGTAAATGCTATATTAGCAGTTTTCGTCCCGGAGGTGAACGACGGAGAAATAGATTCCTCTGCAGATGAGATCTCCATCCGGGAGAAATACAGTCGATGTCGAGAAGCTTTCACTGAAGTTACAAATCTTTGAGGAGTGCCTCAAGTGGGCATGTTGGCGTCTCGCCTCAACGAGAGATCGCAGGGATATTGTTCCGGGTCAGGGGACACTCAAACTATAACAGTGGACGTCCTCGGGACACCTTGGGTGTTTTCAGTCGGTCTATGTGTCCCCTCCGTTTTCACTCTTCGGAAGGTGATAAACGTAAGAAGAACAAAGGTTCAGGCGATTCTCTTTGTTCCGGTCTGACCAAGGAGGACTTGGTATCCATTTCCTCAAGATTTACTCATAGAAGATACATGGCCTCTTCCGCTACGTGAGGAACTGTTACAGCAAGATCAGGGCGTGTATCAAGACTTACCGCGGCTGTGTTGGACGGTGTGGCGGTTGTACGCCATATCATAGCCAGAAAGGGTATTCCCAGTGAAGTCATTTCCACGCTTCTTCTGGCTAGAAAAGAAGTAATGGCAATGCCTTACCACCGTGTTTGGAGTCAATATGTGTCTTGGTGTGAATCCAAGAAGACTACTACGGAAGATTTTAAGCTGGGTTGTTCTTCTCCATTCTTGCAAGCAGGTGTGGGTGCAGGCCTAAAGTTGGGCTCCATTTAAGTGCGGTTTTGGCCTTATAAAGTTTCTCCCTGACGAAGCTGCCATAGACGCAGTGAAACACGCGTGTAGGGCACGGCGTGTCCGCGTGTACTTTACTTTATGAAATGTAGAAAACAATTATATATGAATATAATATGTTACGTAGTTACCTTCACTAGTAGAAGGCTGACACTGAGATAGATAGGAATAGACTGATAGCATGATTATAACACCTCCAGTATATACTGACAGCTACCAGTAGTCTCAGCTGCCATAATTAAGCACCGTATGGATTGTATTATTATCTCTGTGCACTACTAGCTGCATTACTGTGCTAATTATAACACACTTATGAAGAAATTGAGGCAAATAAATGTCTAAGAGTTACCCAGTTAGCAGGATACTTAAATGAATACAGTGTAACAAAATCCTGTCTAGTAACACTGAAAGACTGAGGAGAAGCAGCTGTATGTCTCATGAGTAGCTGCATGGTCTCAGCTGCCATAATTAAGCACTATATTGACTGCATTATTATTTCTGTGCACTATTAGCTACATCACTGTGCTCACTGTGCTAACTATAACATACTTATGAAGAAATTGAGACAAATAAAGGTCTAAAAGTTACCTAGTCAGCAGGATATTTAAATGAATACAGTGTAACAAAATTCTGTCTAGTAACACTGGAAGACTGAGAAGCAGCTGTATGTCTCATGAGTAGCTGTACATGCAACAGTATCTCTATAAGACTGTTACAAATAGATACATCTCTCTAAGTGAACCAAGTAGCTGGATGTTTTAATAATATACAACAGCCTACATTTTGTAATAATTCAGGAATAATAAAGAATGAATTAAACAGTAGCAATATATCCTGACACAGTGTTGTAATAAACCAATCTCACTTATGAAACAGCGAGTACACAATGGTTTGAAGTAGATTATTACTATATTCCCGATTATACAATACACCCAAGCATTTAAATTAATTTATATTAATCAATGCGAACATTGGATGAATCGAGGATAAACTCCTCTCCATAGACATTAAAATCTATTGGATGAACTGATGATAGACTCTTCCATATAGATGGTTTAATTTATATTACGTACTGATTGGAGATAACTTACTTTGCTCCCATTTATGTAGACTCCACTTGATGCATATGAAGATACAAGCCCCCCCGGGCCTCTTCAATCTATAATATAATAGGCTATATCTATAGGACCTATAGGACTATTATATATATTACAAACGGGACCGTTACAGTCCATATTAATAAAAACCGCACTGTTAAATAATAAGGAATATCCCGTCAACAGTGCAGCATTATATTGTCTGCTTTCTAACATATTGGAGATTGCTATACCTCTTAAGAAAGCAGTACTACTTATATCAAAATTCAACTGTACAAGTCCCGTCTGTCACCATAAATGAAGAGTGACAAATAAGATAACTGGAATCATTACATTCCACCAAGGAGACATATTACATTGTCTGCTTTCTAACATATTAGAGATTGCTATACCTCTTAAGAAAGCAGTACTACTCAGATTCAAATCTAACGGTATGAGTTCCGACTGTCATCACAAAGGAAGAGTGCTATATAAGATAACTGGAACTGCTACATTCCTTTAAGCAACTCTACCTGTTATTAGCAGATACGAAATTAGATAAATGAAGTTGTCTCATTAATCACTTGCTGTTCCCTATTTGACTTGAGACTGCCATATCTCCAAGGGAAGCAATAGTGAATACATAGAAATCAGACTGAAAAAGGTCTGAATGTGATTGCAAAGGAAGAGGATCATACATGACAACTAGAACTGCTATACATCTTAAAGTTGTCTTATTTGCCAATACTCCATCAAATAAGTGGAATCTACAATTAAATGGGAGCAATTTTTTCCTTTGGGGATAATAATTAATATAAAAATATCCCAATTTTGGAGATTTACTTTTCATACCATATATATTGAAATATTTCGCCCAAAGAATCTTAATCGGGAATACAGTCTAAAGGGACATAGAGATATAGTGATCCCTAACGACTGACCAATCCTACAACTGGAGGCGGGTTAAATTCATTATACCTATCTACCCCCACAGCCTTACTACTGGGAATGATTATTTAAGATTCTACCCTCACCTAGTGAATGGTGTATAAATAACAAGTTTTACTAATAATATTACAGCATAAAACTATTATATTAGGAACTTGACCATACACAGGAAAAATCAGGTGGAGGTGGTTCAGTAAAGAATTACACGTGGACACGCCTTTTAATCTTTCATTCACATTTCTTTATTTTTTCTCATCACTTATATGTCTGTTTTGTGATTTTAAACTTTATGTTTCACTGCGAGTTTGGGATTAATATATAAACACATATCTCATTTTAATGTATATTCAATAAAGGCTATTTTTTATGATACAATCACTTTCTGTCTCAAGTGCGTCAACAATACAGATTTCTTCTTATCCGTTTTTCCCTCCCAATTCAAAGTTTCTTTCAAGAAAGAATTGGCAACTTTTCCGGAAGTTCGGACCTTCGTGAAAGGAGTACTGCACATCCAACCTCCATTTGTGCCCCAGTTGGCACCGTGGGTTTTGAAGTGGTGTTGCGTTTCTTGTGTCACACTGTTTGGAACCTTTGTGGAAGGTTGTGTTAAAGATTTCTCTTTTGAAAAGTGGTCATGCTATTGGCTTTGGCATCCGCAAGGCGGGTGTCTGAAGTAGCGGCTTTGTCTCACAAGAGCCCTGTTTGATCTTCCATGTGGATAGATAGGAATTGAGAACTCGGATAATAGTTCTGCCAAATGTGGTTTCTGGGTTTCGCAGAAATCAGCATATTTTGAAGCCGGTGGTTACTTAGGCATTAGCTGATTCAAGGTCTCTCGATGTAGTCAGAGCTTGGAATATTTAGGTCGCCAATTTGGCTCAGATTGGGGAAACAGAGGCTCTGTTTGTCCGGTATGCTCCCAGCATAATTGGGGCGTCTGCTTCTATGCAGTCTGTTACACGCTGGATCTGAGATACGATTCGGTGTGCTCGTTCTACGGCTGGATTGCCGTTACCGAAGTCGGTGGAGACCCATTCTACTAGGAAGATGGGCTCTTCTTGGGCGGATGCCCGAGGTGGCTCGGCGATTTAACTTTGCCGAGCGGCTACTTGGTCGGGTTCAAACACCTTTGCTAAGCTCTACAAGTTTGATACCCTGGCTGATGGAGACCTCCTGTTTGCTCAATCGGTGCTGCAGAGTCGTCCGCACTCCCCCGCCCGGTCTGGAGCTTTAGTATAAATCCCATGGTCCTTACGGAGTCCCCAGCATCCTCTAGGACGTATGAGAAAATAGGATTTTAATACCTACCGGTAAATCCTTTTCTCTTAGTCAGTAGAGGATGCTGGGCGCCCGTCCCCGTGCGTACTGTGTCTGCAGTTATTGGTTATGGTTACACTCTTGTGGTGTTTCTTTTCTGTCAGGATGTTGCCGACGTTGCTCATGCCATGGCATGCGGTATCTTCTTATTGGTTGATTTGACACACAGGTTGTGTTACATATTCTCTCAGCATGTGGCTGTGTAATTTTTCAGCCCTTGGTTGGTGTTCTATTGAATACCACGTTCTACGGTATGTTTGAGGTGTGAGCTGATATGACGCTCACCGTGTTTAAACAATAAATTCTTTCTTCGAAATGTCCGTCTCCCTGGGCACAGTTTTCTGAGGTCTGGAGGAGGGGCATAGAGGGAGGAGCCAGTTCACACCCATTCAAAGTCTTATAGTGTGCCCATGTCTCCTGCGTATCCCGTCTATACCCCATGGTCCTTACGGAGTCCCCAGCATCCTCTACGGACTAAGAGAAAAGGATTTACCGGTAGGTATTAAAATCCTATTTTTCCACTAAAAACACGTCTTGAGTAATTAAACACAGTGTCAAGCCATGTCACAGCGAACTGATAACCTCGGTTCAATCTGTGGTGCGAACAGGGTAAGTGGTGGGTCTTCTCTCTGCCAGCACTTGGAGATGACATCATCTCCAAGTGCCGGTGATCTGGCTCTCCATAGGCTTTTAACGGGACCCGGGGTGGGATTCCAATTTACACTGCAGTCTTTTCTGAGTCCTTACCGTATCCAACCTGGTAGCTACCTGGGTCGGATTCCCAGGTCAGAGCACCTGGGTTATTTTTCAAGGACCCTCTTCCACTGAGCAGCGACCCAACTAGACTCAGCAATAATCAGGGTTATTGAGACAGTGGAAAAGGGATATAATATGTCTGTGTTCACATTGTAAAATGTACTTTGTATATGGTGAAATAAACTATACAAACCATCTGTTTTGTCTCAGTACACAAGATACCCATTTTGTCTTCTAAACTTTTGGCAAAAGTCTTCATATCTTCAAGCTCATTGCAAATAGATTGGACTTGATGCATTGCCTGTTTGGAACTAAGTATAAAATATATTATTAGAAATATATATATATATATATATATATATACATACACATACATACATATATACATATATATATATATACACACATATATAGATATATATATACGGTATCTATACACACATATATAGATATATTTATATTTAGAGTGTATATTCGGACTCTAGGTTGACAGCACTTAGGTCGACACCTATTAGTCGACAATGACTAGGCTGACACCAGAAATAGGTTGACACAGCCATTAGGTTGACATGAACAAGGTCGACATGGAACAAGGTCGACATGAGTTTTTCACATTTTCTTTTCTTTTTTGAACTTTTTCATACTTTACGATCCACGTGGACTATGACTGGGAACGGTAACCTTGCCCGAAGCATGGCGAGTGAAGCGAGCCATGCAAGGGGACATGGTGCACTAATTGGGGTTCCCGGTCACTTTATGAAGAAAACTACACAAAAAAAACATCAAAAACTCATGTCAACCTTTTTCCGTGTCGACCAAATTCATGTCAATCTAATGGCCGTGTCAACCTATTTCTGGTGTCAACCTATTCACTCTCGACCAATAGGTGTCGACCTAATGTCTGTCGATATAGACACTGTCGACCCTGAGTCCCATACCCGTTAAAACCACTTCAATTGTGCAGGTGAGACCCTTCTCTCATTAAATACATGGTAATCCACTCCAATGCTATAACACCAGACCAGAATTAGAGGAACCACAGCAGCTTCTTGCATGTGATCAAGTATATGTGGTCCAATAGGAATAAATTATATGAATTTGCATTCGATTTTATAGGTGAGTTTGAAATGGAAATCCTAAAGCGAACACAAAATTACCAGTCAAAACCTAATCTTAGTAAATGTGGGATTTAATGGCCCTCATTCCGAGTTGTTCGCTCGGTATTTTTCATCGCATCGCAGTGAAAATCCGCTTAGTACGCATGCGCAATGTTCGCACTGCGACTGCGCCAAGTAACTTTACTATGAAGAAAGTATTTTTACTCACGGCTTTTTCTTCGCTCCGGCGATCGTAATGTGATTGACAGGAAATGGGTGTTACTGGGCGGAAACAGGCCGTTTTATGGGCGTGTGGCTGAAAACGCTACCGTTTCCGGAAAAAACGCAGGAGTGGCCGGAGAAACGGTGGGAGTGCCTGGGCGAACGCTGGGTGTGTTTGTGACGTCAACCAGGAACGACAAGCACTGAAATGATCGCACAGGCAGAGTAAGTCTGGAGCTACTCTGAAACTGCTAAGTAGTTAGTAATCGCATTATTGCGAATACATCGGTCGCAATTTTAAGAAGCTAAGATTCACTCCCAGTAGGCGTAGACTAAGCGTGTGTAACTCTGCTAAATTCGCCTTGCGACCGATCAACTCGGAATGAGGGCCAATGAACGAAAAAGAGTGATGGTTTGATTAGTCGATTTAAATTGAACCTTAAATTGAATACAAAATCAAACTTTAATAAGCATACCCCCTAGTATCTCTCTCTCTCTCTCTCTATATATATATATATATATATATAAAGAGATGGCTATTAAATACCATGGCTATTAAATGAGACTGTGTCTATTAAATGAGACTGTCAAACATAAACCATACTGCATAAGTTATAAGAAAGTGGGGGAGCACTGACTTTGGACTATCCCAAAACGGTTTTGACAGTTTCTTTCCTCTCGCACAGATAGTTTTCTGTCACACAGCATACAAAGATATTGTGTTTTTCCCATGTATCATAAAAATGCTTACTTCAAAACCAGATCAACGTGTTAACTTGGAATTTTTAGTTAAATTGAACAAAAAGACCACAGAATCTTTCCATATGCAAACCGAGGCTTACGGGTTTGAGAGTATGGGCTGGCTCCTCCCTCTATGCCCCTCCTCACAGACTCAGTCTAGAAACTGTTCCCGAGGAGACGGACATCTTCGAGAGAAGGATTTAACACAGATAGTGGCGAGATTCATACCAGCTCACACATACAGGGCACATCAAGCTAACTTAGCTTGTAAACTAAGCAACCGCTGCAAACATTACTTAACAAGTAACAATGCAGTACTTAACTAAAACAAAAGTTGTACTAAACCAGATAAAAATTGCAGGAAAACGAAGCGCTGGGCGGGTGCCCAGCATCCTCTACGGACTACGAGAAAAGGATTTACCGGTATGTAACAAAAATCCTATTTTCTGTTAAGTCCTAGAGGATGCTGGGGTCCACATAAGTACCATGGGGATGTACCAAAGCTCCCAGAACGGTTGGGAGAGCGCGGAGGCACCAGCAGAACTAATTGACTGAACTTGAGATCATCAGAGGCCAAAGTATCGAACTTGTAGAACTTTGCAAACGTATTCGACCCCGACCAAGTTGCAGCTCGGCAAAGTTGTAACGCAGAGACACCCCAGGCAGCCACTCCAGAAGACCCCACCTTACGAGTAGAGTGGGCATTGACAGACAGGACACTGCAAGCCTGCCGTAGAATACGCATACTGGATAGTGAACCTGATCCAGCAAAATATTGTCTGCTTAGAAGCAGGACACCCAATTTTCTTGGGATCATACAGGACAAACAGAGAGTCCAATTTCCTGTGACGAGCAGTCCTCTTCACATATATTTTCAGAGCCCTTACAACATCCAAGGACTTTGATGAAATTGAGGAGTCAGTAGCCACTGGCACCACAATAGGTTGGTTGATATGAAATGCCGACACAACCTTCGGAAGAAACTGCTGACGTGTCCGGAGCTCAGCTCTATCTTTGTGGAAGATCAAGTATGGGTTTTTACAGGACAAAGCCCCCAACTCCAACACCCGTCTAGCAGAAGCTAAAGCCAACAAAGTGACAGCCTTCCCCAAAAGAAATTTGACCTCAACCTCCTGTAGAGGCTCGAACCAGTCCGATTGGAGGAACTGAAACACCACGTTAATGTCCCAAGGCGCCGTAGGCGGTACAAAGGGAGGTTGGATGTGCAGAACTCCCTTCAAAAAAGGTCTGAAACTCAGGGAGGGCAGCCAAATGTTCTTGGAAGAAAATGGATAGAGCCGAAATCTGGACCTTCACAGATCCCAACTTCAGGCCCATATCCACAACTGCTTGTAGGAAAAGGAGAAACCGTCCCAGTTCAAACTCCACTGCAGGAAATTTATTGGATTCACACCAAGAAACATTCTTTTTCCAAATTCGATGGTAATGTTTAGACATTACTCCTTTCCTAGACTGTAACTGTATCAGGGTAGAAATAACCGTGATCGGAATGCCCTTCCGTGCTAGCATTAGACGTTCAACCCCCATGCCGTCAAACCTGGCCGCGGTAAGTCTTAATAGGCGAACGGCCCCTGCTGTAGAAGGTCCTCCTGAAGAGGAAGAGGCCTTGGCTCTTCTTGCAGTAGATCCAGAAGATCCGCGTACCAAGCCCTTCTTGGCCAGTCTGGAGCAATGAGGATCGCTTGAACCCTTGTTGTCCTTATGAGTTTTAGAACACTTGGGATGAGTGGAAGTGGAGGAAACATGTACACCAACTGGAACACCCATGGAGTCACCAGGGCGTCCACTGCCACTCCTTGCAGGTCCCTCGACATGGAACAATACCGCCAAAGCTTCTTGTTGAGACGAGAGGCCATCATGTCGATCTGGGGTGCGCCCCAAAGATCTGTCACCTCATTGAACACCTCCGGATGGAGACCCCACTCCCCTGGATGGAGATCGTGTCTGCTGAGGAAGTCCGCTTCCCAGTTTTCTACTCCCGGAATGAAGATTGCTGACAGCGCAAACGCGTGCTTTTCTGCCCAGAGGATGATTCTTGTTACCTCTGCCATTGTAGCTCTTCTCTTCGTTCCGCCCTGTCGGTTTATGTAAGCCACTGTTGTCACATTTTCCAACTGCACTTGAATGGCCCGATTCCTCAGAAGATGGGCAGCTTGGAGAAGACCGTTGTAGACGGCTCTTAGTTCCAGAATGTTTATCGGCAGGTCGGCTTCCAGACTTGACCACCTTCCTTGGAAGGTTTCCCCTTGAGTGACTGCGCCCCAGCCCCGGAGACTTGCATCCGTGGTTAGAAGGATCCAGTTCTAAATCTTGAACCTGCGGCCCTCCAGAAGGTGAGGTAATTGCAGCCACCAGAGGAATGAAATCCTTGCCTCTGGCGACAGACGTATTCTCTGGTGCATGTAGAAATGGGATCCCGACCACTTGTCCAAGAGATCCAGTTGGAAGGACCGAGCGTGAAACCTCCCGTATGCAGAGCCTCGTAAGAGGCCACCATCTTCCCCAGACGGTGAATGCACTGATGAACGGACACCCGGGCTGGCTTCAGGACATCCCGGACCATCTTTTAAATCACCAACGTTTTTTCCTCTGGGAGAAACACCCTCTGCACTTCCGTGTCGAGGATGATTCCCAGAAAGGACAACCTCCTGGTTGGTTCCAATTGTGATTTTGGAAGATTCAGGATCCAACCATGTTCCCTGAGATGCTGGGTCGTGAGTGTTATTGACCGTAACAGCTTCTCCTTGGACGATGCCTTGATCAGTAAATCGTCCAGATACGGAATTATGTTCACCCCCTGTCTGCGGAGGAGAATCATCATTTCCGCCATCACCTTTGTGAACACCCTCGGTGCTGTGGAGAGCCCGAATGGGAGAGCCTGGAACTAAAAGTGACAGTCCAACAATGTGAATTAAAGATAAGCTTGAGGCGGCAGCCAAATCGGAATGTGGAGGTACGCATCCTTGATATCCAGGGATACTAGGAATTCCCCCTCCTCCAGACCTAATATCAATGCCCTTAGAGACTCCATTTTTAACTTGAACTCTCTCAGAAAGGGGCCTGACCGAACCATCCGGTTTCGGTACCACAAAAAGATTTGAATAGTAACCTTTGTTTTGCATATGAGGTGGTACTGGCACAATAACTTGTGCCTCCACCAACTTATGGACGGCGTCTTGCAAGACAGTCCTGTCTGCCAGCAGAGCTGGCAAGCCTGATCTGAAAAATCGGTGAGAAGGGAGATTTTGAAATTCCAGCCTGTACCCCTGGAACACAATATCTTGCACCCAGGGGTCCAGGCCGGAGGACACCCAGGCATGACAGAAATGTCTGAGTCTCGCTCTCCCACCGGCCCCACCTCCGAAGCGTGCAGTCCACCATCATGCGGAGGACTTTGGTGTACCTGAAGCAGATTTCTGTTCCTGGGAACCTGCAGACGCAGGTTTCTTGAACTTGGGCCGACCTCCCCGAAAGAAGGTGTTGGACGGCCTGGCCTTTCTGGGCTTGTTAGACCGAAAGGGCTGTGATGTAACTGAAGAAAAAGGTTTATTCAGAGCAGGTGTAGCTGAGGGAAGAAAGGGTGACTTACCAGCCGTACCCCGTGGAGATCCACGCATCTAACGCTTCCCCAAAGAGAGCCTGACCTGTGTAGTGTAGGGTCTCCACACTTCTCCTGGATTCCGCAACGGCAGACCACTGGCGCAACCACAGTCCTCGACGAGCTGATACTGACATGGAGGAAATCCCCGCAACCATGGAACCCAGGTCTTTTATGGATTCTACCAGAAATCCTGTCGAATCCTGAATGTTACGTAAAAACAATTCAACATCACATTTCTCCATAGTATTCAAGTCTTCAAGTAACGTGGCTGACCACTTTACTATAGCTTTGGCAATCCAAGTACTGGCAATAGTGGGATGTAGTATTGCCCCAGAAGCCGTGTACATGAATTTTAGCTTATTATCAATTTTACGATCAGCCGGCCCTTTCAAGGCGGTAGATCCTGGAACAGGTAAAACCACCTTTTTTGAGAGTCTGGATACTGATGCGTCAACAATAGGTGGATTTCCCATTTTTTCCTATCCTCTACCGGGAAAGGAAACGCTACCAGAACCCTTTTAGGTATCTGGAATTTTTTAGCCGGGTTTTCCCAAGCCTTTTCAAATACAGCATTTAATTCCTTTGCCGCAGGGAAGGTTAGCAAGGCTTTCTTATTTTCAGTGAAGTAAGCCTCCTCAACCTGCTTGGGTGTTGTATCAGCAATATTCAACACCTCCCTAATAGCCTCTATCATCAACTGCACCCCTTTTGCAAGCGATGCAGCCCCCCGCAACACATCCCGGTCACCGTCTGCAGTTTAAGAATCGGTATCATCCTGCATGATCTGAGCAAGAACACTTTTATGTGAATATACAGCGGGAGCCCTGATGTACCAGAACTGGGCCAGACTGCCATAGAGTTCTGTAAAGCCTAACTTGCAGATTAATTTTGTGCAACCCTATTTGAAATCTGAGAAATCATAGATTTGATAGAGGATAACCACTCATGCTCCCTTGCTGGAATCTGTGCTAAACCAGTGCAATCCTGATTAGATGGAATGGGATCATCCTGAGAGTACATATCCTCTGCAGCATATGACACAGAGTCCCTGGACATTGCTTAATGGAGACCACAGACACTCCACAAACACACAGGGGGGGACAGACAGAGTTTCACCCCCAAGAATGGCAAGAGAGACACAGAGATTGGAGCCAACCCACACACAGCGCTTTTAATATTAAAGGGAGACCCAATATCAGTGCTGACTGTGCACCTTAATAGGTTACACAATCGTTTTGCAGCCTACCCCCCCTTCTACAACCCCCTGGTACCGTGATAGATAGCTGGAGTTGCTGTGGAGGGACTTGCTCTTCACTGACAGCGTTGTGCAGGCAAGAAAATGGCACTGAGCGCTGCTGGGTCTGCTCTGAGAAGCTCCGCCCCCAAAATGGCGCTGTCTTCCCGCTCTTCATAGGAATATACTGGCCTGAGAATTTATGCTGGCTGAGATCTGGGGCCCCCGACAGGCTGTGTGACCAGTGTAGGGTGTAGGCGCTGGCTCAGGGCGCTCCTCACAGCGCCGCACTATGTACCGCTGAGCCTCCGGAGCGCAGTTAATACTGCGCTCCTACCCTGATGCCGCCATCTTCACACCGGCCCTCCGCTTGCTAGAAGGGTCGGTGACTCACTTGCCACAAATCTTCAGCTCTGTAAGGGGGTGGCGACATGCTGCTGGGGTGAGCGATCCCCTGTGGCGGGGAATGATCTATCCCCTTAGGAGCTCAGTGTCCTGTCAGCGGAGATAGTGGCTCAGACCCCGCAGGGCGGACACTACTTAGTGCCACCAAGCAGGGAGGCTGTTGCCAGCAGCCTCCCTGTAAAATAATAAACTCTAAAATAAACTTTACCAGAGAAACTTTGTAGAGCTCCCCTAGCTGTAACCGGCTACTCCGGGCACATTTTCTAAACTGAGTCTGGTAGGAGGGGCATAGAGGGAGGAGCCAGCCCACACTCTCAAACTCTTAAAGTGCCAATGGCCCTGGGTGGGCCTGTCTATACCCCATGGTACTAATGTGGACCCCAACATCCTCTAGGACGTAAGAGAAATATATATATATATATATATATATACACACACATACACACTGTATATATATATATATATATATATATATATATTGTCGAAGTCAAAAAAATATTATATAGAAAGAACATACAGACTCCACACATATAAGTCGCTATACTTTCAAATACGCGCAGCAAGCACAGCAATATATGGTAACACACGCATTTACACGGACATGCCACAGATGGATTCGACACTTATTTCATACAGTACATAATTATAATAATATCAAGCGCCAGACATCATAATGATTTAAAATTATATAATGGAGTAATGTCATGTATGTGTATTATTGGAACGAAGCAAGATACACCTGTCATATTTGGTATTAAAGCAAGCAGATTAATGTGTAGATTCATTTGATACTTGTTATTAAGTTGTAGGACATGGCAACAAATAGTTATTATTAAATGTATGAAAGCTAGAGTCATTTTTATAAGGACAATAGACATTTACAGTAACAGGTGGTGGACAGGAAGCTCAGGCCAGCCCCTTTTGATGTCTTCAAGGCTGAACCTGTTTAGCATACGAACAGACTAGTGACTCATCATGAATGAGAAAGTTCCCTCTCCCAAACTAGATAACACATTACAGAGACACACAGTTCCCAGTTGCTGTTTTTTCCCAGACGATGATGGAGGTGCTTCTAGTCCGGTTCCTGCATGATTTTACAGAGAGAGAGAGAGAGAGAGAGTGATATG
The DNA here is from genome assembly GCF_028390025.1 of Pseudophryne corroboree. NCBI lineage: Eukaryota > Metazoa > Chordata > Amphibia > Anura > Myobatrachidae > Pseudophryne > Pseudophryne corroboree. The sequence goes on along the minus strand of NC_086453.1, from coordinate 155,536,020 downwards.
GAGGGACGAATTTATATGAGAAAGATATGGTAATTGTATCGCTGGCCTGTAACTGTATGTATTAACTACTTACTGTATGAATTGTAACCATGTAACTATATGTATACTGTACATTGGGATATATTGAATACATATCCTTTTAATAACAAATATATACATCAATGAGCTTTGGAACTCAGATAATGTGTGGGTGTATTGTTTTCTCTTATGGGATGCAGTGTTTTGCGATGTATAGCGCACATTCATGGCAAATGGAAATAAGATGTGCAGGCGTCTACAATATATATTAGAGCGGGCATTTTAAATAGTTGTTAAAAAAGCAATTTGGTATTCACAATAAATATATATATATATACATACATATACAAACAGAAAACCCAGCACTCACCAAAGTAAGCTCACTTATCCTCAACAATTCAATAAATAAATGATGGGGGTTTAGTTAGTGGATTGGCCAATGCATGGAAGCCTGCAAACCAATTGCCAAGGTACCCCACCTTCAAGCAGGTCCTACACTATCACAGAGTCTGAAAATCTGACTACTTTACTGCTGTTGCACACATCATCTGCCTGCTAGATTTAATGTGCACCTGCCACACACTTTATGGCTTTTAAAGGATAATAGAGTCGACACAGGGGTGCATGAGAAAGCTAGTGGCCATGGTTAATAAGAGTTATGGTTAACTCTTATTAACCGTGGCCACTAGCTTTCTCATGCACCCCTGTTATCCTGAACCTGTCTCTATTATCCGGAACCTGTCTCAGATGTTCCTTAGCAATCTATCTAAGCCAATGTAAGGTGACTAGTGTACCTTTAAAAGCCATAAAGTGTGTGGCAGGTGCACATTAAATCTAGCAGGCAGATGATGTGTGCAACAGCAGTGAAGTAGTCATACAAACTCCAAACAGATGGGTCTCTGTGCATTTTGCGCATATACGGAAGCCACAAAGACATATACAACATACTCATACCACACATAGACAAAACATGTTTAGCATCATTATGTATTAAATTATATAATAGAGATTAACATCAGATATATATGTATTATTGGAACTGATCTAGATAAACATATCATGCTTAGTGTCAAAATGATCAGGAGAATGTGTGTGTTAATTTGATAGCTATGGGTAGATTGTAGCACATTGCAACAATTAGTTATGACCAAATGTATGAATACAAAGGATTTCCTGAAGACACATGTGCCAGAAACCTAGGACAAAAGCCCTCACACTGACCTATGAACCATCGAGTTCTTGAGAGGTCTGGCCCCTGGACCAATGGAAGAATATTAAACCAACTGTTGTATACACCCATTATTTTACTGTATAAAGGGACTCAGATTCCGGGCAGCTCTCTCTCTGATACATTCACACACACTCACTTACTTACACAAACACACACACACACCATTATCAGAAGTCTCCTACCTGAGGACTGGCTGCCTGGGACCAGAGAAACTAAGAGTATATTGGCTGTAACTGATTCTTTTGTAACTATAACTGCTTCTTGTGTAATTGTAACTCTGTAACCATATTTATATATATTATAACTGAATGATATACTGTACATGTTATATTGTATGCATACCCTTTTAATATGGAAAATATACATCTCTGAGCGTTGGACCTCAGCCTACCATGTGTGCGACTGCTAGCTTTCTCTTGAGGGATATAGTGTTAGCGACGTACAGCACACTTTTATCGTATATGGTAATAAGATGCGCCTTGCGTCCGCAGTATATATTAACGCTGGCATTTAAATATTTATTAGAAATAATTTGAAATTCACAGTTGGGGGCTCCGTCCACGATATCATGTACTTAATGATGCGCAGTACAGATGCTGCTGTTGTCTACCAGCTAAGGATGGACGCATCTAGATGCTGCTGAACTGCATGCCGTTTTTTTGTTATCAGTAAGGTGCCGATATGAATCAAGGAACAATATATTTCTTTGTGTGACAAAAACACACAATATTTGAAATTCTACAGCATATTTTTATTGTTGCTAAACGAGGTTCAATAAGTCATATTGTGTTTGATTCAGATTGGATTGTTTATCTGTTAAGTAAATTTCTCATACGTCCTAGAGGATGCTGGGGACGACATCAAGACCATGGGGTATAGACAGGATCCGCAGGAGACATGGGCACTCTAAAGACTTTTCATTGGGTGTGAACTGGCTCCTCCCTCTATGCCCCTCCTCCAGACCTCAGTTTTAGAAATGTGCCCAGGCAGACTGGATGCACTCTGAGGAGCTCTACTGAGTTTCTCTGAAAAGACTTATGTTAGGTTTTTTATTTTCAGGGAGATCTGCTGGCATCAGACTCCCTGCTTCGTGGGACTGAGGGGGCAGAAGCAGAACCAACTTCCTAAAGAGTTTCATGGCTCTGCTTCTCGCTGGCAGGGCACCATTCGCTCCTGAAGGGTACTGAACGCTAACCGTGTCTAGATGCTCACTCCCACAGCACGCCGTCACACCCCTCACAGAGCTAGAAGTCAGAAGACAGGTGAGTATGAGAAGAATGATCTTCTATCAAGTAAGTGACGGCTGAGGTACGACGCGGCTGGCGAGAGTGCAATGCACCATTTCTGCCCACACACACAGGCACTGCAGGGTGCAGGGCGCGGAAGGGGCACCCTGGGCAGCAAGAAATATACCTCAAACTGGCTAACAGGGGGCATAAGATGCCGCTGGCACAGCCCTACCCCCGCCAGTATAAATATTATGATGTATACTGAGTGTAAGGATGCGCCATTGCGGGGGCGGATCTTCTTCCTCAGGCAGCCAGCACACTGCTCAGCGCCATTTTCTCTCTCTCCTCAGGCTGCAGAGAACACGCTGGTCCTCTCCTCCACTTCTGACAAGTACAGGGTGCTATTAAGGGGGACACAAAGCGATTGTGGTGCATTTTAATAGTATGAATTACTGTTTAAAAGCGCTATTAGGCTGTAGGCATACTGTGTTCACAGGCAATACTGGCGCTGGGATTGTGAACTGGCTGCTCCTATCCTGTGTCCCTCTGACAGATTTTACTGTGGTTCTGTCCCCAAATAAGTCCCAGTGTGTCTGTGAGTGTGCTGTACACGTGTGAGGCATGTCTGAGGCAGGGAGTTCCTCCCTGGAGGAAGCCATATTAGGGACACAGAGTTGTAATGTGGTGGCACTACCGGCACACCAAGAGCCTGCATGGGTGAAAGAGATACATGACAGTATGCATCTGATTAACCGGAGATTAGATAAGTCTGAATCTAAGGCTGCATGCTGGAGAAAATCTGTGGAAGATGTGATTTTTCAGGATGCTGTTATTCCTTATGCGGGCGGCCCCTCTGGGTCACATAAGAGACCGTTTGCGAATGTTGTAAACTCTGATACCGACACGGATTCTGATTCTTGTGTCGACGATAGTGACTCCAGAGAGATAGATCATAAATTGGCAAAAAGTATGCAATATATGATTGTGGCTATAAGGGACGTGTTGGAGGTTACAGAAACCACTCCTGTACTTCAGGAGAAGGCTTATTTATGTAAGGAAAATAAATCCAAAGTCACGTTCCCTCCTTCACACAAACTAAATGCTCTGTTTGAAGGGATGTGGGAGAATTCTGATAAGAAATTTCGTATTCCCAAAAGGATTCAGATAGCTTACCCTTTCCCGGCTGAGGACAGAAAAAAATGGGAGTCACCCCCTGTGTTAGACAGTGCGCTTTCCAGGTTGACAAAGAAGGTAATTCTTCCTGCTCCTGGTACGGCTACTCTTAAAGAGCTGGCAGACCGCAAAATGGAAACGACATTGAAATCCATTTATGTTACCAATGGTACACTGCTCAGGCCCACTATTGCCTGCGCATGGGTGAGTCGCGCTATTGAAAAATGGTCAGAAAGCGTGTCATCAGAAATTGACACGATTGATAAAGATGAGATACTCCTTAAGTTAGGGAATATTAAGGACGCTGCCGCCTACATGCTGGAAGCAATGAAGGATATTGGACTCTTGAGTTCACAAACCGCTACCATGGCAGTATCGGCTAGGCGGGCGCTGTGGATTCGCCAGTGGAACGCGGATGCAGATTCCAAAAGAAACATGGAGGCACTCCCATATAAAGGTGAGGCCTTATTTGGCGATGGCCTGGATGCGTTAATCTCAGCGGCTACCGCAGGTAACTAGACATTTTTGCCCTCTGCGCCTGCACCGGCAAAAAAGACCTATCACCCGCAAATGTAGTCCTTTCGGCCCAATAAATACAAAAAGACGAGAGGTTCCCCCTTCTTTGCAGGTAGGGGAAGGGGAAGGGGAAGGGGAAAGAAGCCCACAGCGGCTCCAGGTACCCCTACTTCTGCCAAATCCTCAGCATGATGCTGGCCGCTCGGGTGGGGGCACGTCTCAAACTCTTCAGCCAAGGTTGGATTCTGTCTGGCCTGGATCCCTGGCTGTTGCAAATAGTATCCCAGGGATACAAACTGGAGTTTCAAGATGTTCCCCCATGCCGATTTTTAAAATCGACCTTGCCAGTTTCTCGGCCAGAAAGAGAAGCAGTAACAGCGGCAATCCAAAAATTATGTCAAGACCAGGTCATAGTCCTGGTACCGTTGTCACAACAAGGGCGGGGATTTTATTCAAGCCTCTTTGTCTTTCCGAAGCCGGATGGCTCGGTCAGACCGATCCTAAATCTAAAGGATCTGAATTGTTATCTGAAAAGATTCAAGTCCAAGATGGAATCACTTCGAGCGGTGATTGCCAGTCTGGAGGAGGGGGACTACTTGGTGTCGGTGGACATAAAGGATGCTTACCTGCATGTTCCCATTTATCCTCCTCACCAGACTTATCGGAGATTCGCGGTTCAGGATTGCCATTACCAATTCCAGACGTTGCTCTTTGGCCTCTCCACAGCGCCGAGGGTATTCACCAAGGTGATGGCGGAGATGATGGTCCTCCTTCGTCAGAAAGGAGTCAATATAATTCCTTATCTGGACGATCTCCTGCTAAAGGTGAGATCCAGGGAGCAGTTGTTACAAAACATATCACTCTCTCTTGTCAATACTTCAACAACACGGGTGGATCATAAATTACCCAAAGTCACAATTGGAACCGACGACAAGGTTGTCTTTCCTCGGGATGATTCTGGACACAGAAGTTCAGAGAGTATTTATTCCGCTGGAAAAGGCTCTGGAAATCCAGAAAATGGTAAAGCAGATATTGAAACCATCGAGTGTGTCGATCCATCAGTGCATTCGGTTGTTGGGGAAGATGGTGGCGGCCTACGAGGCCATACAGTTTGGCAGGTTCCATGCCAGAGTATTCTAGTGGGACCTGTTGGACAAGTGGTCGGGGTCACACCTACACATGCACTGAAAGATAATCCTGTCGTCAAAAACCAGGATTTCGCTCCTGTGGTGGTTACACAGCTCTCACCTACTAGAGGGACGCAGGTTCGGGATTCAAGACAAGGTCCTGCTAACCACGGATGCGAGTCTCCGAGGCTGGGGAGCAGTCTCTCAGGGAGAAAACTTCCAAGGACGTTGGTCACATCAGGAAGCCTGTCTTCACATAAACGTACTGGAGCTAAGAGCCATTTACAACGGCCTTCAACAAGCGGTACATCTTCTTCAAGACCATCCCATGCAGATCCAGGCGGACAATGTAACAGCAGTCGCGTACATAAACAGGCAGGGCGGAATGAAAAGCAGAGCGGCAATGGCAAAGGCGACAAAAATCCTCCACTGGGCAGAAAAACATCTACAGGCTCTGTCGGCAATATTCATTCCGGGAGTAGACAACTGGGAAGCAGACTTCCTCAGCAGACACGATCTCCATCCAGGAGAATGGGGCCTTCACAAAGAAGTCTTCACAGAGGGAGTTCCTCAAATAGACATGAGATACTGTTCCAGGTCGAGAGACCCTCAAACAGTAGCAGTGGATGCACTTGTGACCCAGTGGGTTTTCCAGTCAGTGTATGTCTTGCCTCCACTTCCGCTGATCCCAAAAGTACTCCGGATCATAAGAAAAACAAAGGTTCGAGCAATCTTCATTGCCCCAGACTGGCCGAGGAGGGCTTGGTACCCAGATCTTCAGCAGTTGCTCGTAGAAGATCCTCGGCCTCTTCCTCCTCGAGAGGACCTGCTGCAGCAGGGGCCGTGCGTGTACCAGGATCTACCGTGGCTACATTTGGCTACAACAGCATGGCTGTTGAACGCCGTCTCCTAGCCAGGAAGGGTATTCCCAAGGAAGTAATCCCCACCCTTATTCAGGCCAGAAAGGGAGTAACGTCTAAACATTACCACCGTATTTGGAGAAAATATGTGTCTTGGTGTGAATCCAAGAAAGCTCCTACAGAAGAGTTTCACTTAGGGCGTTTCCTCCATTTTTTGCAGGATGGTGTGGAGGCGGGCCTCTGATTGGGATCAATCAAGGTTCAGATTTCGGCCTTGTCAGTGTTTTTCCAAAAACAATTGGCTTCTCTACCAGAGGTTCAGACCTTCGTGAAAGGGGTTCTGCACATCCAGCCTCCATTCGTGCCTCCAGTGGCACCATGGGACCTTAACGTGGTATTGCAGTTCCTTCAATCGGATTGGTTTGAGCCTCTACAAAAGATAGAGTTGAAGTTTCTCACTTGGAAAGTGGTGATGCTTTTGGCATTGGCATCTGCACGGCGGGTGTCTGAATTGGGGGCCTTGTCTCACAAGAGCCCTTACCAGATCTTCCATGAAGATAGGGCAGAGTTGAGGACTCAACAACATTTTTCTTCTGAAGGTGGCTATTGTAGTGCCAGTAGTTACTGACACATTCACCGATTCAAAATCTCTAGATGTGGTTAGAGCTTTGAAAATCTATGTTGCTAGAACAGCTCGTATACGGAAAACAGAGGCTCTGTTTGTCCTGTATGCTCACAACAAGATTGGGTTGTCCTGCTTCCAAGCAGACTATTGCACGTTGGATCAGAAATACAATTCAGCAAGCTCATACTATGGCTGGATTGCCGTTACCGATGTCGGTAAAGTCCCACTCCACTAGGAAGGTGGGCTCATCCTCGGCGGCTGCCCAGTGGGGTCTCGGCATTACAACTTTGCCGAGCAGCTACTTGGTCAGGGTCAAATACATTTGCTAAGTTCTACAAGTTTGACACCTTGGCCGATGAGGACCTAAACTTTGGTCAATCGGTGCTGCAGGGTCATCCGCACTCTCCCGCCCGTACTGGAGCTTTGGTATAGATCCCATGGTCTTGATGTCGTCCCCAGCATCCTCTAGGATGTATGAGAAAACAGGATTTTGATACCTACCGGTAAATCCTTTTCTCCTAGTCCGTAGAGGATGCTGGGCACCTGTCCCAGTGTGTAATTTACCTGCAGTTTAGTTATTAGAGTTACACAAGTTGTGTTATCTTAGTTTTCAGTATGTTGTTGCAATTGGTTCATGCCTGTTGGCATGTGTTATGTTGAATGACATGTGTGCGGCATGGTTGAGGGTGTGAGTTGGTAGATATCTCACCACTAGTTTATGATAAAGTCAGTTATTACCTATAAACATTAAGCTATATTCTATTACGGACTAAGTACGCTATTGGCGCACTGAGTACCGTAAGGGTACGCACCTAGCGTAGCAGACGCTAGGCCGTGGGCGCGAGACACGAGCGGCACAGACGCTCACAGAATTATATAGAGTAAACCTTAAGTAATGAAACAGTGTAAGGATATGCTTATACTTTAAACCTTAGCAGCAAAGCACTATACCTTTAAAACTTTAAGTAGCGCTGGTGATACAAAGTATCAGCAGTGCATACACCTTAACAATGCTTATACACCTTAACAATGCTTAAACAGGTTAAACCACTTTGAAAGCCCTGGCATGAAAGTGACAACACAGCACTGATTTGTATTTGAAAAACCACATGGTTCTAAGGCCACTGTGGATAGATTCTAATAAAAGGTTAAACAATACATATCATACACTACAAACTAACATCAAAATCTAACAATAACAGAGAATAACATGAGCAATGGCGAACAAAATGGCTACAGAGAAATATACATACATGGGGATGATTCGCAAGCGCGTCCTGGATTCCAGCCCTCAGCCTTCAATGTGAAAACCTTGCAGAGAGAGTGAGTGACTGGACAGGCAATGGTGGTCTTTATATACACAGCATACAGTAACAATACAATGGTCCCTATAATCTCATGGTTCATTGGACACAGGAATGTGTCTCTGCATTATAACAAAAGGTCATAGGTGGGTTCAAACAGGTGGGCTGTGTCTCTCCCCAACTGCTGTAGTGGGTGGTATCCTCTGGATTCCCCCCGCATGGATAATGAACAGCAAATATAGTAAATGTCTATAAACTATTTTTGTACATAACTATATGCAGGAGCGAGCAATCTCTTCCTAACCAACACCGAAATGTTACCATTAAAATACTCTACAGCTGGATACTAGACACCACCGTTCAACCTTTATCTGACCCTTCCTATCATGCAAAGAGGAATTTCTCTGTCCAAGAACCGTTTAAACGAAACATACTTTCTGACATTGTTAAGGGGAATATACTCTATAAAACACACTATATGGGTAAAATATGTTATGATCGAGTCGCACGCTAGACGCTTACAAACTCTACCGTAAATGCGCATACACCGCACGTGATCGCCGGAGCGATCTTACGCAAATTGCGGATATGTGCACTCACGGCAGAGCGTGTGCACGTGCAGCGGGCATGTGCATGAGGGGTTAGTACAAGGCAAGCGATTCATGATATTTTTCGACTTTGACAGTCCACCCTTTGGCAGTCAACAATAACTGCCACTATCTAAACAATAAAGCAGAAAAATATATATTACCATGAAATACCTTATTATGATTGGGAGTAGGGAGGAGAAGGTGGGAAATGTATGACCTAGTGAGATAGTAAAAAGCATGTATGTATGTATGAAATCCATGTCTGAGGGGTCATGTATCATCGTGCCGTACATGTTCTAAAAATAAGCTTCGAGGTATTGCGAAGTATACATTGAATCCTTCTTATCCCGTATTAAGGGTCTGTATGTGGGTTAACAAACTCTACCGAGCTCTTTTCGGCTTTTAGTTCCAACAAATGGGGTGCACATTAGTTGATGATACATGAAGGGGGAAAATATGTGAGTGCTAATATATGTGTCTATATCACCTGTCGACTATGTGTGCCACTACCTGAAGATAGAAGAGATGAAGATAAGAAACATGCGTTATAAATGCATTCGTATGAATATATATATGGTCGTCCTTGGGCGTCTGTTGGAGTCTTGTTGAAGTCTTGTCTGGATTGCTGTATCTTTGCTGTGTGGCAAGCAAAGCGCTTCAAGTGTCCATAAAAATTAAAGTCTCTAAGGGTTCATCAATTGTCGGTGAAACAGTTCATCAATGGTCTGTATAATGGGTCATCAAATTCTTCTTCCGAGTCGGTGTCTTTTTACCTTGGAGAAAAACAAAGGAGAAACGGGTGAAAGAAACGGACCGTAGAATCACATCTTATTACAACATTGTCTCGATTGATGGGTCATAAATTAAACTAGTTGTTGTAACAATGCCCTCGCTCCTCAAACTCATCAATTTGGTACTTCGCTTGCAATTCATTAAAATTCTAACACATCTGAATATCAAACCAATTATTATGACAACTCCTAGGATACATAAGAGGAATTTCCCTACAGCAACGATAACATTTTGAGCCCATTCTCCTAAACCTGAGAGCCAATTGCGTGGGTTCAACCATGAAACCCAGCCGGTCAGTTCATTACCCACAGAAGCAAGGGTAAGGTTGTGTCTCCTTCGGAACTCCCACTTCAATTGCAAGCTATCGTCCATCTTTTGATCTATGACCTCGGTTGGGTCCTCAGTGCTGTTTGTGATATACGTACAACACTTTACACCATACTGAGTTGCTAGGGTGACACAATACCCGCCTGTCACCGCTGTGATGTAATTTAGAACCATCCTGTGCTGGATCAGTTCCGTTTTGTAAGCTTGCAATTCTCTCCCAGTATACCAGAAGGTGTCATCATACATCTCGGTGATATTGTCTATCAGGTTCGCTAGCGCGGTAATATACCTAAAATTTATAACTCCTCTGGCGGTACGGGTGATATCTAGCGTGAGCAGGAGTTGAATCCCGGTGGATTCGTGGATCAAATCAGAGGCTGCATGCTCTGTCCTATCTATAAGGTGTCTCTTTACAATGTGTTCGTAATGGGTGTGAGTGTAAGGAGCTTGAGCATTGCGGTGAATGTCTTTCATTCTATCATGGGTAATGGTCATTACTTCCGGTAACACTCTTCCAATGTAACACAATCCCTCTGAGTTTGGGGCAAGCCACTTATACGCCTTCCTCCCACATATGAAATATGCATCATCGAGGAGGACATATGGGACAGAATATGACATCACCATATTACAAACCTTCCAGGTGAAAAATCCTATCCCTAACTCTCTCATCTGACTAGTACACGTATCAGGTTGTATGATATGCGCACAGTATCCTGGTGATACTTCTCCAACTCGCATGGGCCTACTTCCTAGAGTGTACCTATATTGGAAATATCTTCCACTGTTGGCTATTTGGCATATAAGCTCTGAGTCAATGGGCATTCTATCGGCTCTGTGTGAGAATGTCATGGTTCGGTTGTTCCATGTCACTTCCCAATTTCCCAGCTTTCGGGGATTGGAAATGTTAAAACATATTAAGGACCTATCCACATGATATTGGCGGAGCTTCAAACTAGGAGGCCTAGAAATATTAAATTTCTTGTCCACCGGTCTCCCACCCCTTAATTCAAGTACCTCATCTATCGTTAAAGAGTATGGCACTAGTCCTGACTTTCTATGACCTTGAGGTACTTGTGAGCACACCCAGCATTCCGTTTGGTTTAAAACCTTACCCACTAATGAGTGATAGTCACTCAATGGATGACGGTCCATATTGATATTAATGCTGGACTGACATCTCTGGATGCACCCGTCCTCAACTATGTTGTCACAATTCCTACAGATACAGTTCTCTTTAGCTAACAATCCTTCACAATGTCTGTTAGTGTCATGGCTACCAGATCGTTTTCTGATACTCGCCTTTGCTCAGTGATTGTGTTGCTCTTGGAATTCTACGAATCCATCCTGATCATCAGAACCCATTCCAGATCCTTTCTCGACCTCACTAGTACTCTCACCGAAACAGACTGCTCTGGTCAACAACAGGGTCAACAGGAAAACACGGACTACAGTCTATTGGGGCGAGTCCATCTTGCAGGAGGAGAAAGAGAAAGTTGTAATGGGGGTACCGAAAATAATTGAAGGGAAAGAAATGAACGTTATGGTAAGAACTTACCGTTGATAACGTGATTTCTCTTATGTCCACAGGTATCCACAGGATAACATTGGGATATTGTCGAGCAACAGCGAAAATGGCACCAACACGGTCACGAGCTTTCTGGCCTCCCAGGATGCATTGGGGCCTCCACTATATAGTCCCGCCCACTGACTCAGTCAGATCAGTTCTTTCCACAGCGATTATAGGCAGGAACATTAGGTAGAGACCTGTACAGGCGATAAGAACACACATGCACACCCTTCCATACAAGAAGGAAGAGGTTTTTAGTGTTTGTCTAGATCCTCAAATCAGATGCGTCCGGGTGGGATCCCTGTGGATACCTGTGGACATAAGAGAAATCACGTTATCAACGGTAAGTTCTTACCATAACGTTCATTTCTCTGGCTGGGTCCACAGGATTATCCACAGGATAACATTGGGATTCCCAAAGCCATTTTAGTGGTGGGGACGCTCCTGATTGCACAGGAGGACCTTTCGCCCGAAGTCTGCGTCATGAGAGGCAAAAGTATCCAAGGCATAATGTCTGATGAATGTGTTTATGGAAGACCATGTGGCTGCCTTACATATCTGTTCTGCTGATGCACCCTGTTGTGCTGCCCAAGAAGGACCTACCTTAAGTGTAGAGTGTGCAGAGACATTAGCCGGAATAGGGAGATCTGCATGAGAATAAGCTTCAGATATTACCATTCGGAGCCATCTCGCCAGCGTCTGTTTACTAGCAGGCCAACCTCTCCTATGGAATCCGTAGAGGATGAAGAGGGAATCTGTTTTCCTGATGGCACTAGTACGATCTATGTAGATTTTTAAAGACCGGACCACGTCCAGTGACGCTTCTCCCGCAGATAGTCCCGATACCTGAAAAGCTGGGACTACAATCTCTTCATTCAGGTGAAACTTTGACACCACCTTTGGAAGATAACTGGATCTCGTTCTGAGAACTGCTCTGTCTGGAAAAAAACTTAGGAAAGGAGACTTACAAGATAATGCTTCTAAATCTGACACTCTTCTGGCTGACGCCATTGCCAGTAAAAAAAGAACTTTAACCGTTAACCATTTAAGATCTGCTCTCTCAAGTGGTTCAAACAAAGGACCCTGGAGAAATTTAAGAACTAAATTCAAATCCCAGGGAGCTGCAGGAGGAACAAATGGAGGTTGAATATGTACTACTCCTTGGAAAAAAGTACGTACATCCTGTAGGTCAGCAATCTTCTGCTGAAACCATACAGTCAACGCTGAGACTTGCACCCTCAAGGAAGCAACCTTCAACCCCTTATCCAATCCTGCCTGCAGAAAATCCAAAATTCTAGCTACTTTAAAGGCTCTTGGATTGTAATTTTTTCCAGAACACCAATGAATATAGGCTTGCCATATTCTATGATATATACGGGCCGAAGAAGGCTTTCTTGCTCTAAGCATGGTTTGGATTACTTGCTTTGAAAATCCTTTAGCCTCTAAGATAGATGTTTCAACAGCCACGCTGTCAAAGACAGGCGATCCAGATGACTGTGACAACAAGGACCCTGCATTAACAGATCTGAACGTTGTGGGAGCAGTATCGGTGCTCTGCTCCTGGGTCCCTTGTTCTTGATCCGTACCTCGGAACTTTGTTGTTTAGACGAGACGCCATAAGGTCTATCTCCAGTAGACCCCATCTGTTCACCAGTGTCTGAAACACTTCTGGGTGTAGTGCCCATTCGGTTTCCTGAATGGTGTGCCGACTGAGAAAATTCGCTTCCCAATTTAGTACACCCGGGACAAATACTGCTGACAATGCTGGGAGATGGAGATCTGCCCACTTTAGAATGGGAGTTACTTCCTCCATCAGACTCTTGCTGTGAGTCCCTCCTTGATGATTTAGGTATACTACTGCCGTCGCATTGTCTGAGCGGATCTGGACTGGTCTTCCTTGTAGATTGTCCTTTGCCTGAACTAGGGCCAAGTAAATGGCTCTTATTTCTAACAGATTTTATCGGCAGGCGACTTTCCCTTGCGGTCCATTTTCCCTGGAACCATAGGCTTCCGAGTACCGCCCCCCAACCTTGCAGGCTGGCATCTGTCGTCAGGACTTGCCACTCTTTTATCCAAAAGGGTCTCCCCTTGTTTAAATGGTCTGTCTGTAGCCGCCATGCTAGAGACCTTTTTACATTTACTGGAATCTTTATCATCTGCTTCTTTATTGTTTGATGATTTCCGTTCCATTTTGTCAAAATGAGATGCTGCAATGGTCTGGAGTGGAATTGCGCATATTCCACCATGTCGAACGTTGATACCATCAGACCCAACAGTCGCATTGCTGCATGGACTGACATTGTCTGGGCTTGCAACGCTTCCTGAGCCATGACCTGCACCTTGATTATTTTCTTCTCTGGTAAGAGAACTCTCTGTAGGTCTGAATCCAATATGGCTCCCAAATGAACCATCCGCTGTGATGGATTCAGGGACGACTTCTCCCAATTTATGAGCCACCCGTGTCTCTGTTGGAGATGGCTCAACAGTAAATCTTGCGACTGTGCTAAGATTAATAGGTCGTCTAGGTATGGGAATATCCTTATCCCTTGTTTGCGCAGACAAGCTGCCATAACCACCATGATCTTGGTAAACACCCTGGGTGCTGTAGCTAGCCCGAAGGGCAGAGCTTGGAACTGGAAGTGTTCCTTGAGGATGGCAAACCTGAGGTAACACTGATGTGATAGTGCTATAGGCACATGTAGGTAAGCATCCCGCACATCCAGAGATACCATATAGTCTCCCGGTTCCATAGCCAACATTATGGAGCGTAACGTCTCCATGTGGAACTTCGGGATCCATATGTAATTGTTCATCATCTTCAGATTTAGAATTGGTCGATATGACCCATTTGGTTTCTGGATTAGAAACAGATTGGAGTAATACCCCTGTCCCTTTTGTGATGGAGGTACTGGGACAATCACACCTGACTGCAGTAATTTTTGGACTGCTTCTTGCAGGGCATTGGCCTTCGACTCTATACGAGATGGGCTGGTGCAAAAAAATCTTTGAGGAGGCTGCCTCCTGAATGGGAACCCATACCCCTGAGATACTACCTTCTGCACCCAGGCATCTGTTGTTGACTGTTGCCATGTGTGTGCAAATTGCAGGAGTCGGCCCCCAACCCTGGAATCCTCCAGGCGGAGGCCCGTCTCTTCAGGCTGAGGGCTTTTGTTCAGGTTTGGAAGCTGGCTTTTTGCTAGCCCACTGCTTCTTACCCCTGGATTTAAACTGGGGTTGTTTAGGCTCCTCTTTACCTTTCGCTTTGCTTTGCCAGCGAAATAAGCGAAATTTTAAACCCTTGGACTTAGGGTTGTAGGTAGCCGGAAATCTGACCTTCTTCGATTCAGCCTCTGACTCTAGGATATCCGATAAAGGTTTTCCAAATAATATATTACCCATGAAAGGCAATGCTTCCAATTCCTTCTTGGACTCCGCATCTGCCTTCCAGGTCCGTAGCCAGACTGCTCTGCGAGCGACTACTGCCAGGGCTGAAGCTTTAGAAGCAACAGTGCCTACATCAATGGCTGCTTCTTCTAAATACTGGGCAGATTGTCTTAAACGGCAAAGACGATCCTCTTGCTCCCTAGTAGGAGAGGGGATGTCATTCTCTAGTTCCTCTATCCATTCGCCCATTGCCTTTGCTACCCAGGCCGAAGCCATAGCAGGTCTTACCACTGCACCCACAAGAGAAAAAATATTTTTCAATAGGCTCTCTACCCTCCTGTCTGTGACATCATTCAAAGAGGTAGATGACAGTGGCAAAGCAGATTTGTGCACGAGTCGCAGAACATGTGCATCTACTTTTGGAGGAACTTCTCTCTTCGAACAATCTCCAGCAGGAAATGGATAATAAGAATCCCATCTCCTAGGAATCTTATACTTTTTACCGGGCGCTGCCCAAGACTCATCCATCATTTCCGTCAACTCCTCTGACGCTGGAAATTCAGCTTTCACTGACTTTGTTCGTTTGAATACAGGTGCTTTTGCTTTTAACGCTGTCTTGGCTGGTTCTTCCAGAGAAAGCACAGCCTTTACTGCATTAATGAGTTCAGCTACATCATCTGAACTAAAGCTCTGCGACTGATCATCATACGGAGTTGAATCTATTGTTTCCGCATCATCATCCGATGTGTCCTCTTGTGTAGTCTGCCATACAGACGTATCTGTCTTAGTCTTACCTACCCCTTGGTTGCTTGTAGAGGCTACTGGAACCAAACCATAGGAAGGGAGCTGCATGTATGGGTTCATAGTGTAACCTAACCCCTGAGGTGGTGCTACTGGAGCTAACCTGTCCGCTATTGAAGACAGAGTCTTTGCGAACATATTCCATGGTGGCTCTACTGGAGGTTGAACTAACTCCTGTTTTTTACTTCGCTGAAAAGCGAAACAGTTTGCACACAAACCCTCATAAGTGACCAATTGAATCATATCAATTACCCCTGACTTACAAGATAAGCATGTTAGGGCTGTAGGAGTGCTTGACAAATTATCCTCATCACTTTTGCCGCTCACATACATTTTTTCTGATATTGACTACACAATTTTGTGACTGAACCACACCCTATAATCAGTATATAGAGGTGAAATCAATCTGACCACAGTGCACCTGATTTGAGGGTCAGAACAGGACTGACATTACACAGAAAAGTCAGCACACATACTAGCAGTCAGTCACATGTTAAAGCATTAGACATTGTCATATGAGAATACAACCTCCATAATAACTTATACATAAGTAGGAAATTTGTACTTCTGTTTAACTGGTTCTTTTTCAACATAACATGCAGAAAACACAGTAATATACAGGTCTCATATGCAATAGGTACTAAAAATTAACAGTGCACACTAAGAAGTAGAAGGAATTTTTAGTACTGTATACCCTGCCTCCAGGGAGCGGGATACAGGGAGACTCACCACACTTCCATATCCAAGCAAAGACGCTCGAAAGACGCTGAGTGGATTCAGACGCTACTGGTGTACACTGCCGCTCTTGGTAACTGATAACGGACACGGACGCTCACCAACGGACACGGACGCTGAGCGACTCCACGTGCATGCAGACACTAAAGGCCTGCGACTCGGTCTGGGCAGGTTTATATCCAGTGTACACAACCGCAGCGTCTAAGCTGCGACCGAGTACCCTCGTGGTAGCGTCTGAGCCGGAAGTGAGGTCATTCAGTTCATGAAACGAGACACCCGCGGGAACTGGCCATGAACTCGGAGGAGGGACGGCCAGGAGAGCGTCTGAAACCCCCTGTTGACTTAAACTCCCAGGATCGCGGCCTCACCTAGTCCTGGCGCCTATGATCCCCGGAGCGTAGCGCTGTCACACTCGAGATGTTCGGCGCATCAACACGCTGTTTGTAGTCTCCACCAAATCAGCGTAGCTGTGTCCTGACCCCTCTAGTAAGAGGAAGTCCATATACTCACTGTCTCCCCATGCTCCGGCCACAGCCTGGTAACGTCTGCTGGACCTGCTAGAACATCCGACACAGACGCCCGTCGAGACAGCACTGTACCGCGAAGGTAAGCGTTGTTGCGACCCGGTGGGGAGTTGTTGGAGCGACTCTTTCTAATACACGTTTAAGACGCTGTTAAGAGAAGTCGCTCAAACAAAAACAGTAAGTCTATAAAAATAAAGTAATGAAAACTTGAGGCTGCTTTCACAGCAGCCCTGTGACCATGCGGCTTCCTGCCGCACCAAGCAAAAAACTGATCTGACTGAGTCAGTGGGCGGGACTATATAGTGGAGGCCCCAATGCATCCTGGGAGGCCAGAAAGCTCGTGACCGTGTTGGTGCCATTTTCGCTGTTGCTCGACAATATCCCAATGTTATCCTGTGGATAATCCTGTGGACCCAGCCAGAGAAAAAATGTTACGATAATTGTCCTATAGTCTTGTTGTTCTTCTTGCTCAGATGTCGTCTCAACAGTGCTGTCTCTCAGTCTTCCCAAAACGAACACTCCAGTGATACGATATTCTTTCTGAATCAGCGATCTTTCTGTAAGGAGCATAAATCTTGCATTACCATTTGTCTAACTGTTGTGTGACATACCATCCGTAAAACATGAAAGAACAAATAGAGAGAACAATAGAAAAGAAACATTGTCAGATTTCCGTTCACCATCAGGCTGTCACACCAACATGTCCATCGGTATCTCTGCACAGTCTCCCCCACCAGTATTTCCACTCTCCACCCTTTGTGTTTGGCCAGACACAACGATGCTGGTAAGATATAATGGGGTTGGGTAGACCTCTGAAAAGACCAAGTAGACATGTGACGTTTGAGCTGTCTGGTGAACGTCAGAGATGAAAAGGAAATATTTAAAGATAAATCACAGAGTTTACCTGGCCGCCCTTGTGTCTACAAGGAATGACCTACCAATTACATCGACTGTAACCTCAGGCTTACTATCAAGGCTAATAATCAACTTCACTGGCTGCAAATTACAGGTGCGGCCCAAAATGTTTCCTATATGATCCCTGATTACAATTACGTGCGTTATGTCGTTGTCTAGGGGGTTTATATACCTTATGTGGGTCTCTAAACATACAATTCCGTGCATAATGCCCTTCCCTCTGGCAGTTATAACATTTTATCACATTCGACTTACCCACAGGGGTTTGGGGCTTAAGCTGATGTGGCTTCGTTGTCAGGGCCTGTCTACTTATTGTCATTTGCTTACCGCCCTGTGACTCCCTGTGTCTTATGATGTTCCGATCATGTTCAATAGCGGTCTCTCTCAAAGCAGCCACCGACATACCTTTCCAATTTAGGTTGAGTGGTCTGTACCCTTGTTCTCAACACTTCCTTTAAACCATCCATTAATACAGAAACCGCTACCTCTCTATACTCTACAATGTGAGGTGCAATTGTCTGTGCATAATATACAATACCGTACTTACCTGTGGACACGACCTCACCTGACCCTCCGTAAGGGGGCTTGACTACTGCCTTTACCGATTGGGCCGTGCCCACCTGGGTGTCTCGTATGATGGCTGCTGGAAAAAGTGCAGACATCGTGCTGGGCTCACTTTCTTGCTTGTAATCCTGAGGGAAGTTTAACATGGGGTGCAACTTGCACGGGTTAGAATTTGTACATTTATCAGTTTTACTTCTATCGTTATTAACACATTTATTACGCTTACTATTATCATCATTACTACATTTATTAAGTGCACTATTATAATCATATCCCAGTATGCCATTCTCTGTAGCCATTGTTTCTCCAGTTGCCATCAGTTTCCTGCTAAAATGGGAACCAGCTGCTTGAGCTAATCCTCGTTGTATCTCACCTTCCTGTTGCCATAACTGTAAATAAATCATAATGTCTAATCCGTTGCTTCCCGGATTTTATCAGACATATCCTTCTCCTTACATTTTTGCAAAACCTCAGGATTAAAACTGCCTAGCCTACCCTGGGAAACTTCTCCCCATCGTTCACAGTCATACGTTCCCACTCATTGCATGAAACCTCTGCGTGTGATCCATATTTTTCACACATTATGTACCTCGCCGACCCTGCTGGCCGCGGAATTATATCAACCTGAACCTTGGTTGATCGTCCCTTACTTGAGCAACTGGCCCCCATTCTTTGCAGGTATTGCCTTCTCAGTGAATTCCTACAAAAACCACGTTCCCAGAGGTAAGGCGACGGTGAAAGTCCAACGAGTGCCTTCACCCACTCTCGCCCACGTCGACCAATATGCCCACACACTGCTTCAGTGCTGGCGTACTCAACCCAGGGCCCCTATGTAACCTCTATTTACTGGGGCGTGTGGGAGTATGCTACCCTCCCCAGTAAGTATCAGTTGCTGGAGAATTCCTGAGTGATCAGCGAACCTCCCTTAAAATAAAAAAAACCTACACAAATCACGTTAGAATGTACAAACAGTGTTTATGATCCCGCAAAGCGTACGCAAATTGCGTAATGGGTATCAAGGTAACCAACTACTGCACACAATTACATGCGGTACAGTCGCATTGCGTATAAGTAACTATTACTTATCCGCAGAACGACCAGCGGAATCGGTTGTTTAGGCTGCGAAACCTTCAGCCGGAGCGTATTCTCAAAACGGGCCTATATGGGTACTGCGCCAACCCCCAGGGCTGCGCTCACTACCTCTGACCTTTCTTAAGTCAGGGTCTTCAGAACTTTGTATAGGTACTTTTAACGGATTTCTGACTTTCGCGGACCTTTTGGTCTGCTGTAACACTAATTGCTCCTTTTACCTTATTCACTGTTAACGTGAGATGGCCTTCTCCCACGCCACCACGTGTTCAGTTCACGGGTGTCCTTCTACGAGATCTCGAATTCCGGGGTTCACACCAAAGAAAACTTTACTTGCACACACACACACGCTCTTTCACTTCATATATACTTTGATTTTTTTCTGTACAGAAAATTTCATTCAGGTAACACAGGCTAATCCCAGAGGTAATGCAACGAGAGGATCATCCTTTTTAACTAAATTTTGGAAACTGAACAAATTTGTGCTATTATCTCGTGGCTTTCGTATCTACTACTAAAACAATGCTATCGTGTGATTTGTATTTAGTGGGCGTATCCGTACGCACGTTGCGTGATATACGCCACGTGTGTAGGCCTTTGCGTTGCGTACGCTGTCTCGCACTCGGTCAGAGACACGTGTACACAGGCCGGATACGTCCGCAGTAACACAAATAACACGCTTCTATAAATGCAAACGATATTTAACTATAATCGTTTACCAAGCACCACACAGTATCTCCTGTATAAACCTTTATAACTTTTAACTAAATAGCAACAAATTTTCTCAGCACGTGATCAATGCTAATGGCAAACAGAAAGGTAGATATGTGAAAATACACAAAATGCAGGTCTAAATTAATCTACTAATCAATGCTTCCAATAGTATGATTCATATTGGATAGCTATCTTGCAGAACATACATTGATATAAACACACACACATAATTATAATATTATATCTATGTACTATTCACTGGTCTCCCGAGACCCATTCACTCCTCTAATTTGCATATGAATGTGCCTTTGACTGTCTGTGAAGGTGGCCTTTCACTGCCAGGAAAAAAAAGCTGTTGCATAGGTTAATTTGCATTTCAATGGCTTATCTTACAACAAGCAGAGTTTAACAGAATCGTGGAGGTAACGAAGAAGAAAAAAAAAACAACAACTTTGTTTTATATCTGTGTCGTTCTTACATCAAATATTCATCTATTAACTTTTATTAAACCCCATCTGAATCTATTTGTAATTGTCTATGGCATGGGTTATATAAATGCATTGGTAACTCATAAATGGTGATTTATTTTTGACCAAGGACGGCTGATTATTCCTGAGCAGACTGAAAATCAGCTATTTAGAAAAGAATTGACCTTCCCAAAATGGCCGCTGCTCCTCCCCCTTCCACATCCATGAGGGTTACACAAAATGGAGGACAGACCATGCGGCTTCCTTTGTCACAAAAAAAAATCACTATGCAAGCCCCTGAAGTTATTTTAGGCCTGAGTTTTAAAAAAAAACAACACTATATCAAGGCTTTTGCAGCAACTTTTAAATATACTTTTAAACCTACTTAAACAGATAAGCAATCCAATCTGAATCAAACACTATATGACTCATTTGAACCTTATTTTGCAACAATATGGTCAGATATGCAGAGTACAGGTGTGTGCGTGTGTTACATGTGTTGCGTGCGCAGTTGGCACCAAACAGAAATTAAAACAGATTTAAAAGACAATAGCTTAACGTTCTTACCTTTCGGTTCCGGATCCCACCAGCATCCCTACAAACCAAGCGGAGCAGACGCTTATCTAATCAGCACTTACCGTATCCCCAACCACCAAACGGCTAACAGGGGATACTACCTTCCCGCCCTTTGCTGATGGATAAAGTCTGCCTGGTTCCGCTAGGTTGCGGATATGAGGAGGCCCGGATGAGTCCCCCAATTGATAAAGTCAGTTATTACCTATAAACATTAAGCTATATTCTATTACGGACTAAGTACGCTATTGGCGCACTGAGTACACCTAGCGTAGCAGACGCTAGGCCGTGGGCGCGAGACACGAGCGGCACAGACGCTCACAGAATGATATACAGTAAACCTTAAGTAATGAAACAGTGTAAGGATATGCTTATACTTTAAACCGTAGCAGCAAAGCACTATACCTTTAAAACTTTAAGTAGCGCTGGTGATACAAAGTATCAGCAGTGCATACACCTTAACAATGCTTATACACCTTAACAATGCTTAAAGAGGTTAAACCACTTTGAAAGCCCTGGCAGGAAAGTGACAACACAGCACTGATTTGTATTTGAAAAACCACATGGTTCTAAGGCCACTGTGGATAGATTCTAATAAAAGGTTAAACAATACATATCATACACTAAAAACTAACATCAAAATCTAACACAATAACAGAGAATAACATGAGCAATGGCGAACAAAATGGCTACAGAGAAATATACATACATGGGGATGATTCGCAAGCGCGTCCTGGATTCCAGCCCTCAGCCTTCAATGTGAAAACCTTGCAGAGAGAGTGAGTGACTGGACAGGCAATGGTGGTCTTTATATACACAGCATACAGTAACAATACAATGGTCCCTATAATCTCATGGTTCATTTGACACAGGAATGTGTCTCTGCATTATAACAAAAGGTCATAGGTGGGTTCAAACAGGTGGGCTGTGTCTCTCCCCAACTGCTGTAGTGGGTGGTATCCTCTGGATTTCCCCCGCATGGATAATGAACAGCAAATATAGTAAATGTCTATAAACTATTTTTGTACATAACTATACGCAGGAGCGAGCAATCTCTTCCTAACCAACACCGAAATGTTACCATTAAAATACTCTACAGCTGGATACTAGACACCACCGTTCAACCTTTATCTGACCCTTCCTATCATGCAAAGAGGAATTTCTCTGTCCAAGAACCGTTTAAACGAAACATACTTTCTGACATTGTTAAGGGGAATATTATCTATAAAACACACTATATGGGTAAAATATGTTATGATCGAGTCGCACGCTAGACGCTTACAAACTCTACCGTAAATGCGCATACACCGCGCGTGATCGCCGGAGCGATCTTATGCAAATTGCGGATATGTGCACTCACGGCAGAGCGTGTGCACGTGCAGCGGGCATGTGCATGAGGGGTTAGTACAAGGCAAGTGATTCATGATATTTTTCGACTTTGACATTTAAGTAACTCTTTTCCTCGAAATGTCAGTCTCCCTGGGCACAGTTCCTACAACTGAGGTCTGGAGGAGGGGCATAGAGAAAGGAGCCAGTTCACACCCAATGAAAAGTCTTTAGAGTGCCCATGTCTCCTGCGGATCCCGTCTATACCCCATGGTCTTGATGTCATCCCCAGCATCCTCTACGGACTAGGAGAAAAGGATTTACCGGTAGGTATCAAAATCCTGTTTTAAAGAGCATTTAAAAAGGGTGCATAGTATGAATATAGCTGTGCTAGCATGCTGAGGCGTATTTGCATACTGCTAACGCAGGCCTGAAGTAACAAACTTCCGGTGCTTGTATAATTTGTGATTTATTTGTGACAAAGGATAAAAAGTTTTTGTATATTCTGGCCGCATGGTGTGATCACCATTTTGTCCATGCACATGGCTTGGGAAGGGGGAGGAGCAGTGGCCATTTTAGGTACGTAAGGTCACTCTCTATCTACCTAGCTAACAGCTGACTTTCAGTTTGTTAAACAATCTGTAGCCTTTGTCACAATATAAACAATATATATGTCCAAATTCATCACCATTTAAAAGCTACAAATGAATTTAACTAACTATTGCCATAGTAAATTATAAATAGTGTTTCAATTGGACCTAGAGAGAGAAATAGTGAGATAAATACTTAACTTGATGTAAAAATACACACAGATGATAGTTTGTTTTTTCCAGGATTTGTTAACCCTCTGCTTGCTACAAGATAGGCAATTGAAATGTTAATGAACCTGTTCAACCATTCTGGAACAACAAGCATGTGAACATCTGAGATGCAAATTAGAGGCTCTGTAGAAACTACATTCAGTATGTGTGTATGAATACATATGCTGTGTGAGGGGTTTCATAGAAGTGTAATAAATAATTTATATATATTATATGGATATATGTATATTTATATCAGTGTATGTTCTGCAAGATAGCTATCCAATCTGATTCATAGCATTTAAATTATAGTCAATAGCCATATTATATTGAAGTGTTTTAAAATTGATTGTTAAAGTGTTAGTGTTAACGAAAATTTAGCAAAATATTTGCATTTCATAAGTGAAGCTCCGTTCCTGCCTAAAAGTTTAGGTAGCACGTAGGGGAAGCTTTCCGGCGGGGGACTTCCGGTGCTCAAAGGGAATGTGGAAGCATTTATATAACTACTACAATATAATACAAAAAGTTTTATTTTTTTATTTTTATTGAATTGCTAGAGTTGAGTAACGGAGTGTGGCAAGCTGCATGCAAAGGTACGCAGCGATACACACTTGCGTACGCAAGTATACACGTGTCATAGTATAATAGTATGTGGACGCGTATATAGTGACGCACGGGTATACACGTGGATGCACAAAAGGTGAGAAACGTGAGTGCATATTTATGCAAGCGGAAGTTACCTGCATAATAGAAATTGATTGTTAAGGTGGGATAAAACACATTTTAACAGGTAACTATCCGATTTTAAAGCACATTACTATAATACTTTGTTTAAAGTGTAATACCTTTATGGGGATGTTATCAATCACTGGTAAATGTCTCTTTTTGTTCTGTACAGAAAACCTAAAAGTGTGGGTGTACGCAAGTATACACGTGTCATAGTACAATAGTATGTGGACGCGTATATAGTGACGCACGGGTACACACGTGGATGCACAAAAGGTGAGAAACGTGAGTGCATATTTATGCAAGCAGAAGTTACCTGCATAATAGAAATTGATTGTTAAGGTGGGATAAAACACATTTTAACAGGTAACTGTCCGATTTTAAAGCACATTACTATAATACTTTGTTTAAAGTGTAATACCTTTATGGGGATGTTATCAATCACTGGTAAATGTCTCTTTTTGTTCTGTACAGAAAACCTAAAAGTGTGGGTTGCTGAAAAGTAAGTGTGAATGCATTGAACACCATGACCAATTTGGGTTCCCGTAGAAGACATTGAGTTAGCAGAGGCTCAGTGGCATGGAGGCTAGCGACCTCATGTATTTTTTGGTATTTATGCACGTAGTGTGTGTGTTTTTAAAGGTAAAACGTGCGGAGGAGCATGATATATTGACAAAAGGGTTGGTGTTACGCTCCGGCTGTGAAGTGCAGCTTGTGAATTCGACTCCCGTGATCGTAGGGCGTATAGATAACAAGTATCTATAAGCTGTGCGATTGGACCACACGTGTGTGTGATACGCGGCGCAACATGATACCATTTGCATAATTTCACGCAAATTGCGCCATCATACGCGCTGTGGTAGCATATGCAGACGTGATTTGTGTAAAGTAAAGGAATTTTTCGCTGACTCTCTCTCAGGAAATCTTCCTGGTAGACATTCATTGGAAGGGGTGATCGATAAGTTGTTTCTCACCGAAGAAAATTCCAGTGGATAGATACCGAAAAGATCAGGCTTTTATACTCCACTGAAAAAGGTGGGGTATTGATTTATTGCTGTTAATACTTCCAGTGCTGAGGGGTCTGGGAGGGTCCTCACTGGGTACGCAGGGAATCACTACAGGAGTGGGCCGTGGTACTGTCCAGCGGAGGAGCGGGTGAAAAGCGCTCAGAGGACTTTTCACCGTCGTCTCGTGTTGGCCATTTGGTGATCGTGTTAAAAGGCCCATGAAGGGAGCCAGAGGTGCATGCGAGAGGAATTCAGTAGCCAAGGTTCAGGCTGAGGCGCAGAGGCCGAGAGGGTCCACTCGGTATATTATATGTGGGAAATATGGTCCACACACAGAGGCTTTTTGTAATGATTGAGAACGTATGAATGGTGAAATATAATTTCCAGTGATTGGTGGTTGTGATCCTAAGTTATTGCAGGTAGTATGTTTAACCAAAGTCATATAAGATAAGAACGAAAACATAATAACTGTTTGAACTCATTGCAACAATAAGTAAGTAAAAAGAGAAAGCAAGTACACCACCATATGTGAATGTGGAAGCAGTTACAGCCAGTATACAAACTCTAAAAAATACAAAAAAATAAAAATATGAATGTAACCTATATATGTACTAATGAATGTCAAAGTTTTATTTAGGAGGAGAAGGTGACCTAACTGGTTTCAGCCATTTCTCAAGCACTCAGAGGAGTAATATCCAACCGGTAAAAGAGGAGCTGTAGCCTGCAGGGGAAGTGGCTGAGACCAGTGGAACTGGTAAGTATGGAGCCATTCAAGTACAGACATAGTAAAACCCAAAAATAAAATAAAAATCAAGAAAGTAATGTCATAAATGGAGAATATCCTGTCCGCACATTAGTATTTCCCAGTAGGAAAGCGGACAGAGATGGGGTAACCCCCGGGTATTTCTTTTTAATTACCACATAAGAGTATTCATTTCTAGGAATGCCCTTGTCTAGATAAGCTCGGAAATGTTTGTTGGACCATGTACAGACCCTTAATACGGGATGAGAAGGATTGAATGAATACTTTGCATTGCTTGTTTTTTCTTTTTTTAGTACTAGAAAATTCTCTGTCAGGATAAGATCACTGGTAAACACTAATTCGGCAAATGGGAGTAATGAGAGAAGTGCAACATTACCCTTTGACAAAACCTGCTGAAGTTACAATTGGGCCTCTATGATGCTAAACCCTTTTTCTTTTTCTCCTAGCAGCAGTGGCCCCTGATTAACTTAATCGACAGAGATTTTGTTGTGTAAATTGAAATGTGAAATCCATATATTGTACTCCCGCTCAGGAAGTACAAGGTATGTTAGATTTTTCTCAAAGACTAATGTTGCATTCCACTGTTCTAGATTCATGTCCATCACAGGTAGAGGAAATTATCTCACAGATACCGGGTTCACTATGAACTAAGGATGGACAGGACACTGGATTGATGGCTGAGGAAGTCCCAGTAGTGACACAGCAAGCATAAGATTTAAGGGGGGGTAGACCAAGTATTTAAGAATCAATTCCCCGTAGTGCCCAATCCAGCTGTCATTTTAATAAAATCCTCTCCACCTCTACAAACTTTACTGTCACCAACCTCTATTCTGTTATCTTCACAGTTTCCTCTTCATCTCTGCGTTCACAAAGGGGGTACAATACATGGACCCGACTCTCCCAAGGTTTCAAGTGACAGCCTGAGTATTTTCTCCCAAGCCCTACATGACTGTTTACAGTCCTTTCAGCCTGAGAATGGATCGGTGCTGATACAATATGTTGATGACTTGTTGTTATGCGCTGATTCATTTGAGTCATCCCTGGCAGATACAAAGCAGTTTCTGTTTTGTCTCTTCCAGACAGGACACCAGGTCTCAAGGGATAAACTGCAATTGTGTAGGACAATGGTCAAATACCTGTGACATAGTACTGGTACATGATTTGACAGTTCATACACCACATGCCATATCGGTCCTTCAAAGTTCTGCCCAAACCCGGTATGTCTCATCAGCACGAGGGAGCTGTCACGATGGCACCATTATATTACTGCAGTGTGCCTTGTAATGCACAAAGGGTGGAGGATGAGAATACCGGTGAAGGGAAATTTTGTATAGACACTGATATGCATGATGGTGTGGAATATCTGAATCAGACCTTTACTATGAGACCAGACATAAGTGAATGCAGACCTTTTTCCCTCTAGAGATGTTATCTCTTTTTTTTGAGTTATGCTCATGGTACTCTGTAAACACACAATTAAATTGAGATGCAAATTTGTGTTCCCCACAGGAAAAGGAGGTCTGGAAGGTGAAGGGGTATGGTCAGGAGTCCTCAGGACTCTGGAGAGATGGATAAGGTAAGCCAGTGGCCCCCAGGACGCATCTCCAAAGCCTAGCTGAGGCAGCACATGGTCTGACTCCCCTAGGGTAAGGAAGGTATGTCCAAATTGGTAAGCGCTTACTGGCGTGCACCAGGGTTCTCTTCTCAGACAAGCAAGAAAGCAATGACCTGTCTTACTTGCACGAGGAAGAACATTTGGTAAGGTAGCACTGACAGAGCCATCCCATACTCCTTCTACAGACGGACCTTTTCAGGTAATACAAATCGTCTTTGTACAGTTAACACCCTGTAGGAATTTGAAATATGTATTGGTGTGCACTGATGTTTTCTCAAACTGGGTAGAGGCATTTCATGCTGCCACAAACACTGCTGTGTTTACCGCAAAGAAAACTGTGCAGAAATTTGTGTGTAGATATGGTATCCTTAGGAGTAGGAGCAAAGTGATAGCTTGAAACTGGACTATTGTGGTCATAGACACTGCCACTAGTGTTATGTAGCATCGGAACCACTCCCAGATCCCCACTTAACGAATCACCCTCTTTGAATTTTTTTGTTTTTGTTTTGGAAGACAACCTCATGTCATGATTGATCCACACCATGATCAGAAATACACCAATGAGGTGACAGTACAGTACCTTATTGAGATGAGCCAGCATTTAAAAACTTAACAAAAGAACTTGAAACTGTTGATTCCTGATATGCCAACTACTAACTGTCTTGATTGTGAACAAAGAGACTGTGTGATTGTTCTTACGCTCAGGTTACCTAATAGACAGGTGGGAAGGACCTACCAAGTTTTGTTGACAGCACGATCCCAGTGAAAGTAGCCGAGAGAGACTTGGGTCCACGAATTCCCATCACAGGAAAGTCGGTAGTCCGGTAGGAACTCGTAAAGTGAGTGAAATCGCAGAAATATCACCCGAGAATCTGTTCTGTGAAGACTGAGAGGTGGCACTGTTGAACACTACCTGAGCGTACTAAAGGATTACAGAAGGACCAGCCGTTGTAATGGATTTGCTATAAGCAAGATTTGTTTTGTTCTATCTTTTTTCCCGTTGACAAACATTTTTTTCAGGACATTCTATTTTTGTGAGGTGTTCATGAGGAGTCGAGTGTGGGACTGGAACTGGTTCTGGAGAAAGGAGTGATGTCTTTATAGAATCCCAGGATCAGCCTATCGCTTTGTTAAAGCCAGGGAAAATCGAAGGTCTAGTAGTTACGGAGTTCGGAGGTAAAGTGATAGGCTATTGTCTGAGGAATACATTATTTTGTAGTTATTGTGACCCTATAATTGAAGATTAGTGCATCCAGATATGTCAGTCTAGCAATAAGGCAGCATTTGACAGACATCTCTTGAGTGATTACCACTCACTAGTGGGTAAGGTCTTAAACCAAATGGAATGTTGGATGTGCTCACAGGTACCTCTAAGACAAAATGATGCAGGATTAGTGCCATATTCTTTAGAGGTAGCTGAGGTACTTGCATTACATGGGGGGGGGGGGGGGGGGACCGGTGGAAAAAGGAATATAATATGACTAGACCCCCTGGTCTTAAAATCCACCAGTACCATAGATAAATCCCTGGTATGATTAAATCTCACCAATTTCAGGAGATCAGGAAATTGGGAGGTAGTCAGGATGGCTATTCACACATAGCAGATAAAGAGCTCATTAATATATGTAGAAGAAAAGTTTACGAATGGCTCTCCCCAAACTCTGAAGGTTTAGGTTATCTAGGAAGGACACTACCTGAAATAATAACCCTTGTTCAATGATGAAACAGACCTAGCATACAATCCAGAAATTTAAACAATGTTCAGGGAGTGACAGGAATATATACCATGAAAATTTTATGTTTCTTTCACGATTTTGTTTGTGTTTTCTCCCTCTACCCAGCAAAACCTCAATCGAATCCGAACATCAGTGTGCAAAGACGTAGGTACATGTATGTGTGCAACGTTTGTTCAAATCAGACATCATAGGCCATAGCACTGTCCCAGCATACTCCATAGGTTGAATGTCGTCCCACACCCAACCAGTGATCCCGTGACTGCTGAGGCA
Organism: Pseudophryne corroboree; assembly: GCF_028390025.1. Classification (NCBI taxonomy): domain Eukaryota; kingdom Metazoa; phylum Chordata; class Amphibia; order Anura; family Myobatrachidae; genus Pseudophryne; species Pseudophryne corroboree. The sequence continues at coordinate 155,506,649 of NC_086453.1, read as the reverse complement.
TATAGAGGATGTCCCGTCCTCCTCCCTGTCTTACCCAAATATAGTCAATGTCTGATTTGCGAATTGAATACATACGTATGTCTAGGTCACCAAACATGTGTTTGAAATATATTTTTGTAATTATGTTTAGTGTGCCAGTTATGACAGTTATTGCCTACTGACAAAGGGTGGACTGTCGAAGTCAAAAATATTACATACACACCACATACAAATTCCAAACAGATGGGTCTCTGTTCGCGCAGTTTTTACCATTGTGGCCGTATTCGTGAGGAGTCCGGGTGCAGGTAAGCGCAGGGAATTTGTAGGGGCTCTGAGCTGACCAGTAAGCAGCGGCCAAGGCCTGCTCGCTCGGTGTGTCCTGGTTCAGACCCAGCTCTGTGCGCCGTCCTGATCTTGCGTCTACGGAAAGGGGTTCACCGCAGTGGAACCTGTCCGAGCCGTCTAGGTGACTGGTTGTTCTTGCTGTGGAATCCCGGACAGGTTACACGGCGGTGAACCCCTTTCCCTAGACGCAAGATCAGGACAGCGCACAGAGCAGGCTAACGACTGGGTCTGAACCAGGACACACCGAGCGAGCAGGCCTTGGCCAGTGCTTACTGGTCAGCTCAGAGCCCCTACAGATTCCCGGCGCATACCCGCACCCGGACTCCTCTCGAACACGGCCGCAACGGTAAGAACTCAGTTATCCACTGGACCCTCCACAGAGATATGGGACGCCGGTCTCTGTCACTTGTATTAAGAATTTAAGGACTCATTGATTTTAGCATCTTCAGGATTAAGGACAATACACAGTTATCCTACGTTCACTCCAAAAAGGCACCTCAACCCACAGAAGGCTAAAAGAACTGTATGAACTATGCTTTTTGAAAAAGGACTGTTTAGGGTTCATGTAAGGAGATACAGCCGTATCTTATTGGCATTTAATAAATTAGTTGTTATTCTAATACATTCATTTATCTGACCTTTCTTGACAAAAGAAAACAATTATTACAGACCACTACTAGCAAATCAAGACAATTTTAGTTGGGGTTTGCGAGCAGTTACGTACTACATTGTATTTTGCATTGTGTATCTTTATTTCTAGTTTGCACCAATAGGGTTGGACACCCTTTTAACTTGCAGCACACCACGCCCCACGGACACTTAATACCCCAGTGCGCACATTACCAACTCCCTACAAAGACATATACAACATATTCATACAACACATAGACAAAACATGTTTAGCATAATTATGTTTTAAATTATACAATAGAGTTTAACATCAGATATATATGTATTATTGGAATGGAACAAGATAAACATATCAAGCTTAGTGTCAAAATGATCAGGAGAATGTGTGTGTTAATTTGATAGCTATGGGTATATTGTAGCACATTGCAACGATTAGTTAAGACCAAATGTATGAATACAAAGGATTTCCTGAAGACACATGTGCCAGCAACCTGGGACAAAAGCCCTCACACTGACCTATGAACCGTCGAGTTCTTGAGAGGTCTGGCCCCTGACCAATGGAAGAAGATGAAACCCACTGTTGTATACACAGATTATTTTACTATATAAAAAACATAGTAACATAGTATCTGAGGTTGAAAAAAGACAATTGTCCATCGAGTTCAACCTATTTGTGGTCTCCTATGCATGATGATTTGACTAAAATTTCTGACTGATGCTGCTGTCAGCCGTTGCATTTTATCCCTATTTATAGTAACTATAATGCATGACTATGCACCATACCCCTGGATATCCTTATCCATTAGGAATTTATCTAACCCATTCTTAAAGGTGTTGACAGATTCCACCATTACAACTCCCTCGGGCAGGGAATTCCAAACACGTATTGTCCTTACCGTGAAAAAGCCTTTACGCCGTATTGTGCGGAATCTCCTCTCCTCTAACCTGAGCGAGTGTCCACGAGTCCTCTGTGTTGATCTAACCAAAAACAGGTCCCGCGCAAGCTCTGTGTATTGTCCCCTTATATATTTGTAGATGTTGATCATATCCCCTCTTAGTCTCCGCTTTTCCAATGTAAACATGCCTAGTCTTTCAAGCCTTTCCTTGTATTCCATCATCTCCATGCCCTTAATTAGTTTGGTCGCCCTCCTCTGTACCTTTTCAAGCTCCAGGATATCCTTTTTGTAGTACGGTGCCCAGAATTGTACACAGTATTCAAGGTGTGGCCTCACTAGTGATTTATATAACGGGAGTATAATACTCTCGTCCCTAGCATCAATACCCCGTTTTATGCATGCTAATATCTTATTAGCCTTCTTTGCTGCAGTCCTACTTTGGGTACTACTGCAAAGCTTGCTATCTATGAGGACACCCAAGTCCTTTTCCAGTACAGAATCCCCTAATTTTACCCCATTTAGTAGGTAGGTGTAATTTTTGTTCTTGTTACCACAGTGCATTACCTTACACTTTTCTGTGTTGAAGCGCATTCTCCATTTGGCTGCCCATGTTTCTAATTTAACTAAGTCGTTCTGAAGAGACTCGGCATCCTCCTCTGTATTTATAGCCTTACACAATTTGGTATCATCTGCAAAAATTGACACCATGCTCTCTAGACCTTCTGTTAGGTCAAAATATCGACATGTGTTTTCATTGTTGTTTGTGTGTATGACGACATAGGTCGACATGGACACCATATAAGTGTACCGCGCCCCCTCGCATGGCGTGCGCTCGGCACACTATTATATTCCCCCTCCAGGTCCACTGTGATGGTAAAGTATGAACAAGTCGGTTCCAATGAAAAACTCATGTCGGCATTTTGACCGGTCAGCATTTTACATGTCGGTATTTTGACCGTGTTGGTATTTTGTCTATGTCAGGATTTTGACCTTGTCAGGATTTTGACCTTGTCGGGATTTTGACCGTCGGTCAATTGCTGTCCGGATTTCGACTGTCGGAATTTTGATTGGAGGTAAATTGACTGCATCCCGTGTATGTATATTGGCTGTAACTGATTCTTTTGTAACTACAACTGCTTCTTGTGTAATTGTAACTCTGTAACCATATTTATATATATTATAACTGGATGATATACTGTACATATGTTATATTGTATGCATACCCTTTTAATATGAAATATATACATCTCTGAGCGTTGGACCTCAGACGACCATGTGTGTGACTGCTTGCTTTCTCTTGAGGGATATAGTGTTTGCGACGTACAGCGCACTTTTATCGTATATGGTAATAAGATGCGCCTTGCGTCCGCAGTATGTATTAACGATGGCATTTAAATATTTATTAGAAATAATTTGAAATTCACACATGTGTATATTGGCACTGTGGGGGCATGTGTATATTGGCACTGTGTGGGCATGTGTATATTGGCACTGTGGGGGCATGTATATATTTTGGCACTGTGGGGGCATGTGCATATTGGCACTATGAGGGCATGTATATATTGGCACTGTGGTGGCATATATATTTTGGCACCGTGGGGCCATGTGTATATTGGCACTGTGGGGGCATAATAGGATTTTGGTACCTACCGGTAAATCCTTTTCTGGTAGTCTGTAGAGGATGCTAGGGTCCACATTAGTACCATGGGGTATAGACGGGTCAACCAGGAGCCATTGCCACTTTAAGAAGGTCTCTTCACATATATCATCAGAGCCCTTATGACGTCCAAGGACTTTGATGTGATTGAGGAGTCAGCAGCCACTGGCACCACAATAGGTTGGTTGATATGAAATGCCGGCACAACCTTCGGAAGAAACTGCTGAAGAGTCCGGAAGATCAAGTAAGGGCTTTTACATGATAAAACCCCCAGCTCAGACACACGTCTAGCAGAAGCCAAGGCCAACAAAGTGACCGCCTTCCAAGTAAGAAAGCTCTACCTCCTGTAGAGGCTCAAACCAATCCAATTGGAGGAACTGCAACACCACGTTAAAGTTCCCAAGGCGCCGTAGGCAGTACAAAGGGAGGTTGGATATGCAGGACTCCCTTCAAAAAGGACTGAACCTCAAGGATGGCAGCCAATTGTCTTTGAAAGAAAATGGATAGGGCTGAGATCTGGACCTACACAGATCCCAACCGCAGACCCATAGCCACTCCTGCTTACAGGAAGAGGAGGAAACGTCCCAGTTGATTCTCCACCATAGGAAACTTCTTGGACTCACACCAAGAGACCAATTTCTTCCAAATACGATGGTAATGCTTAGACGTTACCCCTTTCCTAGCCTGTATTAGGGTAGGAATGACTTTCATCGGAATACCCTTCCGAGCAAGAATCAGGGGCTCAACTTCCATGCCGTCAAACGTAGCTGCGGTAGGTGAATGGCCCCTGCTGTAGCAGGTCCTCCCGAAGAGGAAGAGGCCTCGGCTCTTCTAGCAGTAGATTCAGAAGGCCCGCGCACCAAGCCCTTCTTGGCCAGTCTGGGGTCATGAAGATCGCATGGACCCTTGTTCTCCTTATGAGTTTTAGGATTCTTGGGATGAGTGGGAGTGGAGGAAACATGTACACTGACTGGAACACCCACGGAGATACCAGGGCGTCCACTGCCACTGCCTGTGGATCCCTCGACCTGGAACAATAACGCAGAAGCTTCTTGTTGAGACGAGAGGCCATCATGTCTATTTGGGGTAGGCCCCAAAGATCTGTTACCTCCTTGAACACCTCTGGATGGAGTCCCCACTCTCCTGGATGGAGATCGTGTTTGCTGAGGAAGTCTGTTTCCCAGTTGTCTACTCCCGGAATGAAGATGGCTGACAGCGCCAATGCGTGCTTTTCTGTTCAGAGGAGTATTCTTGTCACCTCTGACATTGCCGCTCTGCTCTTCGTTCCACCCTGTCAGTTTATGTAAGCCACTGTTGTTATGTTGACTGACTGCACTTGAATGGCCCAGTTTCTTAGAAGAGGGGCCACCTGAAGAAGATCGTTGTAGATGGCTCTTAGTTCCAGAATGTTGATGGGCAGGCTGGCTTCCAGGCTTGACCACCTTCCTTGGAAGGTCACCCCTTGAGTGACTGCTCCTCAGTCCCTGAGGCTCGCATCCGTTGTTAGCAGGATCCAGTCCTGAATCCCGAACCTGCAGCTTTCCAGGAGGTGAGCCAATTGGAGACACCAGAGGAGTGAAATCCTCGCCCTTTGCGACAGATTAATTCTTTGATGCATGTGGAGGTGAGATCTTGACCACTTGTCCAGGAGATCCAGTTGGAAGGTTCGAGCATGGAACCTCCCATACTGGAGAGCCTCGTAGAAGGCCACCATCTTTCCCAATAGACGAATGCATTGATAAACCGACACACGGGGTGGCTTCAAGACATACCTGACCATGGACTGGATCACCAATGCCTTGTCCCGCGGAAGAAACACCGGCTGCACTTCAGTATCCAGTATCATTCCGAGAAATAACAATCTCTGGGTTGGTTCCAAATGTGACTTTGGAAAATTCAGAATCCACCCGTGACTCTGGAGCAGTTGCGTTGTGAGAACAATGGACTGCAGCAGCTTCTCCTTGGATGACGCCTTTATCAGGAGATCATCCAGATATGGAATGATGTTCACACCTTGTTTGCGGAGTAGTATCATCATTTCCGCCATCACCTTGGTAAACACCCTTGGTGCTGTGGAGAGGCCGAATGGCAGGGCCTGGAACTGAAAATGACAGTCCAGCAATGCGAAGATAAGCCTGATGCGGCAGCCAGATCGGAATGTGAAGGTACGTATACATGATATCCAGTGATACCAGGAATTCCCCCTCTTCAAGACCTGATATCACAGCCCTGAGAGACAACATTTTGAACTTGAACTACTTTAAAAAGGGGTTCAATGACTTTAGGTTCAGAATGGCCTGACTGAACCATCCGGTTTTGGTACCGCGAAAAGGTTCAAATAATAACCTTTGTACAGCATGTGAGATGGTACTGGCACAATGACCTGTGCCTCTACCAGCTTCTGGACAGCATCTTGAAGCACTGTGCTGTCCTCCAATAGAGTTGGTAAGCCCGACTTGAAGAATCGATGAGGAGGAAGACTTTGAAATTCCAGCCTGTACCCCTGAGACACAATATCTACTACCCAGGGATCCAGGCAGGACGATACCCAGACATGACTGAAATGTCTGAGTCTCGCTCCCACAGGCCCAACCACCGGGGCGTGCAGTCCACAGTCATGCGGAGGACTTTGGGGTACTTGAAGCAGGCTTTTGTTCCTGGGAACCTGCAGCAGCAGGTTTCTTGGACTTAACCCTGCCTCCCTTAAAGAAGGTATTGGACGATCTGGCCTTTCTAGACTTGTTAGGCCGAAAGGACTGCTGCGCAGCCGATGAGAAGGATTTCTTCGGAGCAGGTGCTGCTGAGGGAAGAAACGGTGACTTACCTGCTGTAGCGGTGGATATCCAAGCGTTTAGAGCTTCCCCAAAAAGAGCCTGACCTGTATAGGGTAGCGAATCCACACTTCTTCTGGATTCCACGTCGGTCGACCACTGGCGCAGCCACAGTCCCCGACGAGCTGAAACAGACATGGAAGAAATTCCCGCAGCCATGGAACCTAGGTGTTTCATGGATACTACCATAAAACCTGCAGAATCATGAATTTTGCATAAATATAATGCAACATCATCCCTATCCTCCGACCATTTCACTATTGCCTTTGCAATCCATGCACTAGCAATAGTGGGACGTAATATGGCCCCAGAAGCAGTATACATTGACTTAAGTGTATTATCAATCTACCTATCTGCCGGCTCCTTTAAGGCAGTAGATCCCGGAACAGGTAAAACCACCTTTTTTGAGAGTCTGGACACAGATGTGTCAACAATCGGAGGGTTTTCCCACCTTTTCCTATCCTGCTCAGGAAAAGAAAAAGCCACCAGAACCCTCTTAGGGATCTGAAACTTCTTTTCAGGGTTTACCCATGCCTTTTCAAATATAGCATTCAACTCCTTTGACGCAGGGAAGGTTAGCGAGGCTTTTTTATTTTCAGTGAAAAAAGCCTGCTCAACCTGCTCAGGTGTGGTATCATTAACATTTAACACATCCCTGATAGCCTCTATCAATAATTGCACCCTCCTTGCAAGAGATGCGGACCCCCGTAACACATCCCCATCACCATCTGTAGTGTCAGAATCGGTATCCGTGTCGTCTTGTGTGAAATGCACAAGCGCACGTTTGTGGGGGTATATAGCGGGTTGTCCTGAGGTACCAGACAGGGGCCATACAGCAATAGAGCTCTGTAATACCTGGGTTGCAGATTCATTACAAGCAACCCTGTCAGAAATCTGAGAAATCCAAGTTTTGATAGAGGAAAACCACTCTGGTTCCCTTGCTACCCGGATTACATGGAATGGGATCATCCTTGGAGGATAAATCCTCTGCAGCATATGACACAGTGTCCCTGGACATTGCTAAAGGAGACCACCAGACATTCCACACACATATTCAGTTGGGGCAAACAGAGATTCCCCCCCCCCCAAGAAAGGCAAGAGAGGCACAGAGATCGGAGCCAAACCACAACACAGCGCTTACAGTAAAAGGCAACCCCTACCAGCGCAGACTGTGTCCCTTAATAGGAGACACAGTCGTTTTGCAGCCTCCCCTCCCTTCTACAACCCCCTGGTACCGTGTACAGTCAGTAGAGCTGCTGTGGAGGGACCTGATCTTCCATCCAGCGCTGTGCAGGCAGGAAAATGGCACTGGAATGCTGCTGGGTCCGCTGAGGAGAAACTCCGCCCCCTTAATTGCGCTGTCTTCCCGCTCTTCAGAGGATTATACTGGCCTGTGGAAAGTTGCTGGCTGAGATCCCTGGACCCCGACAGGCTTGCTGACCAGTGTGGGGAGTAAGTGCTGGCCCAGGGCGCCCCTCACAGCGCTGCACTATGTGCCTCTGGTACCATCCCAGGAGTGCAGTTAATACTGCGCTCCCTCCCCATTGCCACCAACTTCACACCGGCCCCCTGCTTGCTAGGAGGGTTGGTGACTAACTCGCCACTCTCTTCAGCTCTGTATTTGGTAGGCGGCATGCTGCTGGGGCGAGCTGTTCCCCTGTGACGGAGACCGATTTGACCACTCTGGAGCTCAGTGTTCAGTCAGCGGAGTCAGTGGCTGAGACCCCGCAGGGCGGATACTGCTCCCCCCCTTATTCCCACTCTGCAAGCAGGCTGTTGCCAACAGCCTCCTGTAAAAAAATAAACTCTAACAATAAACTTTTAATAGAAAAGCCCGGGAGGGCTCCCCTAGCTGTGACCGGCTCCTCCGGGCACATTTTCTAAACTGAGTCTGGTAGGAGGGGCATAGAGGGAGGAGCCAGCCCACACTCTAAAACTCTTAAAGTGCCAATGGTTCCTGGTGGACCCGTCTATACCCCATGGTACTAATGTGGACCCCAGCATCCTCTAGGACGTAAGAGAAATATATTTTGGCACTGTGGGGGCATATGTATATTGGCACTGTGGGGGCATGTGCATATTGGCACTGTGGGGGCATGTGTATTTTGGCACTGCGGGGGCATGTGTATTTTGGCACTGTGGGGGCATGTGTATATTGGCACTGTGGGGGCATGTGTATATTGGCACTGTGAGGGCATGTGTATATTTTAGCACTGTGAGGGCATGTGTATATTTTGGCACTGTGGGGGCATGTGTATATTTTGGCACTATGAGGGCATGTGTATATTGGCACTGTTGGGGCATATGTATATTGGCACTGTGGGGGTATATATATATTTTTTTTTAATTTATTTTTTTATTCCCTTTTTTATTTTTTTACAGCTATGTCTACTGAAATGTCAGACCAAGAATTCTGGACTGGATTTATTGGGTTATACCGAAGCCATGAGTGCCTCTGGAGAGTTAAGTCAAAAGAATATGTCAAGAAGAAGTTGAAGGCATACCAGGAGCTGATAGATCACAGTAAAGGCCGAAACAATCAAGCGGACATCCAATGAACAGAATACAAAACTTCCGGACAGTGGCCCTCGTTCCGAGTTGATCGCTCGCTAGCTGCTTTTAGCAGCAGTGCACACACTAAGCCACCACCCTCTGGGAGTGTATCTTAGCAGAAGTGCGAACGAAAGGTTAGCAGAACAGTGCTGAATTTTTTTCAAGCAATTTCAGAGTAGCTGCAGACCTACTTCTTCCTTGCAATCACTTCAGTCTGTTTAGTTCCTGCTTTGATGTCACAAACACACCCTGCGTCCGGCCAGCCACTCCCCAGTTTCCCCAGGCACGCCTGCGTTTTTACCTGACACGCCTGCGTTTTTTAGCACACTCCTGGAAAACGGCCAGTTACCACCCAGAAACACCCACTTCCTGTCAATCACTCATCGATCAACAGAGCGACTGAAAAGCGTCGCTCGACCTTGTGTGAAACTGCATAGTTTTTTGTGTGTGCGCACTGCGGCCCGTACGCATGCGCAGAAATGCTGATTTTTAGCCCGATTGCTGCACTGCGAACAACGGCAGCTAGCGATCAACTTGGAATGATCCCCCAGTGTTTCTCAAAACAGTCTCAACGTTCCGGTGCAGGGTCTGATGAAGTTCGCTGACCATCACTGTGGTACTATAGCCTGTTCATGTTCACCCTGGAACAAGAACCCAGGATGGAGTCAGTGTGCTCAGCTATGCCGGAGTCACCCGAGGGAGTTGAGGAGGAGCAAGTGGGCAGTGAGGAGATGGTAAGTAGATATACAGTATATATGGTAAACACACCCTACACCACTTTTGTTTGTTTTTTATTTCCTTTCTTTTCACTGCTTTTATATGGCCCCTGTTTTTCTTTATTTTTTCATTTCTTTTAAAGAAAATTGCTAATGGTACAAATTCTTTGGTTCAATAACAGCTTTCACCCTTGGCGACTGAAGGCAACCCTTCCATCACTGAGCATGCAGAGCTGGAAGTCATTGAGGTTGAACCCGTGCCACCTCAGCTATCTCAGCCACCAACCAGGAGACGTCGGGTGGGACCGCGGACTTCCAGTTCTGGAGAGGCACGTACACATCAATTTCTGAACCGTGCGGAGGAGATTCTTCAAAGGAGGAACAAATGATTTTCGGGATGAATATTGCCTGTGAAATGCAGTCGCCGGAACCCTCCCAGCAACAGCGTTTCCGAAGCATTGTATATGATGCGCTAGTATGTACACAAAATGGCCAATTGCCTGAGCACCTCATACTGCCATCACATACATTGCGTTGACCCACTCCCCCAGTCACGATGACTAGCTTTTCCTATCCGTCGCATACCCCACAACCAAATCCTCCCATACTTTTTTGCGGGCCCCTCCACCACCTTCCACCATTCCCAATGGCACAGGCCACTCTCCAAGATTATCCGTTTTTTTTCAATATGTGATTTTTATTTTCTGTTTTTTTGGACCTCAGAAATTGTTGTGTGCGTCCCCTTGGGTTCTTGTTCCAGGTTGTCCATGAGTGGGAAAGAGTGCCACGGTGATGGTCTCGAACTTCGTTTGGACTCTGTTACTGGATGTTGAGACCTTTTGTGCTCTTGACCTCGTGTTCTTTTGTTGGTCACTGTTCGGAAAATGTTTTCTATTCTTGACCCTATGGATGTCGCTTCACCGGTTTGGCCTTTACTGTACTCTACATTGCCTTTTTTGTTAAGGTATCCCTATTGACATATTCTTTTCTCCAAAGGCACTCAGCGGGATGGTATGCTCAATAAATCCAGTCCAGAAATGTTATTTTTTTAATTTATAAAAAAAAAAAACAACAACAACAACAACAACAACAACAACAAAGCTTTGAGTGTTAATTTGCACCCTGTCTAGGGCTACAGTGTAATGTTGTGGGGGTGTTGGAGTGGGGCATCTAGGGGTATAAATGATGATTTTATGGGTGAAGTGGTACATTTTCTTTTAGGACAACATGGTGCCTGAGCGGTCTGTTTGTTTTTTTTTGAAAATCACATGGTAAACGGACATGGAATGACCCCTATATGAGGATGTGGTGATCCTGTGTTGAGCACAGGCAGCCACAATACACGCAGTGTTTCATGCGCAGTGAGTCTGCAAGTGGACTCTTTGCGCTTGTTCCACTGCCGACATTCAGGTAGGTGGGATGCTACTGTCAGTATTTTAACAGCCTTCATCCCAACTGACAGTAATGAATCCCAACACACGCAATGTTAAATGCTTGTAACTACCATGTTATAAGCCAACCTATGACACATGCAAAGCAGTAGATGAAAACATAAAATTAATTTTATTGAATAATAAAACACACAATTTCAAATGTGAAAAATGATTAGAATAAATTTCAAAAGTTAATAATTAATACCAATAAAATAACAGCAGGTGTAAAAGAAGAATTTAAGATTTTAACCTGGCCTTTATTATATAATTTGCCAATCCACTGCCCCATCTCCATTGAAATAGGCCAGGTATTCTTCCCTGACCCTTTTTGCATCTGTAGGGTTCACTACTGTAGCTTCTGGTGTGAAACAGGTATTGCTCACAATTTCTGTAGGCTCTGGCCATGCTGGGTTGCGAGGTGGCATGTTCTTTTTCCTAACTAGATTGTGCAGGGTGCAACATGTTAATACCACCCAATTAATTTTATCTACTCTCAAGTTTATTGCAGTGTGGAAAATACGGAACCTATTACTTAGAATACCAAAGGCATTCTCTACTGTCCTGCGTGCCCTTGAAAGACGATAATTGTATAACCTCCTCTCTGTTAATCCTCTTTTAGGATAAGGTTTCATAACATGCTCATTAGAGATGTGCACCGGAAACTTTTCGGGTTTTGTGTTTTGGTTTTGGATTCGGTTCCGCGGCCGTGTTTTGGATTCGGACGCGTTTTGCCAAAACCTCCCTGAAAATTTTTTGTCAGATTCAGGTGTGTTTTGGATTCGGGTGTTTTTTTACAAAAAAACCTCAAAAACAGCTTAAATCATAGAATTTGGGGGTCATTTTGATCCCATAGTATTATTAACCTCAATAACCATAATTTACACTCATTTTCAGTCTATTCTGAACACCTCACACCTCACAATATTATTTTTAGTCCTAAAATTTGCACCGAGGTCGCTGGATGGCTAAGCTAAGCGACACAAGTGGCCGACACAAACACCTGGCCCATCTAGGAGTGGCACTGCAGTGTCAGACAGGATGGCACTTCAAAAAAATTGTCCCCAAACAGCACATGATGCAAAGAAAAAAAGAGGCGCACCAAGGTCGCTGTGTGACTAAGCTAAGCGACACAAGTGGCCGACACAAACACCTGGCCCATCTAGGAGTGGCACTGCAGTGTCAGACAGGATGGCACTTAAAAAAATAGTCCCCAAACAGCACATGATGCAAAGAAAAATGAAAGAAAAAAGAGGTGCAAGATGGAATTGTCCTTGGGCCCTCCCACCCACCTTTATGTTGTATAAACAGGACATGCACACTTTAACGAACCCATCATTTCAGCGACAGGGTCTGCCACACGACTGACTGAAATGACTGGTTGGTTTGGGCCCCCACCAAAAAAGAAGCAATCAATCTCTCCTTGCACAAACTGGCTCTACAGAGGCAAGATGTCCACCTCATCATCATCCTCCGATTCCTCACCCCTTTCACTGTGTACATCCCCCTCCTCACAGATTATGAATTCGTCCCCACTGGAATCCACCATCTCAGATCCCTGTGTACTTTCTGGAGGCAATTGCTGGTGAATGTCTCCACGGAGGAATTGATTATAATTCATTTTGATGAACATCATCTTCTCCACATTTTCTGGAAGAAACCTTGTACGCCGATTGCTGACAAGGTGAGCGGCTGCACTAAACACTCTTTCGGAGTACACACTGGAGGGAGGGCAACTTAGGTAGAATAAAGCCAGTTTGTGCAAGGGCCTCCAAATTGCCTCTTTTTCCTGCAAGTATACGTACGGACTGTCTGACGTGCCTACTTGGATGCGGTCACTCATATAATCCTCCACCATTCTTTCAATGGTGACAGAATCATATGCAGTGACAGTAGACGACATGTCAGTAATCGTTGGCAGGTCCTTCAGTCCGGACCAGATGTCAGCACTCGCTCCAGACTGCTCTGCATCACCGCCAGCGGGTGGGCTCGGAATTCTTAGCCTTTTCCTCGCACCCCCAGTTGCGGGAGAATGTGAAGGAGGAGCTGTTGACGGGTCACGTTCCGCTTGACTTGACAATTTTCTCACCAGCAGGTCTTTGAACCTCTGCAGACTTGTGTCTGCTGGAAAGAGATACAACGTAGGTTTTAAATCTAGGATCGAGCACGGTGGCCAAAATGTAGTGCTGATTTCAACAGATTGACCACCCGTGAATCCTGGTTAAGCGAATTAAGGGCTCCATCCACAAATCCCACATGCCTAGCGGAATCGCTCTGTTTTAGCTCCTCCTTCAATGTCTCCAGCTTCTTCTGCAAAAGCCTGATGAGGGGAATGACCTGACTCAGGCTGGCAGTGTCTGAACTGATTTCACGTGTGGCAAGTTCAAAGGGTTGCAGAACCTTGCACAACGTTGAAATCATTCTCCACTGTGCTTGACTCAGGTGCATTCCCCCTCCTTTGCCTATATCGTGGGCAGATGTATAGGCTTGAATGGCCTTATGCTGCTCCTCCATCCTCTGAAGCATATAGAGGGTTGAATTCCACCTCGTTACCACCTCTTGTTTCAGATGATGGCAGGGCAGGTTCAGGACTGTTTGCTGGTGCTCCAGTCTTCGGCACGCGGTGGCTGAACGCCCGAAAGTGGCCCGCAATTCTTTGGGCCACCGACAGCATCTCTTGCACGCCCCTGTCGTTTTTTTAAATAATTCTGCACCACCAAATTCAATGTATGTGCAAAACATGGGACGTGCTGGAATTTGCCCAGATGTAATGCACGCACAATATTGCTGGCGTTGTCCGATGTTACAAATCCCAAGGAGAGTCCAATTGGGGTAAGCCATTCTGCGATGATGTTCCTCAGTTTCTGTAAGAGGTTGTCAGCTGTGTGCCTCTTATGGAAAGCGGTGATACAAAGCGTAGCCTGCCTAGGAACGAGTTGGCGTTTGCGAGATGCTGCTACTCGTGCCGCCGCTGCTGTTCTTGCTGCGGGAGGCAATACATCTACCCAGTGGGCTGTCACAGTCATATAGTCCTGAGTCTGCCCTGCTCCACTTGTCCACATGTCCGTGGTTAAGTGGACATTGGGTACAACTGCATTTTTTAGGACACTGGTGACTCTTTTTCTGACGTCTGTGTACATTTTCGGTATCGCCTGCCTAGAGAAATGGAACCTAGATGGTATTTGGTACTGGGGACACAGTACCTCAATCAAGTCTCTAGTTGCCTGTGAATTAACGGTGGATACCGAACACACGTTTCTCACCACCCAGGCTGACAAGACCTGAGTTATCCGCTTTGCAGCAGGATGACTGCTGTGATATTTCATCTTCCTCGCAAAGGACTGTTGGTCAGTATATTGCTTACTGGAAGTAGTACAAGTGGTCTTCCGACTTTCCCTCTGGGATGACGATCGACTCCCAGCAGCAACAACAGCAGCGCAAGCAGCAGTAGGCGTTACACTCAAGGATGCACCGGAGGAATCCCAGGCAGGAGAGGACTCGTCAGACTTGACAGTGACATGGCCTGCAGGACTATTGGCTTTCCTGTGTAAGGTGGAAATTGACACTGAGGGAGTTGGTGGTGTGGTTTGCAGGAGCTTGGTTACAAGAGGAAGGGATTTAGTTGTCAGTGGACTGCTTCTGCTGTCATCCAAAGTTTTTGAACTTGTCACTGACTTCTGATGAATGCGGTACAGGTGACGTATAAGGGAGGATGTTCCTAGGTGGTTAACGTCCTTACCCCTACTTATTACAGCTTGACAAAGGCAACACACGGCTTGACACCTGTTGTCCACATTTGTGTTGAAATAATTCCACACCGAAGAGGTGATTTTTTTTGGTATTTTGACCAGGCATGTCAATGGCCATATTCGTCCCACGGACAACAGGTGTCTCCCCGGGTGCCTGACTTAAACAAACCACCTCACCATCAGAATCCTCCTTGTCAATTTCCTCCCCAGCGCCAGCAACACCCATATCCTCATCCTGGTGTACTTCAACAGTGACATCTTGAATTTGACTATCAGGAACTAGACTGCAGGTGCTCCTTCCAGCACTTGCAGGGGGCGTGCAAATGGTGGAAGGCGCAAGCTCTTCCCGTCCAGTGTTGGGAAGGTCAGGCATCGCCATCGACACAATTGGACTCTCCTTGGGGATTTGTGATTTAGAAGAACGCACAGTTCTTTGCTGTGCTTTTGCCAGCTTAAGTCTTTTCATTTTTCTAGCGAGAGGATGAGTGCTTCCATTCTCATGTGAATCTGAACCACTAGCCATGAACATAGGCCAGGGCCTCAGCCGTTCCTTGCCACTCCGTGTCGTAAATGGCATATTGGCAAGTTTATGCTTCTCATCAGACGCTTTAAATTTTGATTTTTGAGTCATTTTACTGAACTTTTGTTTTTTGGATTTTACATGCTCTCTACTATGACATTGGGCATCGGCCTTGGCAGACAACGTTGATGGCATTTCATCGTCTCGGCCATGACTAGTAGCAGCAGCTTCAGCACGAGGTGGAAGTGGATCTTGATCTTTCCCTATTTTAACCTCCACATTTTTGTTCTCCGTTTTTTAATGTGTGGAATTATATGCCAGTATCAATAGCAATGGCCTACTACTATATATACTGCGCACAACTGAAATGCACCACAGGTATGGATGGATATTATACTTGACGACACAGAGGTAGGTAGAGCAGTGGCCTTCCGTACCGTACTGCTATATATACTGGTGGTCACTGTCAGCAAACTGCAAAACTAAAATGCACCACAGGTATAGAATCTAGATGGATAGTATATTTGACGACACAGAGGTAGGTAGAGCAGTGGCCTTCCATACCGTACTGCTATATATACTGGTGGTCACTGTCAGCAAACTGCAAAACTAAAATGCACCACAGGTATAGAATCTAGATGGATAGTATACTTGACGACACAGAGGTAGGTAGAGCAGTGGCCTTCCGTACCGTAGTGCTATATATACTGGTGGTCACTGATCAGCAAAACTCTGCACTGTACTCCTCCTATATAATACTGCTGGTCCCCAGTCCCCACAATAAAGCAGTGTGAGCACAGATATATGCAGCACACTGAGCACAGATATGGAGCGTTTTTCAGGCAGAGAACGGATAAAACTGGTGGTCACTGATCAGCAAAACTCTGCACTGTACTCCTCCTATATAATACAGCTGCTCCCCAGTCCCCACAAATAAGCAATAAGCACAAATATTTGCAGCAACATTAATAAACGGATAGGACGCCAGCCACGTCCTCTCCCTAACATTTCCAATGCACGAGTGAAAATGGTGGCGACGTGCGGCTCCTTATAAAGAATACGAATCTCGCGAGAATCTGACCGCGGGATGATGACGTTCGGGCGCACTCGGGTTAACCGAGCCATACGGGAGAATCAGAGTATGCCTCGGACCCGTGTAAAATGGGTGAAGTTCGGGGGGGTTCGGTTTCCGAGGAACCGAACCCGCTCATCACTAATGCTCATGCAAAGCAAAAGCCTCATCAGCAACAAATACAAAGTTCAAGCTATTTGTGCAATGTGAGGCAGGTGGAAGTTTGAGGCTTCTTGATAGGAGTCTCTCGTAAAATCTTGTAGTTGTGATACAAGGACCCATAATTCACAGGTGGGATTATCCAGATGTGCTTCCCGTTTATGGCTCCTCCACAGTTGGGGAAATTCCACCGTTAATTAAAATCAGCAGCAATATTAAGCCAGTCCTCCTCAGTTTAGGGCAACGACAGAAAAAATAGCAAATAAAAAATTAATGCATGAATTTAATCCTTGATATATATTCGACATACATGCAAACATACCCAGGATTCTAACCCATTGCCTGTGACTTTGCACTCAGACAACCTATTCATTGAGCTATTTCTCCTTGCATAAAAAGGTTGGTAGATGTAATAAACTAGCTAATGTAGACTGCTTGAGTCTCACCTCGTTCCTTGTGTAACTATGAGCAGCACTGCAGTTGTGCAGTTCTTTGTAGTGAGTGGCTATTGGATGTGTGACTACATACTACATAGAACTGCACAATTACAATATTTTAAATTCTTTACATCATAAATAAGATCTAAAAGCTATCAGTTTCTGCCCAAGGACAAATAGCCCAATGAGTAGGGTGATTCATTAAAATGCAACAGGCTACAACAATCTTGAGTCTGACTGTATATTATAAGGGGGGGGGGGGGACAGGGGAGCAGCAAATTAGGTTTGAAGGGGAAAAATAAGAATTTACTTACTGATAATTCTATTTCTCGTAGTCCGTAGTGGATGCTGGGAACTCCGTAAGGACCATGGGGAATAGCGGCTCCGCAGGAGACTGGGCACATCTAAAGAAAGCTTTAGGACTATCTGGTGTGCACTGGCTCCTCCCCCTATGACCCTCCTCCAAGCCTCAGTTAGGATACTGTGCCCGGACGAGCGTACACAATAAGGAAGGATTTTGAATCCCGGGTAAGACTCATACCAGCCACACCAATCACACCGTACAACTTGTGATATGAAACCCAGTTAACAGCATGATAACAGAGGAGCCTCTGAATAGATGGCTCACAACAAGAACCCGATTAGTTAACAATAACTATGTACAAGTATTGCAGACAATCCGCACTTGGGATGGGCGCCCAGCATCCACTACGGACTACGAGAAATAGAATTATCGGTAAGTAAATTCTTATTTTCTCTGACGTCCTAGTGGATGCTGGGAACTCCGTAAGGACCATGGGGATTATACCAAAGCTCCCAAACGGGCGGGAGAGTGCGGATGACTCTGCAGCACCGAATGAGAGAACTCCAGGTCCTCCTCAGCCAGGGTATCAAATTCGTAGAATTTTGCAAACGTGTTTGCCCCTGACCAAGTAGCTGCTCGGCAAAGTTGTAAAGCCGAGACCCCTCGGGCAGCCGCCCAAGATGAGCCCACCGTCCTTGTGGAATGGGCTTTTATTGATTTAGGCTGCGGTAATCCTACCGCAGAATGCGCCAGCTGAATAGTGCTACAAATCCAGCGCGCAATAGACTGCTTAGAAGCAGGAGCACCCAGCTTGTTGGGTGCCATCAGGATAAACAGCGAGTCAGTTTTCCTGACTCCAGCCGTCCTGGAAAAATAAAATTTACAGGGCTCTGACTACGTCCAGCAACTTGGAATCCTCCAAGTCCCCAGTAGCCGCAGGCACCACAATAGGTTGGTTCAAGTGAATACCTGAGACCACCTTCGGGAGAAACTGAGGACGAGTCCTCAACTCTGCCCTATCCATACAGAAAATCAGATAAGGCCTTTTACATGACAAAGCCGCCAATTCTGACACACGCCTGGCCAAGGCCAAGGCCAACAGCATGACCACTTTCCACGCGAGATACTTTAGCTCCATGGTTTTAAGTGGCTCAACCAATGCGACATTAGGAAATCCAACACTACGTTGAGATCCAAAAAGTGCCACAGGAGGCACAAAAGGAGGCTGAATATGTAGTACTCCTTTAACCAAAGTCTGAACTTCAGGCAGTGAAGCCAGTTCTTTCTGGAAGAAAATCGACAGAGCCGAAATCTGGACCTTGATGGACCCCAATTTGAGGCCCAAACGTCACCCCTGCTTGCAGGAATCGACATAGTTGAAATTCCTCCGTCGGGGCCTTCATGGCCTCCCACCAAGCAACAAATTTTCGCCAAACGCGGCGATAATGTCTTGCGGTGACATCCTTCCTGGCTATGATCAGGGTAGGGATGACTTCCTTCGGAATACCCTTTTCCTTTAGGATCCGGTGTTCTACCGCCATGCCGTCAAACGCAGCCGCGGTAAGTCTTGGAACAGACAGGGTCCCTGCTGCAGCAGGTCTTGTCTGAGCGGCAGAGGCCAAGGGTCCTCTGCCAGCATCTCTTGAAGTTCCGGGTACCAAGCTCTTCATGGCCAATCCGGAACCCCGAGTATGGTTTTCACTCCTCGCCTTCTTATTATTCTCAGTACCTTGGGTATGAGAGGTAGAGGAGGAGACACATAAACCGACTGGTACACCCACGGTGTCACTAGAGCGTCCCCAGCGATCGCCTGAGGGTCCCTTGACCTGGCGCAATATCTTTTCAACTTCTTGTTGAGGCGGGACGCCATCATGTCCACCCGTGGTCATTCCCAACGGTTTACCCGCATTTGGAAAACTTCTGGATGAAGTCCCCATTCTCCTGGGTGTAGGTCGCCCATCGGAGAATCCTTGTGGCTTCTGCCATCGCCATCCTGCTTCTTGTGCCGCCCTGTCTGTGTACATGGGCGACCGCCGTGATGTCGTCTGATTGGATCAGTACCGGCTGGTTCTGAAGCAGGGGCCTTGCTTGTCTTAGGGCATTGTAAATGGCCCTTAGCTGCAGAATATTTATGTGAAGCGAAATCTCCTTGGAAATTTCTTCCCTGTGTGACTGCACCCCAGCCCCGAAGGCTGGCATCCGTGGTCACCAGGACCCAGTCCTGTATTCCGAATCTGCGGCCCACTAGTAGATGAGCCCTCTGCAGCCACCACAGCAGCGACACCCTGTTTCTTGCTGACAGGGTTATCCGCTGTTGTATCTGTACATGGGACCCGGACCATTAGTCCCACAGGTCCCACTGGAACGTCCTTGCGTGGAGTCTTCCGAATGGAATTATGCTTCGTACGAAGCTACCATTTTTCCCAGGACTCGTGTGCATTGATGTACTGACACCTGTCCTGGTTTTAGGATGTCTCTGACTAGAGATGACAACTCCTCGGCTTTTTCCACTGGAAGAAACACTCTTTTCTGGTCTGCGTTCAGAAACATTCCCAGGAACAGAAGACGTGTCGTCGGGACCAGCTGTGACTTTGGAATATTGAGAATCCAGTCGTGCTGTTGTAGCACTTCCCGAGAGAGTGCTACCCCCACTACCAACTGTTCTTTGGACCTCGCCTTTATCAGGAGATCGTCCAAGTACGGGATAATAAAAACTTCCTTCTTGCGAAGGAGTATCATCACTTCGGCCATTACCTAGGTAAAGACCTTCGGTGCCGTGGACAACTCCAACGGCCGCGTCTGGAACTGATAGTGACAGTCCTGTACCACATATCTGAGGTACTCCTGGTGAGGGGGGGGGGGGGGAATGGGGACATGCAGGTACGCATCCTTGATGTCCAGGGAGACCCTGTAATCCCCCTCGTCCAGGCTCGTAATAAGCGCCCTGAGCGATTCCATCTTGAACTTGAATCTTCTGATATAAAAGTTCAAGTATTTTAATTTCAAGATGGGTCTCACCGAACCGTTGCGGTACCACAACCACTGTGGAATAGTAACCCCTTCCTTGCTGAAGGGGGGGCACCTTGACAATCACTTGTTGTGCTTATAGTGTTGAATATCCACCAACACCGTCTCCCTGGCAGAGGGAGGTGCCGGTAAGGCAGATTTTAGAAAACGGCGGGGGGAAGAACGTCTCGAACTCCAGCCTGTACCCCTGAGATACTACTTGAAGGACCCAGGGATCCATGTGAGAGAGCCCACTGTCCGCTGAAATATCTGAGACGGGCCCCCACCGTACCCGGGTCCGCCTGAGCAGCCCCAGCACCATGCTGTGGACCTACCGGACGCAGGGAGGACTTCTGCTCTTGGGAACTAGCTGTGTGTTGCAGCTTTTTTCCTCTACCTTTGCCTCTCGGCAGAAAGGATGAGCCTCTAGCCCACTTGTTTTTCTGGGGCCGAAAGGACTGTACTTGATGATACGGTGCTTTCTTTTGTTGTGGGGTAGCCTGTGGCAAAAAAATAATAATAATTTCCCAGCAGTAGCTGTGGAAACGAGGTCTGAAAAACTATCCCCAAACAGTTTTACCCCCTTATAGGGCAACTTCCATGTGCCGATTCGAGTCGGCATCGCCTGACCATTGCCAAGTCCATAACCCCCGTCTGGCGGCAATGGACCTAGCGCTTATTTTTGATGCCAGCCGGCAAATATCCCTCTGTGCATCACGCATGTATAAGACCACGTCTTTTATATGCTCTATTTTCAGCAAAATATTGTCCCTATCCACAGTTATTTTCCGACAGGGAATCTGACCACGCAGCGGGAGCACTGCCCATCCATGCCGAAGCAACGGCTGGTCGCAATATAATGCCCTAGTGTGTGACCATATCTTATAGGGTAACCTCCTGCTTTCTATCAGCAGGTTCCTTCAGGGCGGCCGTACCCGAAGACGGTAGTGCCACCTTTTCTGATAAGCGTGTAAGCGCTGTATCTACCCTATGGGGTGTTTCCCCACGTGACCTATCCTCTGGCGGGAAAGGGTACGCTGCCAATAACCGTTGTAGAAATTATCAATTTCTTACCGGGAGAAGACCACTCTTCCTCACACACCTAATTTAATTTCTCAGATGCAGGAAAAACTACTAATGGTTTTCTCTCACCAAACACAATACCCTTTTATGTGGTACCTGGGGTATAATCATAAATGTGTAATACATTTTTCATTGTCTCAATCCTGTAACGGGTGGACCTATTTGGAGGGTACACCAGTCTCATCGATGTCGACACTGGAGTCAGTATCCGTGTCGACATCTGTGTCTGTTATCTGAGGTAGCGGGCGATTTTAGAGCCCCCCATGACATTTGAGACGCTGGAACAGGCACAAGCTGAGTAGCCGGCTGTTACGTGTCGACGGCCTTTTATGTAAGGAGTTGACACTTTCACGTAATCCTTCCATAAGTTCAACCACACCGGTGTCGACCCCGCAGGGGGTGACAACATATTTACAGGCATTCGCTCCGCCTCCACCTCATTATCCTCCACATACCTGTCGACACAGCCGTACCGACACACAGCACACACACAGGGAATGCTCTGATAGAGGACAGGACCCCACAAAGCCCTTTGGGGAGACAGAGGGAGAGTATGCCAGCACACACCAGGGCGCTATATATCACAGGGATAGCACCTATAAAAAAGTGCTTTCCCCTATAGCTGCATATATGTTGTATACTGCGCCTAAATTGTGCCCCCTCCTCTCTTTTTAACCCTTTCTGTAGTGTATTAACTGCAGGGGAGAGCCAGGGAGCTTCCCTCCAACGGAGCTGTGAGGGAAAAATGGCGCCAGTGTGCTGAGGAGATAGGCTCCGCCCCTTTTTCGCGGACTTTTCTCCCGCATTTTTATGGAATCTGGCAGGGGTTAATATACATCCATATAGCCCTGGGGGTTATATGTGATGTATTTTTGCCAGCCAAGGTGTTTAAATATTGCTGCTCAGGGCGCCCCCCCCCCAGCGCCCTGCACCCTCAGTGACCGGAGTGTGTGGTGTGCATGAGGAGCAATGGCGCACAGCTGCAGTGCTGTGCGCTACCTTGGTGAAGACTGATGTCTTCTGCCGCCGATTTTCCGGACCTCTTCTTGCTTCTGGCTCTGTAAGGGGGGCGGCGGCGCGGCTCTGGGACCGGACTCCGAGGCTGGGCCTGTGTTCGGTCCCTCTGGAGCTAATGGTGTCCAGTAGCCTAAGAAGCCCAAGCTGGCTGCAAGCAGGCAGGTTCGCTTCTTCTCCCCTTAGTCCCTCGATGCAGTGAGCCTGTTGCCAGCAGGTCTCACTGAAAATAAAAAACCTAAAACTAACTTTTTCTAAGAAGCTCAGGAGAGCTCCTAGATTGCACCCTGCTCGGTCGGGCACAAAAATCTAACTGAGGCTTGGAGGAGGGTCATAGGGGGAGGAGCCAGTGCACACCAGATAGTCCTAAAGCTTTCTTTAGATGTGCCCAGTCTCCTGCGGAGCCGCTATTCCCCATGGTCCTTACGGAGTTCCCAGCATCCACTAGGACGTCAGAGAAACATATAGTAAAATGTTCTTACCTTACTGCTGCCTTAAGATGGAGTATATAGCTTTGCAGGTCTCTGGAATTATGTCCCCCAAAAGCCTGCAGTGAGATGATAGCCCCGAATTTCAGGTCCTGCAAAGACCTGCCAGTCGCCAGGAATCGAAGGGTTGCGATAAGCCTTTCCTGAGCAGGTATAGCTCTGCGCAGCTTTGTATCCTGCCTTTGGATTTTAGGTCTCACCAGACCCAACAACTCCGTGAACATGGCATCATCCATGCGCAAGAAGTTTCAGAAGTCGTCCGGGTTGTTTGCGCAGATTTCAGAAAGAAGCACCGTGTGAGAGAGTGAATCCCTCCGCAAAAGCCACTGCTTTGACCAACAAGTGTGAGGCCTTCTCTGTTTCTGCAACCTCTCCCTCTCAGCTAACAGTGCGACTCCAGCAACTGCTATCATCACTTTGTAACGAAAGGGATCCATCACCAAATAAAGATGTAGGCACACTTTGTTATAAGGCAAGCCAAAATGAAAGTACAGATAAAATAGCAATGTATGAGAACGTTCAGCTGGTATAAACCAAACCAAACTAGGCAAACAGCATGAATGCATAGATTTTAAAATGGCCGATATTTATCCCCTCCAGAGGTCCTGCCCACTCTCCACTATTGATGCCAGCCCTGTGTGTATTCTACATCTAGATGCCAGCCCTGTTCCCAGCCCATTATTTAAATAAACTGTCCAGCTTGGATGCTTCAACGATGAATGGTCGTTGGTAGTTGGCAATCGGCTAGTGTGTATGTTCATGTCGTTTGCTCAGCTGTTCAAGGGAAGTTCAAGGGAAGTCGTTAACGATGGTCGTTAATGACGTGTGCATCGTCAAGTGTGTTTGGACCTTTAGAAATGAAAGTCTGTCTGTTTGTTTGTCTGCTGGAGATAAATTCTGAAACCACTGAACCAATTGTGATCCGGTTTTCACCATTGTGTAGGTA
The DNA here is from genome assembly GCF_028390025.1 of Pseudophryne corroboree. Lineage (NCBI taxonomy): Eukaryota > Metazoa > Chordata > Amphibia > Anura > Myobatrachidae > Pseudophryne > Pseudophryne corroboree. Next base: position 155,482,834 of record NC_086453.1, on the reverse strand, counting down.
ATTTTCCCAGGCACCTTTTAGGTTAAGTCTCATCATGATCGGTCGTCATCAGAGTCAGAGTCCATCAGAGTCACAGCTACAGTATGTCACTCCACAACTGTAAACACTAGCATCTTTCACAGAGACACTATTCACAAAAATGTAGCCCATCTCTGCCTTACTGACAGCAACACATCACTGCCTCATTGACAGCAGCACATTCACACTTCACTGACAGTAGCACATTGCACCCTCACTGACAGCAGCACTCATTGACAGCATCACATCGCAGCTTCACTGACAGCAGCACATCCTCCCTCACTGACAGCAGAACATCCCTGTCTCACAGACAGCAGAACATCCCTGTCTCACTGACAGCAGAACATCCCTGTCTCACTGACAGCAGCACATCCCTGTCTCACTGACAGCAGCACATCCCTGTCTCACTGACAGCAGCACATCCCTGCCTTACTGACAGCAGCATATCCCTGCCTCACTGACAGCAGCACTTCACTACCTTGCAGACAGCAGCACTTCACTACCTTGCAGACAGCAGCACACCATTGCCTCACTGACAGCAGCACATCATAGTCTCACTGACAGCAGCACATCCCCACTTCACTGACAGCAGCACATCCCTGCCTCACTGACAGCAGCACATCCCTGCCTCACTGACAGCAGCACATCCCTGCCTTACTGACAGCAGCACATCCCTGCCTTACTGACAGCAGCATATCCCTGCCTCACTGACAGCAGCATATCCCTGCCTCACTGACAGCAGCACTTCACTACCTTGCAGACAGCAGCACACCACTGCCTCACTGACAGCAGCACATCATAGTCTCACTGACAGCAGCACATCCCCACCTCACTGACAGTAGCACATCCCTGCCTCACTGACAGCAGCACTTTACTGCCTTGATGACAGCAGGATATCACTGTCTCGCTGACAGCAGCACATTGCAGCCTTGCTGACAGCATCACATCCCAACCACACTGACAGCAGCACATCACAGCCTCACTGACAGCCGTACATCGCAGCCTCACTGACAGCAACACATAGCAGTCACAGCACATCAATGCCCTGACAGCAGCACATCACTGACTCAATGATAGCTGCACATCACCACCTAACTGATAGCATCACATCCCTGCCTCACTGACAACAGCACATTGCTGCCTTACTCACAGCAGCACATCACTGCCTCGCTAACAGCAGCACATTGAAGCCTCGCTGATAGCAGCACATCACAGCCTCACTGACAGCAGCACATTGCAGCCACAGCACATCACCTCCCTACTGACAGCAGCATATTATCGCCTCACTGGCAGAAGCACATCACCTCCTCACTGACAGCAGCACATCACCTCACTGACAGAAGCACTAGCTTACAACAGCACATTGCAGCCTGACAGCAGCACATCCCTGCCTCGCTGACAGCAGTACATCCCTGCCACACTGACAGCAGCACAAATACACCTCACTGACAGCAGCACATACCCACCTCACTGACAGCAGCACATCACAGCCTCACTGACAGCAGCACATCATCACTTTACTGACAGCACCACAGCCTCCATGAGAGCAGCACAATGCACCCTAGCTGATAGCAGCACATCACTGCCTCAAGCTGCTCAAATAACAACCCCCCATCCAAAAAAAATCTCACCCAATTGAATACCAAAAAATGCAGGTGCAAGCTTTTTGTTACATTTGCACCTAATTGTATATGCCCTGTCATGCTTCCAGCATGTCTGTTATATATATCTTATTTCTGTGTTCATAGTAATTTATGTTATCAGCTCCAACTAGTGGACAGCACAGAAGTATCTTAATTGTGAACCTCAAGGGCCACCGTAGCTAGATCCTCTGTGTATTCTGGGTTAAAGAAACTGGGAGCAGCCATTTTTTCTCTCCTCATGGTCACATGCGCTCACTCTCAGCATAGGATCCGGTGGTAAGAAACGCTGACCCTTAATTCTGCCATCATAGATCTGGCAGTCAGTTATGTATACCAGCTGTATCACTTTACACTGCTGTTGATCCTTTATATGTTTTCAGCATGTTGTTTGCATACAATATCTTGTTCATGTTCATATATAATGCATGCTTTAATGTTTGCATACTCCATGTTATGTTTGTTTGAATTGCAACATCCATATGCCTATTGTAAAATCATTTCATCATTTGTATTTTTACAGTTTTACCAATTTTGTCTACTACATAATTATTATTCAGATCATTACATCTTATTGGGATTATTGAGACGTAGAGGTTGTTATGCTGTCTGTCTGTATTTGGTTAAAGAAACATCATAGTGAAGGCAGTACATTCCCCATAAACTGTACTTGTTAAAAAAATAAAAAAAAAATAAAGAGTGCACTGCACTTTTGTTTGTTTTAATTCAGCACTATTTTGCTTTCTTTTCAAATTATTTTCTATTATTTTAATATTTCACCTAAATGAACCCTACTTAGAGTACGTCATTTATTTAACTGAAAATACTGACCGAGATAATGAATATTGTATAGTGGTTCTGACACCTATTGAGTATAACTAAAATAACGATCTAATACCTACATCTAAAGGCATATCCAATAAAATTAGCTTTAATTACTTTCATCAGTAATGAGGATATGAGTGCACCTTCCAGAAACTGACTTCTTTTGCTCTATTTTTTGTGTTGAGTACATACATTCATTTGAGTCAGGTGGGTTGCACCGCCAAGTAATGTTACCAGGGAATATATATGTATTTTACCTCTTTTGATAGTTGAGATTTATTTGATAGATCCCTTATAGAAAATTATCTTCTTACTTATGACCCTAGGTGCAGGATATTTATTAATAAACTGCTGTCTACCTATATTACATTATAGCAATGTTGTGCTGTGCCCTTGCTATTTTTTCATGGATAGAATGTGTGAACCATGTGTTGAAATCCTTCTACCCATTACACAAGTATACATGATGATGGTCGCCAGCACTGACGGCTTTTGATTGGCTGATTGGTTATTCATTGCACATGCGCTGCCTTCATTATTTGTCTATAATGTACATTATATGATTTTGTGGGTATATCTTTGGATATTTTTTTTATACATGAGGAGAGCTGTACCTGCAATATTCAAGTTTTATTTATATTTAATTCAAATCCAATAGCAAATTAGCATTTTTTCTAGCATAACACAGGTTAAAAATTGTGTACAAGTCTATCTGGTGGATTTCAAATGTAAATATCTATCTTGGCATTTTTTTCAAATTTGCATGTGCATACAATTGTATTTTTTGTAGTCAATGCATATTATATCTGAGAACTTGCATTCAGATTCAGAATTAGCCCCTTAGATTGTAAATGAAATAAACTTTTTGGCGTTTTAGGCATTTTAACCCTAACCTTTTTGCTTCTGCCTCTTTAACCCACCTTTTAAGTTTGTTTTTTAAATCCGATATTTCCTCTGTCAGGATAGCCTGTGTTTCCTCAGCTAACTCCAGGTTCCTTTGTAATTTTATTTTCTGGTCCATCAATTTTTTGTTTGAAAAGGTAAGGTCAGTAATCTTGCTCACTAGATCTGTTGGTTCTCCCCTTTCGGAAAAAGCAGGTCATTACACACATGCTTGACATGAAACATTACTTACTTTTAAGGTGTCTACTACGATATCCCGGCGGTCAGGATCCCAGCACCTAGTATACCGGTGCTGGGATCCCGACTGCCGGAATGCCGACAGCGGGGCGAGCGCAAAAGGGCACCTTGCTGGCTCGCTGCGCTTGCCACGCTGTTGGCACAGTGGCACGCTTATTTATTCTCCCTCTAGGGGTGTCGTGGACACCCCAAGAGGGACAATAGTTGTCGGTATCCCAGCGGTCAAGATCCCGGCGCCGGTATGCTGAGCACCGGGATCCCAACAGCCAGGATATCGAATGCTTCCCACTTTTAAGGGTTCATACACAATTTTGTCAATGTTATTATTTGTGACTCACAGAGGTACACAGAGAAATAATAAATATTGCTCTACTGTAATTCTCGCCAGTGTACATTCAGAATCGTGTACATCACTGAGAATTGAATCACACACTTAAATACTTGTAAATAAAACAGTTTAAAAAAATACAATAAAAACTATGTGTTTGGAACTTTGCATACGCATTTTAACATTCATTAGCTTTCAGCATCACCTGCAGTGTTCATTAACATTACTGCTGGGTACAATATGATGAAGATCTATCGAAGCGCTCATTAATAACATTATGCTGCATGGAAGCTTGAGTACATGCGCTGAACACTCATTTAAAAGCAAAGACAAAGTATATGGTTTTGTCTATGGTTTTATTAAAATCATGTTTTTTCAATGCCCATGTGTACAAACCTATATATAACATTAGTTTAGATCATTCATTTCCAAACTATTTTCAATCACAGCACCCTAGTGTATCAGAATTTTTATCACGGCGCCCCTAGGCCAAAAGTTTCTTATTGTGAAATGTAGAAAACATTTTTTTACATTAATTAAATTGTGTTTATATGTCATCCTTAAGTGTAATTATTTGGTGAGGGACAATATTCACTTGTTTGTCCACATAGTTTATGACTGGCAGTCCAAGCACTGACTTTGCCTTTTACATTGACCATAAATAATTTGGCCCACCAATCCAAGGCACCTCTGCAAGTGCCCCAAGGCACCGACACAGTTTGGGAACCACTGGTTTAGATAACAATAACATTTGTATTTTGTATACACTGCACTGAAACATTATACAGGTTGAGTATCCCATATCCAAATATTCCGAAATACGGAATATTCCGAAATACGGACTTTTTTGAGTGAGAGTGAGATAGTGAAACATTTGTTTTTTGATGGCTCAATGTACACAAACTTTGTTTAATACACAAAGTTATTAATAATATTGTATTAAATGACCTTCAGGCTGTGTATAAGGTGTATATGAAACATAAATGAATTGTGTGAATGTAGACACACTTTGTTTAATGCACAAAGTTATAAAAAATATTGGCTAAAATTACTTTCAGGCTGTGTGTATAAGGTGTATATGTAACATAAATACATTCTGTGCTTAGATTTAGGTCCCATCACCATGATATCTCATTATGGTATGCAATTATTCCAAAATACGGAAAAATCCGATATCCAAAATACCTCTGGTCCCAAGCATTTTGGATAAGGGATACTCAACCTGTATATAAAATATGATGTGAGTGATAAAATAATTCAGTACAAATGGAGAGGAATCAAAGTAAGGATTTTTTTAAAAAATGTACGGTGTAAAAAGGAGGCCTGGCATCAGTCAAACTGGTTACGTACTTCGCACTGAAAAATGATTTATGATGTTCTTCTCAGTAAAAATATTTGATAGCTTTATCTAACTAAAGCATTAAAACAATAATTTTTGCTTTACTCTTACATATATTTATAGACATGGCCGCCGTATCCCTCTAGCTGTGATATACTGGAGAATTGCTTCTCTGTAGAGGGATAAAATACTTAGAAAATCAGTTTATCCAAAAACTTGCTTCTAATTAAGAAATACAATAAATAAACAGAAGCAATACATACCAAGGCACAGCATATGACTTTGTTTTGCAAGAGATGCCACTTTGATAAAAAAAAGATTATTATATTCACTGACAAAAAATAGGATTTTAATTACCTACCGGTAAGTCCTTTTTTCATAGTCCGTAGGGGGTACTGGGAATCCAATTAGTACCCTGGAGGGTATAGACGGGTCCACTAGGAACCATGAGCACTATAGAAGTTTGATTGTATGTGCTGGCTCCTCCCTCTATGCCCCTCCTACCAGACTCAGTTTAGGAAACTGTGCCCGAGGAGACGGACATACTTTGAGAGAAGGATATAGAAAAGGAAAGTGGTGAGAATTCGAACCAACACAACCGGAACAGGAGGAAAGCCATGCTAACCAAACTTGCAAACAGGGACAGCAACAGCTGAACCAAACATTACTTAACCAAGTAAAAGAGCAGGAAAAAATAAGCATCGGGCGGGCGTCCAGTATCCCCTACGGATTACGAGAAAAGGATTTTCCGGTAGGTAATTAAAATCCTATTTTCTCTTACATCCTTGGGGATACTGGGAAACTATTTAGTACCATGGCGAAGTACCAAAGCTCCCAAACCGGGTGGGAGAGTGCTGAGGTTCCGCAGAACTGATTGACCAAACTGAAGGTCCTCAGAGGCCAAAGTAACGAACTTGTAAAACTTGGCAAATGTGTTCGAACCTGACCAAGTAGATGCTCAGCAGAGCTGTAAAGCTGTGACACCACGGGCAGCTGCCCAAGAGGAACCCACCGACCTAATAGAGTGGGCTTGAACAGATTTTGGAATTGGCAAACCTGCCGTGGAATAAGCATGCTGGATAGTGAGCCTGATCCAGCGTGCAATTGACTGCTTCGAAGCAGGACACTCAATTTTATTGGGATCATAAAAAACGAACAGCGAGTCCGATTTTCTGTGACAAGCTGTTCTCTTCACATAGACCTTCAAAGCCCTTATGACATCCAAAGACTTTGAAGTAGCAGAGGTGTCCGTAACAGCCGGAACCACAATAATTGATTGATGTGAAACACGGACACCACCTTAGGAAGAAATTGCTGACGAGTCCTGAGTTCAGCTCTGTCCTCATGGAAAATTAAGTAGAGGCTCTTGACACACGTCTTGCTGAAGCCAAGGCCAACAGTGTGACAGTCTTCCACGTAAGGTACTTTACGTCTGCCTCCTGCAACGGTTCAAACCAGTCCGATTGGAGGAAAGTCAGAACCAAATTGAGATCCCAAGGTGCCGTAGGAGGCACAAAAGGAGGCTGTAAGTGCAGAACACCTTTTAAGAACGTCTGGACCTCATGGAGAGAAGCCAATTGTTTCTGAAAGAAAATAGACGAGGCCGAAATCTGAACTTTAATGGAGCCTAGGCGTAGGCCCACGTCAACTCCAGAATGCAGAAAAAGCAGGAAACGTCCAAGATGAAATTCCACCTCAGAAAATTGCCTGCTCTCACACCAAGAGACATACTGTACAGCTTGAGTATCCCATGTCCAAATTAGAGATGTGCACCGGAAATTTTTCGGGTTTTGTGTTTTGGTTTTGGGTTCGGTTCCGTGGCCGTGTTTTGGGTTCGAACGCGTTTTGGCAAAACCTCACCGAATTTTTTTTGTCGGATTCGGGTGTGTTTTGGATTCGGGTGTTTTTTTCATAAAACCCTAAAAAACAGCTTAAATCATAGAATTTGGGGGTCATTTTGATCCCAAAGTATTATTAACCTCAATAACCATAATTTCCACTCATTTTCAGTCTATTCAGAACACCTCACACCTCACAATATTATTTTTAGTCCTAAAATTTGCACCGAGGTCGCTGGATGACTAAGCTCAGCGACCCAAGTGGCCGACACAAACACCTGGCCCATCTAGGAGTGGCACTGCAGTGTCACGCAGGATGGCCCTTCCAAAAAACACTCCCCAAACCGCACATGACGCAAAGAAAAAAAGAGGCGCAATGAGGTAGCTGTGTGACTAAGCTCAGCGACCCTAGTGGCCGACACAAACACCTGGCCCATCTAGGAGTGGCACTGCAGTGTCACGCAGGATGGCCCTTCCAAAAAACACTCCCCAAACAGCACATGACGCAAAGAAAAAAAGAGGCGCAATGAGGTAGCTGTGTGAGTAAGTTAAGCGACCCTAGTGGCCGACACAAACACCTGGCCCATGTAGGAGTGGCACTGCAGTGTCAGGCCGGATGGCCCTTCCAAAAAATACTCCCCAAACAGCACATGACGCAAAGAAGAAAAAAAAGAGGCGCAATGAGGTAGCTGTGTGACTAAGATAAGTGACCCTAGTGGCCGACACAAACACCTGGCCCATCTAGGAGTGGCACTGCAGTGTCACGCAGGATGGCCCTTCCAAAAAACACTCCCCAAACAGCACATGACGCAAAGAAAAATGAAAGAAAAAAAAAGAGGTGCAAGATGGAATTGTCCTTGTGCCCTCCCACCCACCCTTATGTTGTATAAACAGGACATGCACACTTTAACCAACCCATCATTTCAGTGACAGGGTCTGCCACACGACTGTGACTGAAATGACGGGTTGGTTTGGACCCCCACCAAAAAAGAAGCAATTAATCTCTCCTTGCACAAACTGGCTCTACAGAGGCAAGATGTCCACCTCATCATCATCCTCCGATTCATCACCGTGTACATCCCCCTCCTCACAGATTATCAATTCGTCCCCACTGGAATCCACCATCACAGCTCCCTGTGTACTTTGTGGAGGCAATTGCTGCTGGTGAATGTCTCCATGGAGGAATTGATTATAAATCATTTTAATGAACATCATCTTCTCCACATTTTCTGGAAGTAACCTCGTACGCCGATTGCTGACAAGGTGAGCGGCGGCACTAAACACTCTTTCGGAGTACACACTTGTGGGAGGGCAACTTAGGTAGAATAAAGCCAGTTTGTGCAAGGGCCTCCAAATTGCCTCTTTTTCCTGCCAGTATACGTACGGACTGTCTGACGTGCCTACTTGGATGCGGTCACTCATATAATCCTCCACCATTCTTTCAATGGTGAGAGAATCATATGCAGTGACAGTAGACGACATGTCCGTAATCGTTGTCAGGTCCTTCAGTCCGGACCAGATGTCAGCAGTCGCTCCAGACTGCCCTGCATCACCGCCAGCGGGTGGGCTCGGAATTCTGAGCCTTTTCCTCGCACCCCCAGTTGCGGGAGAATGTGAAGGAGGAGATGTTGACAGGTCGCGTTCCGCTTGACTTGACAATTTTCTCACCAGCAGTTCTTTGAACCCCTGCAGACTTGTGTCTGCCGGAAAGAGAGATACAACGTAGGTTTTAAATCTAGGATCGAGCACGGTGGCCAAAATGTAGTGCTCTGATTTCAACAGATTGACCACCCGTGAATCCTTGTTAAGCGAATTAAGGGCTCCATCCACAAGTCCCACATGCCTAGCGGAATCGCTCTGTGTTAGCTCCTCCTTCAATGTCTCCAGCTTCTTCTGCAAAAGCCTGATGAGGGGAATGACCTGACTCAGGCTGGCAGTGTCTGAACTGACTTCACGTGTGGCAAGTTCAAAAGGTTGCAGAACCTTGCACAACGTTGAAATCATTCTCCACTGCGCTTGAGACAGGTGCATTCCACCTCCTATATCGTGGTCAGTTGTATAGGCTTGAATGGCCTTTTGCTGCTCCTCCAACCTCTGAAGCATATAGAGGGTTGAATTCCACCTCGTTACCACTTCTTGCTTCAGATGATGGCAGGGCAGGTTCAGGCGTTTTTGGTGGTGCTCCAGTCTTCTGTACGTGGTGCCTGTACGCCGAAAGTGTCCCGCAATTCTTCTGGCCACCGACAGCATCTCTTGCACGCCCCTCTCGTTTTTTAAATAATTCTGCACCACCAAATTCAAGGTATGTGCAAAACATGGGACGTGCTGGAATTTGCCCATATTTAATGCACACACAATATTGCTGGCGTTGTCCGATACCACAAATCCACAGGAGAGTCCAATTGGGGTAAGCCATTCTGCGATTATCTTCCTCAGTTGCCGTAAAAGGTTTTTAGCTGTGTGCGTATTCTGGAAAGCGGTGATACAAAGCGTAGCCTGCCTAGGAAAGAGTTGGCGTTTGCGAGATGCTGCTACTGGTGCCGCCGCTGCTGTTCTTGCGGCGGGAGTCAATACATCTACCCAGTGGGCTGTCACAGTCATATAGTCCTCAGTCTGCCCTGCTCCACTTGTCCGTGGTTAAGTGGACATTGGGTACAACTGCATTTTTTAGGACACTGGTGAGTCTTTTTCTGAGGTCTGTGTACATTTTCAGTATCGCCTGCCTAGAGAAATGGAACCTAGATGGTATTTGGTACCGGGGACACAGTACCTCAATCAAGTCTATAGTTGGCTCTGCAGTAATGATGGATACCGGAACCACGTTTCTCACCGCCCAGGATGCCAAGGCCTCAGTTATCCGCTTTGCAGCAGGATGACTGCTGTGATATTTCATCTTCCTCGCAAAGGACTGTTGGACAGTCAATTGCTTGGTGGAAGTAGTAAAAGTCGTCTTACGACTTCCCCTCTGGGATGACCATCGACTCCCAGCAGCAACAACAGCAGCGCCAGCAGCACTAGGCGTTACACGCAAGGATGCATCGGAGGAATCCCAGGCAGGAGAGGACTCATCAGAATTGCCAGTGACATGGCCTGCAGGACTATTGGCATTCCTGGGGAAGGAGGAAATTGACACTGAGGGAGTTGGTGGGGTGGTTTGCGTGAGCTTGGTTACAAGAGGAAGGGATTTACTGGTCAGTGGACTGCTTCCGCTGTCGCCCAAAGTTTTTGAACTTGTCACTGACTTATGATGAATGCGCTGCAGGTGACGTATAAGGGAGGATGTTCCGAGGTGGTTAACGTCCTTACCCCTACTGACATCTTCAATCTGACTATCAGGAACTGGACTGCGGGTGCTCCTTCCAGCACTTGCAGGGGGCGTGCAAATGGTGGAAGGCGCATGCTCTTCACGTCCAGTGTTGGGAAGGTCAGGCATCGCAACCGACACAATTGGACTCTTTGTGGATTTGTGATTTCGAAGAACGCACAGTTCTTTGCTGTGCTTTTGCCAGCTTAAGTCTTTTCATTTTTCTAGCGAGAGGCTGAGTGCTTCCATCCTCATGTGAAGCTGAACCACTAGCCATGAACATAGGCCAGGGCCTTAGCCGTTCCTTGCCACTCTGTGTGGTAAATGGCATATTGGCAAGTTTACGCTTCTCCTCCGACGATTTTATTTTAGGTTTTTGATTCCTTTTTTTACTGATATTTTGTGTTTTGGATTTTACATGCTCTGTACTATGACATTGGGCATCGGCCTTGGCAGACGACGTTGATGGAATTTCATCGTCTCGGCCATGACTAGTGGCAGCAGCTTCAGCACGAGGTGGAAGTGGATCTTGATCTTTCCCTATTTTTGGAACCTCAACATTTTTGTTCTCCATATTTTAATAGGCACAACTAAAAGGCACCTCAGGTAAACAATGGAGATGGATGGATACTAGTATACTTATGGATGACGAGTGACTGACGACACAGAGGTAGCTACAGCCGTGGACTACCGTACTGCATCTGCTAGTATAGAGATAATGATATAAAAAATATATATATATCACTACTGCAGGTATATATAATATAATGACGGACCTGCTGGACACTGTCAGCAGACTCCTAAACTACTAGTATGAAGAAGATAGAAAAAAAACCCCACCACAGGTAGGTATACAATTATGGACGAGCACTGACGACACAGAGGTAGCCACAGCCGTGGACTACCGTACTGCGTCTGCTAATATAGAGATGATAAAGATGATAGAGATGAACAAAAAAAATATAACACTACTGCAGGTAAATATTTATATAATATAATGAATGACGGACCTGCTGGACACTGTCAGCAGAATGCGTTTATAGAATAATAAAAAAAAACACCACAGGAGTGTTTAACTTTTTCAGGCAAACAATATACTGGTGGTCACTGGTCAGTCACACTGGCAGCAAAAGTGTGCACTGTACTCCTGCTATAACTGCACCCCAGTCTCCCCCACAATTCAGCTGTGTGAGCAGTGAGCACTCAGCACAGTCAGATATACATAGATATATCATGCAGCACACTGAGGCTGAGCACAGATATGGTATGGAGCGTTTTTTTCAGGCAGAGAACGGATTAAAAAAAACTAGCAAAACTCTGCACTGACTGTACTCCTCCTAACAGCTCTCCCCAATCCTCCCCACAATAAGCTAAGCAGCAATCAGATCAACTAACTACTAACAGTAACTATAAACGGAGAGGACGCCAGCCACGTCCTCTCCCTATCAATCTCAATGCACGTGTGAAAATGGCGGCGACGCGCGGCTCCTTATATAGAATCCGAGTCTCGCGATAGAATTCGAGCCTCGCGAGAATCCGACTGCGGGATGATGACGTTCGGGCGCGCTCGGGTTAGCCGAGCAAGGCGGGAAGATCCGAGTCTGCCTCGGACCCGTGTAAAAAGGCTGAAGTTCGGGGGGGTTCGGATTCCGAGGAACCGTACCCGCTCATCTCTAGTCCAAATATTCCCGAAATACAGTTTTTTTTTAGTGAGAGTGAGATAGTGAAACCTTTGTTTTTTGATGGCTCAATGTATACAAAGTTTGTTTAATACACAAAGTTATTAAAAATATTGTATTAAATGACCTTCAGGTTATGTGTATAAGGTGTATATGAAACATAAATGAATTGTGTGAATGTACACACACTTTGTTTAATGCACAGTTATAGAAAATATTGGCTAAAATTACCTTCAGGCTGTGTGTGTAAGGTGTATATGTAACAAATGCATTCTGTGCTTAGACTTAGGTCCCATCACCATGATATCTCATTATGGTATGCAGTTATTCCAAAATACTCCTGGTCCCAAGCATTTTGGATGAGGGATACTCAACCTGTATTTCCTCTAAATACGATGATAATGTTTAGACGTTACCCCCTTTCTGGCTTGGATCATAGTCGGGATGACCTTGTCAGGAATCCCCCTCCTGGCTAGAATCAACCGTTCCACTTCCATGCCGCTAAACGTAGCCGTGGTAAGTCTTGATAGACAAACGGGCCCTGCTGCAGAAGATCCTCTCGAAGAGGCAGAGGCCACAGATCTTCAATCAACATCTCAAGAAGATCCGCATACCATGCCCTTCGTGGCCAGTCAGGAGCAATGAGGAGTGCTTGAACCTTTTCCCTTTTTATTCTTTTTAGAATTCTGAGGATCAGAGGAATGGGAGGAAACAAGTACACCAGCTGGTAAACCCACCGAGTTGTCAGGGCATCTACCGCTACTGCCTGTGGGTCCCTCGACCTGGAACAATACCGCTTGAGCTTCTTGTTGAGTCGAGAGGCCATCATGTCGATCTGTGGATACCCCCACCGACGTGTTAACAACTAGAACACCCCATTCCCCCGAGTGCAGATCGTGTCTGCTGAGGAAGTCTGCTTCGCAGTTGTCTACTCCCGAAATGAAGATTGCCGAAAACGCCACAGCGTGTGTTTCCACCCAGAGGAGAATTCTTGACATCTCTGACATTGCGGCTCTGCTTTTTGTTCCGCCCTGTCGGTTTATGTACGTCACCGCCGTCACATTGTCCGACTGGACCTGACTGGCCTGATTCTGAAGAAGAGATGAGGCCTGCAGAAGGGCGTTGTAGACAGTCCTGAGTTCCAGGATGTTTATTGGAAGGATGACTTCCTGACTTGAACATCTTCCCTGAAACTGCTCCCCAACCTCTGAGGCTTGCGTCTGTGGTTAGCAGAATCCAATTCTGAATCCCGAACCTCCGACCCTCGACTAAGTGAGAAGTCTGTAGCTACCACAGGAGGGATATCCTGGCTTTCGGTGACAGACGAATCTTCTGGTGCATGTGAAGATGCGATCCGGACCATTTGTCCAATAGATCCAGCTGGAAGGGCCTCGCATGAAACCTTTCCGTACTGAATTGCTTCGTAAGAAGCCACCATTTTCCCCAGAAGGCATATGCAGAGATGCACTGAGATTCGGGTCGGCTTCAAGATGGACCGAACAATCAACTGGATTACCATTGCCTTTTCCCAGGGAAGGAGCACTTTCTGAGACTCTGTGTCCAGTAGCATTCCCAGGAACTGAAGCCTCTGCGTTGGTTCCAGGTGAGATTTTGGCAGGTTCAGAATCCACCCATGATCCAGGAGTAATCTGGTTTAGAGGGCAATGTTCTTCAACAGCTGTTCCTTGGACGGTGCCCTTTATCAGAAAATCGTCCAAGTATGGAACTATGTTCACTCCCTGTCTGCGGAGCAACATCATCATCTCTGCCATCACTTTGGTGAATGCCCTCAGAGCCGTGGAGAGACCATATGACAGGGCCTAAAACTGGTAGTGGCAGTCCCGCAGAGCAAACCGTAGATAATCCTGATGAGGTGGCAAGATTGGAATGTGAAGGTACGCATCCTTGACATCCAGAGATGCTAGGAATTCCCCCTCCTCCAGACCTGAGATTACTGCTCTCAATGACTCCATCTTGAATTTGAACACACGGAAGTATGGGTTCAGTGACTTGAGGTTCAGAATCGGTCTTACCAAACCATCCGGTTTCAGTGCTACACACAAGCTGGAATAGTAACCCTTGTGTAGATGATGTGGCACTGGAATAATGACCTGGGTCTATAACAGTTTTTGAATGGCGTTGTGTAAGTTTACTCTTGCCTCTTGTGAAACTGGTAAGCCTGATTTGAAGAATCTGTGAGGAACTCCAGTCTGTAGCCTTGGGATATAAGGTCTATGACCTATCAATCCTGACACTACCCTGTCCAGATGTGACTGAAGAATTTGAGCCAGGCTCCCACTCTCATGTCTTTGTCACAACTGAGGGCTGGTGACTGTGACTGGAAGCCTCAGTTGCAGGGGCTGACGGGTACCGGAATGTAGGAGGTGCGAGAGGACTTCTGGACATACGTAGAAGCTATATACCAAATGCCCGAAGGCGTGACCATGACAACAGGAATATCTTTAAGTGCATTTATTAAACGAAAAGTCAGATAATGTGCAACCAAACAAAACAGTAACAAGTGAGACTCTGAAATATTACTGGTTGTGACCAGTAATCTGAAGTATAAGTGGTTTGCACTATTGTACTTAGAAGCACAGGTGAAGCATAAAGTGATGCTGGGGATCGTTGGTAAGCTTTGAGTGATGCTGGGGTTCGCAGATAGAAATGCACTACTGTACTTAGATGCATAGGTGAAGCATGAAGTGATGCTGGGGATCGCTGGAGAGCTGTAGAAGAAGCTGGAGAATAGCTGCTGGAAAGTCAGAGTTCAGACACAGGTGAATCAGGGTAGACTGTAGAGTGTTAATCACTGGAGAGTCGGGTTACACTGCAGAGTGTAATCACCAGGGAGTCAGGCTGTACTGCAGAGAAAGTCCATGGGAAAACTGCACACTGGAATCACTGAAGACAATTGAAGCACTGACAACCCTTCAATGCTGGGACAGGCTATTTAAACCCACAGGTTAGCAGGGATTGGTGGGCAATTAG
Source organism: Pseudophryne corroboree (assembly GCF_028390025.1). Classification (NCBI taxonomy): domain Eukaryota; kingdom Metazoa; phylum Chordata; class Amphibia; order Anura; family Myobatrachidae; genus Pseudophryne; species Pseudophryne corroboree. The sequence goes on along the minus strand of NC_086453.1, from coordinate 155,467,732 downwards.
GCTCCAGCACTTGTCAGCACCGCAGATAGGAGAAACAATGTCATGTGACTGAAGTTTAACATGGCACATGTAGGACGTGCATCCAGAAGGGAAAATGGTGTCTCAGTACCCGGGATCTTGACAGTCTTCCAGGCATCGCGATCCACTGTCATGCGGAAGGTTTTGAGGAAGCAGTCGTTGGTTTGCTTGATTTACCTCTAGCACCTCTTGCAGCGGTAGAAGAACCTCCTAGCCCCGAAAGGACTGTAGATTAGGTCCTGAGTTGGCCTTCCGAGCTGGTGGAGCTGCAGAAGGTAGGTATGTGACTTACCCGCAGTAGCTCGGGAGATCCATTTGTCAAGTTAATCACCAAATAAGGCCTCTCCTGTGAAAGGTAGGCCTTCCACCTCTTTCCTGGAGTCCACGTCAGCAGTCCACTGACGTAATCATAATCCTCTGCGTGCCGACACTTCCATAGCTGTAGTGCATGCATTAAGCAAACCTATTTCTTTTATGGCCTCCACCATAAAGTTCGCATATAGTGGGTCTCTGGGCCACCCCGGCAGCAGTATACAAAGATTTGAGTGTAGTCTCAATCTTGCGATTAGCCGCATCTTTTCGGGAGGCTGCACCAGGCACAGGTAGTACAATTTTACGTGAGAGCCTGGAGACTGAGTCATCCACTATCTGTGGATTTTTCCATTTTTTCTCTACTCAGGAGGAAAAGGTAAAGCCTGGGAATCCGAAATGTCTTATCTGGATTAACCCATGGTTCTTCAAAAAAGGTATAAAGTTCCTTTGACACAGGAAAGTGGCTGAGGATTTTTTCTTAATATTAAAGTAAGATTCCTCACTCTCCTCTGTCACCTTATCAGGGATATTTAGAATTTCTCTGAAAGCATGTATGAGAGCCTCTACACTCTGCGACAGAGTACCCTCTCCTACCTCTGTGTTCACCTCCCCTTCCTTCATCGGAGTCAGAATGCAGTATATGGGTCAAAGTACGTTTTTGCGGACAAATGGTAGAGGACTGAGACGCTGGTCTGGGTACAGAGTCCTTTTTCATAAACTCATCCACAGACTGCCTTAAAGTATTGTGTCTCTTTCTCATTACGAGATCATTTTGTAGAAATGGTGGAAATCATTCCCCCAATGGAGTCCAGCCATGGTGGCTCTGCCCCACTAGCCTGGGAAGGGATACTACACTGAGTACACACTAGTGAATCCCCTGAAGAAGAGGAACACTGTGCCATACATGAAACACACTCTTTGCCTGACATACTGTACTGAAGCAGTGACAGCACACACACAGGAAAAGGTTAAGAGCACAATTAACCCACAAAGAGCCCTTCCAGAGAGACACAGAGAGAGTATGGAACCAGCACATGGCGCCCTTATCGCTAATGCCAAGTTTAGCTGGTTTGCAGACTAAGTACCTAGATTAGGGATTTAGTACACTAGAAATTGCTCCCCCCTGCTATGACCCCCTGGTACCACTGAGGTAAACTGGAGGCTTTCTGGAGGATCTGAGCGTCCTTGTCAGTCAGCGTCTGTGTCAGCTGCAGTAGGGAAAATGGCGCTTGTGAGCTGCTGGATCCGCTCATAGGGGGTAATTCCAAGTTGATCTCAGCAGGATTTTTGATAGCAATTGGGCAAAACCATGTGCACTGCAGGGGAGGCAGATATAACATGTGCAGAAAGAGTTAGATTTGGGTGGGTTATTTTATTTCTGTACAGGGTAAATACTGGCTGCTTTATTTTTACACTGCAAATTAGATTGCAGATTGAACACACCACACCCAAATCTAACTCTCTCTGCACATGTTACATCTGCCTCCCCTGCAGTGCACATGGTTTTGCCCAATTGCTATCAAAAATCCTGCTGCAATCAACTTGGAATTACCCCCATAGTGAAGCCCTGCCCCTTCAATGGCACACGGTCTTCTCACTCTTCTTTATACTGGCTTTGTGTGTCTGTATGCATAAAATGGAGTAAGCCCCCTTTTATGGCTGTGGTGCCAGTCTGGATACTGTGTCCAGTACACTATAGTGTACTCAGAGGGTAATTCAGAGTTGATCGCAGCATCAAATTTGTTAGCAGTTGGGCAAAACCATGTGCACGGCTGGTGTGGCAGATACAACATTTGCAGAGAGAGTTAGATTTGTGTGGGTTATTTTGTTTCTGTGCAGGGTAAATACTGGCTGCTTTATTTTTACACTGCAATTAAGATTTCAGTTTGAACACACCCCACCCAAATCTAACTCTCTCTGCACATATTATATCTGCTCCCCCTGCAGTGCACATGGTTTTGCCCAACTGCAAACAAATTTACTGCTGCAATCAACTCTGAATTAGGCCTTCAGTCAGAAGACTCAGTCTGCCCCGTTTAGAAGCCGTGCGTCTCCGTACCCTCATGCCGCCATAATGGCCAGCAACACGCTAACGGGGACGCCGCCTTAGTACTCACCACTCTTCTTTCATCTGGCTCTGTGAGGGGTGGCGGCGTGCAGTGGGAATGTACGCTCGCCGAGGTGGGGCTTGCGAATAGTTCCCTCAGGAGCTAGCGTCCTGTCAGCGGGGAATGGGAACATTAACCCTTAGTGGGGTTGGCCCATTCCCCCCCCCCCCCTTCCCCCTAAGTCCCACGAAGTAGGCAGGCTGGTGCCATCCAGTCCTGCCTGAATATAATAAACATTTTTAAATAAATGCAGAAAACTCTTCATGAGCTACCAGAGACGTGACCGGCTCCTCCAGACACATTTTCTGTCTGGTAGGAGGGGTACAGAGGGAGGAGCCAGCACACACAATCAAACTTCTACAGTGCCCATGGCTCCTAGTGAACCGTCTATACCCCCCATGGTACTACATGGATTCCCAGTATCCCCTAGGACGTAAGAGACATTTATTTATTTCTTTATTAACAGTTATTCATATAGTGCATACATTTTGGGATTGATTTAGAGGTGGATTCAGGAAAAGCATAGGGCGCAAGTGGGCGATGTTTTACCTCTGGACATGAATCTGAGCTGCATTGCACAAGCAGAGGCACAGATTGAAATTTCATGGGAATCCATGCAGTTTCGATGGGCATTTTTGGACGATAACTGGGGGGTGGCTACAAGACACAGGCGTGTCAGTGTCATTGACTGCATTTAAAGACACACTTGCACTGACATCAGTGGTAGTGGCCAGTCAGACATTCTGTGTCTGCCATAGGCAGGTGCAAAGTCAAATGGTCCAGCCAATACAGTGCGTCTGTAGACACAGGGGTGGCTCCGGTGGAGTGCGAGCTCCAGGCAGAAGAATTAGAGGGCACGCCGCCAACACTTGCCGTAAGATCTGCAGTCATCTTTAAAAATCTCACTGTCTGCTTGTAGCTGTGCAGCAGGGTAACTTCTGTCCTGCTACACCACTCACTGTGCCCGCTGCTGCAGCACCCCTCTCTTCCCCGGCTGCTACAGCACCTCTCTCTGCCACAGCTGCTGCTGCAGCACCTCTCTCTGCATTAGAAACTGCAGAGTAACATGTATACACGGCTCTACTGTGGAATAACGTATATCAATGACTCTATGGTGGAATAACATGTATAAGCAAGCTCTACTGTGTTGTGTAATGTGTATAAGGGGCTCTACTGTGTGGTGTAATATGTATAAGGGGCTCTACTGAGTGGCTTAAAGTATATAAGGGGTACTACTGTGTGGTGTAATGTGAATAACTGATACTACTGGTGTGTCAAAGTCAGAAAAATGTCTCAATGCACGTTGCCATATTTGCACCGCACACTGGTCCGCGCTGCGCGTGCGTACGCTCTCCCGTGGATGCGCATACCCGCAATAGCGTGCACTCGCAGGCGCGGTATGCGTATTTACGGTAGAGTTTATGTAGTCGTAGCGTACGACTCATTCGTTACAAATGTTCACAATTAATGTAGTTTATAGATCATGGTCCCTTTGATAGATTCTGAAAGTTTGGTTAAAATACAATGTCCCAGAGCTGAGGAATCCCTCTTTATATCGTACGAAGGGTCTAACAGGAATCATACAGCAGTGTTTGGTACCCATCGGAAGAGTATTTAATTAGCAATATTCCGGTGTTGGTTTGGAGCGTATTAATCGCTCGTGCGAATAGTTATGGACATAAGAAGTTTATGTCCATTTCTATTATTTACACATACTCAGGTATGCGGCGGGAAACCCAGTTTCCCACCCACCTGAGCTGTTGGAAATCGTCACAGCCCACCTGTATGAATCACCCTATGACCTTTTGTTATGATGCAGGGCCGAATTCCTTCGGCCAATGGACAATGGTAGTGTTCACTCTAGGTGTCTTTCACAGGGCGCTGCGCCCTGCCCCTTTTTTAGACACCTGAATGCCGCCCTGCCCGTTTGTGTGCGCCCTCCCGCCCCGCACTTTGCTGCCCGCCGGACACATTAACCACACTGCAGTGATCGCAAAGAGGGACTCGGATTTTAAAAGTGAGCGGGTCCCGCAGGACGCGCTGTTTTTTGCTGACAGCCGCCTCACAGCCAATAGAAATCCCCAAGCCCTGCCTCACCAGCCAATAGCCGCCGGCAGCTTCTCAACATCCAATCGCTGCCGGCAGCGTCTCCCAATCCAAGCGCCACCTGAGACGTCGGTCCCTCCTCCCTGCGCTGATCTCCAACCCATTGAATGTGCTGGTGGCAACCGGGCGCGGACATCACGATGACAGGAGAATGGAAGATGCAGGAGGGAGCCGAGGAGGAGAGGAGCGCTTTCACCAGGGGCAGCCCGGTGGGTCTGCTGCAGAGAACATGAGCTGGGGCCGAGCGGGACATGTCAGTGCGGTCGGGCACCACGACTGCAAAGTACCAAGAGGTCAGAGCGCTGCGACCTGGGGGAATGGTGATAAATCTTTCGTTTCACAAACGTGCAGGCGGGCCTTTCCTATATTTATTAAATAACATGGCCAATACCTGCACATTATACCTGTGAGGGCGCTTCCTGTTACGCTGCATCTTATTCCCCCAGCGTCCCAACTACTAGTGCACACATCCTGCCCTCTGCTACCACTACTGCACCCATCCTGCCCCCTGCTACCACCACTACTGCAACCATCCTGCCTCCTACCACTGCTGCACCTATCTTACCCCCTGCTACCACTACTGCACCTATCCTACCCCCTACCACTGCTGCACCTATCTTACCCCCTGCTACCACTACTGCACCTATCCTACTCCCTGCTACCACCACTACTGCACCCATCCTGCCTCCTACCACTGCTGCACCTATCTTACCCCCTGCTACCACCACTACTGCACCCATCCTGCCTCCTACCACTGCTGCACCTATCTTACCCCCTGCTACCACCACTACTGCACCCATCCTGCCTCCTACCACTGCTGCACCTATCTTACCCCCTGCTACCACTACTGCACCTATCCTACCCCCTGCTACCACCACTACTGCACCCATCCTGCCTCCTACCACTGCTGCACCTATCTTACCCCCTGCTACCACTACTGCACCCATCCTGCCTCCTACCACTGCGCAACCTATCTTACCCCCTGCTACCACTACTGCACCTATCCTACCCCCTACCACTACTGCACCCATCATGCCCCCTGATACCACCACTACTGCACCTATCCTGTCCCCTGCTGCTACCACCACTACTGCACCCATTATACCCCACATACCCACACAGTGCCCATTATAAACACCCCCATACCCACACAGTGCTCAGTATTCACACCCCCACAGTGCCCATCATACACACACTCCATGCCCACACAGTGCTCATTATACACCCGACAGAGCTCATAAAACCCTCTAAACCCACACAATGTCCAGTATGCACACCCCCATAGTGACCATCATACGCACACCCAAACCACACAGCGCCCATCATATGCACACCCCTATACCACACAGCGCCCATCATATGCACACCCCTATACCACACAGTGCCCATTATACACCCCCCACAGCTCTCATAATGCTCTATACCCACACAGTACTCATTATACACACTTACAATGCTCATAGCACCCTCTATACCCACACACCCGCACAGTGGCCATCATACGCACAACCCATACCCACACATTGCTCATCCCCCCCCCCCCCCCTTCCCAAAGCGCCTAGCATATGGGTACTCCATACCCACAGTGCCCAGGATACATCCCCCTATACACAGTGACCAGCATACATAAACTCCCATATCCACACACAGTGCTCAGCATAGACACAACTGCCACACCCACACAGTGCTCAGCATACACACAAACAATCCCCAAACCAAAGCAGTGCCCAGCATACGCACACACCTCGTGTTATAGCGGTAGGGCTTCAACAAGGACACAGAGAAGCTGATCTTAAAAGTTGACGGGGAGCAGGAAGCACCGAATCCTGGGTACTGATGCCTCCCTACCCCTAACACTGCCTACAGCACTACCTGCACCTAACCCTCTATTTGCCCCCCAATACTGCCATAACTGCTATCTACCATGTGGGGTGGTCTAATGCTATGTGGGGAGGCATAAGGGGATCTCAAAAGCATACGTTGCTGTGGGACCCAGAAACTGAAGTAGGACCCAAATTTTTAAAACTGAGGGGTCCCTGGGACCCACTTTTTTTTTGGCTCAGCGAGATCACTGTGTCTCCCTGCATGAGAGACAGAGACCTCCGCGTCCCGCCCGTCCTTAGCTGTCAGCCGTCGCAGCTCCCCTCCTCTGTGAGCAGACTATAGGTCTGCTCATGATCTGATGAGACAGGAGGGCTGGGTTTGCCTCTCCCGCCGAGACAAACCCAGCCCTCCCTCCTCTGTGTACATGGATCAGTGTTGTGGCCATTTTCAACCAGCTCCGCGGTGTGTGAGGGGTGACCCGCAGCATCAGCCCCCAGTATGTAAGATTGGCACAAAAAAAGCGGAGATCAAAAATGTGCCCTACCTGGTGCAGTGTGTCTTGTGCTCTCTACCTGGTGCAATGTTTTTCAGTGCTCTCTACCTGGTGCAATGTTTCTCAGTGCTCTCTACCTGGTGCAATGTTTCTCAGTGCTCTCTACCTGGTGCAGTGTTTCTCAGTGCTCTCTACCTGGTGCAATGTTTCTCAGTGCTCTCTACCTGGTGCAATGTGTCTCAGTGCTCTCTACCTGGTGCAGTGTTTCTCAGTGCTTTCTACCTGGTGCAATGTTTCTCAGTGCTCTCTACCTGGTGCAATGTGTCTCAGTGCTCTCTACCTGGTGCAGTGTTTCTCAGTGCTTTCTACCTGGTGCAATGTTTCTCAGTGCTCTCTACCTGGTGCAATGTGTCTCAGTGCTCTCTACCTGGTGCAATGTGTCTCAGTGCTCTCTACCTGGTGCAGTGTTTCTCAGTGCTCTCTACCTGGTGCAGTGTTTCTCAGTGCTCTCTACCTGGTGCAGTGTTTCTCAGTGCTCTCTACCTGGTGCAATGTTTCTCAGTGCTCTCTACCTGGTGCAATGTGCCTCAGTGCTCTCTACCTGGTGCAGTGTTTCTCAGTGCTTTCTACCTGGTGCAATGTTTCTCAGTGCTCTCTACCTGGTGCAATGTGTCTCAGTGCTCTCTACCTGGTGCAATGTTTCTCAGTGCTCTCTACCTGGTGCAATGTGTCTCAGTGCTCTCTACCTGGTGCAATGTGTCTCAGTGCTCTCTATCTGGTGCAATGTGTCTCAGTGCTCTCTACCTGGTGCAATGTGTCTCAGTGCTCTCTACCTGGTGCAGTGTGTCTTAGTGCTCTCTACCTGGTGCAATGTGTATAACGTGCTCTCTACCTGGTGCAATGTTTCTCAGTGCTCTCTACCTGGTGCAATGTGTCTCAGTGCTCTCTACCTGGTGCAATGTGTATAACGTGCTCTCTACCTGGTGCAATGTTTCTCGGTGCTCTCTACCTGGTGCAATGTTTCTCGGTGCTCTCTACCTGGTGCAATGTTTCTCGGTGCTCTCTACCTGGTGCAATGTTTCTCGGTGCTCTCTACTTGGTGCAGTGTGTCTCAGTGCTCTCTACCTGGTGCAATGTGTATAACGTGCTCTGCCTGGCGCAAAGTGTAGAATGTGCTCTGCCTGGCGCAATATGTATAACGTGCTCTACCTGTCGCAGTGTGTATAGGAGGTTCTACCTGGTGCAGTGTGTATTAGCTGCACTACTGTGTGGTGTAATGTGAATTGCCACTATTATGTGGCCATGCCCCTTCCCCACGAAAAACAACGCCCCTAAATTTTTGCTGCGCGCCTTTGGCGCGCACTGCCCATTCTTTATCATGTGGGAATGGGAGGACCAAGCATTATAGTATGTACCTAATTTTGCCCTTCTAACTGAAAAATGTGCCCTCCCGAACGAAAAATGTGCCCTCCCGAATGAAAAATGTGCCCTACCCGTGATCAGCACCCTGCCCTAAAAAAATCCTAGAGTGAACACTACAATGGGATTGTAGGACCATGAGATTGCATTGTGTGTGGGGCATAAATAGGCAGGCCGACCACATCCAGCTCTCACTCTCTCATCAACGGTTATCTGCTGATAGCCGGGAGCTGGATATCGAGGCGCAGGCGATCATACCCTTTGTGCGTAAGTTTCTCTCCGTAATCATTGTCTTTCTGTGAGCCAATTTCTCTCTCTCTCTCTATCTCTCTCTCTCCTCTTTTCTCTTATATCTCTCATAGTATTATAGCATTGTATTGTATTGCATTTAGGTCAGAGTAGTATTGTCTTTTTGTATTTTAGTTCTGTGGTTAGGAAGTCTCTGTTATATTGTAGTGTATCATTTGTACTGTTATCCCCTTTTACAAGTATATTAGATATAATACAGTTAATAGGCCTTGGAACCTAAACCAGTATCTGTGTATTTTCTATAGTGTTAAGTGTTCACTTGAGCGTCGGTGACGCTCAAGCAGCTTTGTAGTTAGTCAGGTTACACAAAGTTGCACTTACACCCTGTACTCACATTAAGGTATTCTTTGTATTTCTTTGGTATAAGGTTTAAACATTAAGGTATAGCGTTGTGAGCGTCTGCGCCGCTGGTGATCTCCTCGTGGTCTCGAGCGTCCGCTACGCCATAGCGAATCATTACTCTAGTCATAACCAATAACGTGTCCTGTGATCACTGGGCCGTGAGCGAACGTGACGCTTGAGCGTCTCGCCTACGGCTGAGCGATCGCTACGCTAATAGCGTACCATTACGGTACTTCTTAAGCAAACAGCGTACAGTGTTCTTAGCTTCATAAAGGGTTGTTTATACGACAAAGGAATTTAGCATTGTCAATTGGGGACTCGTCCTATCCTTCTCATATCTGCACTAGGTAGATCAGCAGACATTATCCCTCCAGCAAAGGGTGGGAGGTTGTCTCACAGTGCTGACGGGATAAGCGTCTGCTTCACTTAGATAAAGAGTGCTGAAGGAATCCGGGAACCGGAAGTAAGAACAAAACGCTTGTGTCTTTTAAAACTGTTTTATTTCTCTTCTGTCTTGCGTATACACGCACGCATACATATATCTGCATTTTCTGTTTCATTTTCGTATATCACTATTCCTGTTTGCCAAATTTTATAGTTGATAGAAAGTGCTAAAAAGAGATTTGCTGTTATTTCATAGTAGAGGTAATAGTTAAAGTATAGAACAACACACGGTTTGTCTGAGATACAAGGCAGTCAGTGTGGATTGCGGTAGATGATCAGGGATCATTTACATTGATAAAAATAGAAATTGTGTTACGGTGGATCTTTTATATTGCGTACACGTGTCGCTAACAAAGACTAGCGTACGCAATCCAAAAGGCAGACGCACGCAGCGTTCATTACGCAACGTAGCGTCCGGTTACGCCCACGTAGCTCAAACTGTGATAAAGTGAAGTAACGCAAAGGCGATAATTAACGCACAGCGGTAGATAACGCGACGCGGTAAATAACGCAAATCTATTTTTGGAAAAATCTGAAATTTAGTTTAACAGATCCTGCTCCTAATTGGTAACACTTTTGGCCTAAAGACAATTTCTGCGCAGAAATAGATATAGAAACAAAAGTGTACTTGTGTTGAGTGAGTGTGTTTTGTATACAAAAGTTTATATAACTTTAAGGTGGAACCAAAAGGAAAGCCGGGTACTCGTCAAGGGACATACGTGTAAGTGACATATACGGTGGCCAGGGAGGCATCCCTGGTTAAATAATATTTGAGCATTAGAGTATAGCGGACCATAAGGTAACAAGACCAGGAGGTCATAAGGTAACAAGACCAGGAGGTCATAAGGTAACAAGACCAGGAGGTCATAAGGTAACAGGTAAAATAGACAAAGAGGTCCGCTATAAAAGTCCAGTGGCACAACGCCTGGGGTGTTGGTGCAGAACCCATATAGGCCATACAAGCTCTTGCTGAAGGAATCGCGGCCGGAAACATCGATTCCATTGATCTTTCAGTACATGACAAGTAGTGCTTGTGTACTGAACGATTGGACCGCACGTAATTGTGTGCAGTAGTTAGTAATCTGACCTAATACCATTAGAGTAAAGTGGTCACAAACGCTATTTGTACATTCTGACGTGATTTGTGTAATTTTTTATTTTTGGAAGGGAAGTTCGCTGGTCACTCAGGAACTATCCAACAACCGATACTTGCTGGGGAACGCGCCCCAGTAAATAAAGGTTCACAGGGGCCCTGGGTTGGGTACAGCAGCTCTGGTTACAGTGATTGCAGTACTGGCCAACGTGGGCGAGAAGTAAGTGGGGTACTTGATAAACCACCACCGCCGGCCTGCCCAAGGACATCTTGGTTTGTTTGTAAGGGTTCGCTGAAAACCTTGAGATAAAGATCCAAGGAGGAATAAGCAACGCCTGCAGATTATGGGGGCCATTTGTTCAGGTAGGGGGCGATCAACCTCGGTTCGGGTTGATTCAGAGAACCGACCAGTTGGGTCGGCACGATATGTAATGTGTGAAAAATACGGTAGTCACACAGAGGTTTTATGTGATGAATGGGAGAGAATGACTGTACAAGACAGGGACAAATTCCCAAGAATAGGTAGCTTCAGTCCAGAAGTGTTACAAAATTTAAGGAGGAGGATATGTCTCGTAAAATCGACAAAGAGACGAATTCAACATCATGATTGTTTACAGTTATGGCACCAGGAAGGTGAGATACAGAGAGGGTTGGCTCTGGCGGCGGGATCTGGGGCAGTCAGGAAGTTGATTGCCACAGCTCCTCCTCCACCATACATTGCAGGAGAGAGGTTGATTGTGGAGAGAAACGCACTGGGTTGTAAAACACAAACTCTTAGTAACACTGTAAATGTTAATGATGTTAACCAAATAACTCATGCAAGTATTAACCCGTGCAAGTTGTACCCTGTTTTGAACCTTCCTCAGGAGTGTGATCAAGAAGACGATTCAGCAACAATTTCAGCTCTCTCTCTTGCAGCCACCATAGCAGAGACCACAGTAGGCACAGCGACACCCACGAGATTAGTGAAAGCCCCTAGCGGAGGGATAGGTGAGGTCGTGTCAACGGGTAAGTACGGCACCATGCACTACACTGAAACAATTGTACCACAACAAGCAGTAGAATCTACACAGGAAGAGGCTGTTAGAATTGCTCCTGTAAGGGTAATAGCAGTTCCCAATGGAAAAACAGATGTGTCTGGAGCCACTCCCATAAGGAACATTGCCATGTACACTCCATTTTCCCGAATGGAATTAAGAACAATAGTGTCCGAATTTCCTGACCCCAGGAAGGATTTAGTTGCTAGCCAAAAATACATCAGGGATTTAGGTAACACTGTAGAACCCAACAACAAGGATTGGCAGATACTGCTAAGAGCTTGTTTACCTTCCAATGTTGATGCAACTCAGTTTTTAGCTGATTGTGCATTGGATAAAGATGTACCGCTTACAGACGTGTACAACAAGGATAATGTAAAAAGGATAAATTTACAGCTAAAAGAGTATTTCCCAGCCGTTGTTAAATGGAATAAAATATTTTCCATTAAGCAAAAGGAGTCCGAAACGGCAATAGAATATTTTCACCGGGCACTATTAGAAATGGCAAAGTACACTGGTATAGAAGACATTAAGACCAACCCAAACCATCGAGAAGTAGCAGTATCTGTACTGATGGATGGTTTAAAGGAAACATTAAAGACTAGGGTTCAGACCACACAACCATGCTGGCGAGGTCTGTCAGTGTCCGGCTTGAGAGAGGCTGCTATTGATCACGACAGAAACATCACTAGGCACAGAGAGTCGCAAAGTGATAAGTTGATGTCCGTAAGTATACAGGCGCTGACCACAAGGCAGCCTGCGTATGTACCACCGAATCCTGTGGGTAAGGCAAGTGTAATAACATGTTTTTCTTGTAACAGACCGGGACACTTTGCACGAGAATGTAGAACAAAGAATGTACAAAGATCTTTTCAACCCCCTAGACAACAACACAACACACGACATTGGGAGCAGGGTCCACAGAGGCGGAGTTTTGAGCCACATACAGGGGAAACAAAAAGATATCCCCCGAACAGAGATTGGCATGCCTCTGGTAGTTCCCAGCTAACTCCCCCACAAGTAGTTGCTGCCAATGGGATTCAGGGAGGTCAGCATACCCAATAGGGGTGTGGCCATACCTGTAATCTGCAGCCAGTTAAGTTGATTGCCAGTCTTGGAAGCGAACCAGAGATTGCAATCAATGTGGCTGGTAAAACTTTAAACTTTCTTGTAGACACAGGGGCGGCCAAGTCAGTGATAAATTCGACAGTGGGCATGAGAACCACTGGTAGGACAATTCCAGCCATGGGAGTAACAGGAGTAGTCCAGCACTACCCTGTTAGCAAACCAGCCGAGATTACAATAGGGCCTTTGCATACCAAGCATTCCTTTTTGCTGGCTGCATCGGCACCAACCAATCTCCTGGGAAGAGACTTACTATGTAAAATGGGTTGCGTCATTTATTGTACCCCTGAAGGTGTATTCTTGGACATTCCTGAGAATCACGCTCAGGAAGTACGAGACATGCTAGACTCCCCATCAAAATTAATGTCACATTCCATTATGACAAATAGGAATCCATCCCAAGTAGAAGAAATGACATCTCAGATACCAGAGTCACTTTGGACAAAAGATGGACAGGACACTGGATTAATGGCAAACGTAGCTCCAGTAGTTGTGCAAGTAAAAGATGGTAGGATAGCTCCAAAAATCCCACAGTATCCTCTGAAGCCAGAGGTGGAGCTAGGAGTTTTTCCCGTAATAGAGCGCTTGCTACAACAGGGCATTCTAGTAAGAACGTCCAGCACCGCAAATAGTCCCATCTTCCCTGTTAAAAAGAGTGGGGGGAGGGGTTACAGGCTAGTGCAGGATCTAAGGGGGATTAACAAAATAGTTGAGAGTCAGTTCCCCGTAGTGCCTAATCCAGCTGTCATCCTAATGCAAATTCCTCCCACTGCCAAATTTTTCACTGTTATTGACCTCTGCTCCGCTTTCTTTTCGGTACCTCTGCACCCTGACAGCCAATATTTGTTTGCATTCACATACAGAGGAGTCCAATACACGTGGACTCGGTTACCCCAAGGTTTCATAGATAGTCCAAGTATATTTTCTCAGGCTTTGCATGATTGTTTACAGTCTTTCCAACCAGACAGTGGATCAGTATTGATACAGTATGTGGACGATTTATTACTGTGTTCAGATTCACTGGAAGCATCTCTGAAGGATACGAAACAGCTCCTGTTTCATCTTTCAGACACAGGTCACAAGGTTTCCAAAGACAAGTTACAATTATGCCAAACTAAGGTAAAATATTTGGGACACTGTCTAACACAAGGACTGAGACACCTGACCGCTGATAGAATCCAAGCCATTAGAGACATGACACTGCCACAAACCCAGCAACAGATCAGGACGTTTTTAGGAATGTGTGGGTATTGCCGTAATTGGATCCCAGGGTTTTCCATATTGGCGCTACCTTTGCAGGAAATGGTCTCTTCAAACAAACCTGATCGGATTTCGCATACAGACGAATCTGAAACAGCATTTGAGAGACTCAAACAGTGCCTAACGCAGGCACCAGCACTAGGTATGCCAGACTATGGGAAACCCTTTGAACTATACGGAACAGAAAGTGCTGGGTGCGCAGCAGGTGTACTAACACAAAAACACGGTGACGCCAGCAGGCCAATTGCATACTACAGCGCCCAGCTAGACACGGTAGCACGATCCCTCCCCACATGCTTGCGTAGCGTTGCGGCGATAGCATTGCTAGTAACGAAAAGCGAAGATGTCGTGCTAGGCCACAACCTCACAATCCATACGCCGCATGCGGTATCTGCCTTATTGAATTCTGCCCAAACCAGACACGTCTCATCAGCAAGGTTTACAAGATGGGAATTGGCATTAATGGCCCCCGTAAACATCACCATAAGAAGATGCAGTGCATTAAACCCTGCAACATTTCTCCCAGGTGTGCCTGGTCAGACACAAAGGGTGGAAGGTGAGAGTGATGGGGAAGGAGGATTTAATGCAAAGGAAGATACACATGATTGTATGGAATATTTGACCCAAAATTTTACCGCAAGGCCTGACATCAGTGACAATCCACTGAAAGATGCAGAACTCACGTTCTACACGGACGGTAGTTGTCACAGACAGTCAGACTCGGGAGACTTGTGTACTGGATACGCAGTCGTAGATGACCAAGACACCATAGAAGCGGAACCGCTAGGCCCACCTCACTCAGCCCAGGTTGCTGAACTGGTCGCCCTAACCAGAGCATGTGAATTGGCTAAGGGTAAGTCAGCCAATATCTACACCGATTCTAGATACGCGTTCGGGGTAGTCCATGATTTCGGAGCCCTATGGCGGCTCAGAAATTTCATGACGGCAGCTGGTACACCGATAGCGCATGCAGCTCACATAAAAAGGCTTCTAACAGCGATACAGGAACCCGACAGAGTGGCTGTTATCAAATGTAAAGCACATACATATAGCCAAGACCCAGTATCCCTTGGTAACAGCCGAGCAGACGAAGCCGCAAAGCTTGCAGCTGCTACCCCCATACGGACAGACACCACACAGTTGATGGTATTTAATACCATCAACACACAGAAGTTGTGTGAGATGCAGAATTTGTGTTCCACACAGGAAAGAGCAGTCTGGAAGGCAAAGGGATATGGCCAGGAGTCCTCAGGGCTCTGGACGGATGGACATGGTAAACCAGTGGCCCCCAGGGCATACCTTCCATGTCTGGCTGAAGCAGCTCACGGGCTGACTCATCTAGGCAGGGAGGGGATGTGCAAATTGGTAAGAGCATACTGGTGCGCCCCAGGATTCTCCTCTCATGCGGGTAAAAGAGCAATGTCATGCCTTACCTGTCTGAGAAAGAATATTGGAAAAGCAATACCTACAGAACCATCCCATATCCCACCTGCCGGCGGCCCTTTCCAGGTAATACAAATTGACTTCATTCAATTACCCCCATGTCGAAATTTGAAATATGTACTTGTCTGTATAGATGTTTTCTCGAATTGGGTCGAAGCTTTTCCAGCAGCTACAAATACCGCTATGTTTACAGCTAAGAAAATTGTGCAGGAATTTGTATGTAGATATGGTATCCCTAGAATCATTGAAAGTGATAGGGGTACCCATTTTACAGGTGATGTCTTTCAAGGAATGTGTAAATTGATGGGTATTGATAGCAAGCTGCACACTCCGTACCGTCCACAGGCGAGTGCGAAGGTCGAAAGAGTGAACAGCACTATTAAAAATAAATTGAGTAAAGTAATGGCAGAGACAGGATTGACGTGGCCAGAAGCTTTACCCATTGTTTTGTATAGCATCAGAACCACTCCCAGGTCCCCTCTTAATCTGTCCCCTTTTGAAATTCTGTTTGGTCGACAACCGCATGTCATGATTAACCCTCAGGATGATTTGAAATGTAACAATGAAGTAACTGTAAAGTACTTGATTAACATGAGTAAACAGTTGAGGAATCAAAATGATAATCTGAAGTTGGTGATTTCTGATTTACCAGGTAGTAATTGTCATGACATTGAACCTGGGGATTATGTAATGATACGAAATTTTCTACGCTCAGGTTGTCTTATTGATAGATGGGAAGGACCATACCAGGTCTTATTGACTAGCACCACAGCATTAAAGGTTGCTGAGAGAGAGACTTGGGTCCATTCATCCCACTGCAAAAAGGTTGCCGATCCAGAGAAGTCCCGTGATAAGGAACAGACGGTAGAGGTTGTATCACTGGAGTGTCTGTTCCAGGAGGACTGAGGCGGCACCTGAGCCTCGACGACCGAAAGCAGTTGTCGACTCCCTTCTCCCTTTTATTGTTTTTCTCCACTTCCCAGCCCCTCTCCCTTAAGATTTCTTTTTCCCCCTTCTCATTCTTCTCTATTTCCTCCTCAAAGATGGACTTGCCCCAAGAGACTGTGATCCGGATTTTGATGTTAACCATGATGTTGACCAGAGCAGTCTGTTCCGGCGAGAGTACCATAGAGGTCGAGAGAGGTTCTGGAATGGGTTCCGATTATGATGATGGAGGCGTAGTTTTCCAAGATCAACCAAACCAACAAGCAAAGGCGAGTATCAGAAAACGATCCGATAGAAGAAATTGTGATGGATTGTTAGCTGAAGAAAATTGTATCTGTAGGCTCTGTGATAATCTGGTTGAAGATGGATGCATAAAGAAATGCCAATCTAGTTTTAATATCCATATGGACCGGCATCCATTGAGTGACTATCACTCTCTAGTGGGTAATGTGTTAAACAAGACCGATTGTTGGGTATGCTCTCAAGTACCTCAGGGTCACAGTAAATCAGGGCTAGTACCATTTCCTTTAACGTTAGGGGAGGTACTTGAGCTAAGTGGTGGGAGACCGGTGGACCGGAGGTTTAATATCTCCAGCCCTCCTAGTTTGAAGCTCCACCAATACCATGTGGATAGGTCCCTCATATGTTTTAACATCTCCAATCCCAGAAAACCGGGAAATTGGGAAGTGTCATGGAGCAACCTTACCATGACCTTTTCACACAGAGCAGATAGAATGCCTACAGATACAGAGCTCGTACGCCACATAGCCAGTAGAGGAAAATCTTTCCGGTATCGATATACCTTAGGAAATAGGATTACTAGAGTTGGAGAGGTATCACCAGGATACTGTGCACATATCATACAAACTGATACGTGCATTAGGCAGATGGAAGAATTAGGGTCAGGAGATTTCACCTGGAAGGTTTGTAACATGGTCATGTCCTTCTCCGTCCCATATGTTCTCCCCGATGATGCATATTTCATATGCGGGAGAAAGGCGTACAAGTGGCTTGCCCCAAACTCTGAAGGATTGTGTTATATTGGAAAAGTATTGCCTGAAGTGATGACTGTTACACATGACAAAATGAAGGACATACACCGTGGTGCCCAAGCTCCTTATACTCACACTCATTACGAGCACCGAGTTAAAAGACAACTGTCAGAAAGGTTAGAGCATCCGGCCTCTGATCTTATCCATGAATCCACCGGGATTCAGGTTCTGGTAGCGTTAGATTTCACTCGTACCGCTCGAGGAGTGATGAATTATAGATACATTTCCGCACTCGCCAATTTGTTAGATAATATCACTGAAATGTATGATGACACGTTTAGATACACTGGAAGAGAACTTCAAGCTTACAAAACAGAACTAGTTCAGCATAGGATGGTTCTTAATTATCTTACAGCAGTAACAGGCGGATATTGTGTTACATTGGCAACACAGTACGGCATAAAGTGTTGCACGTATATCACGAATAGCACCGAGGATCCGGTAGAGGTCATAGACCAGAAAATGGATGATATTCTCCAATTAAAGTGGGAATTTCGTCGAAAACACAATCTCACCCTTGCTGCTGTAGGTAATGAGCTGACTGGTTGGGTGTCATGGTTGAACCCGCGAAATTGGTTCTCCGGTTTAGGAGACTGGGCTCAAGGAGTCATAATGGATGTTGGAAAGTTTCTACTATGTATCTTGGGTGTCGTTATATCAATTGGATTGATATTTAGATGCGGGCAGGCTTTAATGAGGTGCAAGCAAAGTACAAAAGTGATGAGCTTGAGGAGTGAGGAAACCGTAATTAACCTGGATTTGATTTATGACCCAATGATAGAAACCAGAATGTGATGAAAATGCGATTATACGGTCCGTTTCTTTCACCTGTTTTTCTGCTTTTCTCCAAGATACAAAGACCCCCTTGGACGAGGAAGCTGACGAGACGAGATGTATACAGACAACAGACAAGCACCAAAGAAGAAGATTTGACAACTTTAAATATGGACACTTGATGAACTTTGCCATGGATCCCCAGTTTCCCTAGTATCTTTAAACTCACGCTAGCCCAACATTTTTGTAAATCTGATGGCACTGACAAAGCTTGTTGCTCATGCCTAAGGAGCAATACAGCGCAAAGAAGACGACTCTCAACAGATACCGAAAACAACTTCAACAACAGATGTACATTTCCCTGACATAGAATATCATTGCATTTTTCGTAAGTGTTCTTTATCTTCATCTCTACAACCCTCAGGTAACGACACACATAGACGATAGGGAATACAGGCACAGATATCAGCAACCACATACCTCCCCCATTCATGTATCATCAACTAAAATGTGCATCCCCATTTTGTTACAACCACAGCCGAAATGAGCTCGGTAGAGTTTGACAGCCCATCCACAGACCTGTACCACAGGATAAGAAGGAATTCAAATGTATACTTCGCAATACCTCGAAGCTAGATTTACCACACGTACGGCACGATGATACATGACCCTCCAAACATGGACTCATACACACATGCTTCTACTTTCTCACTAGGTCATACCCTCTTCACACCTACTCCACTCTTCTCCCCTACCCAACCATGGAAATCAATTAACCCCTGACTTACATTTTTCTCCTTAAATGTTTTGTGGCAGTTATTATTGACTGCCAAAGGGTGGACTGTCAAAGTCAGAAAAATGTCTCAATGCACGTTGCCATATTTGCACCGCACACTGGTCCGCGCTGCGCGTGCGTACGCTCTCCCGTGGATGCGCATACCCGCAATAGCGTGCACTCGCAGGCGCGGTATGCGTATTTACGGTAGAGTTTATGTAGTCGTAGCGTGCGACTCATTCGTTACAAATGTTCACAATTAATGTAGTTTATAGATCATGGTCCCTTTGATAGATTCTGAAAGTTTGGTTAAAATACAATGTCCCAGAGCTGAGGAATCCCTCTTTATATCGTACGAAGGGTCTAACAGGAATCATACAGCAGTGTTTGGTACCCATCGGAAGAGTATTTAATTAGCAATATTCCGGTGTTGGTTTGGAGCGTATTAATCGCTCGTGCGAATAGTTATGGACATAAGAAGTTTATGTCCATTTCTATTATTTACACATACTCAGGTATGCGGCGGGAAACCCAGTTTCCCACCCACCTGAGCTGTTGGAAATCGTCACAGCCCACCTGTATGAATCACCCTATGACCTTTTGTTATGATGCAGGGCCGAATTCCTTCGGCCAATGGACAATGGGATTGTAGGACCATGAGATTGCATTGTGTGTGGGGCATAAATAGGCAGGCCGACCACATCCAGCTCTCACTCTCTCATCAACGGTTATCTGCTGATAGCCGGGAGCTGGATATCGAGGCGCAGGCGATCATACCCTTTGTGCGTAAGTTTCTCTCCGTAATCATTGTCTTTCTGTGAGCCAATTTCTCTCTCTCTCTCTATCTCTCTCTCTCCTCTTTTCTCTTATATCTCTCATAGTATTATAGCATTGTATTGTATTGCATTTAGGTCAGAGTAGTATTGTCTTTTTGTATTTTAGTTCTGTGGTTAGGAAGTCTCTGTTATATTGTAGTGTATCATTTGTACTGTTATCCCCTTTTACAAGTATATTAGATATAATACAGTTAATAGGCCTTGGAACCTAAACCAGTATCTGTGTATTTTCTATAGTGTTAAGTGTTCACTTGAGCGTCGGTGACGCTCAAGCAGCTTTGTAGTTAGTCAGGTTACACAAAGTTGCACTTACACCCTGTACTCACATTAAGGTATTCTTTGTATTTCTTTGGTATAAGGTTTAAACATTAAGGTATAGCGTTGTGAGCGTCTGCGCCGCTGGTGATCTCCTCGTGGTCTCGAGCGTCCGCTACGCCATAGCGAATCATTACTCTAGTCATAACCAATAACGTGTCCTGTGATCACTGGGCCGTGAGCGAACGTGACGCTTGAGCGTCTCGCCTACGGCTGAGCGATCGCTACGCTAATAGCGTACCATTACGGTACTTCTTAAGCAAACAGCGTACAGTGTTCTTAGCTTCATAAAGGGTTGTTTATACGACAAAGGAATTTAGCATTGTCAGGTGTATTGTGAATAACGGACAATAATGTGCGGTGTAATCTGAATTGGTACTAATCCTGTGGCCACGCCCTTCCCCGTGAAGCCACACCCCTATATATTTTTTGTTGCACGCCTTTGGCGCACACTGTCCCTTTTTTAAACATGGAGTGCCCAAAGGAAACTTTCGCCCTAAGATCCACAAGGTCTAGAACCAGCCCTGTCACCGATTTTAGTATTTTTGAATATTTTTTTTTTCTTTTCAAATGTAACATGCACCCAATTCAGTACAGGAGAGGGGGCGCCGAAACATACCCTTGCTCCAGGCACCATGGCACCTAGCTACACCTCTGTGTACACACATCGGCTGAATCACGCTGTGGTTGGTGGGAGTCTCAAAGGTTGCCTATCGGCCATGTCTTTGTATGTACATTGGTGGAATCACGCCATTGCCAGTGGCCGTCTCTATCTGCCATGGTATTACCATAAAGATGCAGTAGTGGCAACAACAAAAGATGCAGGCACAAATGCAAATGTTTCTACCTCTGATTCACCCCCATTATGCAGAGCTGTCAGGGAATATTTGGTTATTCATATCAGTCCCTGCTACAGTGAATCTTACAATCTACTATATATTCCCTACCACATGGACACACACAAACACTAGAGTTAATTTCCTTGTCAGAAGCCAATTAATCTACCAATATGTTTTGGGATTGTGAAAGGGAAACCTGACTATCTGGAATAAACCCATGCAGACATGATGAGAACATACAAGCTCCACATGATATGGCCATGATTGGGATTAGACCCATGATCGCAGTACTGTGAGGAATCAATGCTAATCACTGTACTGCCCCTATCTAGCACACACATGATACGTGATTTATTAATATAATAGCAATATAATTAGTGCCATATATAATAACCCAGGAAATAAAGTTACAAACATTTCAGATAATAAAGTTATGAAGAGTAACCTCTCTGTAAATTCACCTACCTGTAAATGGCTGTTGGAAATCTTTCATAAATATCTGATCGTCCCTTGCTTCATGTAATTCCCTAGGAACCAAGAAAAAGAACTGTAGTAAACAATAGTTAGCCATTTCATGTGTAAGACAACATGCAGGGAAATAATCCACATCAATAACATTTGATATAATCACAAGGCCGCCAGTCACATTTTAGTTTTGCATACATTGTGGCCAAAATGCACTATTTAGATAAAGTGTAACTGGAATAAGCAGACAATAGGCACATGTGCAGATCTGTATCTGTGTTCATTAATGTGCAGTGTGACTGACAGGCTACGACTGTTTGGGGACAGGTAGGGTAGCGGGTACGGACAGTGTTTCAGAAAACTGGAGGTGGTGACTCATTTTCTAGGCGTACTGAGGCCAATGACAGCGTCCTTTGATGCAGCTACACTGCCCCAGGAATGTGAAAACACCAGCCATCCTGAGAAACCTGAGGGTTATTCAGATGACAGGTGTTCTCACAGATTATCTGATAATGCGTCTTTAGTAGTGACGTGCAGTCAGTGAGGTCAGAGGCTGGGGAGGCACAAATGGTGGAGGCTCTCAGTGCCAGGAGCCTGTCTCACCCCCTACACAATTTAACTCTTATGTCCCTGCACTACATCCATGCAAACCCAGGGAGAACATACATACAGTAATAGCCAGGTCACAGCCATCACCATAGTGTTGTGAGCAAACTGGTGGATACTAACTTCTGGGTTAGGTGCCCCCATTGCCCCCTCACCTACAGAAACTCAGATGGCCTGGTGCAGCAGGTTACACAGGTCAATACAGTCATCAGTGATATTGGCGCTCATTCCGAGTTGATCGCTCGCTGCCGTTTTTGGCAGCGCAGCGATCAGGTTACTACTGCGTATGCACCGCAATGCGCACTCGCATCGTACGGGTACAAACAGCATCGTTGCTGTGCAATGCTTCTAGCGACTAATCCATTCGCACAACCAATCGCAAGGAGATTGATAGGAAGAGGGCATTTATGGGTGTCAACTGACCGTTTTATGGGAGTGGTAGGGAAAATGCAGGCATGTCCAGGCAGGGCGGGAGTCTGACGTCAATTCCGGGACTGGACAGGCTGAAGTGATCGCAAGGGCTGAGTAAGTTCAGACCTACTCAGAAACTGCAAAAACATTTTCGTCCCGCTCGGCTGCACATGTGATCGCACACTTGCAAAGCGAAAATACACTCCCCTGTGGGCGGCGACTATCTGATCCCTGTACTGCAAAAAATAGCTAGCGAGCGATCAACTCAGAATGAGGGCCATTGTCAGCAGCATCTGGGGAGGGAGAGCAGGAACATATATGTATACATCTCACTACTGTAACCACACACACACACACACACACACACACAGAGTCCTGTCCCCGCACTCACTACAGATTACACACACACACAGTCTTGTCCCCACACTTACTACAAATGTTACACACACACTACAGATTTAACACCCATCACACACAGACACACACACAGTCCTGTCCCCACAATTACTACAAATGATACATACACACACTACAGATTACACACACACACACAGTCCTGTCCCCACACTCACTACAAATGTTACACACACACTACAGATTATACACACACAGTTCTGTCCCCACACTCACCACAAATGTTACATACACACTACAGATTACACACACACACAGTCCTGACCCCACACTCACTACAAATGTTACACACACACTACAGATTATACACACACACACAGTCCTGTCCCCACACTCACTACAAATGTTACACACACTACAGATTACACATACACACACACACAGTCCTGTCCCCACACTCACTACAGATGACATGCACACAGATTCCACTACAGATGACATGCACACAGATTCCTGACACACACACACACACACACACACACACACACACACACACACACACACACACACACACACACACACACACACAGTCCAGGTACTGGCAGCTACTCACCCCAGTCACTGTGCACGGGAGGCTGCTGCTGGCACTGCGGGTCCCCATTTCCCTCCTCCCTTGCCATGCAGCTCAGCTCCGGTGTCTGCCTTCCTTCACTTCCTAGATTGGTCACATGACCAATCCGAGCTGTCGTCAGATCTCACACACTCCCCCACTGTGAGGCATGCCTCACATTTCTCTGTTCTATGTGGTCTGATTGGCTGCTGTGTAGCCCCGCCCATCTGTATAGGCAGTGTCCAACAGTGTGAGAGATGAGGCTGAACTGCTGCTGCCTCATCTCTATCTCTCCCTGCAATTGAAGGAGCCCTGCAATCCTGGTAAGTTTTAGCTATAAAAATGATTGCATTAGTACAAAGAAGATGCTTATACTGTAAGTTATAATTATCTTCTTTGTGTTATCCCAATCATTTTTATAATGAGAATTCTGAGTATGATAGGGAGCATGACAGGTGAGGCACTGCCTCCCCTGACTGCACGTCCATGGTCTTTAGATGCAACAGCAAATCACAGAAGCTGGCAGGAGGAGTCTTTTTACCCACGATGCCTCCTACAGGATTAGCATATTTTCACTCCATCCAAAGACACAGCTGCTGTGTCTACTGCATCCATCTCTGAATCTGGGTAAATGCTATCATAAACTTTAAACAAAATTAATACAGAATCTTGACTTCCAGGTGTCAAAAGACTAAATGATCTGCCCTGCTTTATGTAGAAAGTGCATTCAAGCAGTTGTTTGATTACTGAATACAGATGTAGTAGGCTTTTTAACCTGCACAGCATTATTCAGTGTCCTTAACCTGAAGATCGAAATTGCATGGCAATCCAAAAGACATAGGGGGTAATTCCAAGTTGATCGCAGCAGGATTTTTGTTAGCAACTGGGCAAAACCATGTGCACTGCAGGGGAGGCAGATATAACATGTGCAGAGAGAGTTAGATTTGGCTGGGGTGTGTTCAAACTGAAATCTAAATTGCAGTGTAAAAATAAAGCAGGCAGTATTTACCCTGCACAGAAACAATATAACCCACCCAAATCTAACTCTCTCTGCACATGTTATATCTGCCCCACCTGCAGTGCACATGGTTTTGCCCAAATGCTAACAAATGTGCTGCTATGATCAGGTCTGAATTACCCCCATAGTCATCTCCGTTCCCAGCACATAGTCTCCCCCCTCCCTGCATATAGTCATCTCCGCTCCCAACACATAGTCTCCCCCCTTCCTGCATTTAGTCATCTCTGATCCCAGCACATAGTCTCCCCCCTCCCTGCATATAGTCATCTCCGCTCCCAGCGCATAGTCTCACCCCTCCCTGCATACAGTCATCTCCGCTCCCAGCACATAGTCTCCCCCATCCCTGTATACAGTCATCTCCGCTCTCAGCACATAGTCTCCCCCATCCCTGCATATAGTCATCTCCGCTCCCAGCACATAGTTTCCCCCATCCCTGCATATAGTCATCTCCGCTCCCAGCACATAGTCTCCCCCCTCGAAGCACATACTGTATCTGTAATATTTTGTAATACCTAGTTTGATGAGCTGGGCATCACCTGGGCTGGAGGATCACACAGTAGGCAGGAACACCACACTTCGGTACCGCACCACACTCCGTGAAGAAAGTGAAAGTAAACTACATCTCCCAGCAACCCTTGCTGCCAGGAGCTCCCGACAGCAAGGGCTGCTGGGAGCTGTAGTTTATTTTCACTTCTTCATTGCTGTGCCTACTGCGCGATCCTCCAGCCCAGGCAATGCCACTAATAAGTGAGTCCACCCATTGGCTGAGGGTGGCACTGCCAGACGGCGCCCCCTCCTCGGCTGGCGCCCCTGACGAGTGGCATCCTGGCCAATGGGTAGATACACCCCTGCCTGAGTGTATCCACCAATGTGCTTGTTGATCAGAACTGTATCAGAAGTGTGATGGGCATTCGGATTCCTGGGTGGTGACTCCTAGTGTACAAAAAAATGGTCCAATCAGTGGGCGTATTATGGAACTGTCACTCATGTGTGAATGCAAGCGGCTGTGTATACAGACATACAGCCACAAGCATAGCAGGCCGTGGTCAGACGGACAGACTGCACCTGCCATAGGAACTGGTGTAATTTTAAATGGTGCGACTGATGACGGATTATAAGGACCCACCAATCTGTATTTCAGTGTGCACAGACATTCAAAGTGCACATTTGTTCACAGGAATGTACACTAGGAAGGAGTTTGTAGTCCATTTGCATAAACTAGCAGAATGAGTGTCCTCCAATAGACACTGCTCCATTTGCTTTTGTGTGCCACCCAGAATTAAGCCCACATCGAGAATATCACAGATCTGGAAAGTAAAACCCTGTTACTTATACAGCAAACATTTCTCTTCAGCTCAGAACTGCATGAAACCTTAAATCAACAAGCAGTAACAATTCCATACTAATGCACTAGTGATTTGACCTAGATCGACCGGGCTCTTATGCGAGGGTCCTATTTGTTGATTTCAGTTCGTCATTTAACACAATCGTCCCCAGTATCCTGCAAGCCAAACTCCTCTCCTTAGGGGTCCCAGAATCAACATGCTTCTGGATCATTGACTTCCTGACAGCAAGGAAACAGGTGGTGAAAGCCGGGTCATTCACGTCTAGTGGGTGCACGATTAGCACGGGTGCCCCTCAAGGATGTGTCCTCTCCCCCCTGCTCTTCTCTCTATATACCAACGATTGCACCTTGGCCGAGCAATCAGTAAAAATTATAAAATTCGCAGACGACACCACCGTCACCAGCTTAATCAAGGACGAAGACGAATCTGCATACAGACGCAAAGTGGAACGGCTAATGCAGTGGTGCAGCAGGAACAACCTTGACCTAAATCCCCTCAAAACAGCTGAGATGGTGGTGGACTTCATATCTTTGAGTGTGGAGGCACCAGCGATGAACGATGCAGGGGCCCCGCGCTCGTTCATCGCTGATTCCCAGTCGCTTGTGCCCCGTCGCTTGTGCATGCAGGCCAATATGGACGATCTCGTCCATATTTGCCTGCACTTCTATGGAGCTGGGTGACGGGGGAGTGAAGAAACTTCACTCCCCCCGTCACTGCCCCCCCGCCGCCTGGTCGTCCGTCGGCCGTATCCGCTGTCGGGCAGCTTGGCGGTGGATCGCTCAATGTGTAGGGCCCTTAAGACGCATTCTAGGCAAGGAAGAGAGCTACTGTTGGCAGAGCCTGGCAAATTAGGTGTGACTATTTGGTAGGACTGCAGCTATGACATATTAGGGCAAATT
This sequence comes from Pseudophryne corroboree, assembly GCF_028390025.1. Taxonomy (NCBI): domain Eukaryota; kingdom Metazoa; phylum Chordata; class Amphibia; order Anura; family Myobatrachidae; genus Pseudophryne; species Pseudophryne corroboree. The sequence goes on along the minus strand of NC_086453.1, from coordinate 155,441,154 downwards.
TGTAGGCTGATTTATTTCCAAATCATAACCTACTTATATACCACGTTATCTCATACACAAATAGGATTAGGGAGACTTTGGGGCCTATTTATCACCATCCGCACACAGGATGCGGATGACAGGTGATAAAATTGCCCAAACTTGCACTGCGATAATTGATTACATCGCAGGGATGTATCAATTATTATATAGTTTGGCAGATGCTCAATTAGCTTAGTGATATCATTCAGGTGCTTGAAAGGGAGGGGTATTTCTAAGCAAGAAAAAAAGGCATTTTGTTTCCCCCAGCACACTGAATGATAACAGTAACTAGATGTAAATCCCACATAATAATAGAATTCAGAGATCATCGTTACATATATTTGCGCAAATATATGGTTAAACCCCAAAGCCGCATCAAGGCGTCTCTGTATATTTGGGGTCCCTAGCGCTATATGTAGGTGCAGGGTGTGGCACCCCAAAACACCAGCATAAGCCAGAAAGCCCATGGTAGCATACCAGTGAAAAAACTATAGTGTTAATAAATTAATGTTAGGAAGCCGAAGCTATGAAGAAGGTTATACAAAAATTAAATGTAATTAAAATGGCGAAATAGTGTTAAAGAAATTAGTGTGTGAAAAGTGTTAATAGATAGAATGGAAAGGTATGCCACACTTAAGCCATCCAGCTCAGCCAGTCCAGAGGCACCACAACCCACCAATTATTGCATGCAGGAACAGAGCTTGCGGTCAAGCTCTGTCCCTGCGATGCCTCTTCGCAGCATCATCGGGGTATTTTTCGGAAAAAATACCCCGATGTCCAGCTGCGCATGCACCGCCCCCCGCCAACATCGCCGCTACCCGGTCAACCCCCCCTGTCGCGACTACCCCCGCACGCAGCGCCCCCCCAGAAGATCAATATACTCACCTGTCCAGGGAGCCGGTTCGCACTGCTTCAGAAGGCTGCCGGGCGCCGTGTCCTTCTCCTGCGCTGTGACCCCCTGGTGCTGTAAAGGGGTCACCGCACAGCACATGGGGGACCCGGCACCGGAGCAGCGGACAACGGCTCTCTGGACAAGTGAGTATGGGTTTTTTTTTTACTTTTTGTTTTTTTTACACTGTGATCAGCTTGTGTGTCCATCGGACACATATAGCTGATCACTCTTCTGGGTTCCCGCTCAGATTTCTCTGCCAGGGGCAGAGAAAGCTGGGCAAAAGGGTGCTTTTCGTAGTGCTGCCCTGTGAACTCAGGCACACTGCGGTATTTTTTCACATTTTTTTTTTTTTAGTAAATTTGGCTACCTCACATTTCCCATTCTAAGTATGGGGAATGCGATGTGGATTACTAAACAAAAAGTGAAATAAAAGGTTTGGAGCAGTTTTTCATGAAAACTGCTCCAAATGCCCATTAATACATTCAGGTGAAGCTAAAATAATGTGAAAAAGGATGTTTTCACACCCTTTTCACATTATTTTAGTAAAAATAATTTTAATAAATAGACCCCTAAATATTAAAATAAGAATTTACTTACCGATAATTCTATTTCTCGTAGTCCGTAGTGGATGCTGGGGACTCCGTCAGGACCATGGGGAATAGCGGCTCCGCAGGAGACAGGGCACAAAATTAAAAGTTTGACCACTAGGTGGTGTGCACTGGCTCCTCCCCCTATGACCCTCCTCCAAGCCTCAGTTAGGATACTGTGCCCGGACGAGCGTACACAATAAGGAAGGATTTTGAATCCCGGGTAAGACTCATACCAGCCACACCAATCACACTGTACAACTTGAGATCTGAACCCAGTTAACAGCATGATAACAGAGGAGCCTCTGAAAAGATGGCTTCCAACAATAATAACCCGATTTTTGTAACAATAACTATGTACAAGTATTGCAGACAATCCGCACTTGGGATGGGCGCCCAGCATCCACTACGGACTACGAGAAATAGAATTTCTCTAACGTCCTAGTGGATGCTGGGAACTCCGTAAGGACCATGGGGAATAGCGGGCTCCGAAGGAGGCTGGGCACTCTAGAAAGATCTTAGACTACCTGGTGTGCACTGGCTCCTCCCACTATGACCCTCCTCCAAGCCTCAGTTAGATTTCGTGCCCGGCCGAGGTTGGATGCACACTAGGGGCTCTCCTGAGCTCTTAGAAAGTTATAGTCTTAGAATTTGTTTTTTTCAGTGAGACCTGCTGGCAACAGGCTCACTGCAGCGAGGGACTAAGGGGAGAAGAAGCGAACTCGTCTGCTTGCAGCCGGATTGGGCTTCTTAGGCTACTGGACACCATTAGCTCCAGAGGGATCGACCGCAGGCCCAGCCTTGATGTTCGGTCCCGGAGCCGCGCCGCCGTCCCCCTTACAGAGCCAGAAGCAGGAAGATGGTCCGGAAAATCGGCGGCATGAAGACATCCTGTCTTCACCAAGGTAGCGCACAGCACTGCAGCTGTGCGCCATTGCTCCTCATACACACTTCACACTCCGGTCACTGAGGGTGCAGGGCGCTGGGGGGGGGTGTCCTGAGGCAGCAATAAAAACACCTTGGCTGGCTAAAATACCTCAATATATAGCCCCTGGGGCTATATATGAGGTAAATACCCCTGCCAGAATCCCAAAAAAAGCGGGAGAATAGGCCGCGAAAAAGGGGCGGAGCCTATCTCCTCAGCACACTGGCGCCATTTTTCCCTCACAGCTCGGCTGGAAGGAAGCTCCCTGGCTCTTCCCTGCATTTCTACAGTACAGTAAGAGGGAAAAGAGAGGGGGGGCACTAAATTGGCTCTGTATACAGTATAAGCAGCTATTAGGGACATAACTCAGTTAGTCCCTGTATATATATAGCGCTCTGGTGTGTGCTGGCATACTCTTACTCTGTCCCCCCAAAGGGCTTTTGTGGGTCCTGTCCTCTATTTGAGCATTCCCTGTGTGTGTGGAGTGTGTCGGTACGGCTGTGTCGACATGTTTGAGGAGGATAATGATGTGGAGGGGGAGCAGATGCCTTTAGCAGAGATGTCACCCCCTGCGGGGCAGACACCTGAGTGGATGGTATTATGGCAAGAAATGAGTGCACGTATAGACTCCTTACATAAAAAATTTGACGACATGCCGACTGTGGGACAGCCGAGTCTTCAGCTCGTGCCTGTCCAAGGGTCTCAAAAGTCATCAGGGGCTCTAAAACGCCCGTTATCTCAGGTGGCACAAGTAGATGTCGACACGGATACTGATGCCAGTGTCGACGACGATGAGTCAAATTTAATGCCCGTTAAGGCCATTCGCTGCATGATTGAGGCAATGAAAGAGGTGTTAAATATTTCTGATTTACATCCAGGTACCACAAAAAAGGGTATTATGTTTGGGGAGAAAAAACTACCTGTAGTTTTTCCCCCGTCAGATGAATTAAATGAAGTGTGTGAAGAAGCGTGGGCTTCCCCTGATAAGAAATTGGTGATTCCTAAGAAATTACTAATGGCGTTCCCTTTCCCGCCAGAGGATAGGTTACGTTGGGAAACACCCCCGAGGGTGGATAAAGCGCTCACACGTTTGTCAAAAAAAGGTGGCACTACCGTCCCAGGATACGGCCGCCCTTAAGGAACCTGCTGATAGAAGGCAGGAGGCGATCCTGAAGTCTGTATATACACACTCAGGCATTATACTCAGACCAGCAATTGCGTCAGCTTGGATGTGCAGTGCTGCCGCTGCATGGTCAGATAACCTGTCAGAAAATATTGACACACTAGACAGAGACACGATCCTGTTAACAATTGACCATATAAAAGACTCAGTCTTATACATGAGAGATGCACAGAGGGAAATCTGCCGGCTGGCATCTAAAGTAAGTGCACTATCTATCTCTGCTAGGAGATGCTTATGGACTCGCCAGTGGACTGGAGATGCAGATTCCAAAAGGCACATGGAAGTTTTGCCTTATAAAGGGGAGGAATTATTTGGGGATGGTCTCTCCGACCTAGTTTCCACAGCAACGTCTGGGAAGTCAGCATTTTTACCCCATGTCCCCTCACAGCCTAAGAAGGCGCCATTTTATCAGGTTCAGTACTTTCGATCCCAGAAAAACAAGCGGGGAAAAGGAGGGTCTTTTCTGTCAAGAGGCAGAGGCAGGGAAAAAGGCTGCAGCAAACAGCAGGTTCCCAGGAACAAAAGTCCTCCCCCGCTTCCTCTTCCAAGTCCGCCGCATGACGGTGGGGCTTCACAAGCGGAGCCAGGTACGGTGGGGGCCCGCCTCAGGAATTTCAGCGATCAGTGGGTTCGCTCACAGGTGGATCCCTGGATTCTTCAAATAGTATCTCAGGGATACAGGCTGGAATTCGAGGCGATTCCACCCCGCCGTTTCCTAAAATCCGCCTTGCCGATTGCTCCCTCAGACAGGGAGGCAGTGCTAGCGGCAATTCACAAGCTGTATTCCCAGCAGGTGATAATCAAGGTACCCCTACTTCAACAAGGCCGGGGTTACTATTCCACACTATTTGTGGTACTGAAACCGGACGGTTCGGTGAGACCCATTCTAAATTTGAAGTCCTTGAACACATACATAAAAAAATTCAAGTTCAAGATGGAATCGCTCAGGGCGGTTATTGCAAGCCTGGACGAGGGGGATTACATGGTATCCCTGGACATCAAGGATGCTTACCTGCATGTCCCCATTTACAATTCTCACCAGGAGTACCTCAGATTTGTGGTACAGGATTGCCATTACCAATTCCAGACGCTGCCGTTTGGACTCTCCACGGCACCGAGGGTATTTACCAAGGTTATGGCGGAAATGATGATACTCCTTCGAAAAAAGGGAGTTTTAATTATCCCATACTTGGACGATCTCCTAATAAAGGCACGATCCAAGGAACAGTTGTTAGTGGGAGTAGCACTATCTCAGGAAGTGCTGAGCCAGCACGGTTGGATTCTGAATATCCCAAAGTCACAGCTGGTCCCCACGACACGTCTAATGTTCCTGGGAATGATTCTGGACACGGCCCAGAAAAAAGTGTTTCTCCCGGAGGAGAAAGCCAGGGAGTTGTCTTCTCTAGTCAGAGACCTCCTAAAACCAAAACAGGTATCGGTGCATCACTGCACGCGGGTCCTGGGAAAGATGGTAGCTTCTTACGAAGCAATTCCATTCGGCAGGTTCCATGCCAGAATCTTTCAGTGGAACCTGTTGGACAAGTGGTCCGGATCGCATCTTCAGATGCATCGTTTAATAACCCTGTCTCCACCAACCAGGGTGTCTCTTCTGTGGTGGCTGAACAGTGCTCATCTTCTGGAGGGCCGCAGATTCGGCATACAGGACTGGGTCCTGGTGACCACGGATGCCAGCCTACGAGGCTGGGGGGCAGTCACAAAGGGAAGAAATTTCCAGGGACTATGGTCAAGTCAGGAGACTGCCCTTCACATAAATATTCTGGAACTAAGGGCCATTTACAATGCCCTAAGTCAAGCAAAATCCCTGCTCCTACACCAGCCGGTGCTGATCCAGTCAGACAACATCACGGCAGTCGCCCATGTGAATCGACAGGGCGGCACAAGAAGCAGGACGGCGATGGCAGAAGCCACAAAAATTCTCCGATGGGCGGAGAATCATGTACTAGCACTGTCAGCAGTGTTCATCCCGGGAGTGGACAACTGGGAAGCAGACTTTCTCAGCAGGCACGACCTCCACCCGGGAGAGTGGGGACTTCATCCAGAAGTCTTCCAAATGATTGTAAATCAATGGGGTCGTCCACAGGTGGACATGATGGCGTCCCGCATAAACAAAAAACTAGAGAAGTATTGCGCCAGGTCAAGAGACCCTCAGGCGATAGCGGTGGATGCCCTAGTGACACCGTGGGTGTACCGGTCAGTGTATGTGTTCCCTCCTCTACCTCTAATACCAAAGGTACTGAGAATAATAAGAAAGCGAGGAGTAAACACAATTCTTGTGGTTCCGGATTGGCCAAGAAGAGCGTGGTACCCGGAACTTCAAGAGATGATCTCAGAGGACCCTTGGTCCCTGCCGCTCAGACAGGACCTGCTACAGCAGGGCCCCTGTCTGTTCCAAGACTTACCGCGGCTGCGTTTGACGGCAAGGCGGTTGAAAGCCGGATCCTGAAGGAAAAGGGCATTCCGGAGGAAGTCATTCCTACGCTTATTAAAGCCAAGAAAGATGTTACGGCAAAACATTATCACCACATATGGCGGAAATATGTTGCATGGTGCAAGGCCAAAAAGGCCCCAACAGAGGAATTTCAACTGGGTCGATTTCTGCATTTCCTGCAAGCAGGAGTGAATATGGGCCTAAAACTAGGCTCCATTAAAGTACAGATCTCGGCTCTGTCGATTTTCTTTCAAAAGGAACTAGCTTCAGTACCTGAAGTTCAGACATTTGTGAAGGGAGTGCTGCATATTCAGCCCCCATTTGTGCCTCCTGTGGCACCGTGGGATCTCAACGTGATGTTGAATTTCTTGAAATCACATTGGTTTGAGCCACTAAAAACCGTGGATCTGAAATATCTCACGTGGAAAGTGGTCATGTTATTGGCCCTGGCATCAGCCAGGCGAGTGTCAGAATTGGCGGCTTTATCATGTAAAAGCCCTTATCTGATTTTTCATATGGATAGGGCAGAACTGAGGACTCGTCCCCAGTTTCTCCCTAAGGTGGTGTCAGCGTTTCACCTGAACCAGCCTATTGTGGTGCCTGCGGCTACTAAGGATTTGGAGGACTCCAAGTTGCTAGACGTTGTCAGGGCCCTGAAAATATATGTTTCCAGGACGGCTGGAGTCAGAAAATCTGACTCGCTGTTTATCCTATATGCACCCAACAAGCTGGGTGCTCCTGCTTCTAAGCAGACTATTGCTCGTTGGATTTGTAGTACAATTCAGCTTGCACATACTGTGGCAGGCCTGCCACAGCCTAAATCTGTCAATGCCCATTCCACAAGGAAGGTGGGCTCATCTTGGGCGGCTGCCCGAGGGGTCTCGGCTTTACAACTTTGCAGAGCAGCTACTTGGTCAGGGGCAAACACGTTTGCAAAATTCTATAAATCTGATACCCTGGCTGAGGAGGACCTGGATTTCTCTCATTCGGTGCTGCAGAGTCATCCGCACTCTCCCGCCCGTTTGGGAGCTTTGGTATAATCCCCATGGTCCTTACGGAGTTCCCAGCATCCACTAGGACGTTAGAGAAAATAAGAATTTACTCACCGGTAATTCTGTTTCTCGTAGTCCGTAGTGGATGCTGGGCGCCCATCCCAAGTGCGGTCTATCTGCAATACTTGTACATAGTTATTGTTAACTAAATCGGGTTATTGTTGAGCCATCTGTTGAGAGGCTCTATCGTTTCATACTGTTAACTGTGTTTCATATCACGAGTTGTTCGGTGTGATTGGTGTGGCTGGTATGAGTCTTACCCGGGATTCAAAAATCCTTCCTTATTGTGTACGCTCGTCCGGGCACAGTACCTAACTGAGGCTTGGAGGAGGGTCATAGTGGGAGGAGCCAGTGCACACCAGGTAGTCTAAGATCTTTCTAGAGTGCCCAGCCTCCTTCGGAGCCCGCTATTCCCCATGGTCCTTACGGAGTTCCCAGCATCCACTACGGACTACGAGAAACAGAATTACCGGTGAGTAAATTCTTATTTATCGGTAAGTAAATTCTTATTTTCTCTGACGTCCTAAGTGGATGCTGGGGACTCCGTCAGGACCATGGGGATTATACCAAAGCTCCCAAACGGGCGGGAGAGTGCGGATGACTCTGCAGCACCGAATGAGAGAACTCCAGGTCCTCCTTAGCCAGGGTATCAAATTTGTAGAATTTTACAAACGTGTTCTCCCCTGACCACGTAGCTGCTCGGCAGCGTTGTAATGCCGAGACCCCTCGGGCAGCCGCCCAAGGTGAGCCCACCTTCCTTGTGGAGTGGGCATTTACAGATTTTGGCTGTGGCAGGCCCTGCCACAGAATGCGCAAGTTGAATTTTGCTACAAATCCAATGAGCAATCGTCTGCTTAGACGCAGGAACACCCAGCTTGTTGGGTGCATACAGTATAAACAGCGAGTCAGACTTTCTGACTCCAGCCGTCCTTGAAATATATATATATATATATATATTTTTAAGGCTCTGACAACGTCGAACAACTTGGAGTCCTCCAAATCGCTAGAAGCCGTAGGCACCACAATAGGTTGGTTCAGGTGAAACGCTGATACCACCTTAGGGAGAAACTGAGGACGCGTCCGCAGTTCTGCCCTGTCCCAATGGAAAATCAGATATGGCTTTTGTACGAAAAAGCCGCCAATTCTGACACTCTCCTGGCCGAAGCCAGGGCCAGTAGCATGGTCACTTTCCATGTAAGATATTTCAAATCCACCGATTTGAGTGGCTCAAACCAATGGGATTTGAGGAATCCCAAAACTACATTGAGGTCCCACGGTGCCACTGGAGGCACAACCGGGGCTGTATATGTAGTACTCCTTTGACAAAAACTTGGACTTCAGGAACTGAAGCCAATTCTTTCTGGAAGAAAATCGACAGGGCCGAAATTTGAACCTTAATGGACCCCAATTTGAGGCCCATAGACAATCCTGTTTGCAGGAAATGTAGGAATCGACCCAGTTGAAATTCCTCCGTCGGAGCCCTCTCCTTCAGGATCCGACGTTCAACCGCCATGCCGTCAAACGCAGCCGCGGTAAGTCTAGAGGTAGAGTGCACGGATCCTCCGTGCGCATCTCTTGAAGTTCCGGGTACCAAGTCTTTCTTGGCAAATCCGGAGCCACGAGTATCGTTCTTACTCCCCTTCGCCTTATAATTCTCAGTACCTTGGGTATGAGAGGCAGAGGGGGGAACACATACATTGACTGGTACACTCATGGTGTTACCAACGCGTCCACAGCTATTGCCTGAGGGTCTCTTGACCTGGCGCAATACCTGTCCAGTTTTTTGTTGAGGCGGGACGCCATCATGTCCACCTTTGGTTTTTCCCAACGGTTCACAATCATGTGGAAGACTTCTGGATAAAGTCCCCACTCTCCCGGGTGGTGATCGTGTCTGCTGAGGAAGTCTGCTTCCCAGTTGTCCACTCCCGGAATGAACACTGCTGACAGTGCTATCACATGATTTTCTGCCTAGTGAAAAATCCTTGCAGCTTCTGCCATTGCCCTCCTGCTTCTTGTGTCGCCCTGTCTGTTTACGTGGGCGACTGCCGTGGTGTTGCCCTACTGGATCAACACCGGCTGACCCTGAAGCAGAGGTCTTGCCAGGCTTAGAGCATTGTAAATTGCCCTTAGCTCCAGTATATTTATGTGAAGTGAAGTCTCCAGGCTTGACCACACTCCCTGGAAATTTCTTCCCTGTGTGACTGCTCCCCAGCCTCTCAGGCTGGCATTCGTGGTCACCAGGACCCAGTCCTGAATGCCGAATCTGCGGCCCTCCAAAAAGGTGAGCACTCTGCAACCACCACAGAAGAGACCCCCTTGTCCATGGAGACGGGGCTATCCGCTGATGCATCTGAAGATGCGATCCGGACCATTTGTCCAGCAGATCCCACTGAAAGGTTCTTGCGTGGAATCTGCCGAATGGAATCGCTTCGTAAGAAGCCATCATTTACCCAGGACTCTTGTGCATTGATGCACTGACACTTTTCCTGGTTTTAGGAGGTTCCTGACTAGCTCGGATAACTCCCTGGCTTTCTCCTCCGGGAGAAAAACCTTTTTCTGAACTGTGTCCAGAATCATCCCTAGGAACAGCAGACGTGTCGTCGGGCTCAGCTGGGATTTTGGAAAATTTAGAATCCACCCGTGCTGTTGCAGCACTACTTGGGTTAGTGCTACACCGGCCTCTAACTGTTCTCTGGATCTTGCCCTTATCAGGAGATCGTCCAAGTAAGGGATAATTAATACGCCTTTTCTTCGAAGAAGAATCATCATTTCGGCCATTACCTTGGTAAAGACCCGGGGTGCCGTGGACAATCCAAACGGCAACGTCTGAAACTGATAGTGACAGTTTTGTACCACGAACCTGAGGTACCCTTGGTTTGAAGGGCCCATTGGGACATGGAGGTAAGCATCCTTGATGTCCAAGGACACCATAAAGTCCCCTTCTTCCAGATTCGCTATCACTGCTCTGAGTGATTTCATCTTGAACTTGAACCTTTGTATGTAAGTGTTCAAAAGATTTCAGACTTAGAATAGTTCTCACCGAGCCGTCCGGCTTCGGTACCACAAACAGCGTGGAATAATACCCCTTTCCTTGTTGTAGTAGGGGTACCTTGACTATTACTTGCTGGGAATACAGCTTGTGAATAGCTTCCAACACCGTCTCCCTGTCGGAGGGAGATGTTGGTAAAGCAGACTTCAGGAATCTGCGAGGAAGAGACGTCTCGAATTCCAATCTGTACCCCTGTGATACTACCTGCAGGATCCAGGGGTCGACTTGCGAGTGAGCCCACTGCGCGCTGAAATTCTTGAGACGACCCCTCCACCGGACCTGAGTCCGCTTGTAAGGCCCCAGCGACATGCTGAGGACTTTTCAGAAGCGGGGGAGTGCTTCTGCTCCTGGGAAGGAGCTGCTTGCTGCAGTCTCTTACCCTTTCCTTTGCCTCGGGCAGATATGAATGGCCTTTTGCCCGCTTGTTCTTATGAGAACGAAAGGACTGAGGCTGAAAAGACGGTGTCTTTTTCTGTTGGGAGGTGACCTGAGGTAAAAAAGGTGGATTTTCCGGCTGTTGCCGTGGCCACCAAGTCCGATAGACCGACCCCAAATAATTCCTCCCCTTTATACGGCAAACTTCCATATGCCGCTTGGAATCCGCATCACCTGACCACTGTCGCGTCCATAAACTTCTTCTGGCAGAAATGGACAGCGCACTTACCCTTGATGCCAGAGTGCAAATATCCCTCTGTGCATCTCGCATATAAAGAAAATGCATCCTTTAAATGCTCTATAGTCAATAAAATATTGTCGCTATTCAGGGTATCAATATTTCCAGTCAGAGATTCCGACCAAACCCCCCCAGCACTGCACATCCATGCTGGGGCGATTGCTGGTCGCAGTATAACATCAGTATGTGTGTATATACTTTTTAGAGTATTTTCCAGCCTCCTATCAGCTGGATCTTTGAGGGCGGCCGTATCAGGAGACGGTAACGCCACTTGTCTTGATAAGCGTGTGAGCGCTTTATCTACCCTAGAGGGTGTTTCCCAGCGCGCCCTAACCTCTGGCGGGAAAGGGTATAATGCCAATAACTTCTCTGAAATTAGCAACTTCCTATCGGGGGTAACCCACGCTTCATCACACACTTCAATCAATTCATCTGATTCAGGAAAAACTACAGGTAGTTTTTTTTCACACCCCACATAATACCCATTTTTGTGGTACTTGTAGTATAAGAAATATGTAACGCCTCCTTCATTGCCGTGATCATGTAACGTGTGGCCCTACTGGAAAATACGTTTGTTTCTTCACCGTCGACACTGGAGTCAGTGTCCGTGTCTGTGTCTGTCGACCGACTGAGGTAATGGGCGTTTTAAAGCCCCTGACGGTGTTTGAGACGCCTGGACAGGTACTAATTGGTTTGCCGGCCGTCTCATATCGTCAACCGACCTTGTAGCGTGTTGACACTATCACGTAATTCCATAAATAAAGCCATCCATTCCGGTGTCGACTCCCTAGGGGGTGACATCCCATTACAGGCAATTGCTCCGCCTCCACACCAACATCGTCCTCATACCTGTCGACACACACGTACCGACACACAGCACACACACAGGGAATGCTCTGATAGAGGACAGGACCCCACTAGCCCTTTGGGGAGACAGAGGGAGAGTTTGCCAGCACACACCAAAGCGCTATAATTATACAGGGACAACCTTATAGTAAGTGTTTTCCCTTATAGCAGCTTAATATATATTAATATCGCCAAAATATGCCCCCCCTCTCTGTTTTAACCCTGTTTCTGTAGTGCAGTGCAGGGGAGAGCCTGGGAGCCTTCCCACCAGCGGATCTGTGTGGGAAAAATGGCGCTGTGTGCTGAGGAGATAGGCCCCGCCCCCTTCACGGCGGGCTCTTCTCCCGGTTTTTTTCTGTAATCCTGGCAGGGGTTAAATACATCCATATAGCCCAGGGGCTATATGTGATGTATTTTTAGCCAGTAAAGGTAATTACATTGCTGCCCAGGGCGCCCCCCCCCCAGCGCCCTGCACCCTCAGTGACCGCGGTGTGTAGTGTGCTGAGAGCAATGGCGCACAGCTGCAGTGCTGTGCGCTACCTTAAGAAGACTGGGAAGTCTTCAGCCGCCGATTTCTGGACCTCTTCTCTTTTCAGCATCTGTAAGGGGGCCGGCGGCGCGGCTCCGGTGACCCATCCAGGCTGTACCTGTGATCGTCCCTCTGGAGCTAGTGTCCAGTAGCCTAAGAAGCCAATCCATCCTGCACGCAGGTGAGTTCGCTTCTTCTCCCCTTAGTCCCGCGTTGCAGTGAGCCTGTTGCCAGCAGGACTCACTGAAAATAAAAAACCTAACAAACTTTTATTCTAAGCAGCTCTTTAGGAGAGCCACCTAGATTGCACCCTTCTCGGCCGGGCACAAAAACCTAACTGAGGCTTGGAGGAGGGTCATAGGGGGAGGAGCCAGTGCACACCACCTAGTGGTCAAACTTTTAATTTTGTGCCCTGTCTCCTGCGGAGCCGCTATTCCCCATGGTCCTGACGGAGTCCCCAGCATCCACTTAGGACGTCAGAGAAAAATATATATATGTTTTCATTTCTAATAATACTTGCTGTGTGCTGGTCACTGTTCATTTGGTCCTTTATATTAGCTAGGCAGGCATAGGCGGTGGGATAGTTCAGATTGGGTCATTTACATATATGAAATAACTTTGCCACTTTTATGATTGTGGATGATCTAGTGTTTGTGTTGTCTCCCTGCTTGCCTGACAAGTAGGACTGAGGAATGGTGATTGGAACAGAGAGTGTGTTATACTATAAGTGCAAAAATGTATTTTTCTAAAGAATTTTATAGTCTCCCTAATCCTAATGCTGTATGATATAATGTGCCCCTAATGCTTTTTTGAAATTAATCAGTCATAGCAGCACAGCACTCACTGACTGGTGAGTGGTAACTGCTCCCTCTTCCCTCCCACTGGGTGTCACCTGGTATTGCTGCTGGCCAATCACAGCTGCAGACACCCAGCAGAAATCACTGACTGAAGGACACACTGTGGGGTAGATTTATTAAACCTGGTGAAGTGATAAATTGCATGGTGATAAATTACCAGCCAATCAGCTCCTAACTACCATGTCACAGGCTGGGTTTGAAAAATGACAGTTAGGAGTTGACTGGCTGCCTTATCACCTTCCACTTTACCACTTCACCAGGCTTAATAAATCTGCCCCTGAGTCTCCTCCCTCTGGCTGAGAGAGGCTACTGCTGCAGCTGTCTCGACTTATTAAACTGTGAGTGACTCAGTCTCGAATCACATTCATACTTCCTTATGATTCGAGTCACTGTGTTGAGACAGTGAGTCAGTAGCCATCTCTAGCCACAACAAACTCAGCAAATCTCAGGTGAATGTGAGGATGCTGCTGCCAAGACTACGCTACACCTCTGGTGCTGCTCATGTGAGTCCATTTCTACACATTTTTCTAGGGACAATATTATCTCGCAATCTGCCCCTGCACAGGACCATCCTCATTATGCTTACATTGTCAGTGTATATTACTCTACTGAAAATCTCATAATGTAATGTCTTTCCAGGGCCGGCAAGAAAAATCTTGGGGTCCGGTGCACGGATAACGCTCGGGGCCCCCGTCAACCACCCTTAACAGCACCCCTCTTCAATCCCTCCTCCAAACATCCCTCCCCTGCATGCGCATACATAAAGTAGTATAAATATAAACGAGGTACAGTTTTATATAAAAATAGAATTTTAAATTACCTACCGGTAAATCCTTTTCTCGTAGTCCGTAGAGGATGCTGGGGTCCATATTAGTACCATGGGATATAGACGGGTCCACCAGGAGCCATTGGCACTTTAAGAGTTTAACAGTGTGGGCTGGCTCCTCCCTCTATGCCCCTCCTACCAGACAGTCTAGAAACTGTGCCCGAGGAGACGACATACTTCGAGAGAAGGAAATACACAGATAGTGGTGAGATTCATACCAGCTAGCACAACGAGGCAAATCTGGCCAACGGGCCGGAAAACTCAGCAACAGCTGAAACAGTACTGAAACAGGAAAGAACACAGAACTTATCTAGGAACCAGGTAGTACTGAACCAAATAACCACTGCAGGATAAAGAAGCGCTGGGCAGGCGCCCAGCATCATTCACGGACTACGAGAAAAAAAGGGGTCTGAATGTGCAGAACCCCATTCAAAAAGGTCTGAACCTCAGGATTCCTTTCCTGGATTCTGCGTCAGCAGACCAGTGGCGCAGCCAGAGACCCCTGCGAGCCGAGACGGACATGGAGTAGATCCCCGCAGCCATGGAACCAAGATCCCTCATGGATTCCACCAGAAACCCTGTAGAATCCTGTATGTTACGTAAAAACAATCAAAGTCACCTTTATCCATCGTAGTCAAGTCCTCCTGCAGAGTGATTGACCACTTTGCTATTGCTTTTGAAATCTATGCACAGGCGTAGGCATATGCGTAGGCCGCAGTATTGCCCCTGAAGCCGTGTAAATGGATTTGAGCGTAGCATCCACCTTGCGATCCGCAGGGTCTTTCAACTCGGTAGATCCTGGGACAGACAAAACCACTTGTTTTGACAGCCTGGAAACAGAGGCGTCAACTATAGGCGGGGACTCATTATTTTCTATCGTCCTCCGGGAAGGGAAAAGCAACCAGAACCCTCTTAGGGATCTGGAATTTTTTCTTCGGGTTCTCCCAGGCCTTTTCAAAAATGGCATTTAATTCCTTAGAAGCAGGGAAGGTGAGAGGGGCTTTCTTACTGTCTGTGAAAAAAGCCTCCTCAACCTGCTCAGGAGGTGTGTCAGAAATATTTAACACTTCCCGCATGGCCTCAATCATCAACTGTACCCCCCAAGCAAGTGATGCCGTCTCCCTTGACACCTCCCCATCACCATCTGCTGTGTCAGAATCTGTATCCGTGTCATCCTGTGTAATTTGGGCAAGAGCACGTTTGTGAGAATGTACCGCAGGGGACCCCGGGGAAGCAGTATCGGACCATACTACCATAGAGGACTGCAATACCTGAGTTGCATGCTCAGTCCTTGCAACCCTTTCAGAAATCTGAGAAATAGCCCCCTTAAGAGAGGCTAACCACTCCGGTTCCCTAGCCAGGATCTGCGCTACAACAGTGCAATCCTGATTACATGGGATGGGATCTTCCTGAGAAGATATATCCTCTGCAGCATATGAGACAGAGTCTCTAGACATGGTTGCTTGCACACCCCACATACACACAGGGTACAGGGCAGACAGAGTTCCCCCCCCAAGAATGGCAGAGAGACACAGAGATTGGAGCCAATCCACACACAGCGCTATACAGGTATAGGAAGACCCTTAACCAGCGCTGACTTTGTCGCTTAATAGGTGACACAGTCTTTACACAGACTCCCCTCCCTTCTACAACCCTCTGGTACCGTACAGATAGCTGGAGTTGCTCTGGAGGGACTGCTCTTCCCAGGCAGCGGGTCTGCAGGCAGGAAAATGGCGCTGAACGCTGCTGGGTCCGCTCTGAGGAGAAGCTTCGCCTCCTTAATGGCACTGTCTTCCCGCTCTTCCAAGATTATACTGGCCTGAGGATTTTGTGCTGGCTGAGATCCGAGGACCCCGACAGGCTTTCTGGTCAGTGTAGGTTTAAGGCACCAGCTCAGGGTGCCCCTCACAGTGCCGCACCATGTACCGCTGAGCCCCTGGAGCATAGTCAGTACTGCGTTCCCTAACCTGTAGCCGCCATTTTCACATCAGCTCCCCGCTTGCCAGGGAGCCGATGACTCACTTGCCACACTTCAGCTCTGCAAAGGGGTGGCGGCATGCTGCCGGGGTGAGCGTTCCCCTGCGGTGGGGTGCGATCTATCCCCTCTGGAGCTCAGTGTCCAGTCAGCGGAGACAGTGGCTCAGACCCCGCAGGGCAGACACTGCTCCCCCCCTCAGTCCCTCGATGCAGGGAGCAACAGCATCGCTGTAAAATAACAAACTCTAAAAATTTTTTTACTAAAGAAGCTTTGTAGAGCTCCCCTAGCTGTGACCGGCTCCTCCAGGCACATTTTCTAAACTGAGTCTGGTAGGAGGGGCATAGAGGGAGGATCCAGCCCACACTGTTAAACTCTTAAAGTGCCAATGGCTCCTGGTGGACCCGTCTATACCCCATGGTACTAATATGAACCCCAGCATCCTCTAGGACGTAAGAGAAATCTGTATTTAAGATTTATATAAATGTCTATGTATATAATATATAAAAAAAAATATAATGAATTATGTATAAAATGTATGATGGTGATGCACTGCTACTAAAACAAAATTAAAACTGTTCAGGCTTCTAAAATAAAACTTGGACTCCTGCCTGCTTGTCATGCAGCCCGTTTGTAATGTGGCAAACAGTACCTGCAGTGCATCCGGAAAGTATTCACAGCGCTTCACTTTTTCCACATTTTGTTGTGTTACAGCCTTATTCCAAAACGGAATAAAGTAATTTTTTCCCTCAAAATTCTATACATATTACCCCATAATGAATCGTGAAAAAGTTGTTTTTTTTTATTTTTGCAAATTTATTAAAAATAAAAAACTAAGAAATCACATGTACATACTGTAAGTATTCACAGACTTTGCCATGAAGCTCAAACTTGAGCTCAGGTGCATCCTGTTTCCACCGATCATCCTTGAGATGTTCCTACAGCTTAATTGGAGTCCACCTGTGGTAAATTCAGTTGATTGGACATGATTGTGGAAGGCACACACCTGTCTATATTAGAGATGAGCAGGTTCGGTTCGTCGAGATCCGAACCCCCCCAAACTTCATGTGTTTTACACGGGTCCGAGGCAGCTCGGATCTTCCTGCCTTGCTCGGTTAACCCGAACAAGGCCGAACGTCATCATCCCGCTGTCGGATTCTTGCTAGATTCGTATTCCATATAAAGAACTGCGCGTCACCGCCATTTCTCTGACGTCCTAGTGGATGCTGGGAACTCCGTAAGGACCATGGGGAATAGCGGCTCCGCAGGAGACTGGGCACAAAAAGTAAAAGCTTTAGACTAGCTGGTGTGCACTGGCTCCTCCCCCTATGACCCTCCTCCAAGCCTCAGTTAGATTTTTGTGCCCGAACGAAAAGGGTGCAAGCTAGGTGGCTCTCCTGAGCTGCTTAGAAGTAAAAGTTTAAATAGGTTTTTTATTTTCAGTGAGTCCTGCTGGCAACAGGCTCACTGCATCGTGGGACTAAGGGGAGAAGAAGCGAACTCACCTGACTGCAGAGTGGATTGGGCTTCTTGGCTACTGGACATTAGCTCCAGAGGGACAGGTGCAGCCTGGATGGGTCCCGGAGCCGCGCCGCCGGCCCCCTTACAGAGCCAGAAGAGCGAAGAGGTCCGGAGAAAGCGGCGGCAGAAGACGTTCCTGTCTTCAAATAAGGTAGCGCACAGCACTGCAGCTGTGCGCCATTGCTCTCAGCACACTTCACACTCCGGTCACTGAGGGTGCAGGGCGCTGGGGGGGAGCGCCCTGAGACGCAATAAAAACGATATAAAAACCTTATATGGCTAAAAAAAATGCATCACATATAGCTCCTGGGCTATATGGATGCATTTATCCCCTGCCAGTTTCCTGAAAAAAGCGGGAGAAAAGGCCGCCGTGAAGGGGGCGGAGCCTTTCTCCTCAGCACACAAGCGCCATTTTCTTTCACAGCTCCGCTGGAAGGACGGCTCCCTGACTCTCCCCTGCAGTCCTGCACTACAGAAACAGGGTAAAACAGAGAGGGGGGCACTATTGGCAGCTAATATATAAATACAGCAGCTATAACAGGGAGTAACACTTATATAAGGTTATCCCTGTATATATATATAGCGCTCTGGTGTGTGCTGGCAAACTCTCCCTCTGTCTCCCCAAAGGGCTAGTGGGGTCCTGTCCTCTATCAGAGCATTCCCTGTGTGTGTGCTGGGTGTCGGTACGATTGTGTCGACATGTATGAGGAGTAAAATGATGTGGTAGCAGAGCAATTGTCTGTGTTAGTGATGTCACCCCCTAGGGAGTCGACACCTGACTGGATGGTAGTAATTAAAGAATTACGTGACAATGTCAGCACTTTGCAAAAAACTGTTGACGACATGAGACAGCCGACAAATCAATTAGTGCCTGTTCAGGCGTCTCAGACACCGTCAGGGGCGCTAAAACGCCCGTTACCTCAGATGGTCGACACAGACCCTGACACGGATACTGAATCCAGTGTCGACGGTGACGAGACAAACGTAATGTCCAGTAGGGCCAGACGTTACATGATCACGGCAATGAAGGAGGCATTGAACATTTCTGACACTACAAGTACCACAAAAAAGGGTATTATGTGGGGTGTGAAAAAACTACCAGTGGTTTTTCCTGAGTCAGATGAATTAAATGAGGTGTGTGATAAAGCGTGGGTTTCCCCCGATAAAAAACTGCTGATTTCTAATAAATTATTGGCACTATACCCTTTCCCGCCAGAGGTTAGGGCACGTTGGGAAACACCCCCTAGGGTAGATAAGGCGCTCACACGCTTATCAAAACAAGTGGCGTTACCGTCTCCTGATACGGCCGCTCTCAAGGAACCAGCTGATAGAAGGCTGGAAAATATCTTAAAAGGTATATACACACATACCGGTGTTATACTGCGACCAGCGATCGCCTCAGCCTGGATGTGCAGCGCTGGAGTGGCTTGGTCGGATTCCCTGACTGAAAATATTGATACCCTGGATAGGGACAGTATATTATTAACTATAGAGCATTTAAAGGATGCATTACTATATATGCGAGATGCACAGAGGGATATTTGCACCCTGGCATCTAGAGTAAGTGCGATGTCCATTTCTGCCAGAAGAACGTTATGGACGCGACAGTGGTCAGGTGATGCGGATTCCAAACGACATATGGAAGTATTGCCATATAAAGGGGAGGAGTTATTTGGGGTCGGTCTATCGGACCTGGTGGCCACAGCAACGGCTGGAAAATCCACCTTTTTACCCCAGGTCACCTCTCAGCAGAAAAAGACACCGTCTTTTCAAACCCAGTCCTTTCGTCCCTATAAGGGCAAGAGGGAAAAAGGCCGCTCGTTCCTGCCCCGGGGCAGAGGAAGGGGAAAAAGACTGCACCATGCAGCCTCTTCCCAGGAGCAGAAGCCCTCCCCCGCTTCTGCCAAGTCCTCAGCATGACGCTGGGGCTCTGCAAGCAGACTCGGGCACGGTGGGGGGCCGTCTCAAGAATTTCAGCGCGCAGTGGGCTCACTCGCAAGTGGACCCCTGGATCCTGCAGGTAGTATCACAGGGGTACAAATTGGAATTCGAGACGTCTCCCCCTCGCCGGTTCCTGAAGTCTGCTCTACCAACGTCTCCCTCCGACAGGGAGGCAGTATTGGAAGCTATTCACAAGCTGTATTCCCAGCAGGTGATAATCAAGGTACCCCTCCTACAACAGGGAAAGGGGTATTATTCCACGCTGTTTGTGGTACCGAAGCCGGACGGCTCGGTGAGACCAATTTTAAATCTAAAATCTTTGAACACTTACATAAAAAGGTTCAAATTCAAGATGGAGTCACTCAGAGCAGTGATAGCGAACCTGGAAGAAGGGGACTATATGGTATCTCTAGACATCAAGGATGCTTATCTCCATGTCCCAATCTACCCTTCTCACCAAGGGTACCTCAGGTTTGTGATACAAAACTGTCATTATCAGTTTCAGACGCTGCCGTTTGGATTGTCCACGGCACCACGGGTCTTTACCAAGGTAATGGCCGAAATGATGATTCTTCTTCGAAGAAAAGGCGTATTAATTATCCCTTACTTGGACGATCTCCTGATAAGGGCAAGGTCCAGGGAACAGTTAGAGGTCGGAGTAGCACTATCTCAGGTAGTGCTACGTCAGCACGGGTGGATTCTAAATATCCCAAAATCACAGCTGATTCCAACAACACGTCTACTGTTCCTAGGGATGATTCTGGACACAGTCCAGAAAAAGGTGTTTCTCCCGGAGGAGAAGGCCAGGGAGTTATCCGAGCTAGTCAGGAACCTCCTAAAACCAGGACAAGTGTCAGTGCATCAGTGCACGAGAGTCCTGGGAAAAATGGTGGCTTCTTACGAAGCGATTCCATTCGGAAGATTCCATGCAAGAACTTTTCAGTGGGATCTGCTGGACAAATGGTCCGGATCGCATCTTCAGATGCATCAGCGGATAACCCTATCTCCAAGGACAAGGGTATCTCTCCTGTGGTGGTTACAGAAGGCTCATCTTCTAGAGGGCCGCAGATTCGGCATTCAGGATTGGATGCTGGTAACCACGGATGCCAGCCTGAGAGGCTGGGGAGCAGTCACACAGGGAAGAAATTTCCAGGGCTTGTGGTCAAGCATGGAAACGTCTCTTCACATAAATATCCTAGAGCTAAGGGCCATTTACAATGCCCTAAGTCAAGCAAGGCCTCTGCTTCAGGGTCAACCGGTATTGATCCAGTCGGACAACAACATCACGGCTGTCGCCCACGTAAACAGACAGGGCGGCACAAGAAGCAGGAGGGCAATGGCAGAAGCTGCAAGGATTCTCCGCTGGGCGGAAAATCATGTGATAGCACTGTCAGCAGTGTTCATTCCGGGAGTGGACAACTGGGAAGCAGACTTCCTCAGCAGACACGACCTCCACCCGGGGGAGTGGGGACTTCATCCAGAAGTCTTCCAAGTGATTGTAAACCGTTGGGAAAAACCAAAGGTGGACATGATGGCGTCCCGTCTCAACAAGAAACTGGACAGATATTGCGCCAGGTCAAGGGACCCTCAGGCAATAGCGGTGGACGCTCTGGTAACTCCGTGGGTGTTCCAGTCGGTATATGTGTTCCCTCCTCTTCCTCTCATACCAAAAGTACTGAGAATCATAAGAAGGAGAGGAGTAAGAACGATACTCGTGGCTCCGGATTGGCCAAGAAGAACTTGGTACCCGGAGCTGCAAGAGATGCTCACGGAGGACCCGTGGCCTCTACCTCTAAGGAAGGACCTGCTCCAGCAGGGACCTTGTCTGTTCCAAGACTTACCGCAGCTGCGTTTGACGGCATGGCGGTTGAACGCCGGATCCTGAAGGAAAAAGGCATTCCAGATGAAGTCATCCCTACCCAGATCAAGGCCAGGAAGGATGTAACAGCAAAACATTATCATCGCATTTGGCGAAAATATGTTGCGTGGTGTGAGGCCAAGAAGGCCCCTACGGAGGAATTTCAACTGGGTCGTTTCCTACATTTCCTGCAAGCAGGATTGTCTATGGGCCTAAAATTAGGATCCATTAAGGTTCAAATTTCGGCCCTGTCGATCTTCTTCCAGAAAGAACTGGCTTCAGTGCCTGAAGTTCAGACGTTTGTCAAAGGGGTACTGCATATACAGCCTCCTTTTGTGCCTCCAGTGGCACCTTGGGATCTCAATGTAGTTTTAGGGTTTCTAAAATCACATTGGTTTGAACCACTTGCCACAGTGGATTTGAAATATCTCACATGGAAAGTGGTAATGCTGTTGGCCCTGGCTTCAGCCAGGCGCGTATCAGAATTGGCGGCTTTATCCTATAAAAGCCCTTACCTGATATTTAATTCGGATAGGGCGGAATTGAGGACTCGTCCTCAATTTCTCCCTAAGGTGGTTTCAGCGTTTCACATGAATCAACCTATTGTGGTACCTGTGGCTACTAGGGACTTGGAGGACTCCAAGTTGCTGGACGTAGTCAGGGCCCTGAAAATATATGTTTCCAGGACGGCTGGAGTCAGAAAATCTGACTCGCTGTTTATACTGTATGCACCCAACAAGCTGGGTGCTCCTGCTTCTAAGCAGACGATTGCTCGTTGGATTTGTAGTACAATTCAACTTGCACATTCTGTGGCAGGCCTGCCACAGCCAAAATCTGTAAAAGCCCATTCCACAAGGAAGGTGGGCTCATCTTGGGCGGCTGCCCGAGGGGTCTCGGCTTTACAACTTTGCCGAGCAGCTACTTGGTCAGGGGCAAACACGTTTGCTATATTCTACAAATTTGATACCCTGGCTGAGGAGGACCTGGAGTTCTCTCATTCGGTGCTGCAGAGTCATCCGCACTCTCCCGCCCGTTTGGGAGCTTTGGTATAATCCCCATGGTCCTTACGGAGTTCCCAGCATCCACTAGGACGTCAGAGAAAATAAGAATTTACTTACCGATAATTCTATTTCTCATAGTCCGTAGTGGATGCTGGGCGCCCATCCCAAGTGCGGATTGTCTGCAATACTTGTATATAGTTATTGTTACAAACAAATCGGGTTGTTTATTGTTGGAAGCCATCTTTTCAGAGGCTCCTACGGTTATCATACTGTTAACTGGGTTCAGATCACGAGTTGTACGGTGTGATTGGTGTGGCTGGTATGAGTCTTACCCGGGATTCAAGATCCTTCCTTATTATGTACGCTCGTCCGGGCACAGTATCTTAACTGAGGCTTGGAGGAGGGTCATAGGGGGAGGAGCCAGTGCACACCAGCTAGTCTAAAGCTTTTACTTTTTGTGCCCAGTCTCCTGCGGAGCCGCTATTCCTCATGGTCCTTACGGAGTTCCCAGCATCCACTACGGACTATGAGAAATAGAATTATCGGTAAGTAAATTCTTATTTTTCACTCGTGCATTGTAGATTGAGTAGAGAGGATTTGGCTACGTTCTCTGCCTGTAAAGCTCAATATCTGTGCTCAGTGTACTGTATTGTGGTGACCACCAGTATATTATAGCAGTACAGTACAGTAGGCCATTGCTGTATCTTGCAGCTCCGTGTCAGACTCAGTTTTAGTATCCTGATCAGTGCTCAATATCTGCTGCATTGTTGTGTGACCAGTATATACTATATAGTAGTACAGTGCAGCATTTTGGTTACCACCAGTATATAGTTGTACAGTAGGCCATTGCTGTATCTTGCAGCTCCGTGTCAGACTCAGTTCTAGTATCCTGATCAGTGCTCAATATCTGCTGCATTGTTGTGTGACTAGAATATACTATATAGTAGTACAGTGCAGCATTTTGGTGACCACCAGTATATAGTTGTACAGTACAGTAGGCCATTGCTGTATCTTGCAGCTCCGTGTCACTTCAAGTATCCATATCTGTGCTGCATTGTTGTGAGCAGTATATAGTAGTACAGTGCAGCATTTTGGTGACCACCAATATATAGCAGTACAGTACAGTAGGCCATTGCTGTATCTTGCAGCTCCGTGTCACTTCAAGTATCCATATCTGTGCTGCATTGTTGTGAGCACCAACAAGTATATAGTTGTACAGTACAGTAGGCCATTGCTGTATCTTGCAGCTCCGTGTCAGACTCAGTTCTAGTACCCTGATCAGTGCTCGATATCTGCTGCATTGTTGTGTGACTAGTATATACTATATCGTAGTACAGTGCAGCATTTTGGTGACCACCAGTATATATTTGTACAGTACAGTAGGTCATTGCTGTATCTTGCAGTTCCGTGTCAGACTCAGTTCTAGTACCCTGATCAGTGCTCGATATCTGCTGCATTGTTGTGTGACTAGTATATACTATATCGTAGTACAGTGCAGCATTTTGGTGACCACCAGTATATATTTGTACAGTACAGTAGGTCATTGCTGTATCTTGCAGTTCCGTGTCAGACTCAGTTCTAGTATCCTGATCAGTGCTCAATATCTGCTGCATTGTTGTGTGACCAGTATATACTATATAGTAGTACAGTGCAGCATTTTGGTTACCACCAGTATATAGTTGTACAGTAGGCCATTGCTGTATCTTGCAGCTCCGTGTCACTTCAAGTATCCATATCTGTGCTGCATTGTTGTGAGCAGTATATAGTAGTACAGTGCAGCATTTTGGTGACCACCAGTATATAGTTGTACAGTACAGTAGGCCATTGCTGTATCTTGCAGCTCCGTGTCACTTCAAGTATCCATATCTGTGCTGCATTGTTGTGAGCAGTATATAGTAGTACAGTGCAGCATTTTGGTGACCACCAGTATATATAGTAGTACAGTACAGTAGGCCATTGCTGTATCTTGCAGCTCCGTGTCACTTCAAGTATCCATATCTGTGCTGCATTGTTGTGAGCAGTATATAGTAGTACAGTGCAGCATTTTGGTGACCACCAGTATATATAGTAGTACAGTACAGTAGGCCATTGCTGTATCTTGCAGCTCCGTGTCACTTCTAGTATCCTGATCAGTGCTTAATATCTGTGCTCAGTGTCAGTGCTGCATTGTGGTGACCAGTATACTATAGTACAATAGTCCAGTGCTGTTCTCGCTGCTCAGTGTCAGTTCTCAGTAGTATCATCAGTGCTAAGTAAAATTAGTGATCAGTATAATCAGCGCTCAGTAAAATCAGTGCTCAGTAAAATCAGTGCTCAGTAAAATCAGTGATCAGTATAATCAGTGATCAGTATAATCAGTGATCAGTATAATCAGTGATCAGTATAACCAGTGAGCTATTAGACGTGCGCCCATTTTCCGCCATTAGTGCATTGGGATTTAGAAAATTTATGAAGTTATTGTGTCCCTGGTACAAAATCCCATCTAGATTCCACTTCACTAGGCAGGCGATAGTGAGATTTTACCAATTAATATCAGTGATTTATAATTATTAATTACAGTGATCTTGCCAAATAATTCCAGAGATTTTGTCATTTTCTTCCAGTGCTTTGGACCAATAATACCATTGATTAGAACGAATAATTCCTGTGATTTTGTCATTTTCTTCCAGTGATTTGGACCAATAATACCACTGATTAGAACGAATAATTCCTGTGATATTGAGGTGTTTGTGTCACTTAGCTTAGCCATCCAGCGACCACAGTTATTGAGGTTAATAATACTATAGGATCAAAATTACCCCCAAATTGTATGATTTAAGCTGTTTTTGAGGGTTTTTTGGAAAAAAAAACCACCCGAATCCAAAACACACCCGAATCCGACAAAATTTTTTAAGGGAGGTTTTGCCAAAACGCATCCGAATCCAAAACACGGCCGTGGAACCGAATCCAAAACCAAAACACAAAAAATTTCCGGTGCACATCTCAGGGTCAAACACTTTTGCTAAATTCTACAAGTTTGATACCCTGGCTGATGAGGACCTAGCGTTTGCTCAGTCGGTGCTGCAGAGTCATACGCACTCTCCCGCCCGATTGGATGCTTTGGTATAAACCCAATGGTCCTTACGGAGTCCCCAGCATCCTCTAGGACGTAAGAGAAAATAAGATTTTAAACCTACCGGTAAATCTATTTCTCCTAGTCCGTAGAGGATGCTGGGCGCCTGTCCCAGTCGGAAATTCTGCAAGACTTGTATATAGTTGTTGCTTACATAAGGGTTATGTTACAGTTGAAATCAGTTTTGGGCTCTTGCTCAGAGGGGCCGGGGGTACTATTCTCCGTTGTTTCTAGTCCCGAAACCGAATGGGTCCTCCCGGCCCATTCTCAACCTCAAGGCACTGAACAAGTTTGTGAAGGTTTCCAAGTTCCGTATGGAAACCCTTCGCTCTATAGTTCTGGCCTTGGAACCTGGGGACTACATGGTCTCCCTGGACATACAGGATGCTTACCTGCATATTCCTATAGCAGTGTCACATCGACAATACCTGAGGTTAGCTATTGGGAACCTCCATTACCAGTTTCGGGCGTTACCTTTTGGTTTAACAATGGCTCCGCGAGTCTTCACCAAAGTTATGGCGGTGATGACGGTGGTACTCTGCCGTCAAGGGGTCAGGATACTGCTGTATCTGGACGACTTGTTAATCCTGGCAAATTCCCCAGATCTTCTCCTGCGTCATCTGGATATGACGGTCCGGTTTCTACAAGCCCACGGGTGGCTCATCAACTGGAAGAAATCCTCCCTGGTCCCTGCTCAGAGCATGGTGCATCTGGGAGCGCTGTTGGACACTCACAACCAGAGGTTGTTCTTGTCTCAGGAGAAAGTCCTGAAACTTCAGGACAGGATTCGTTGCTTCCTTTCTCGCCCGCAAGTGTCGATACATTCGGCAATGCAGGTGCTGGGCCTCATGGAATCAGCATTCGACATGGTGGAGTATACTCAATTCCATTCTCGCCCCCTCCAGAAGCGAATTCTAGCCAAGTGGGATGGCCTGCCTCACCGGATCAGGTCTCAAATGATCTCTTTGACTCCGGAGGTCCGTCTGTCGCTGCTCTGGTGGCTCCAGGACCGACAATTGTGCAGAGGCCGTCCCTTCTGGATATCCAACTGGGTCCTGTTGACGACAGATGCCAGTCTAAGAGGTTGGGGCGCGGTGCTGGAGCAGTACTCCTTGCAGGGTCGGTGGACCAAGGAGGAATCTCTCCTCTCGATCAATATTCTGGAATTGCGGGCGGTCTTCAATGCGTTGAACCTAGCCCAGCATTTGATTCAGAACCGTCCTGTTCAAGTAGTCGGACAACGCCACCACAGTGGCTTACATAAATCATCAAGGCGGCACTCGAAGCCGTATAGCAATTAAGGAAGCCTCATGGATTCAACATTGGGCAGAACGCCATCTACCGGCAGTATCGGCAATATTCATTCCGGGAGTCCTGAATTGGGAAGCGGACTTTCTCAGTCGTCAGGACGTGCATGCCGGCGAGTGGGGCCTCCATCCAGAAGTGTTTCAACTCCTCGTGGAAAGGTGGGGTCTTCCAGATGTGGATCTGATGGCGTCTCGACACAATCACAAGGTTCCGGTCTTTGGAGCAAGGAGATCCTCAAGCAACATTCGTGGATGCGCTGGCAGTGCTGTGGAGGTTTCGGCTGCCGTACGTGTTCCCTCCGGTGTCACTCCTGCCCAGGGTAATTCGGAAGTTCAAGCAAGAAAAAGGAAATCTGCTTCTCATAGCTCCGGCGTGGCCCAGATGGCACTGGTTCTCAGACCTGCAAGGCCTATCGTCAGAGCGTCCACTTCTTCCACAACGCTCAGACCTCCTCGTTCAGGGCCCCTGTGTCTACCAGGACCTAGCCCGGCTGTCTTTGACGGCGTGGCTCTTGAAGCTTCCGTCTTAAGAGCTGAGGGTTTTTCTGAAGAGGTCATTAAAACTATGTTGCGGGCCCGGAAACCGGCCTCTGCTCGGATTTACCATTGGTTCTGGCATTCCTACTTTGTTTGGTGCGCATCTAACCATTATGACGCTTCCAAGTTTAGTACAGCCAAAGTTTTGGATTTTCTTCAGCAGGGCCTAGATTTAGGCCTGCATCTGGCCTCCCTCAAGGTTCATATTTCTGCCTTGTCGGTGTAGTTTCAGAGAAAAATTGCGACTTTACCTGATGTTCATACTTTCACTCAGGGTGTGTTGCGTATCCAACCTCCCTATGTCCCGCCTGTGGCTCCTTGGGACTTGTCGGTGGTTTTGGAGGCGTTGCAGGAGCCTCCATTTGAACCTCTTGGTTCAGCTGACCTTAAGTGGCTTTCCCTTAAGGTGGTGTTCTTGCTGGCTATTGCCTCTGCTAGAAGAGTGTCGGATTTGGGTGCCTTGTCTTGTAGTTCCCCATATCTGATTTTTCACCGTGACCGGGCGGTTCTTGGGACTCGTCCCGGATATTTACCTAAGGTGGTTTCTTCGTTCCACCTTAATCAGGAGATTGTGGTTCCAGCTTTTGTCTCTCCTGATTTGTCTCCCAAAGAGTGGTCTTTGGATGTGGTACGGGCTCTCCGTATCTATGTGAAGAGAACTGCTTCTATTCGAAAGTCTGATTCTCTCTTTGTTTTGTTTGGATTTCACAAACGTGGCTGGCCTGCTCACAAGCAGACCCTGGCCAGGTGGATCAGAATGGTGATTGCGCACGCTTATGTGAAGGCTGGTCTGTCAGCTCCTGTTCACATTACGGCCCATTCTACTCTGTCTGTTGGACATTCTTGGGCTGCTCAACGTGGTGCGACCGTTGCTCAATTGTGCAAGGCGGCTACGTGGTCCTCCGGGAACACGTTCATAAGGTTCTATGCCTTCGATACTGCCGCTTCCCAGGATGCTTCCTTTGGACGCCGGGTTCTTGTGCCCGCTACAGTGCGTCCCCTCCCATAAGGAACTGCTTTAGGACATCCCCATTGTCCAGACTTGTGGAGCCCAGTGTACCCCACTGCAGAAAATGAGTTTTATGGTAAGAACTTACTCTTGTTAAAACTCTTTCTGCGAGGTACACTTGGCTCCACAAGGCGCCCACCCTGACGCACTTAGCTTCTTTGGGTTGATATGGCATTAGCCGCTGACACTTCTCTTGTCGTGAGAGTGTGGTGTATGTGGCTACTAACCGTTGTCGTCTCTTTTCCTGCTACTGCATTGGGCTGGTTAACTAAACTGAGTTCCTGTGCTGGGAGGCGGGGTGATATAGGAGGCGGCGCTATGCATCTTGGGAAGAAGGTCAAAGCTTTGAGCCTGTTGGTGCCTCGGATCAAGATCCTACTCTACACCCCATTGTCCAGACTTGTGGAGCCCAGTGTACCTCGCAGAAAGAGTTTTAACAAGGGTAAGTTCTTACCATAAAACTCGTTATCCACTCACTGGTCATTTCTGGACTGGACTACTGTAATCTAATCCTACCTGGAATCCCTGACAAATACCTCTCTCAACTTCAATCTATCCTCAACAAGCAGGAAAAAGGTCTATATTATTTAATAAATAGAGCACAAAGACTTAAAGTGGTTAAATTGAATTTTCTGTATACAATTTTGCAGTACAATCGTATTCATATTTGTGATGTAGTTAATATGTCAATGTTTACAATGTTGACAATGAAATGTGGACATCAGAATGTCGAACATGGCACGCCGACACAGTAGTAATGTGATTTAAAGCATTCTAACCATGTCGGCATTAGAACTTTAAACCTGATACTTTACCACCACCATGTTTAAAGTTCTAATGCCCACACAGTTACAATGCTTTAATTCATATTGCTACTACATGCCATGTTCGACAATCCAATGTTCACATCTGTCAGTGTCGACATTGTGAACATCAACACTGCATACCGATCCTTCATTTTTGTTGTGAGCTAAGTGTTGTATATGGCATCCTTTATAAAAGTAAATGTTTTATGGAACATTTCACATAGTTGTGGAGATGAGGCTTTGAAACAGACTTTCAATCTTTCATCCAACACATAGGCCCCTTCTATTAATATCAAGCACATAATCGCACCAAACCTGTCCTGAAAGCAGCTGGAAATCCACTTGGCCATGACCGTTCGGAATGTCTGCTGATCTACCAGGATACCCTGATTATCTGGGTCCAACATCGTACGGAGTCTCTGGATACGATTTCCGTCACGGCTATTATCCGTCACACTATTCAAGTAATCAATTATCTGGGTCACCGATACCTTTCCTGCAAATGAAGTCACTCACGTTATAAGTATATAGCATTCCTCTATCCATATAAAGAATGGTGTCGAAGATAGGTAAAGAAATTAAATTCTGTTTTGCTGGACAAGAAATAAATGGTAGGACTGGATATTTTCCATATAATCAGGATAAATGTAAATATTACTGCAGGGCTTTTAAAGATATATTAGTCTTCACATTACTTTCTTGATCTGAATATACCCTCCTGCAACTTATCAACACAAGACAATCTTAACATATGGGCACACTGGCCAGCTGCACTGGGCACCGTGATTACTCGGGGTCTTTGAGCAGGGGCAAGATGGTCAGGGACTGCTACCTGGACTGGTACCTACGAGGTTTCTTGGGAGGAAGGTAGAGAATGCTGCCATGCGCTCTGATTATGAATTACACACAATTAGAGCAGCTACAGTAGGCAGCATTCACTACCTGCCTCCCAGCCTTCAGTCAGACAGTGAATCGCTGTCAGTATGCTAATTGGTGGATGGCTGGAGCAATCCACCAATCAGTGCCAGCAGCCATTCATTATATGCAGCATGTGGAGAGACGAAGTAGGACTGCAGGATGGGTAAGGTAAAAAGAAAAAAAAATATTCCTGTGAATGGGTAGCTAGAGACCCCAGTGCATTGTTTTGACCAGGGCCTATAAAGCCGTTAAGATAGCCCTGTCTATCCACATTACATTTCTATCAAGAAATCTTTATATATTTATCCACATGTGTTTACTTTTGTTTTCCTGGGATATAACATAAATATACTCACAAACCCACAATGACTGCACACATTGGGACCAATTCAGTATTGGTAGCTGTCATGTTTAAACGCAGAAAGGAGAATCACAAATTATATATGATCTAATGTGTGGTGATTACCTGCAGAAATAATCACCAATAATGATTTCAAGTGACTGTATATATATATAATTGTGTATTCTTTCAGCTTAGATGTGACAAAATGGCTTACAGGCAATGTCCTGCATTTGACCTCCATGCATCTAGGCTGTGTGTGAGAGAGAGTAGATTCTGTCTTACTGAAATCAACCCTTATCTACAGACCCTAAAGTTAGGGATGAAAGCAATGCTTGATGTGCAATGACAAGACCAGAGGTTATAAACCCTGATAAGAGGGAGATGTCCGGATCAATCACCTGATAGAAAGTAAAGGAATTCCACATGTTTAGATGACTAAGTCACTAAACTTCCTGGCTAGTCATAAAACCATCCAGGGGCGACAAGGTACAGATCATCACAGACTCCACTATCTTTGAAAGAGATTCCAATTCTTTGGGCTACACCCACTGCTCCCTGCCTGTTGCCAAGCACCAACAGTATGTAAAAATTGTGTATGTTTAGTGTCCAGCAGGGAAGTGGTTAAAAATCCCAAGGGTGGGGGCTGCTGCAGCTGAGGGCCATATCTCTCCATCTCACTGGGACAGAGAGGGCATTTCTTGGGGACTCAACTAAATGTTGGAAATGACCAGGGCTATTCTGTGAAACTCCCTCACAACAGAAGTTCGTTTGAGTAAGTGAGTTAGGTTTTCTGTATTTTTATTTATTTTCATTTATTGAGATCATACCATAAACTGTGTCTGTTTTTTTTAAATATTCTTAATAATCTTTGTAACACCTTTTTGTAACTAAAGCTCTGAAGTATTCTTGGAATTAAAACTCAAAATTCTAGTCCTGATTCTGTGATACTTGTGAACCAAGACCTCGTGTGGCCGACATCTACCTACTTTTCTAAGTATTACAGTGTGTGTGTGTGACAGGTAGAAGCGAAGACTACCTTTCGTTTAGATGCTAAATCCCTCTTGCTGGTGGCAGCTAAGGTGTTTGATTAATCCCGTGTGTCCAAAGTGGCCCCCACATCACATGTGGCAATTCTCAAATTGGCGTATTTGTGGAATTGGCCGGCAGCGTCGTGACAGGAGCAAAGCAAAAAAACTAGGCAAAATCATGTTGCACCACAGAAGGTACAGATATAAAATGTTGCAGGGGGAACACTAGTAGATGAGGAGGATCAGAGAGACAGCTGGGTCACGGTTAGAAGGAAGAAGAGGGGGAGAGGGAGACAGGACATCTCTGATCTGCCAAACCCCAACAAATTTGCCCGATTGGATGAAGATTTTGGGGAGGACAGTGAAGAAATGACGGAACCGGAGGTGACTATTCCCTCTAGCAACCAGAAGATCGGTCCCTCTGGTGCAGATGGGAAAAAAGGTAGTGAGGCACCTAGTCAGATTGTGGTGGTAGGGGATTCTATTATCAGGAGGACAGACAGGGCAATCTGCTACTGGGACCATGATTGCCGTACAGTCTGTTGTCTTCTGGGTGCTCGGGTATGGAACATCGCGGACCGGGTAGATAGATTGTTGGGAGGGGCTGGTAAAGACCCGGCGGTCTTGGTGCATGTTAGCACCAATGACAAAGTTAGTGGTAGGTGGGATGTCCTTAAGAAAGACTATAGGGAATTAGGCAAGAAACTTAAGGCAAGGACATCTAGGGTAATATTCTCTGAAATATTACCAGTGCCATGCACTAGCCCAGGTAAGCAGAGGGAGATTAGGGAGGTAAATGTGTGGCTTAGAGATTGATGTAGGAAGGAAGGGTTTGTGTTCTTGGAACACTGGGCGGACTTCTCAGTCAGGCACCATCTTTTTTGTCGTGATGGATTGCACCTGAATGAGGAAGCGGCTGCGGTGCTGGGGGCAGGATGGTTAGAGGGTTGGAAGAGCTTTTAAACTAGAAGCCTGGGGGGGAAGGTTTAGCTAGAAGCTACGTGTCAAAAAGTGAGAATAGTAAAGATGGGGGTAGTGATCAATTTGGGGGAGTAGTAGGGGGGGAGTGAAAGTTCAGCCAGCAAGGGCAAAGGTATTTGAATGGGTATTGGCACAGGATCTACTGACACAGGTATTGCCCAAGATATTCCCAATTTATTACTTAATGATGATTAGGATTTATTAATTAATGATGATTATGGCTCAACAACATGTTTTATAGAAAATGTTAGGTCAAATAGAGATAGTAAAGAGGAGGGTTGTATTAATTATGATGGGGTGGAAAGGGAGGGAGGAAAATAACAGTTGGTAAGGGTAGTTCTAGAAAGACACTTGTAAATATAGATAAGATACCATTAAAACAAACGGGCAGGGGAAATACTAAGTTAAAATGTATGCTTGCGAACGCAAGAAGCCTATCAGGTAAAATAGGGGAATTGGAATGGCTTGCATCAAAGTATCAGTAAGATATTATAGGTATACAGAAACATGATGGGACAACTCTCATGACTGGGCTGCGTATTTGGAGGGATATTCTCTTTTCAGGAGGGATAGGGCTACCAAAAGGGGAGGAGGGGTATGTCTCTTTGTTAAATCCTCTCTTGAACCAAACTTAATAGATGTAATTTATGAGGGGACTGGGGATAACGTGGAGTCGCTATGGGTTGATATCACTAGTGGGGGCACTGATGCAAAGAAACTAGTCATTGGCATGTGCTATAAGCAACCAGGTATTAGCATACATGAGGAGGAACAACTCTTACAGCAAATAGAAAAAGCTGCGGGAATGGGGGACATTTTATTTATTTATTATTTATTACCAGTTACTTATATAGTGCACACATATTCCGCAGCGCTTTACAGAGATATGTTTGGCCATTCACATCAGTCCCTGCTCCAGTGGAGCTTACACTCTATATTCCCTATCACATGTTCACGCACACACATTCACACTAGGGTTAATTTTTTTGGGAGCCAATATACCTACCAGTATATTTTTGGATTGTGGGAGGAAACCGGAGTACCCGGAGGAAACCCACGCAAGCACGGGGAGAATATACAAACTCCACACAGTTAGGGCCATGGTAGGAATTGAACCCATGACCTCAGTGCTGTGAGGCAGTAATGCTAACCGTTACACCATCCGTACTGCCCATCCTAGTGTTAGGGGATTTTAACTATCCTGATATTAATTGGAGTAACGATTCATGTGTAAAAACTAGGAGCAGCAGATTCTTAAATACATTAAAGAATCAATATTTGACTCAATTAGTAGAGGACCCAACTAGAGGTAAAACTATTCTGGACCTAGTTATTACCAATAATGTGGACATTATATCAAACATTAGTTTGGGGAGATCTTGGGAAATAGTGATCACTATATGATCACATTCGACATCAGTTTCAAGAAACATACCTATAAGGGATCCACCAAAAAATTTAACTTTAATAAAGCTAACTTCAATATGCTAAGACGGGCCCTAAACGACATTGACTAGGAAGTTTTGTTTCAAGGTAAAGACACATCGGAAATGTGGGATGCTTTAAAAGGGTTGCTTGATAGCAATATCCACAAATTCATTCCCATGAGCCGTAAACGCAGGAGTACTAAACACAAACCAATGTGGCTTAACAAGGAGGTCAAAGTAGCAATGGCTAAAAAGAGGCGTGCTTTCAAAACATTTAAATCCAATGGTGGGGAGGAGTCATTCCTGTATTATAAGGAATGCAACAAAAGACGCAAAAAAGTAATAAGAGCAGCTAAAATTTTAAACAAAAAGCAAATTGCTATAGAGAGTAAAACCAACCCTAACATAGTAAAATGTTAAAGAAGGAGAGCGTAGGGCCATTAAAAAATGAACTGGGAGCTTGGTTAACGACAACAAAATAAAAGCGGAAATACTGAACAATTTTTTTCCCCGTAGTATTAACCAGGGAGGATTAGACATTAAGAGTAGTGCATAAAGATATTGACAATAATAACTCTTGGCTTGATGCTCTTTTAAGTGAGGAAATAGTCCTGGAGAGACTAAGCAATATAAAGATTAATAAATCACCAGGCCCTGATGGCATTCATCCGAGGGTTATTATGTAGCTTAGGTCACAGCTAGCAAAACCCCTATACTTGATTTTCTATAGTTCTATTAGATCAGGCAAGGTACCAAAGGATTGGCGCATAGCTTAGGTAGTGCCCTTATTTAAAAAGGGAACTAAAGATAATCCTGGTAACTATAGACCAGATAGTTTAACCTCTATAGTGGGTGAAATATTGGAAGGAATTTTGAGGGATAGCATAGAGAATTATCTGCATACTACTATAATTATTAGCAAAAGTCAGCATGGGTTTGTAAGGGGCAGATCATGGCAAACTAACTTAATTAGCTTCTACGAGGAGGTGAGTGAGAAGCTTGACCAGGGAAAAGCAGTGGATGTGGTCTATTTAGATTTTGCAAAAGCCTTCGATACAGTGCCTCACGGGAGACTGGTCATCAAATTAAGGGAACTTGGCCTAGGATATATTATTTGTACATGGATAAGTAATTGGCTGGATAACAGAGTACAATGTGTAGTGGTCAATGGGATGTTCTCTAGCTGGGAACCAGTAGTCAGCGGAATACCGCAAGGGTCCATACTTGGCCCGCTACTGTTCAATATATTTAGCAATGATCTAGGAATAGGCTTGGAAAGCACAGTGTTAATCTTTGCAGATGATACTAAACTGTGTAAGGAAATTAATTCAGAAAGTGATGTGAATTGGACAAATTTCTAACTGGAAAAAGTATCCAGGGCTATAGCTTTTAACATAGTGACAATTATATATCTGGGATTGGTAAGAACCATAGTTGTCAATTGATACTAAACCGTTACTTCAGCATGTGCACAGCTGATCACAAAAATAAGAATTTACTTACCGATAATTCTATTTCTCGTAGTCCGTAGTGGATGCTGGGGACTCCGTAAGGACAATGGGGGGGATAGCGGCTCCGCAGGAGACTGGGCACAAAAGTAAAGCTTTAGAACTACCTGGTGTGCACTGGCTCCTCCCCCTATGACCCTCCTCCAAGCCTCAGTTAGGATACTGTGCCCGGACGAGCGTACACAATAAGGAAGGATTTTGAATCCCGGGTAAGACTCATACCAGCCACACCAATCACACCGTATAACTCGTGATCTAAACCCAGTTAACAGCATGATAACAGAGGAGCCTCTAGAAAAGATGGCTCACTACAGCAATAACCCGATTTTTTGGTAACAATAACTATGTACCAGTATTGCAGACAATCCGCACTTGGGATGGGCGCCCAGCATCCACTACGGACTACGAGAAATAGAATTATCGGTAAGTAAATTCTTATTTTCTCTAACGTCCTAAGTGGATGCTGGGGACTCCGTAAGGACCATGGGGATTATACCAAAGCTCCCAAACGGGCGGGAGAGTGCGGATGACTCTGCAGCACCAAATGAGAGAACTCCAGGTCCTCCTCAGCCAGGGTATCAATTTTGTAGAATTTTACAAACGTATTTGCTCCTGACCAAGTAGCTGCTCGGCAAAGTTGTAAAGCCGAGACCCCTCGGGCAGCCGCCCAAGATGAGCCCACCTTCCTTGTGGAATGGGCTTTTACAGATTTTGGCTGTGGCAGGCCTGCCACAGAATGTGCAAGCTGAATTGTACTACAAATCCAACGAGCAATAGTCTGCTTAGAAGCAGGAGCACCCAGCTTGTTGGGTGCATACAGAATAAACAACGAGTCAGATTTTCTGACTCCAGCCATCCTGGAAACCTATATTTCCAGGGCTCTGACAACGTCTAGCAACTTGGAGTCCTCCAAGTCCCTAGTAGCCGCAGGCACCACAATAGGTTGATTCAGGTGAAACGCTGAAAACCACCTTAGGGAGAAACTGAGGACAAGTCCTCAATTCCGCCCTGTCCGAATGGAAAATCAGATGAGGGCTTTTACCGGATAAAGCCTCCAATTCTGACACGCACCTGGCCCAGGCCAGGGCCAACAGCATGACCACTTTCCATGTGAGATATTTTAACTCCACATATTTAAGTGGTTCAAACCAATGTGACTTTTGGAACCCAAAAACTACATTTAGATCCCAAGGTGCCACTGGAGGCACAAAAGGAGGCTGTATATACAGTACCCCTTTCACAAACGTCTGAACTTCAGGGACTGAAGCTAGTTCTTTTTGGAAGAAAATTGACAGGGCCGAAATTTGAACCTTAATGGACCCCCATTTCAGGCCCATAGACACTCCTGTTTTCAGGAAATGTAGGAATCGACCTAGTTGAAAATTCCTCCGTCGGGGCCTTACTGGCCTCGCACCACGCAACATTTTCGCCAAATGCGGTGATAATGTTTTGCGGTTATATCTTTCCTGGCTTTGATCAGGATAGGGATGACTTCATCCGGAATGCCTTTTTCCTTCAGGATCCGGCGTTCAACCGCCCTGCCGTTAAACGCAGCCGTGGTAAGTCTTGGAACAGACAGGGTCCTTGCTGGAGCAGGTCCCTTCTTAGAGGTAGAGGCCACGGATCCTCCGTGAGCATCTCTTGAAGTTCCGGTTACCAAGTCCTTCTTGGCCAATCCGGAGCCACGAATATAGTGCTTACTCCTCTCCATCTTATAATTCTCAGTACCTTGGTTATGAGAGGCAGAGGAGGGAACACATACACTGACTGGTACACCCACTGTGTTACCAGAGCGACTACAGCTATTGCCTGAGGGTCCCTTGACCTGGCGCAATACTTGTCGAGTTTTATAAACATGTGGAAGACTTCTGGGTGACGTCCCCACTCTCCCGGGTGGAGGTCGTGTCTGCTGAGGAAGTCTGCTTCCCAGTTGTCCACTCCCGGAATGAATACTGCTGACAGTGCTATCATATGATTTTCCGCCCAGCTAAGAATCCTTGCAGCTTCTGCCATTGCCCTTCTGCTTCTTGTGTCACCCTGTCTGTTTACGTGGGTGACTGCCGTGATGTTGTCCGAATGGATCAACTCCGGGTGACCTTGAAGCAGAGGTCTTGCTGAGCTTAGAGCATTGTAAATGGCCCTTAGCTTCAGGATATTTATGTGAAGTGATGTCTCCAGGCTTGACCATAAGCTCTGGAAATTCCTTCCCTGTGTGACTGCTCCCCAGCCTCGCAGGCTGGCATCCGTGGTCACCAGGACCCAGTCCTGAATGTGCGGCCCTCTAGAAGATGAGCACTCTGCAACCACCACAGGAGAGACACCCTTGTGCTTGGTGACAGGGTTATCCGCTGATGCATCTGAAGATGCGACCCAGACCATTTGTCCAGCAGGTCCCACTGGAAAGTTCTTGCGTGGAATCTGCCGCATGGGATTGCTTCATAGGAAGCCACCATTTTTCCCAGAACCATTTCATTGATGTACTGAGACTTGGCTCGGTTATAGGAGGTTCCCGACTAGCTCGGATAACTCCCTGACTTTCTCCTCCGGGAGAAACACCTTTTTCTGAACTGTGTCCAGGATCATCCCTAAGAACAGAAGACGAGTCGTCGGAATCAGCTGCGATTTTGGAATATTGAGAATCCAATCGTGCTGCCGCAACACTACCTGAGATAGTGCTACACCGACCTCCAACTGTTCCCTGGATCTTACCCTTATCAGGGAATCGTCCAAGTAAGGGATAACTAAAATTCCCTTCCTTCGAAGGAATATCATCATTTCGGCCATTACCTTGGTAAAGACCCGGGGTGCCGTGGACCATCCATACGGCAGCGTCTGAACTGATAGTGACAGTTCTGTACCATAAACCTGAGGTACCCTTGGTGAGAAGGGTAAATTGGGACATGAAGGTAAGCATCCTTGATGTCCCGAGACATCATGTAGTCCCCTTCTTCCAGGTTCGCAATCACTGCTCTGAGTGACTCAATCTTGAATTTGAACCTCTGTATGTAAGTGTTCAAAGATTTTAGATTTAGAATCGGTCTCACCGAGCCGTCCGGCTTCGGTACCACAACAGTGTGGAATAATACCCCGTTCCCTGTTGCAGGAGGGGTACCTTGATTATCACCTGCTGGGAATACAGCTTGTGAATGGCTTCCAAAAGTGTCTCCCTGTCAGAAGGAGACATTGGTAAAGCCGACTTTAGGAAACGGCGAGGGGGAGACGTCTCGAATTCCAATTTGTACCCCTGAGATATCACCTGAAGGATCCAGGGGTCTACTTGCGAGTGAGCCCACTGCGCGCTGAAATTCATTGAGACGGGCCACCACCATGCCTGATTCTGCTTGTAAAGCCCCAGCGTCATACTGAGGGCTTGGCAGAGGCGGGAGAGGGTTTCTGTTCCTGGGAACTGGCTGATTTCTGCAGCCTTTTTCCTCTCCCTCTGTCACGGGGCAGAAATAAAGAACCTTTTGCCCGCTTGCCCACGCAAAGACTGCGCCTGATAATACGGCGTCTTCTCATGTTGAGAGGCGACCTGGGGTACAAACGTGGATTTCCCAGCTGTTGCCGTGGCCACCAGGTCTGAAAGACCGACCCCAAATAACTCCTCCCCTTAATAAGGCAATACTTCCAAATGCCGTTTGGAATCCGCATCACCTGACCACTGTCGTGTCCATAACCCTCTACTGGTTGAAATGGACAACGCACTTAGACTTGATGCCAGTCGGCAAATATTCCGCTGTGCATCACGCATATATAGAAATGCATCTTTTAAATGCTCTATAGGCAATAATATACTGTCCCTATCTAGGGTATCAATATTTTCAGTCAGGGAATCCGACCACGCCAACCCAGCACTGCACATCCAGGCTGAGGCGATTGCTGGTCGCAGTATAACACCAGTATGTGTGTAACTACCTTTTAGGATGCCCTCCTGCTTTCTATCAGCAGGATCCTTAAGGGCGGCCAGGAGAGGGTAGAGCCCTTGTTCTTACAAGCGTGTGAGCGCTTTATCCACCCTAGGGGGTGTTTCCCAACGCACCCCAACCTCTGGTTGAAAGGATATAATGCCAATAACATTTTAGAAATTATCAGTTGTTATCGGGGGAAAACCACGCATCATCACACACCTCATTTAATTTCTCAGATTCAGGAAAACTACAGGTAGTTTTTCCTCACCGAACATAATACCCCTTTTTGGTGGTACTCGTATTATCAGAAATGTGTAAAACATTTTTCATTGCCTCAATCATGTAACGTGTGGCCCTACTGGAAGTCACATTTGTCTCTTCACCGTCGACACTGGAGTCAGTATCCGTGTCGGCGTCTATATCTGCCATCTGAGGTAACGGGCGCTTTAGAGCCCCTGACGGCCTATGAGACGTCTGGACAGGCACAAACTGAGTAGCCGGCTGTCTCATGTCAACCACTGTCTTTTATACAGAGCTGACACTGTTACGTAATTCCTTCCAACAGTTCATCCACTCAGGTGTCGACCCCCTAGGGGGTGACATCACTATTACAGGCAATCTGTTCCGTCTCCACATCATTTTTCTCCTCATACATGTCGACACAAACGTACCGACATACAGCACACACACAGGGAATGCTCTGATAGAGGACAGGACCCCACTAGCCCTTTGGGGAGACAGAGGGAGAGTTTGCCAGCACACACCAGAGCGCTATATATATACAGGGATAACCTTATACAGGTTGAGTATCCCTTATCCAAAATGCTTGGGACCAGAGGTATTTTGGATATCGGATTTTTCCGTATTTTGGAATAATTGCATACCATAAAGAGATATCATGGCGATGGGGCCTAAATCTAAGCACAGAATGCATTTATGTTACATACACACCTTATACACACAGCCTGAAGGTCATTTTAGCCAATATTTTTTATAACTTTGTGCATTAAACAAAGTGTGTGTACATTCACACAATTCATTTATGTTTCATATACACCTTATACACACAGCCTGAAGGTCATTTAATACAATATTTTTAATAACTTTGTGCATTAAACAAAGTTTGTGTACATTGAGCCATCAAAAAACAAAGGTTTCACTATCTCACTCTCACTCAAAAAAGTCCGTATTTCGGAATATTCCGTATTTCGGAATATTTGGATATGGGATACTCAACCTGTATAAGTGTTTTTCCCCTTATAGCTGCTGTATCTTTAATACTGCGCGTAATTAGTGCCCCCCCTCTCTTTTTTAACCCATTCTGTAGTGTAGTGACTGCAGGGGAGAGCCAGGGAGCTTCCCTCCAACGGAGCTGTGAGGGAAAATGGCGCCAGTGTGCTGAGGAGATAGGCTCCGCCCCCTTATCGGCGGCCTTATCTCCCGTTTTTCTATGTATTCTGGCAGGGGTTAAATGCATCCATATAGCCCAGGAGCTATATGTGATGCATTTTTTGCCATCCAAGGTGTTTTTATTGCGTCTCAGGGCGCCCCCCCCCCAGCGCCCTGCACCCTCAGTGACCGGAGTGTGTAGTGTGCTGAGAGCAATGGCGCACAGCTGCAGTGCTGTGCGCTACCTTGTTGAAGACAGGACGTCTTCTGCCGCCGATTTTCCGGACCTCTTCTGTCTTCTGGCTCTGTAAGGGGGCCGGCGGCGCGGCTCTGGGACCCATCCATGGCTGGGCCTGTGATCGTCCCTCTGGAGCTAATGTCCAGTAGCCTAAGAAGCCCAATCCACTCTGCACGCAGGTGAGTTCGCTTCTTCTCCCCTTAGTCCCTCGATGCAGTGAGCCTGTTGCCAGCAGGTCTCACTGAAAATAAAAAACCTAAAACTAAACTTTTCACTAAGCAGCTCAGGAGAGCCACCTAGTGTGCACCCTTCTCGTTCGGGCACAAAAATCTAACTGAGGCTTGGAGGAGGGTCATAGGGGGAGGAGCCAGTGCACACCAGGTAGTTCTAAAGCTTTACTTTTGTGCCCAGTCTCCTGCGGAGCCGCTATCCTCCCCATGGTCCTTACGGAGTCCCCAGCATCCACTTAGGACGTTAGAGAAATACAGGTTAAACCCGATGGGCATTTTGCCTCTTTTCAACCTCACTATGTAACTACAGTATGTAAATGTGGAAGGCACGTGTTCTATCTCAAATCTAAATTGTAGTGTAAAACTAAAGCTCCCCCCACCTGTCACTTATTGGTCTTCAGTAGGAAAACCTAGCAATGTCTGACTGCCATTTAAAGTAAGGCACAATGAAGGTAAGACCTTAAAACAGGGCCATAACTAGGTGTGTGCGAATGGTGCGTTGCACACAGCGCAGAGCCCTGTGGGGTGGCACCGTCACTACCGTCCCAACTCTGTTTCTCCTTCTACTCCTTGTCCTGCTTTCAAGTTAAGGCTTGATGTGCTGCATCTCTCTCCTCCCTGTTCTGCCTTCTCTTCCTCCCTGTGTCCTGACAGCACATGGA
The DNA here is from genome assembly GCF_028390025.1 of Pseudophryne corroboree. NCBI lineage: Eukaryota > Metazoa > Chordata > Amphibia > Anura > Myobatrachidae > Pseudophryne > Pseudophryne corroboree. The sequence continues at coordinate 155,399,566 of NC_086453.1, read as the reverse complement.
CTCTACATAACACCTCCCATTTGTGCCAACGAGTAGTACTGCACTTCTGACAGGCGGCAGTGAAGGAGGTAAGCTTCGGTTGTGAGAGGTCATCCATCACACAGCTCCATCCTCCTTCACTCACTAGCAGTGACAGCTGAGCTTAGTGCCTCCATGCTGCAGATCTCCGGACACGGCACATGCAGGTGTAGGTGTAGTTCGTCAGTAATATTGGTCCCTGGGGAGCTCTATATTGTAACAGGCACAGGGACAATACCACACAGACACAAACGGAGTGAGAGGGGTCAATTGCACACTTCGTATCAATTTAACCTTTTCAATGCACTTTATAGTACTGAGTGAAACATGCAGTCCAGAGTTTGCTGGTCTTTTCTGAAGGTATTTGAGTTTGAATTAAGCTGCTATGGACTCTAAACTACAATTAATAACTTTTTGCTTACTAACCTAACATCGGCTGGATGAATCACTATACAGTTGCTAAATACTGCTATTTACTAACTATATTGGACTGACATACTGTATGTTGCTAATTAGACCTTGTTTGATTTTGAAACCACAGATTAATTTATTCTAATTCAATGCATTCACTTTGTATGAATATAGTTTGTATACTTCCTGTATGTGGTTTTCTCTTACGTCCTAGAGGATGCTGGGGTCCATTTAGTACCATGGGGTATAGACGGGTCCTTTGGGAGCCACTGGTACTTTAAGAGTTTAATAGTGTGGGCTGGCCCCTCCCTCTATGCCCCTCCTATCAGACTCAGTTTAGAAAATGTGCCCAGAGGAGCTGGTCACAGCTAGGGGAGCTCCTAGGTGATTTCTTAGTTTCTTTGTTTTAATAGAGTAAATTAGGTTACAGGGAGGCTGCTGGCAACAGCCTCCCTGCTTTGTGGGACTTAGGGGTGGGAGTAGGAACCAAGTCTTGAAGTTAATGGTTCTCTATCTCCGCTGACAGGACACTGAGCTCCTGAGGGTGCTGATCGCAAGCCCACGAGGCGACTGCTCACTCCCGTAGCACGGCCATCACCCCCTAACAGAGCCAGAAGAAAGAAGAGTGGTGAGGACAGTGCCGGCGGCCCGGTTAGAGGGTCGCCGGCTGAAATGGCGGCACAAGGGAGAGAGCGCAGCTCTGACAGGCTGCGCTCCATGAAGGCTCAGCAACACACAGTGTAGGCGCTTTGAGGGGCATCCTAAGCCAGCGCAATAACCCTACACTGGTCAAGCAGCTAACAGGGGCTAATGCCGCTGTTAGCATTAAAATCCTCAGGCCAGTATAAACAAATTGTGCGGGAAGCCATGCGCCATTATAGGGGGCAGGGCTTCTCCTCAGAGCAGATCCAGCACTCACCAGCTCCATTTTATTCCCACAGATCATAGGAACAGGATGCTGACAGGGAGCGCTGCCCCCCACATAACTCCAGATATCCTCTGCGGTACCAGGGTGTGATAGACAGGGGGTAGTGGGATTACAGTACTAGTTACCCTATTAAGGTTAATTAGTCAGCGTCGGGCTTTTATCATAATAACTGCCTACAGGGGCGCTGTGTGGCTGGCTCCTTATACTCTGTGACTCTCTGAAGGTACTTTGGGGGAAACTGTGTCTGACATTTTCCTGTGTGTGTGTATCCACTTAACCATGTCTAAGGACTCTGTGTCCTGTGCTGCAGAGTGTGTATCTTCTCCTGAGGAATATATTCCATGTACTCAGGACTGCAATGTGCTTTCACAGCCTTCTGAATCCGAACCTCCCTGGGTGAATTCTTTAACGGGAATGATATCCCAGATTTCAACAAGGATGTCACATACTGAGAGAGACGCGCAGTTTTTGAGAAAATTTGTAGAGGGTTTGAAGTATTCAGCCTCCACTACTTCCTCAAATACCCCACCTACGTACCCACGAAAAAATGTACACTTGCCCAGATAATGCAAGTTGACACTGATACTGACTCTGATACAGGGGACGGTGATGAGGACATGCAGGGGGGAGATTCATCCCTTGCTAAAGGGGTGCAGCTAATGATTGAAGCCATTAGGGATGTTTCACATATTTCTGAGGAGGTACCTGAACAAGTGGAGGAATCTTATTTTACAGAAAATAGGAAATCCTCACTTACCTTCCCTGCTTCTAAGGAGTTAAACTCTTTATTTGAAAAATCCTGGGAAAACCCAGAGAAAAAAATTCCAGATCCCTAAAAGAATTCTCATTGCTTTCCCATTCCCTGAAGAGGATAGAAAGAAGTGGGAAAACCCACCTATAGTAGACGCTTCTGTATCTAGGTTATCTAAAAAGGTGGTTTTACCTGACCCTGGTTGAACTGCCTTAAAAGAGCCGGCTGACCGCAAGATTGAGACTACGCTCAAATCTCTATATACAGCTACTGGCGGAGCCTTAAGGCCCACTATTGCTTGTGCGTGGATTTCTAAAGCCATAGTAAAGTAGTCAGGCACATTACTAGAGGACTTAGATACTATGGATAGCAGTGACATTAAATTGTTTTTGCATCACATACAGGATTCTGCAGGTTTCATGATGGAGCCCATGAAGTACCTTGGTATGCTGAATGCAAGTGCTACTTCCATGGTGGTCTCGGCGCGCAGAGGACTCTGGCGACGCCAATGGAAGTAGCGGATGCAGAATCCAAGAAAAGTGTGGAGAACCTACCCTTCACAGGTCAGGCTCTGTTTGGGACGCATTGGATGCGTGGATCTCCGTGGCAACTGCGGGTAAGTCAACTTTTCTTCCCTCAGCAGCACCACAGACTAGGAAATCTTATCCTACGTCTACACTGCAGTACTTTCGGACCGCAAAATGTAAAATACCCAAATCCCCTTCCACCTTCTTTAGGGGTGGTCGGGGGAAAATCCAGAAAACCTGCACCAACAGGTTATCAGGAACAGAAACCAGGTTCTGCTTCCTCAAAATCTTCAGCATGACGGTGGACCTCCCAGCCTGGGGATCGGGCAGGTGGGAGCGAGACTAAAAGATTTCAGTCACATCTGGGCGTCATCATGCCCAGACCCCTGGGTAAAAGATATTGTTGCCCATGGGGTACAGACTGGAGTTTCAAGAACTCCCACCTCACAGATTCTTCAAATCAGGCTTACCAGCTTCGTTGACAGTAAGTGCTATCCTACAGGAAGTCATTCAAATATTGGTCCAAACAAATGTTATTGTTCCAGTTCCACCTCACCTAAAACACAAGGGTTATTGCTCAAACCTGTTTGTGGTATCGAAACCGGATGTTTCGGTAAGGCCGATATTAAACCTAAAGTCATTGAACCCCTACTTGAGGAAATTCAAATTCAAGATGGAGTCTCTGAGAGCGGTGGTCTCAGGGCTGGAGGACGGGGAATTCCTAGTATCCCTAGATATCAAGGATGCATGCCTTCACATTCCGATCTGACCGCCTCACCAGGCTTATCTCAGATTTGCGCTACTGGACTGTCACTATCAGTTCCAGGCACTGCCTTTTGGCCTCTCCACAGCACAGAGGGTGTTCACCAAGGTCATGGCAGAGATGATGCTACTCCTCCGAAGGCAGGGAGCTAATGTAATTCCATATCTGGATGATCTGCTAATAAAAGCATCTTCCAGGGAGAGGTTGCTGCAGAGTATTGCTCACTCAGCTCGACTACTCCAGGATCATGGGTGGATCCTGAACCTTCCAAAGTCACATTTGGAGCCGACAAGGAGACTGCCCTTCCTGGGGATGATACTCAACACGGAAGTGCAGAGGATGTTTCTACCGGTGGAAAAAGGCATTGGTGATCCAATCAATGGTTCGGGATGTCCTGAAGCCAGCCCGGGTATCGGTTCATCAGTGCATTCGCCTTCTGGGGAAGATAGTAGCCTCCTACGAGGCTCTACAGTACGGACGATTCTATGCGAGGTCCTTCCAACTGGATCTCCTAGACCAGGCTTTTTCAACCAGTGTGCCATGGCACACTAGTGTGTCGCGAGCAGTTGCAAGGTGTGCCGTGGAGCCAGAGCAGTTTCCTGCACCTTCAGAGTGAACTGTTGGCCCGGGCTCTTCTTAGAGGATTAGTCGTGCTGATATCATAGGTCACGGCCGCCACGTTTCACTACCCAGCCAGCCCACCCGCCTGCATACACATCTTCCAGGTCCTGCCTGCATACACAGCTTTCCTTGCCAACCCACATCCACACCTGCGTGACTGCCCGCTGCTCAGTATTCGCAGCACTCCACTATGAACAACTCCAGGAAGGAGGATAGCTGACCAGTAGGGGCTAATATTTGTTATTTTATTTCTCCTGTGGGGAACAATAGGATTTATGTGGGGAGAATAAGGATTTATGGGGGGAACAATGTGAATAATTCATGTGGGGAGCAATAGGATTTATGTGGGGAGAAATGTGATTGATTTATGTGTGAGCAACATGATTTATGTGGGGAGCAATAGGATTTATGTGTGGAGAAATGTGATTGATTTATGTGATAGCAACATGATTTATGTGGGGAGCAATGTAATTGATTTATGTGGGGAGCAATAGGATGTATGTATTGAGCAACATGATTTATGGGGGGAGCAATAGGATTTATGTGGGGAGCAATAGGATTTACGTTTTGAGCAACATGATTTATGTGGGGAGCAATGCGATTGTTTTCTCTGTGTAGGCCAATGTATGTGTGGATTTTTTTCACTGTGAGTGCCAACGTGTGTGTGTTGTTGTTTTTTTGTGGGGAAATTATGGTGTGCCTTGGCAATTGTAAAATATTGTTTGGTGTGCCACGAGTTAAAAAAAAAAAGGTTGAAAATCACTGTCCTAGACAAATGGTCGGGATCACATCTGCACATGCACCAGCGGATACGCCTGTCGCCGAAATCCAGAATTTCACTCCTCTGGTGGCTGCAAACTTCTCACCTACTCGAGGGCTGCAGGTTCAGGATTCAGAATTGGATCCTTCTAACCACGGATGCAAGTCTCAGTGGTTGGGGAGCGGTCACCCAAGGGGAAAAGTTCCAAGGAAAGTGGTCAAGTCTGGAATCTATCCTTCCGATAAACATTCTGGAACTAAGGGCCGTATACAACGGCCTTCTACAAGCGGCACATCTTCTGCAAGATCAGGCCATTCAGGTTCAGTCAGACAACGTAACGGCAGTGTCCTACATAAACCGACAGGGCAGAACGAAGAGCAGAGTGGTAATGTCAGAGGTAACAAGAATCCTCCTCTGGGCAGAAAAGCACGCATCCCAAGGATTCTCAAACTAATAAAAAGAACAAGAGTTCAGGCGATCCTCATTGCTCCAGACTGGCCAAGGAGGGCTTGGTACATGGATCTTCTGGAATTACTGCTGGAGGATCCGAGGCCTCTTCCTCTTCGCGAGGACCTTCTGCAACAGGGGCCATTCGCCTATCAAGACTTACCACGACCACGTTTGATGGCATGGAGGTTGAATGCCAGATCTTAGCTCAGAAGGGCATTCCGAAAAAGGTCATTCCTACCCTGATAAGGCTAGGAAGGGATTTACATCTAAACATTACCATCGTATTTGGAAAAAGTATGTGTCTTGGTGTGAATCCAAGTAGTTTCCAACGGTGGAATTTCAACTGGGACGGTTTCTCCTCTTTCTGCAAGCAGGTGTGGATGTAGGCCTACGCTTGGGCTCCATAAAGGTCCAGATTTCGGCCTTGTCCATTTTCTTCCAGAAACAATTGGCTGCCCACCCTAAGGTTCAGACATTCTTGAAAGGGGTTCTGCACATCCAACCACCCTTTGTGCCTCCTACGGCACCTTGGGATCTTAATGTGGTGCTGCAGCTCCTGCAATCGGATTGGTTTGAGCCTTTACAGGAGGTGGATGTCAAGTGTCTTACTTGGAAGGCGTTCACACTGTTGGCATTGGCATCTGCTAGATGTGTGTCAGAATTGGGGGCATTGTCATGCAAGAGCCCCTACTTGATTTTCCATGAAGATAGAGCTGAGCTCAGAACACATCAGCAATTTCTTCCAAAGTTTATGTCAGCTTTTCATATCAACCAACCTATTGTGGTGCCAGTGGCAACTGACTTCCTCAATTACCTCAAAATCCTTGGATGTGGTGAGGGCTTTGAAAATTTATGTGAAAAGAACTTCTCGTCACAGGAAGTCAGATGCTCTATTTGTCCTTTATGATCCCAACAAGGTTGGGTGTCCTGCTTCTAAGCAGACGATCTCTCGCTGGATCAGGTTCACTATCCAGCATGCATATTCTATGGCAGGATTATCGTGTCCAAAATCTGTTAAGGCCCACTCTACTCATAAAGTGGGTTCTTCCTGGGCGGATGCCCGGGGTATCTCGGCTTTACAACTTTGTCGAGCAGCTACTTGGTCTGGGTCGAACACGTTTGCTAAGTTCTACAAGTTCGATACTTTGGCCTCTGAGGACCTAAAGTTTGGTCAATCTATTCTGCAGGAATCTCTGCACTCTCCCTCCCGTACTGGGAGCTTTGGTATATCCCCATAGTACTAAATGGACCCCAGCAACCTCTAGGACATAAGAGAAAATAGGATTTTAATTACCTACCGGTAAATCCTTTTCTCATAGTTCGTAGAGGATTCTGGGCGCCCGCCCAGTGTTTCGTATTCCTGCATTATTACTTGGTTCAGTATTGTTGTTTCAGACGTTTCTGAATTGTTCCAAGTTGGTTAGCTTGGCTTTCCGTTTTGTTATGTGTGAGCTGGTGTGAATCTCACCACTATCTGTGTATTTCCTTCTCTCGAAGTATGTCCGTCTCTTCGGGCACAATTTCTAGACTGAGTCTGGTAGGAGGAGCATAGCGGGAGGGGATAGCCCACACTATTAAACTCTTAAAGTGCCAGTGGCTCCCAAAGGACCAGTCTATACCCCATGGTACTAAATGGACCCCAGCATAATCTACGGACTACGAGAAAAGGATTTACCGGTAGGTAATTAAAATCTTTTTTTTTTCTTCTTTTTGATAGCTGAATCTAGTATTAACTGCTTTAATCAGTGCCACAATTAGGCAATTAGGGTTGTGCCAGTGGTGCCTGGCCCACAGTGCATATGCACTGTGGGCTCATAACTGCCGACAACACTTGCACTGCCACACAGCGGGCACCGCAGTATTATTGTTTGTCTGCCACTATCTTCTGTAGCTGCAATGCCCAGCTACTTCTCACATAGGTAGCCAGGCAACACTGCAGCTCTCCCTCCACTCCCCCCCCCCCATGTGCTGGGAGAGATTACATCTCTCCCAGCCCGTCCCCAGCCCAACCCACAATGCCCTGTGCTGCAAAGAGCGCAGCATAGGGTAGAAAGAAGAGGAGAGGCCAGCGGGCTGATCACAAGTATAATACTCTATCTTTCTCGGATTCTGACTGCCTAATGTGTAAAAAGGGGGACTCTGCTGCCATAATGTGTAAAAGGGGGACTCTCTAATGTGTTAAAGGGGATTCTACCTGCCTAATGTGTAAATGGGAACTCTACCTGCCGTAGTGCGTAAAAGGGGACTCTACCTGCCATAATGTGTAAAAAGGAGCCCTGTGGCCATGCCCCATCCTCATAAAGCCATGCCCCTATATTTTTGGCACGCGCTTATGGCGCTTATGAAAAGAGGGACACTGGCCCTGTATATGGGGGGGCGCGCCGATGCCGTTTCTTGCACACAGCGCTAAAATGTCTAGTTACGGCACTGCCTTAAAATAAGAATTTACTTACCGATAATTCTATTTCTCGGAGTCCGTCGTGGATGCTGGGGTTCCTGAAAGGACCATGGGGAATAGCGGCTCCGCAGGAGACAGGGCACAAAAAGTAAAGCTTTACGATCAGGTGGTGTGTACTGGCTCCTCCCCCTATGACCCTCCTCCAAGCCTCAGTTAGGTACTGTGCCCGGACGAGCGTACACAATAAGGAAGGATTTATGAATCCCGGGTAAGACTCATACCAGCCACACCAATCACACCGTACAACCTGTGATCTAAACCCAGTTAACAGTATGATAACAGCGGAGCCTCTGAAAAGATGGCTCACAACAATAATAACCCGATTTTTGTAACTATGTACAAGTAATGCAGATAATCCGCACTTGGGATGGGCGCCCAGCATCCACTACGGACTCCGAGAAATAGAATTATCGGTAAGTAAATTCTTATTTTCTCTATCGTCCTAGTGGATGCTGGGGTTCCTGAAAGGACCATGGGGATTATACCAAAGCTCCCAAACGGGCGGGAGAGTGCGGATGACTCTGCAGCACCGAATGAGAGAACTCCAGGTCCTCCTTAGCCAGGGTATCAAATTTGTAGAATTTTACAAACGTGTTCTCCCCCGACCACGTAGCCGCTCGGCAGAGTTGTAATGCCGAGACCCCTCGGGCAGCCGCCCAAGAAGAACCCACCTTCCTTGTGGAGTGGGCTTTTACCGATTTTGGCTGTGGCAGGCCTGCCACAGAATGTGCAAGCTGAATCGTACTACAAATCCAGCGAGCAATAGTCTGCTTAGACGCAGGAGCGCCCAACTTGTTGGGAGCATATAGTATAAACAGCGAGTCAGATTTCCTGACTCCAGCTGTCCTTGAAATGTATATTTTTAAAGCTCTGACAACGTCCAACAACTTGGAGTCCTCCAAGTCGCTTGTAGCCGCAGGCACTACAATAGGTTGGTTCAGATGAAATGCTGACACCACCTTAGGGAGAAAATGCGGACGAGTCCGCAGTTCTGCCCTGTCCGAATGGAAAATCAGATATGGGCTTTTGTAAGATAAAGCTGCCAGTTCTGACACTCTCCTGGCCGAAGCCAGGGCTAGTAGCATGGTCACTTTCCATGTGAGATATTTCAAATCCACAGTTTTTAGTGGTTCAAACCAATGAGATTTGAGAAAGTCCAAAACAACATTGAGATCCCACGGTGCCACTGGAGGCACCACAGGGGGCTGTATATGCAGCACTCCCTTAACAAAAGTCTGGACTTCAGGAACTGAAGCCAATTCTTTTTGGAAGAAAATCGACAGGGCCGAAATTTGAACCTTAATAGATCCCAATTTGAGGCCCATAGACAATCCTGATTGCAGGAAATGTAGGAATCGACCCAGTTGAAATTCCTCCGTCGGAGCACTCCGATCCTCGCACCACGCAACATATTTTCGCCAAATGCGGTGATAATGTTGCGCGGTTACTTCCTTCCTTGCTTTAATCAAAGTAGGAATGACTTCTTCCGGCATGCCTTTTTCCTTTAGGATCCGGCGTTCAACCGCCATGCCGTCAAACGCAGCCGCGGTAAGTCTTGAAACAGACAGGGACCCTGCTGAAGCAAGTCCCTTCTCAGAGGTAGAGGCCACGGATCTTCCGTGATCATCTCTTGAAGTTCCGGGTACCAAGTCCTTCTTGGCCAATCCGGAACCACTAGTATCGTTCTTACGCCTCTTTGCCGTATAATTCTCAATACTTTTGGTATGAGAGGCAGAGGAGGAAACACATACACCGACTGGTACACCCAAGGCGTTACCAGCGCGTCCACAGCTATTGCCTGCGGATCTCTTGACCTGGCGCAATACCTGTCCAGTTTTTTGTTGAGGCGAGACGCCATCATGTCCACCATTGGTCTTTCCCAACGGGTTACCAGCATGTGGAAAACTTCTGGATGAAGTCCCCACTCTCCCGGGTGAAGGTCGTGTCTGCTGAGGAAGTCTGCTTCCCAGTTGTCCACTCCCAGGATGAACACTGCTGACAGTGCTATCACATGATTCTCTGCCCAGCGAAGAATCCTTGCAGCTTCTGCCATTGCACTCCTGCTTCTTGTGCCGCCCTGTCTGTTCACATGGGCGACTGCCGTGATGTTGTCCGACTGGATCAACACCGGTTTTCCTTGAAGCAGAGGTTCTGCCTGGCTTAGAGCATTGTAGATTGCTCTTAGTTCCAGAATGTTTATGTGAAGAGACGTTTCCAGGCTCGACCACACGCCCTGGAAGTTTCTTCCTTGTGTGACTGCTCCCCAGCCTCTCAGGCTGGCGTCCGTGGTCACCAGGATCCAATCCTGTATGCCGAATCTGCGGCCCTCCAATAGATGAGCACTCTGCAACCACCACAGAAGAGATACCCTTGTCCTTGGAGACAGGGTTATCCGCTGGTGCATCTGAAGATGCGACCCTGACCATTTGTCCAACAGATCCCTCTGGAAAATTCTTGCGTGGAATCTGCCGAATGGAATTGCTTCGTAAGAAGCCACCATTTTTCCCAGGACTCTTGTGCATTGATGTACAGACACCTTTCCTGGTTTTAGGAGGTTCCTGACAAGCTCGGATAACTCCTTGGCTTTTTCCTCCGGGAGAAAAACCTTTTTCTGAACCGTGTCCAGAATCATCCCTAGGAACAGCAGACGTGTTGTCGGAATTAACTGGGATTTTGGAATATTCAGAATCCACCCGTGCTGTTTTAGCACTTCTTGAGACAGTGCTAATCCCATCTCTAGCTGTTCTCTGGACCTTGCCCTTATTAGGAGATCGTCCAAGTATGGGATAATTAATACGCCTTTTCTTCGAAGAAGAATCATCATCTCGGCCATTACCTTGGTAAAGACCCGAGGTGCCGTGGACAATCCGAACGGCAGCGTCTGAAACTGATAGTGACAGTTCTGTACGACGAACCTGAGGTACCCCTGGTGTGAGGGGTAAATTGGAACGTGGAGATACGCATCCTTGATGTCCAAGGATACCATAAAGTCCCCTTCTTCCAGGTTCGCTATCACTGCTCTGAGTGACTCCATCTTGAACTTGAACTTCTTTATGTACAGGTTCAAGGATTTCAGATTTAGAATAGGTCTTACCGAGCCATCCGGCTTCGGTACCACAAATAGAGTGGAATAATACCCCTTTCCTTGTTGTAAAAGGGGTACCTTGACTATCACCTGCTGAGAGTACAGCTTGTGAATGGCTTCCAAGACCGTCACCCTGTCGGAGGGGGACGTTGGTAAAGCAGACTTCAGGAAACGGCGAGGTGGATCCGTCTCTAGTTCCAACCTGTACCCCTGAGATATTATCTGCAGGATCCAGGGATCTACCTGCGAGTGAGCCCACTGCGCGCTGAAATTCTTGAGACGACCCCCCACCGCCCCCGAGTCCGCTTGAGAAGCCCCAGCGTCATGCTGAGGCTTTTGTAGAAGCGGGGGAGGGCTTCTGTTCCTGGGAAGGAGCTGCCTGTTGCTGTCTCTTCCCCCTTCCTCTGCCTCGTGGCAGATATGAATATCCCTTTGCTCTCTTGTCTTTAAAGGAACGAAAGGGCTGCGGTTGAAAAGTCGGTGTCTTTTTCTGTTGGGGAGTGACTTGAGGTAAAAAGGTGGATTTCCCGGCTGTAGCCGTGGCCACCAAATCCGATAGACCGACACCAAATAACTCCTCCCCTTTATACGGCAAAACTTCCATATGCCGTTTTGAATCCGCATCGCCTGACCACTGTCGCGTCCATAAACTTCTTCTGGCCGAAATGGACATAGCACTTACCCGTGATGCCAGTGTGCAGATATCCCTCTGTGCATCACGCATATAAAGAAATGCATCCTTTATTTGCTCTAAAGACAGTAAAACATTGTCCCTATACAGGGTATCAATATTTTCAATCAGGGACTCTGACCAAGCTACCCCAGCACTGCACATCCAGGCTGTCGCTATAGCTGGTCGTAGTATAACACCTGTATGTGTGTATATACTTTTTTGGATATTTTCCATCCTCCTATCTGCTGGATCTTTAAGTGCGGCCGTCTCAGGAGAGGGTAACGCCACTTGTTTTGATAAGCGTGTGAGCGCCTTGTCCACCCTAGGAGGTGTTTCCCAGCGCGCCCTAACCTCTGGCGGGAAAGGGTATAAAGCCAATAACTTCTTTGAAATTAGCATTTTTTTTATCGGGGGCAACCCACGCTTCATCACACACCTCATTTAATTCATCTGATTCAGGAAAAACTATAGGTAGTTTTTTCACACCCCACATGATACCCTGTTTTGTGGTACCTGTAGTATCAGCAATATGTAACGCCTCCTTCATTGCCAAAATCATATAACGTGTGGCCCTACTAGAAAATACGGTTGATTCGTCACCGTCGCCACTGGAATCAGTGCCTGTGTCTGGGTCTGTGTCGACCGACTGAGGCAAAGGGCGTTTTACAGCCCCTGACGGTGTTTGAGGCGCCTGGACAGGCACTAATTGATTGTCCGGCCGTCTCATGTCGTCAAACGACTGCTTTAGCGTGTTGACACTATCCCGTAATTCCATAAATAAAGGCATCCATTCTGGTGTCGACCCCCTAGGAGGTGACATCCCCATATTTGGCAATTGCTCCGCCTCCACACCAATATCGTCCTCATACATGTCGACACACACGTACCGACACACAGCAGACACACAGGGAATGCTCTTAACGAAGACAGGACCCCACTAGCCCTTTGGGGAGACAGAGGGAGAGTTTGCCAGCACACACCAAAAGCGCTATATATGACAGGGATAGCCTTATAATAAGTGCTCCCTGTATAGCTGCTTTAATAATATAGTTTTGCCACAATTTTGCCCCCCCTCTCTTGTTTTACCCTGTTTCTGTAGTGCAGTGCAGGGGAGAGCCTGGGAGCCTTCCTGACCAGCGGAGCTGTGTGAGGAAAATGGCGCTGTGTGCTGAGGAGATAGGCCCCGCCCCTTTTTCGGCGGGCTCGTCTCCCGCTCTTTAGTGGATTCTGGCAGGGGTTAAATATCTCCATATAGCCCCCGGAGGCTATATGTGAGGTATTTTTAGCCAAAAAAGGTTTTCATTTGCCTCCCAGGGCGCCCCCCTCCCAGCGCCCTGCACCCTCAGTGACTGCCGTGTGAAGTGTGCTGAGAGGAAAATGGCGCACAGCTGCAGTGCTGTGCGCTACCTTAAGAAGACTGAGGAGTCTTCTGCCGCCGATTCTGGACCTCTTCTCGTTTCAGCATCTGCAAGGGGGCCGGCGGCGAGGCTCCAGTGACCATCCAGGCTGTACCTGTGATCGTCCCTCTGGAGCTAATGTCCAGTAGCCAAGAAGCCAATCCATCCTGCACGCAGGTGAGTTCACTTCTTCTCCCCTAAGTCCCTCGTTGCAGTGATCCTGTTGCCAGCAGGACTCACTGTAAAATAAAAAACCTAAGCTAAACTTTTCTAAGCAGCTCTTTAGGAGAGCCACCTAGATTGCACCCTTCTCGGCCGGGCACAAAAATCTAACTGAGGCTTGGAGGAGGGTCATAGGGGGAGGAGCCAGTACACACCACCTGATCGTAAAGCTTTACTTTTTGTGCCCTGTCTCCTGCGGAGCCGCTATTCCCCATGGTCCTTTCAGGAACCCCAGCATCCACTAGGACGATAGAGAAAAGTTAATATAATATGTCAGTTGTGGAGTAAGTTGTGATATCATCCGGTTCGTTTCGATAATGTATAGTGTGTATGCACGATACCGGGTACGATGCGGGCTCCCACGAGTCGTATCCAGCATTGCACGTCGGACCTGCATGCGGGTCCGACGTGCGATAGCGCTTACGAGGGCCATGCTGCCAAATAGCAAGTGTGTATGCCCTTGCTGATGTCGGATCCCGTCGCGGACGATATTGCATGCTTTGCAATGTCATTCTAATGCAGAGGTTCTCAAACTCGGTCCTCAGGACCCCACACAGCGCATGTTTTGCAGGTCTCCTCACAGAATTGCAAGTGAAATAATTAACTCCACCTGCACACATTTTAAAATGTGTCTGTGAGTAATTAATACACCTGTGCACCTGCTGGGTTACCTGCAAAACATGCACTGTGTGGGGTCCTGAGGACCGAGTTTGAGAACCTGTGTTCTAATGTGTACATATCCTTAGGGTGGTAAGGGTACAGTAGTGTGTGCAGAGTTAGGGGGGGTAAGTACTGTACGGTGTGCAGGGTTGGGGGTAAGGGTACAATATTGGAAGGGGTAACGGATAAGGTTACCATATTGGGTAAAGTGTTGGGGGGATAAGGACACAGTATTCGGTATAGGGTTAGGGCAGGGGTTCTCAAACTCGGTCCTCAGGACCCCACACAGTGCATGTTTTGCAGGTAACCCAGCAGGTGCACAGGTGTATTAATTACTCACTGACACATTTTAAAAAGTCCACAGCTGGAGCAAATTATTTCACTTGTGATTCTGTGAGGAGACCTGCAAAACATGCACTGTGTGGGGTCCTGAGGACCGAGTTTGAGAACCTGTGGGTTAGGGGGATAAGGACATAGTTTTGGGTGCAGGATTAGGGGTAAAAGTACAGTAATGAGTGATGAGTTGGGAGGTAAAGATACAATAGGGGTAAGTGTACAGTATTGGTAGCAGGGCTAGGGGATAAGGGTACAGTATTGGGTAAAGTGTTGGGGGATGAGAACAGTATTGGGTGCAGGATAAGGGGCGTAAGCATTAAGCTGTGGGTTCAGGGTTAGGAGGTAAGGGTATGGTATAGAGTGCATGGTTCATGGCAAGGACACAGTAGTGTGAGTTGTGGGTGCAGGGTTAGTTAGTGGGGTAAGTAAATACGTGTGTGTGTGTGTGTGTGCGTAGAATATATATATATATATATATTTATTTTGTGGCAGAGACAGCATGTTTCCATGTGAAAGTAATGTGGAGGATCCAGACCAGGTTTTGGAAGCAGTAGCAGAATCCCAGGTCTGTGATCAGCAGCACCTGGGATTTCCTGATTTAAAGGTTTCCAGGGCAGAGTCACCTTGCTCTTGATGGCGGAATAGCTGCCCAAGTGATAGGCAGGGGTGTGTGGGTTAGACTAGGGACCATTGGAGCCTATCAAGAGTCCGCTATGCTGAAAGTGCCTGTATGCTACTGCCTGTAATACCGACTGCATATGGATGTAACTTGCTATGTGCAGACATGCTGTTCCAAATAAACACCGAAAGTGTTCATCTGAGTCCCTGTGTTTGTGCACCTTGTCACAAGTGGTGGAGAATGCGAGCAAGGATACCGTGTACAGCAGAAACTGTTGGTAAGCATACCAGTGTTTAAACTGCAAATTTTCCCTTTTGCTTTTCTTTCTATCTGGTTATGCAGTGCAAGTGACAGCCTTTAAAGGGCCATAGCATTATAGGCAGACTGTTTGCTGTTATGTGTTAAATAGCCAGCAAAACAGGCATGTGTCGGCTTGGACTGTTTGATAAGCCTGGCACATTATATTAAACCTCTTAGATTTGTCCTTAAAGGGGCCACGCAGGGCAAAATGGAGGAGTTAGTAAATCAATTTGCTGAACTTGCAGCTGGGCAACAAACCCAGATTCAAATGTTACATGAGGGCCAACAAACCCAGATTTAGATGTTACGTGAGGGACAATGAACCCAGGCTGAAAGACAGCAAACTCAAATTCAAATGTTGTGCGATAAGTTAAAAGCGCTTAAAAAATCTGAACCAGAGCGGGAAAGGCTACTAAAGCTCACCCCAGCGGATGATATAGAGGAATTCCTTTGCACGTTTGAGCGCACGGCGATGCGGTTGGGATGGCCTGCGGATGAATGGTCTGACAGGCTGGCTCCCTGTTTAACATGGGAGGCACAGCGGGCATATGTGGACATGACTGGCTGAGGCACGCTCCTATCCTGGCCTGAAAAAGGCTATACTGGATAGGATTGGAGTGACGGGGCCCAGCAAAGCTCAAGAATTCCATGACTGGCGGCTCGAGGACTCTGAGCCTCCCAGGATTCAGCTGGCCAAACTAGCCCGCCTGGCAAGGGCCTGGTCGCAGCCGAATAAAAACTCTGCAGTACAGATTGTGGAAGTAGTCACACTGGACCAGGATATGTGGGTGGTAGACCGCTCGGTGCAGCAGTGGGCCCTTCAGGTTGTCCCCCAGACATTTGAGAAGTTGGCAGTGGTGACTGAGTGGCACCTGACGCTGGGAAAGCTAAAAAAAAGCCAGGTCAGGATTAGAGATGAGCGGGTTCAGTTCTCCGAGAACCGAACCCCTCCGAACTCCACGTGGTTTACACGGATCCGAGGCAGGCTCGGTTGTTCCCGCCTGACTCGGAAAACCCGAACAAAGGAAAATGTCATCATCCCGCTGTCGGATTCTCACGAGATTCGGATTCCATATAAAGAGCCGCGCGTCGCCGCCATTTTCACTCATGCATTGTAGAGAGAGCAGAGAGGACGTGGCTATGTTTTCTCAGTGGAAAATCTCAATATCAGTGCTCAGTATCAGTGCTTACTTATTGCTGTTCAGTAATACTAGTAGTGTGTCTCTCTTGTACTGCATCTTGCTGCTCAGTGTCAGTTCTCAGTATTATCATCATCAGTGCTCAGTATCACTGCTCATTGTCTTGTGCTGCATTGTGGTGCTCAGTATACTACAGTACATTACTAATAGTCCAGTGTCTTGTGCTGCATCTTGCTGCTCAGTGTCAGTTCTCAGTATTATCATCATCAGTGCTCAGTACCACTGCTCATTGGGCCTAATTCTGTGTTGATCGCAGCAGCAAATTTGTTAGCAGTTGGGCAAACCCATGTGCACTGCAGGGGGGGCAGAAATAACATGTGCAGAGAGAGTTAGATTTGGGTGGGGTGTATTCAAACTGAAATCTAAATTTCAATGTAAAAATAAAGCAGACCGTATTTATTTACACCGCACAGAAACAAAATAACCCACCCAAATCTAACTCTCTCTGCAAATGTTATATCTGCCCCCCTGCAGTGCACATGGTTTTGCCCAATTGCTAACAAACTTGCTGCTGCGATTCAACTCGGAATTACCCCCATTGTCTTGTGCTGCATTGTGGTGCTCAGTATACTACAGTACATTACTAATAGTCCAGTGTCTTGTGCTGCGTCTTGCTGCTCAGTGTCAGTTCTCAGTAGTATCCTCATCAGTGCTCGGTATCACTGCTCATTGTCTTGTGCTGCATTGTGGTGCTCAGTAATACTACAGTACATTACTAATAAGTTCAATGTCTTGCGCTGCATCTTGCTGCTCAGTGTCAGTTCTCAGTAGTATCCTCATCAGTGCTCAGTATCACTGCTCATTGTCTTGTGCTGCATTGTGGTGCTCAGTAATACTACAGTACATTACTAATAGTCCAGTGTCTTGTGCTGCATCTTGCTGCTCAGTGTCAGTTCTCAGTATTATCATCATCAGTGCTCAGTTTCACTGCTCATTGTCTTGTACTGTATTGTGGTGCTCAGTATACTACAGTACATTACTAATAGTCCAGTGTCTTGTGCTGCATCTTGATGCTCAGTGTCAGTTCTCAGTATTATCATCATCAGTGCTCAGTATTACTGCTCATTGTCTTGTGCTGCATTGTGGTGCTCAGTATACTACAGTACATTACTAATACTAGTCCAGTGTCTTGTGCTGCATCTTGATGCTCTAGGGTGCTGTGGTAGTGTCCTGTCACTGTGCATAGGTCATCATCATTCCAGTCACAGTGGTATCTGGTATCTATCTAGTGGTATCTAATTCCACACATTACCGCCGTCTAATTCCAGATATATTACTGGCATATAATTCCACACATTAAAAAGTGGAGAACAAAAATGTGGAGGGTAAAATAGGGAAAGATCAAGATCCATTTCCACCTAATGCTGAAGCTGCTGCAACTAGTCATGGCAGAGACAATGAAATGCCATCAACATCGTCTGCAAAGGCCGATGCCCAATGTGATAGTAAAGACTCAGAGCATGTAAAATCCAAAAAGCAAAAGTTAAGTAAAATGACCCAAAAATCTAAATTAAAATCGTCTGAGAAGCGTAAACTTGCCAATATGCCATTTACGACATGGAGTGGCAAGGAACGGCCAAGGCCCTCTCCTATGTTCCACATGACCAGGGCTGGTGCAAGGTGCCTCAGCTCAGCGCTCTAGGCAAATCCTTAAGCCACGCCCCCCCCAAAAAATAAAAAAATAAAAAATAAAAACATAAATGTAATAAAGATATTGAGCCCCCCTAAAGTGAAAAAGTGCAGACACAGCATCTAATAAGTTGCACAGCCACCGCCTGATAGTGGTCGCAGCTAGTATGCACGCATGACCTGTTCACACGTTAGATGAGGGAGGACACATCTGTGTGTGTACAAACATTATATATATATATATATATATATATATATATATATATATACACACACACACACACACACACACACACACACACACACACACACATATATATATATATATATATATATATATATATATATATATATATATATATATATACAGTGGTCGAAGTGGAAATTTTGAGGTGGCAGTATGGAAAAGTTAAGGTTGTAACTATGCGCGCGCCAAAGAGATGCGTGTGCTCTGGAAAAAGGGGGCGTGGACACGCAAAAGGGGCATGTCCTTCAGTGTTGTTT